>NC_030829.1:16364561-16989561 GCF_001704415.2 Capra hircus | reverse complement strand
AGAAAGATACTCAACCAAGCTTCTCAATAAGCCTGGTTACTTAAGATCTTACGTCATTTTCTTTAAAGGAAGAAGGTTACCCTGGTTTCCAAACTAGTTAGGGGTAGTGGAAAAAGCATAGATTATGGAGTCACACATTGACTGACTGTGTGACCTTGGTAAAGTTATATAATCTCACCACCTCAACTTCACATTCTGTAAAAATAAGGTGCTCTTTACCATGTTTAGTAGTTGCAGAGTAAACAAATTAATACTGTAAATCTCCTAGAAAATAATAGACAATTCAGAATGGTACTTAGTACTACTGTTGTTATTTATCACTAGAATGAACTTCTGAGTGCAGTTTTGATTAGTTTGAAGTTCTGTGGTATTACCATGCAGCTATTAAATAATTGTGTCCTTGATATGCTTGCATGTCATTGGTGGATGAGAAATTATTATTCTTAATATGTGGAAGGTGTTTGGGGGTTCATCAAGATGAGAGGTATGATAAATATAAGATGCCATTGTTTTTACCTGTACTTTCTTCAGGGTATCCTGTCTTGGTAGTGAATGGAAGAGGGCCTGGTCCCTGGGGCAGTGCAGAAGGCACTTTCATCATCTCACTCACTGCAAATGTCATGTGAGGTTTCATGGAAGTATTAAGAGAGCCAATTAAGAAGAATAGTTCTGAGTCTAAACCAGCCCAGAGTGGCTTCTCTAGGGGAAACTCCCTGCTCAGCTGGTACGTTTGTGTTTGTCATTAGGGACACCTTGTATCCCAGGTGCCTGCTTTGAGACATCTGCCTATACTGGCTTCATGTTACACACAAATCCACATTTAATAACACTCCTACTGTTATTTATAGGCTTAGTTACGTTGATGAGATTGTTTCACTGAGTTCTTTCTCTTACTCTAGTGGCTGGTGGTTGTGGAAAGAGGAGGGGTTAGAATGGGAAGTTAAGTCTTAGTTTAAGGAAAGATTAGGTGTTATGCTATCATGCGTTGCTTTTCGCCTTTGTGCAGCCCTGAATCTGTGGAGGCTAGTCCAGCAGTTAATGAGAAGAGCGTGTATTCCACTCATAATTATGGGACCACTCAGAGGCATGGGTGTCGAGGACTGCCTTATGCTGTGAGTATGCATTTATTTCTCTCCAGAGCAGTGATCTTCCTGGAGTGTAATCCATTCTTATACATTGTGACTTTCTTGAAATGTTTATATGCAGCATGACGAAGTTGCCCCTTTTGCACTTCCCTGCCTCCAGCGGACGTCTAGCCCTGCATCATTGTTCTTGTTTTTATGTCCCAGTTGACCTTGGCATTTTGTTTTATCACTTTCCTGGTTGAAGCCAAAAAACGAAGGGTACTACTTTCTTCTTTCTTTCCATATGTACCATACTTTAGGGGAGAGAGGGGCCAGTGTTTGGACACTGTTGATTTAAAAAATCTTATTTTCAGGATCATAATTACGGAGCCCCTCCTCCTCCGACACCTCCTGCTTCTCCCCCTGTCCAGACGATCATCCCTCGTTCTGACCTGAATGGCCTGCCGTCGCCCGTAGAGGAACGCTGTGGAGACAGCCCGAACTCAGAAGGAGAGACTGTTCCTTCCTGGTGTCCTTGTGGTCTTTCTCAGGATGGCTTCCTTCTCAACTGTGACAAGTGCAGGTAAGATCGTGTTCCATCTAAATCCAACCCTGGGTTACTGGGATTAGGGTTTCTTATTAGTAGGGAAAAGCTCAAAGTATTCTTTCTTGTGTTTGTTAATGTAGATGATTCCTTAGTGCTCCTTGGCTCGAATTCTCTGCACTAGGTGAGAATTGCTGACAACAAGGAATGAGAGATTGATCTTAAAGCTATTGAATTTGATATGAAATTTAATGTCCTGGAAACATTTGGTAGGTGGGAGGAAGGGGGTAGTATATGCAGAGACACTTCTCCCATGTGTGCGATGACGTGCTGCATGCTGTTGGAGGGACTACTTTAAGTTTGTTTTCCCTCTTTAGGGGAATGAGCAGGGGGAAGGTTATTAGACTTCATCGGCGGAAGCAGGACAACATATCAGGTGAGCCAAAGATGGGTTAGGCCCATGTTTTGACACATACTATTTTGGGGTTTTAATATTCATCCTAAGAACCCCTCTTGAAAGTTCCCATGGTCCCCAGCTCTTTTCATGGATAGTCATTGAAGTCTTCTCGAAAACCGTTGTAATTCTGTTGTTATGAATTAATTGTATCCAGAATCAAGAGTTTAGGCCTAAACTAATCAAAATATTCCCTGTGAGTGTACACACACACCTAAGAACAGATCCTTTTCTGTGTTACATACACATCAAGGCAAGGGAGCCTGGGGACCAAATTCAAGGGGGGAAGTACACATAGAGAATAGAATTTGTATGTTTAGTGAGAAAGATACAGATAGAATTTTGTTTTCATATGGATTGTGGTATTTATGTTCTAATAGAGTAGGTAGAAGTAATGACTTACTGAGTATGGGCTAGATGTAAAGAAATGAGCTGTTTTTTAATGTACTTAGGATTCTTACGCACTGTGAACTGTGAACTGACCTTTTTCCAGGTGGGGATAGCAGTGCAACAGAAAGCTGGGATGAGGAGCTTTCTCCTTCCACTGTGTTGTATACAGCAACACAGCACACACCTACAAGCATCACCTTAACTGTTAGAAGAACCAAACCCAAGAAGCGGAAAAAGAGTCCAGAAAAGGGTCGTGCAGCACCAAAGACGAAGAAAATCAAGGTATGGAGGGTAAAAGTATCTTAAATAGAAATATATCTGAAATAGCCCAAATGTTGGATGAAGAATACACCGAAGTTCTCTTAAGAAATTTGATCCAGATGTTTGATGGGCCACTTCTGCTCTGTTTGCGAAAATCAGCTAATCTGTGTTACTCACATACAGATCAACCTCTTTCTGCCACTCCATACCATCACAACTGGCACATAGTCTCTTTTACTCCAACCCCACATCCCAGGTATGAAATCCCAGCCCCACCTGACACAAGTCCATGTGTACAGCTGCCTCCAGTCTAGGCTTCCACTGTCCTTAAAGTATCTCCTGCCTCCTCAACCCCAAAACCCAGTCTGAAATTCTTGTGCTGGTACATGCCCAGTTCATGTTGTTGGTTGATTGTTTTTTCCCTTGTTTCCAAAAATTCAGGAAACGTCTCTTGAATGGTCTAGGCTTACTCAGTGTTGTGGTTACTTTCCTGTATTCTCAACTAAAAAGTCTCCAGAAGAAACCTCTTCTGTTTTGTGTTCTTTCTTCCCCATCACAGCAACTTTGTTGCTTCTAGGTGACTTGCCCACCCCTTATTAAGGGGATTGGTCTTTATTTCCTTCTTAATTTCAAACTGGTAAATCTGTAGCCTTACTTAATATTTTTATATACTTTTTCTTTTAGTGTCAGGGGTGCATATAGGGTTTAAGTGATGCATGCTCTTCCCTGTTAATTACCTAATTTCACAGTGGAAAGTATTGTTATTAGCCTCAGAGTTCACTGGCCTTATGCCACCCCTTTTCTTGACAATAGTGTGGGGAATTCCATTGTATTTGTTACCTAGAGTAAAGGGGACAGACCAGAACACTAGTTCTTGCCTTAGTTTTAGTCTCAGATAGGTGTAACTGTCATTCTTGGTACCAAGTTTTGTTTTGTTCTACTTGTTTTCCTCTTTGGGATAGGCATTTCGAGAGGGATCCCGGAAGTCCTTGCGGATGAAGGTAAGGGGTCTTCTTCTCTGATGCTGTGTTTTACTTCACTGTGATCTTGCATTTTGGTCAGCTTCTTTCCTGACATTGATGGTCTGGGAATCTTGGATTCTGCTTTTTTGTTAGTTTTTAATTGTTGCCATTCAGATTTCATAGAGCCTTTCTCCAAAGTGGATTTTCTTGCCATTTTCTAAAATATTTTTTCCTTTCTGTAATCAGGCTTCGTTTACTGGTTTTTCATTAGCTGCTTTTCTTGGGGTACAGGGTAAGTGACGTTTTGCCAAACAAAATGAGGTTGATGTTTGGCCTCCATCTGATTGGCCTCCATCTCAGGAGTGAGGTTTTTCTAGTGATAGGGGATCTCTTGTGCGTTCACCCTAGCATCATGTACACTTTAATCACCAGTTGGAAGGATAAATTTCATCAGTAGGAAAGTAGTAGTGTTGATAAGAATTATTCTTATTGGAATTACTTACTTTTGAGCTGTTTTCTCCTGGCATATCTACTTGGTATAGAAGACTCAGGTGATGTTAGTGCACTTCTTTTCTTTAGTTATCAAGTAAAAGCTTATGAGACATGATTTCAGATAGTAGTTGGATAATAGAGAAATTATGTGCAATATTTAAAGGAACTTTTAGCCGATGAAGAGTTTGCCCAAAGGAAATTTGAATATACTGTCTGATATCTTCCCTTACCTATTTGCTTATGTAGGATAGTGTACCTCCCAAACCATTACTTATGGCTTCAAAGTATTTAATTAGAATTAAGGTCTAGTTTAGTTCTGTTAGTATTCTTATATGTGGATGTGTAAATGATATAAAAGCAGAATCTTTCTTTTTGATCATTATAGGGTAAACATTAAACTCTTTAGTGAGGATAAGCCTTCTTAGGAAATATAGATATAATACGCATTTATATGTGGAACACCAAATTGACTCATTTAAAAAGATCACAGGTAGCACTTTGTATAAAATTAGAAGGCCTCACCTTGCATATACCCATAAACAGACTTGTAAATATCTGTATAAAAGATGGGAGAGGACTTAGAGCCCAAGACCACCAGAATCCTGGAATGTCTTGGAACAGTTACTGTTTCTTTGCTAGATCATTCTCCTGTAAGGAGACCGTTGCTTAGAGGAGACCTTAAATAGATTTATGGGGCAGACATAGCCTTATCCCAGGTGTTAAACCCTTTTCTCTTTTATCAGCTATTGTAACTTGCCTCTAGAAGTTTGAAACTTTCTGAAAGCTATTGACTGGCTTTATTTCTGGCTTTCCCAGAAAACTACATGTTAACTCCAAATATTGCTTGCAGTTTTTGAGATGTTGACAGCTCCATAAGCATGTTAAAATTTAAATAATTAAAAATTACTGGTTTATTTTGATTCTTGTATCATAATTCTGAGTTATAAATTCTGTACTCGGAATTAATTGTTACTAAGAGCCTTACCAAAGATCTGAGTGGGAACCATAGCATAAGAATGAGAAGAATCTATCATTTGGCTTTTTAACCCTAAAGTTGAATTTCTCTACTGGAAACTGGTCTAAACCAGGGTTTTTTAACCTCAACACTGTTTGAGCCAACAACATTTGAACCAAATAATTCCTTGTAGGGATCAGAGCTGTCTTTTGCATTATAGTAAACTGTGTAGCATCATCCTTAGCATTTACTAAGTGCCAACAAAGCCACATATTAATCAAAAATAACTTCAGGTATTACCAAAAGTCTTCTTGGTGGCAAAATCCCCACTGGTTGAGAGCTGTTGCTCTAAACCCACTGAGATGGCGTCTCTGGTACTCAGAAGAACAGGATAGCAGACTAGACAAGAGTTGTGTTAGTGAACAATAGCTAAAACTATGACACAGGCTTCCAGTATACATTGTTTAACAAGTCAGAAGTTTAGTGATCAGTACTGGATGCTTAAACCTGGGAATTCTACTGGGGCACCCTAATCCCCAGTCTTATAAGCTCCCTTAAAGTCTTAAGTTTTGCACTTTTTCTTTTGCTCAGCTGCTACTGTCCACCTCAAGCAGGCAGTGTTCTATTCTCAATGTGTTGGCCTTAGGTATTTGTTAGATCCTTTTGTTTATTGTTCATCCTTTTGGAATCTAGTGAGTAATGTGAAAAACAGTGGTATTAAATTTTTCCTTCCATTTTCCTGTTCCTTGGGGGAAGTATGGTAGACAATAGTCGATCAAAACTAGTGACATAGAAATGAAAAAAAGCTATTGTTACAATGGGTGTGTTTTCTCTATTGTTCGTGGAAACCATATTAATTTTTGTATACTTGTCTTTGCAAGTTTAAAGTCGACATGGATTTATAAGTAGCTTTGGTATTAGTGTCTTTTCCTTCTAGTCATCACTAGTGTGAAATCATCACTATCAGTGTTTGGTTTGTTTTCTGATAACACCTTAAGTCCTGAACACCGTGGAGGAGAACATATATCAGACTTCAGCTGTGTCTGTATAGCAGAAGCACATATAAAAGTATTTAGGAAGATGTTGCCAAGATATGATGTTTCCTCAGTACTGTACTGTCATGGAGGGCAGTGGTTTTCTGAGAGAAGTGTAGCAGATTATAAGCATTTCCTACACTGCATCTACCCATGCCCCTCCCCCACCTTACCTCTTCATTGTGTGGCTGTTTTGCAATGTCATAAATAGCATGCTAGAAAGATATGCTGAATGATAGCTTTTTCTGTGGGAGGCAAGATTATGAGTTACTTATTTATTTGGGTCACATGTAGCTTTTAAGTGAACATAAATTAATTGTATAATAAGACATGCAAAAACATACTCCTGGATAGTAGTAAAACTACCAATTTGAAATGTCATACTGATGTTTGATAAGTATTGAAAACTTAAGCAATGTGAGTATTTTGAAGTATCACTGTTGTTCATTTTTATGAAGATTTTCTTACAAACCTGATGTCATTCTTCTGATAAATTTGATTTTTATGACATAAAGATGGTCATAAAATCATAGTGATGGGATTGAATTGCAGTCCAGATTGATTTCTCACTTTATAAATAAGGAAACTGAACCTCCCAGCTTACTGATAATAAAACCATGATAGAAGCCAGATCCTGACTTCCCAGGCCATTGCTCTTGTGCCACACAACTGCCAAGTGAAAACTAATTTTCTCTGAATGGTTAGCCTGGCAGTCCCCCACCCCACCCCTTCCTGTCCCATCCTGTCCCTTTTATGGACTCTCCTAATCTACTTGACCTTTGTTCTCTACAGAATTCTCCTTCTGAGGCACAGAATTTAGATGAGAATACAACTGAGGGATGGGAAAATCGGATAAGACTATGGACTGATCAGTATGAAGAAGCCTTCACTAATCAGTACAGTGCAGATGTACAGAACGCCCTTGAACAACATCTACACTCTAACAAGGAATTTGTGGGCAAACCTGCTATTTTAGACACTATTAATAAGACTGAATTGGCCTGTAATAATACAGTTATTGGGTCCCAAATGCAGGTAAGGATCAAACGGTTAAAGACTCCTAATTAGTTGAGATTTTAAGAACTCAGGAAAAGGATGTATTTTGAAATTAGCCTATCTTTCAGATGTATAAGACCTTAGGGTAACAAAATAGCCATCTATTGAGGAGCATCTTTGACCAAAAGCAAGTATTGCTCACTTGAAAACTGTTCAGATACATACTTTAAGATATATATCTTTATTAATTAAAAATAGATAAATTAGGATATAGAAAATTTATACCACCTCAATAGAAATTATTAAGATTAATGGAAACCTAAGCTCTTACATTACACATAGAGCCACAAAAATTTTAGTCATATTTTCCTTAGATTTTTTTTTTTTTTCTTTTCTTTTCTTTGGGGGTAAGGGGGTGGCAAGTTCACTATACAGAACCTATTTCCTAGAAATACTAAGATTTTATCAAATTTTAAAATGTCTCATCATTGAGGTAAATAACATAGACAAGTAAAACCTAAAAGTATTAGTGCCTTTCCTGCAATTAAGAGATAATTTAAATATCTACTTAGCTCCTGTTGATAGCATCTAATGTCAATACTCTGATTTTATTCAGCTACAGTTGGGAAGAGTCACTCGTGTTCAGAAGCACCGGAAGATCCTGAGGGCTGCGAGAGATTTGGCTTTGGACACTCTTATAATAGAGTATCGAGGCAAAGTCATGTTACGGCAGCAATTTGAGGTCAATGGGCATTTCTTCAAAAAGTAAGACATCATTCATTAAGTATTAAGGGCTAAAGTGGGTCTAACAGCAGTATAGCTGTAAAAGCCATCCTTGTGGGTAGGATGCTCTTGCAGGAAAACTCACGCCTCTCTGCTATTTGTAGAGAAGTGCAAATAAATCTGCAAGTCGTTTAATGTATGAAATGGTGATGACTCCTTTCTAAACAAAGCATTCCTTGCTTTGTGCTTTTTCTTTAATCAAAAGCAGACAAGCATGTGATGTTTTCTAAGTTCAGGCGTTGCAGAGGGCTGCTGCCTCTTCTGTCATCGTGTGCTTCATATTTGAAATCATGGGGTAGCCTTTTTATTTCTGTTGAGAATTACAGGAATTTTAATTATATTCCTAGACCATACCCCTTTGTGCTCTTCTACTCAAAATTCAATGGTGTAGAGATGTGTGTGGATGCACGTACTTTCGGTAATGATGCTCGATTCATCAGAAGATCATGTACACCAAATGCAGAGGTAAGATTTCTGTAGCAACTTCTCTTTGAATGGAACCACCAAAAGGACAAATCAACTAAAGAAACAGTCTGAAAACTTCATCCAGATTAAGGTCTGTAGATGGTGGTCATAATATTTCATTGTAAGAGATGAAAATCAAAAGTAATGGTTCATTTATTCTGACAGCATGAGGTCAAGGAGTAGATTTTCTTTAGAGAAGGCAAAAATGCAAAAAAGCAAGTTGGCATTTGCTAAAGAGAAAGAGCTAGGCTGGATAGGAAGTCAGTGAGGTTATATTAAAGAATTGTCATACAAAAGATTTATCATTGGGCCAAAACTAAGGTGCGTGGTTTCATTTTTTAGATTTTAGGTGATCAGGTTGAAGGAGTGATTCTAGACATTTCTAAAGTTGATTATTTGGTGCATAATGAACGCAGCCACATCAAATGCAGCAAGAAAATTCACAGAGCTTTTTTTATAGACTAAGAATTTTAATTTTCTGGTACAGCTGAAAACAGCTTTAAGATGTAGATCAGTGTTCTTACTCTGATTGCTAACATCTAAAAATTTCTTTATTTCAAGAAATATCATAAATTTTCAAGCAATTACTGTATGATAGTATCAAATGGAATAACAGACTACCATAACTAAGTGAGGAAATATTATTTGAGTAAAAGGTTTTTTTTTCCTCTTACAGAAAGTTTTTGTTGTTTTTGATAAATCAATCATTAGCCTTGTTCACACAGGTGCGACACATGATTGCAGATGGGATGATTCATCTCTGTATCTATGCTGTGTCTGCTATCACCAAGGATGCTGAGGTCACCATAGCATTTGATTATGAGTACAGTAACTGGTAAGATCTCAGCCTTTCCTAACATGAGTGGCCTTGTCTTACACTTTAAGCTGTTCTTTCTGTTCAGTCTGCTTTCGTGGCTTGCCATTTCCTTTTTCTTTTTTTTTTTACCTTTTGATTTCATGAATAATGCATTTTCTGCCTAGAAATTATAGAGGGAAAGACAGAATGAGGGTGTTGTGTTTAGTTTTAAGAGAGACATAGTGTGATACTGCTTACCAGTCTTCTAACCGAGGGTGTTTTGGCCTTTGCCTCTATGTAGCAAGAATAACAAAAAGAGTATGTATGTAACACTCCTAGAAATTACAGTAGTTATCTATTGTTAAACACACAGCTATTGTACCAACTATCACACAGAATAAGAATCTAAAGATTCACCTCATCCACTCTCATCATCCACTCAGATCATCCACTATAATCCAGCTGTATATGACAGTGCAGGAAAACAGATAGTAAGTCATAGATGATTACGTGATGGGTTTTGTAAAATGACTGCTTCTTTTGCCTTGGTCCTTTTAGGCAATAGGGTCTATGTAGTAAACTGATGTCCGGCACAGGTACATGAAGAAAAGGTATTAATAATAAGTAGGGAATCAGTAGGCAAGAGTGAGGACATGGGGAAGGCAGACACAAGGTAAGTATGACTACTTCAGACTCTGTCACGGATTCACTGCCTTTAAACAGCACAAAGGCAGTTGGGAGAACTGAATTTAGTGAGGGCTTGCTTTCCCATCCACTGAGTGAGTTTGGGTTATATAGAGAAATGCGGAATATTGAAAATATTTATAGGACTCTCTTAATGACTCTATTTAACTTGTTCAAAAATAGTACCAAAGGAAATTACTAAGATTTCAAGATAATGAATAGATAATATAACTGATTTTCAAGGGTACTGAGATAAGCACTTTTGGTTGTTTCTTTGGAGCAGTAATTATAAAGTGGACTGTGCATGTCACAAGGGGAACCGGAATTGCCCTATACAAAAAAGGAATCCCAATGCTGCAGAACCACCGCTCCCACCTCCTCCAAGTCTACCTACCATCGGAGCAGAGACAAGACGTAGAAAAGCACGACGGAAAGAGCTAGAGATGGAGCAGCAGAATGAGGCCCCTGAAGAGGATAACAGCCAGCAACCAGAGCAAGTTCCTGAGAAAGTAACTGTATCCAGTGACCATGAGGTAATCTTTCCTGGTCAGAAGATGTTGCTATGGTGTTGATCCTCTTCATATGAAGTGGATCCCAGCTTGCCACATGTTGTTTTATGTAGGGAATCTATGTTAACACTTAATACCCTTCATATCAAGGTGGGTATGCATTCATTCATTCTGTTTTGTCTTTTTTTTTTTTTAAAGCAATGTCAGGAGCATCCTTTTGGGTACTTACCAGGTTTCAGTGCAGTAAATTGTATTTATCATCTGTGTTTACCATGTGACCCCCATATAAGTAACACTAAAGCACTGGAAATTGTTTCTACAGAGTTTTAAGCTCCCAGGGAAAAACCAGGGGTTGATTTTTTTCCTAGAGTTTAAGAATACAGCTGAATATTGCCTCTATCTTAAAGGAAATAGACAATCCAGAAGAAAAAGCAGAAGAGGAGAAGGAAGAGGTTGCAGATGACCAGGAGAGCCCAGCTCATAGCAGGAGGGTGGGTACCTTCTAACATCTTTTTGTTACTGCTGATTCCTGCTACCTATGGCATGTGAGCCCCTTCAGAATTTATATCATTTTATTTCTTCAGTAAGTTCCTATACCATCACCTTTAGGTCACAATTTGGGCTTTTTCTATAAAGTAAATTTTATGTTTATTTTTTAAACATATAGTTAAACACATATAGTTTATATATAGTTAAACACATATATAGTTTATATAAACACATATAGTTTATATATAAACACATAAACACATATAAACATATATTAAACATATATAGACAGACACACATACAGTTCTCTAGTGGCTATTATCTGTTGATGGGTTTAAGAGGTTTCTTACTGACAGTTTGGTTTAAGAAAACTGTCTTGTTGAAACAAAGTATCTTTGTTTGGGCTAACTTAGTAATTTCCGACATTTGTGTGACTTGACATTTAAAAAACCAACAAAACCTGCAGTCATAATGGATTCAAAAGTTCTTCTTTATGGCTGCAATCAGTCATGTTTATTTTTGTCCTTGAGAAGCTGCTGAAGAAAATCTACTTGATTTTTTTTTTAACTGAAAATGCAGAGAAAAATTAGTTTTGATGTCTATTTTTCTTTTGTATTAAAAAGTTTCAAAATAGCTGACCTCTTGAAATAAATGTCTATCAGTTTGCATTAATAATACTTGCGAAAAGCTGTTGTCTTCTCCTGGTAGAGGCTTCCTTCTATGCTAATGTCTTTTCTTTCTAGACCCGGGAAGATAGGAAGGTTGAAGCCATCATGCATGCTTTTGAAAACTTAGAGAAAAGAAAGAAGCGACGGGATCAGCCCTTGGAACAAAGCAGTTCTGACGTAGAGATTGCTGCCACCACCTCAGAGATTCCTTTGGGAGAGGAGACAAAAACTGAAGCCCCTGAACCTGAAGTTAGCAACCCTGCTTCAAATATTGCCATCACAAGCAACCCACAGAGTGTTGGAGTGAACACCCGGAGGTCTTCCCAAGCAGGAGTAAGATGAAAAGACTCCAGGCCTTAGATAACTCTTGTTAATATCAGTTGCCTATCTTTTGGAATGGCTATAATCAGCGTTTTCAGCTTTGCCTTATTTTGCAGTAAATAAGCTGATTTGCTTATCACTTAGCTGATTTGTGGAATCAGGGAAACAGAGTTTGAATAACTAGATACTCTCAGACTAGAATGGAACTATCTGCAATTTCTGCCAGATAAATTGTTGGTGGTGAATTCATAAAGATCTTATGGTTTCTCTTTGGCCATCTTTGTAGCATAGTTATGTACCTGACATTTCATAGGATCCTCAGAGTAACTCTTCCTTTTCCTATCTTTGCCACAAATTCTAAGCCTTAAGCTAAAACCTCAGTATCTGAGGGAAAAACGGAGGAGGATTTACCTTCCCTGCTAAGAACCTAAAATTTGGTGGCTACTTTCAGCTGACTTTTGACCAATTTTATAAATACTTTTTGGAAAAAGAAGTAACGGACATCTTCCTGTAGGCTTTCTGGCTGGTTTAAATGTATAAATTTTGTAAGGATTATATTTGAAATTAATGTTTGTTAATACTCAGTTTTTTCACCAGTGAACATTCAGAGTGCTTAAAGTGAATAGGAAGCAGGATAAAATATTTGCTGATATTTCTAGTAAGCAGTTAACTTTGCTGTTATTGTAGGATATTGCTGCAGAAAAACCAGTCCCCAAACCACCTCCAGCAAAGCCTTCTCGGCCCCGACCGAAGAGTCGAATTTCTCGGTACCGGACCAGTTCAGCCCAAAGACTAAAGCGTCAAAAGCAGGCCATTGCACAGCAGGCAGAGTTGTCACAAGCTGCCTTGGAAGAAGGGGGAAATAACAGCTCAGTAACTCCTACTGAAGCTGGAAATGTAGACAGTTCAGGAGAAAACAGGCAATTAACAGGGTCTGACCCAACTGTGGTATCAGTTACTGGATCCCATGTCAACCGTGCTGCATCTAAATACCCCAAAACCAAAAAGGTAAGTTACAAATCCATCTTCCTAAGTGTAGTCTGGCAAAAGCTGTTCCTTAGTAAAGTAAAAGGGTGTATAATCCTCAGGGGAGAAAAAGCAGTCTACGAATTATTAGATTTGAGATAAAATGCTTAGACACTGAGTCCATGCTGCTACTTTACTTTGGTTCCCATAATTTTTAAGCAGAGCTTAAATTACTGATAGCTGAAATCATTCCTCCCATAATGATCATGGAGAGGGTGAGCTAAGATGCCCTTGTGCTCTGATTATGCAAATCATACTCTGCAGCTGTTTTATCTACCTCGGTCCTAGTTCCTAGATGAGGATTGTCTTTGTGAGTTACACTGCTGCCTCTGGCCTTTACATCTGCAACATCATCAACTGACAGTCTCTTTTTTAACTTAGTATCTAGTTACAGAATGGTTGAATGACAAAGCTGAGAAGCAAGAATGTCCTGTTGAGTGCCCTTTACGTATCACCACGGACCCAACTGTACTGGCAACGACCCTGAACATGTTACCTGGTCTTATCCATTCCCCGTTAATTTGCACCACCCCCAAACACTACATTCGCTTTGGCTCACCCTTTATCCCTGAGAGGCGTCGAAGGCCACTTCTGCCTGATGGCACGTTCAGCTCCTGTAAAAAGGTACGTTTACGTGATTTCTTTTCTTTTTTAACCTAGGATGCCTGTAATGGTGACATATCAAACACATTTCTCTAGATGAGCGCATTCTGCCCATATGAGTTTATAATGAGTTAGTTGTTAAGCCACCAGTATTGGTACATCAAGAGTCAGTGAGACTAAGGTGGGATGTCGACTACATTTTGGTGCTCAGTTTGTCTTAGCAACTTTGTCTTTGTGTTCAGTTATCTTAGCAGTTGGTGACTGGGTAGAAAGGGGTGTTTTGTGTGTGCTCTTGTGATACTGGTTAACATGTCCATTTGTGATTATTCTGTAAGATTGGGCCCCAGGTACTCTAGAGCACTGTTGCACAAGTTAAAGAATGATCAAATTTTGTTTTGGATTAACTCAGTCACTATTATCATTTGATTGAGAGTAGAGGAAATGTCTTGTCACAACTGACAGAATTCCTGTTCCTTGATCAAATGAGTGTTTATTCCCTAGTGATTATGGAACCTAGTATAAAGTTTTCTGTCTCTCTCTCTCTCTGGTTTCTCTTCTGTAGTTATGTTTTGCTTTTGGATCTAGTGGCAGTCATATTTGATGGTTGTTTATTTTTGGAATGCTTTCTTAATTCGCAGAAGCCCTGCTTATTTTCCAAAGGTGTCTCTCAAGAATAGATCACACCCTCAGATCTGTAATGTCATTTTCATGTTTCTAGAAGTATAGGACACCCTTTCATTTGGTGCCTTTGAGGTAGAGTCTGTTCCCTGGAACACCCTTTTCTCTTATCCTCAGATCTGGATTCAGGCTGCCTTCCTCAGTGTCTGCCATTGCCCTCCTCCACTGGCATCACGTACATGAGGATGCTGCATATAGATTATTTGATGTGATGAAGTCTCCAACTCCAGGCAGGTCTTCCCTGACTCCTCAAACTTAAAGCTTTTCTCTTTTCCCAAAGAGCAGATACTATTTCTTGGGGGAGGGGCTTAAAAGATGAACCCAAGTGTTGGGGGATATGGAGGGGAGGAGGGCAGCAGGGATCTGCACACAAAGCAAAGGTGCTACCACTGAATGAGCAACATACACTGAAGAAAGTCTTTTCCTAATCTTAATCCAAGTGTTTGAGTCACTTACTGATTTATTTAGGGGAAATTCCCAAGTAGAACAGCTCCTAAAGAGAAATTTGATCATGAGATCTTTGCCAGAAGGGTTTGTGGATAATAGAGTAACATAACTTTCAGTTGTCAGAAAAGAAAACAGTGACATCTTTAAAAAGAAAATAAGACAAGAAATTTACTAAAGGAAATGAAGGTTAGGTCTCTGGGAATCCTTTATTCTATACCAAGTTATTTATCTTGGATCTTATAAATTATCTGAGAAGGAAAAATATATATTTGCCATTTAATGACCATTATTGATTAACCTTGGCTTCTCTGGTGACTTGGTGGTAAAGAATCTGCCTGCTTTGCAGGAGACTTGAGTCAGGAAGATCCCCTGGAGAAGAAATGGCAACCCACTCCAAATATTCTTGCCTAGGAAATCCCATGAGCAGAGGAGCCTGGCGGGCTGCAGTCCATGGGGTCGCAAGAGTCGGACACGACTTAGCGACTAAACAACAATAACAATGATTAACCTTACTCTGTAATAATTGGCGGATTTCATTAACTCTGGTATGGCATGTAAAACTAATCTTACCATTACTTTTAGCTCAGTCCCTCATTAAGGGTAATAGCCCAGAATCTACATTTTCAGAGTAGTATCGAACAATTAGAGAAGCTGTCTTTAGTTTAGAGGAACAAGTCAAAAGATGGCTTAATATATGAAATAAACTTCTTCCTTTTGTTCTGTCTTTGGATGGACATAGTACTAGACTTCTAGGATGTTAACTGTTGAAGTATCTTATCAAGTCAGATAATAGATTTTCTTTGATCCTTTAAGAAGGGCTAATAATTATTAATACAGAATAATAAAGAAGTCTGAACTGTAAATAGTATGGACTACTTTCTTGAAATGCTGCCTTTATCATTCTGATGCTAGGTTGTAATCTTTCTATTCCCATCTTACTTTTTTCCAAGTAGCAGAGTTCTGTGAAAATCAAAAAGTGTAGAAATATGACTTCAAATCTGATAGAAAATATATTTCTTAGAGCCCTTTTTACCTGGTTATGGTTTCAGACTTACATCTGTATCTCATCTTTGTGTCTCTCCACTGGCAACAGTTATTCATATTCATGTTATAGTCTCTACATGTATCTGACCATCCTTAGTCTTGTTTTATACAGGCTCTACTCAGACACTTTTATCTATTTGTGTCATATTAGTCTTTAAGAAGAGTTCAGGCTATGTATGTTGACACATAGCAAAGTATCTTACTTAAGTTGAGTCTTTGAAAATTGTTTAAATCACAAGTTTAATATTTGCTGATAATGTATCAAGATTATATTGCAAAACAAGAATATAACTTTTTATGGGACAAAACTAATGAAATTGGGTCCTATGTAGAAATTGAACTCAGGTTTATCCTAGATGGAGATTTTTTTAGACTGGTTAGAAAATACTCACATGGTGCAGAACCTAAGAAGATTTCCATAATAAACTTGTAATAAATTTCTAAAAACCACTGAGAGAAGAATATAGTTAAACAGAGAGATGAGAACAGTCGTCCTCCATGGGATTAGTTAAAACAGCATGTATTCCTAGTAGGCTTACTCTATCATATCTGATTAAAGGAGGTATAAAGCCTTTATAAGTTTTAAGAGTGTAAAGTTGCATGTGTATATTTGCACCCAGATTTTTAGAGTATTTGGCAAAATGTTTTATGATGTTGCTGTAGTTTCTAAGTTAAATCAATTCACAGCTCTGAACTAGCATGTTATAGTATGTCTTGTTGAATTTTACTTAACTTGTTCTTTTGAAATGGAAGCATTTATGAGTGGCTAACAAGCCTTTCAGTAGTATCTCTCCTTGTTCTCTCTAAATCTCTGAACTCACCTTGTAGGCATGATACGTGTGGGGCATTCGATCTCCCATTTAGACTGAAAATGAAACACTATGCTTTGCATTGATATTTTATTGTGTGCGCTGGAGTGATATTAATCTGTATACTCTGTACATAGCCTGAAATTCATTTGAACTAGTTCTCACTGAACAGTGTGTGCCCAGTACTGTGCTACAAACTTTCTTCACATGCACTGTCTCACTTAGCATTCATGATAACCCTGTGAGCTTGGGATCATTGGGTTCAATTTACAGATCCAGAAGCTTTGGCTCAGACGTGAAAGTAACTTGTCCAAAGTTAAGCATCTAGGAAGACGCACAGCCAAGTTTCAATCCATGTCTTTGGACTCTAAAACCCAAATTAATTTCTTTCCCTTTCCCCATCATTATGATACTCTTTAAAACATTTCTATTGCCCATCTCTGAGCTTCCTAAAAATCTCTTCAATACAGAATTCCAGAGAAGGAAGAAATGTTCTTTTGACCTTAATAACTGTAGCTAGAACTTAGGGAGAAGGGTCTAAAGTTAATTTATTATCCATAGGAGTGATTCGAACTTGTTAGATACAAATAACTGTTGCTGTTCCTTCTTTATGGGCCCTAAAATACTGTGTAGACAGACAGTAGGGCCAGGGGGAAAGAGTTGATCAAGTTGCTGGGTTCGACCATAAGCTAACCAGAGCAGCATCGTATTCCTTAGAATGCCCCTGTCTTGGTTTTAATTTTCCTTTTTGTAGTCATAAGATGCGAGAATTATTTTATGAGTGCACCTATTTGACACTGGAAATACATGAAATTAACTTGCCTTGGAGAAAAGCACAGTGACCCCAAATGAGTCCTGTCATCTGCTCTGATAAGGAAAACTTATAGTAAGGTATCTATATAACAAAGAATTTTCCCTAATTTTTGGTCTCCTGAGCCTAATTTTTCCCCATCTATACAAGAAATACTTAGGACAGGGTGACCTCTGAGGTCTCTTCTATGTAGGGAGTTATAGTTCTGACAGTTCGTCTTCACATCAGTATTCTGTATGTAGGAGAGTAAGTTCATTCTTGGTCTTATTTTGGCTTCAGAGACTTGATCAAATCCTAATATGATGTGATCCAGTTGATGTTACCTCTCTTTTAGACATTCACTCTCTATCTCTTCATGTTTATACTTTTGCTTTTATTTGGCAGACCACAATGCCATTTACATGATGTGAATGTTTTCTTGGCTTCCTCACATTATTTCCTAAGTTCCTATTAGAATTGCTATCTTTGGTAAAGAGAATATTTACTTACCTGTAATATTGGTTCTCTAAAGGTGTAAGTTACAATCACCTTTACTCTTCCTATTTGGGATATGGTCTGACTCAGAAATTGATGTTTATCAAAATTCGATCTGTCTTGTGTCAGGGCAGGAGAGCCACAGAGTGGTGAGCAACCTACAACTGTGTGAGTGTATCTTAAGAGAACATAATTAGAGGTAAGAAATTTTCTCTCTTCCACAGGTTGCGTAATCTTATTATCCTTATCTCTGTAGGCTTCCTTTCTGAACAAAGTTTGTTTCCATCATTTTAGGTTCCAATATTCATTACAAAAAAAAGTGACTGATTAGAGAGCTCTTTTTGACTTTTTTCCCTTGATTTCTGCGGAAGGATTCTGGTAATGATTTGTATTATTCATGCATAATTTAACCAAACTACTTAACAAGGAGGGAAAACTCATAGGATATTGAGAGTAGTCTTTTTGGAAGCATTTTGGCACTTGTAGTAAAGAGCTATTTATTCTCATCCAGAGTTTTCCTGTGAAACTTTTCTGTTGTTTCTTCAGATATCCCCAGCACAGGACAGACAACTCTTAAGAGATCTATCTTCTTTTTACACACTTACTTTATGTGCTAGCTTTATTCTGTGTGATCGGAGTCTCTTATGTGAACGCTAAGATTTCTTCCTTCTCTTTTCCCATTTATTCCATTCTAAGCAGTATGAAAAGTTAAATAGTAATCATTTTTATTGTTTGTTTTTTTTTAAGTGGGACTTCATTATGTGTAATCCAGGCTTTCTCAGTTATGCTCCATAGAAGGAATTGATCGGGCAATATCCTAAAATGCTGAAACACAAGACAAAAAATACTTTTGACTGTGGACCTAAATGAATGTGTTGTATTAATATCTGTCACCAGTTGATATATAGTGACGCAGTTGATGCATTTAAAATAAATAGCCAAATAGTTTTAAATGATTGTTGATAATTCCCTGGTTCTTTTCCCATTATAGCGCTGGATAAAGCAAGCCTTGGAAGAAGGAATGACCCAAACATCATCTGTACCCCAAGAGACTAGAACTCAGCACCTATACCAAAGTAATGAGAACAGTAATTCTTCTAGTATCTGCAAAGACAACGCAGGTACGTATGGCAAACCTTTCTGAATACATGAGCAATGATTACTTTGGGTCTACATTAAAAATTTCACTGAATACTTTAAAAAGTATGATACCAAAAAAAAAAATAGCATTGTTCTCTAAATAGTTACTTTACGTCTGTCTTTACAGAGGAAGAGAGAGATCTCAAGTCAGGGATCAGTATTCCCAGGACGGCAAAGAAGGAACTAGACAGTATACAGATAACAGCAGAAATGGTTTTTAAAAAGGTTAGATATATTTAAAGTAGTAAGTTTAGGAGCTCTATATCCATATTTATAAGAGGGGAAATAAAACAAGATGTGGGGCACTCTTCGAGAAAGAATCAAAAATGTAGGTGATTGAGTGGGGTGGGACTTGTTGAAGGGGCATGGGGTGAGTAAAGTAAATGAGAAGTTATTATGAATTGGTTGTTTTCAAAAGAGCTTGCACAGTTAGTGTAAATTTTTTAAAAGACATGACCTTGAATCCAATTTAAAGTACTCATGAATTTTTAAACTGGAGGGTCATGAAAAGTCATCTGGTCCGTTGGTTTTGCTGTAACTCTTGCAGGGGTCTTGATTGTAGTTGAAAGCACAGGTGCATGAACTTGATACCAACTTATTTGGGGATATTCTTATTACCAAGTTTCTCTTGGCCAATATTATTTTAATTGAAAAGTTCTGTGTGATTTCTGTTTCTTTATCTCTAAATCAATTTTGTGAATATTATGCAATCAAAACAAAATACCAAAATAAATACAGTGCTAAAAGTCATGCAAGTCTGTATCTAACATAGTAATATTTCAAATTTTCATAGAAACCTCTTGTTCATTGCCTAAGTAAATATGAACTTGAATTAAATAAAGAGATTTGTACTAGTAATATCTGATTTATACTAAAACTTTGTGTAAGATTATATTTGGAAAAAATAGGCTGCTAAAAATAGGTTTTTTTCAAGTTATTGATTTAGTTTATTGTTCTATCCCTAGACTGGATTATACCTTATAAGTTATCACATATATAACCTCAATATAATAATATCTCAGTGTAGAACATCTGGAAGATAAATGATACCATATATTTAAAATACTTTATTCTCTTCACCAGTGATTAGGAAGATTTACTTGAACCAGGTTAATATAAAGAAATGCTGGTAACAGATTTTCGTCAATTTTATCAATTTATTGGCAGCTTTTACTATACAGTGAGACTATAACAATTGGAATCTTACGTGTAGAACACATACATATGTATATGTAGTCTGTGTGTTGTGTATGTTAGTATTTGAGATTGGGAAAGGGAGGCTGTATTAGCAATTCATGTCTTAACTGGCAAAGATTCATAAGGAAGGAAAGTGCCTTCATTATTATGTGCCCTAGTTAGAATGGAGTTAAGACTGGTAGTCACCAACCTTTATTAAAGTTCTCTTGTCTCTAGCATCGAGAAAGATTCAAATCATACACCTTGCCTTTAAGCAACAACATAAACTGGAAAATATTTAATTGAAACCAAGCAGTACTCAAATGAGCATCTTGGTATGTTGCTACTAATGTAAATCCTGAGGAGTTATTTTTATTTGTTTCTTTGGTTTGGGGTTTTTTTTTGTTTTTCTCATCTCAGAAAGACCAAGGAGATATTAATCAAGAAAGGGAGATAGATTGATATAGTGGAAAGAATCCAACAGACCTGAATTTAAAGATCATCTCTACCCTTTACTAGTGCTGACTTCCCTGTAGCTCAGATGGTAAAGAACTGCCTGCAGTGCAGGAGACCAGAGTTCTATCTCCGGGTCGGGAAGATCCTCTGGAAAAGGGAACGGCGATCCACTCCCGTATTCTTGCTTGGATAATCCCATGGACAGAGAAGCCTAGTGGGCTGCAGTCCTTGAGGTTGTAGAGTTGGACATGACTGAGTGACTAACACACACACACACCCTTCACTAACTCAGGCAAGTTATAAAATATCTCTGAGGCTCATCTGTGAAACAGGTGTAGTAATATCTGCCTTGTAGAGCTAATATGAGATTAATGTACATAAAGTGCAGTATCATACCCTCATTATTATACACACATTTCTTGTTGAAAATTTATGGAAAATTTACAGAAATTAATCATATACTAGAATACATTAAGTTCCTTAAAGCTAAAGTTGTGTAGAAATAAACAGTATTAACTCTGCAGACAAGGGCAAGTATAATGTTCATTATTTGTAAATGATGTGGATATATACCTAGGAGTCTAAATATATTTATTATTTTGAAAAAAATAAACTGCTAGATATGTAAAAATTAATAGCATTTATGTACCAAGAAAATAAATGAAGAAAAATTTGCATTGCTGAGCTCAACAAAATAAAGAAACTGCCTAGGAATAATGATGGAGACATGTAGAACAAAGCATCACTGAGGAATATTTTTTAAGTCTTGAGGAAATAAAGGGAACTTCCATATTCCATTCCAGCGCTTCCCTGGTGGCTCAGATGCTAAAGCGTCTGCCTGCAATGCAGGAGAACCAGGTTCGATTCCTGGGTTGGGAAGATCCCTTGGAAAAGGAAATGGCACCCCACTCCAGCACTCTTGCCTGGAAAATCCCATAGACGGAGGAGCCTGATAGGCTACAGTCCATGGGGTCGCAAAGACTCAGACACAACTGAGCGACTTCACTTTGACTTTCTTCCATAATCCTTAATGGAAAGAGGAAATATAATGAGTGGGGTTTTTTTCTTCATACAGTTTCCATCAAGCTAGTTTGTTTGGGGGTCTGATTAAATGGTCTTGGAAGTTTATCATAAAAAATAAACATGAAAGTAACTAAGAAAAATTGAAAAAGTAATGACGAAGAAGTACCTAGTAGTATAAAACTAGCTTCTAATGTGATGCTGTAAATTGGTAATTAAATTAGTACAGATTCAATAATGGATATATATATGGAACAGAATAGCCAGAAACAGGCTTTATGTAAGTGAAAGATTTTGTAAATTCTAATTTTTACTTACGTGGGAGATGGGAAAGAATTAGATCTTTGCCAGAGTAAATTCTGTGTACACTCACTGTTAGGCTTTGTTTTCTTTTTTTAATTAAAGTTTCTATATCTTTAGCGCTCTGAACTGATAGAGGACAAAAATACTGGGAGAAAGGATTTGCAAAAATGACAGGGAAATAATATCTCTACTAGAAATTTGAGAAGATTTATCATATACATTTTTAAAAACCTAGTTGTAATTTTTCTAGTACTTATTGTACAGAAGTAGATGTGGACTAAAAGTAGAAGTAAACTGTGGACTCTCGCACAGTCTTAGTCATGAAATGATTAATAATTGCCAGTAATACAGAATAAAGGTGACCTGGGTTTCAGTGAATAAAGAAATGGTAGAATTTGTGGTTTACCTTCTATTGCCTATACTTTTGATGAAATACTATACAGTAGCATTAAAATTTTTACTGTTGATTTATTTTATCAAATTAACCTCCTAAAAACAGTACAGTACTACTTTTGAATTAGATTTCAGTCATCTGAATCTTGAATCTGTAAGAATACTATTATTGTGACCAAATAAAAATTTTCCATGGAATGTAAAGGAGGTTCAATACTTGAAATTTTATTCATATAATAATTTATTAGCCAACCAAATGGAGGAGGGGGGAGTAATAGCATAGTAAATGTGATTTTAATGATAAATAACATACTGAATGATTTTCTTATTTTACATCTATCTGAAAACAGTTGCCAGATATACTTCATGTTGAAAAATATATTAAACCTTTTAAATGGGTTATAAGATTATCCCGGTATTACCATTCTTATTTAACAACATTTAGAATTGTTGTCCAAACTGATTATCCAAAAAAAAAAAAACTAAAAAACAATGATGTAAAGTTTTGGTAAAGAGGATGTATAGGTTATCATTGTATGCAAATAATATGCTTACCTCCTTAGAAAAGCCAAAAGAATTAACTGAAAAACTGGTAGAGGTCAATAGGGTAGCTAGATACAAAAATATGTAACATACTGAATGATTTTCTTACATGTTAGCAATCACATTTAACTAATATATAGGGAGAAATACATCTAATTCACAGTATTGACGGAAAATACAGAACACTGGAGAATAAACCTAATTTAGAAATGCAGCAAACCTGTAGTGAAGAAGTATAATACAAGGGATTCTCCGGCGATCCAGTGGTTAGGACTCCACGCTCTCACCGTCGAGGGCATGGGTTCAACCCCATAGGCTGCCCACATATTAATGATGATGATGAAGAGGAATGTGAATGAAGGCATAAGTAGATAAAAGATCATGCCACAGTGCTCAGTGAGAATTCTCCACAGATTACTCATGAATTTAATACAGCCCCAGTCAGTCTTGGGAAGGGGAAGTATCAGCATAGTTGACAAATGATTTCTACAGTTCATTGACATGGAAAGTATGCTAGAATAGGCAAAATAATTTGGAGAGCTAGAATAGAATAACTGGAATTGTCCAAACAATTTTACTAAAAGTGTACAGAAAAACATTCAGAACTAAACTCAGTGTCTAGTAGGATAAATGTCATATTTCAAATCAGTATAGAAATATTATTCTATAATTACAAAATAATTTGAAAGAATATGCTAGCCATTTGCCCTGTGAAAAGGTTAGAACATTCTGAGTTAAATTTGAAAATTAAATATGGAGATAATGGGAATATAGGTCATTTTTATAGTCTTGGGGTGGGGTAACCAAAGACATGTCTGAGGCAGAAAATAAAGGAAATAGTTGATACATTTGACTAAATAAATACAAATATAAACTTTGTATAGCCAAAAAAGACTTAATAAAATTAAAATATAATTGTTAACATTTTTGTCATTGTAATGGAAAGATTTTTATTATGAGTGAAGATAGCAGGTTATTTATTCAGTGTGATTTAGACAAAGAATCAGTAAGGCCATGTCAAGAAAGAGATTGGGATGAAAATACCCTAGGACATTAGCAGTGCATTAATTTGTGAATATGATTTCAAGTTAAGTATGTGTTTCAATATGTGGGTGTTTGTTTATATATCTTTTACTTATGAATTACATAAGTAAAGGTACAAAACAATAAAAGATAGATTTAACCAAGAGATTTGATAACTGTGTATGGCAAAAAGAAGAAAAATGAAACTTTAAAAGAAAATTTTGTAAATATAGTGTTGTCCATAGAAAAAAGTAGGCACATTACCACTGGCCTGTAAACTTCATAAGGACGAGTGCTAGGTCTCTTTCGTTAAATATATTATAATAAATACTCAAAAAATAGATTTTAAATGAGTAACCTGTAAGTTGATTTGGAGATGGGAGAGTTCTTCTGAACTTCATAACTTTTCTACAATGAGCTTTGTAACTTACATAATTGCTTTTAGTAGTTACAGTGTTGGACCTAGCAGTATAGTGGTCTTCTAAAAGATTTCGCTGTTGAAGACTCTTGAAATATATAAACCTAAATGTAAGTTATGAATCACATGTTTGTTTTGTTTATACCTAGGCACTTTTCGAAAGGAGAAAAGAAAAACATAGTATCTGGAACAGAAGGAAATTACAAATATACTTCTAATCTAGGAAAATTTTTAATTTTTTAGATAACTGAAAGGAAAAATATGTATCTCCAGTATTTTTTGCTTTTATTTTTTCTCTGTTTCTCCCCCTACTGTGCTAGTTTAGTGCTTCATAAGTCTTTCTGTGTAACTACTCCATTAACTCCAAATAGTTTCCCAGTGTTCATTTTCATGCTAACCATTGCTACCAGGGGAATTGTTTTGAAGCATAGCCGTGCTGCTGTCCCAAAACTTTTCCTCAATGGCTTGGGAGGAAACCTAATCATTTAACCTAATGATTAAGAATGTAGATGGGAACCAGATTGTCTACTCCTTTAAAATAGGAATGATAATACTAGTACTAGATTTATAGAGTTATTCAGGTTAAACCTGCTAATTTACATGAAGCACATAGAATAATGCCTGGTATGTAATAAGCCCTTAAAAGCATAATTTTTTTTCCTTATGCATAGTAGTATGACCACCTCTGTTGAGGTTCTTAAATTTATATTAAACATCTTTTATGTATGTTTTCTTTTTCTTATGCTTTCATAAACCCTTTTAAAATAGAATATATTTTTAAAGTATATGATAACCATTTTCCCATACATACCTAGTTCAGTGGTTTCCGTTTAAGAGGTACTAAATAAATAAATAGATTAAACGAATAAAAATAGATTTTTCCTTTGAGAAAGTGAGATACGTGCATTGCCTTGAGTAGTCACTAAAATTTAAAGCATGTTAACTTTCTTTCAAAGTGGAACTAAGAAGTCCACCAGAGAAAGTAGGATATTCCAATCAGAAAAAGAGTACCAGCCTAGTTTTTGAAAATGAGGTTTATGTAGAAATGATTTCGCACTTTGAAGCACTCTAAAACTAAGTACTCAATAAGGATCAGGTAATCATGTGTAACTCCCTCTTGCTGAAGCAGAATATTATGTAAAGAGCTGCTAAAGAACAGAAAAATATATAAAAGCTTGAAACTGAGTTGGTGAACCAACAATTCAACAGAGAGTGATTTTAACAGAGACATAGATTTGAGGGGTTTTTTAGAATGTGAAAAATATAAATTCATGTTTTCCACTACAAGAGATTAAATTATCTCCAGGGATTAGTTATTTAAAGTGTCAGATTCATCTGATGAGTTTTTGGGAGGTTACAGAGTTTTGAGAATCACTTTTAAGTGTGGCAATTAAAGAACCTTTGGGCTTTTGGTTTGATTGCAGGAGATAACAGTGGAATGAGGCGAAGGTGGAGTTAGGAGCCATTGTGGGCTAGAGATTAATGGCTTCACTTCGAGTATCCCTTTAGGCTGTAATTTCAAACGTCTCATCCAAGCTTTGTATTTCACAGACTTGTTGAGCCCATTAAAGAAATGGAAGTCTCGCTATCTGATGGAGCAGAATGTCACCAAGTTACTGCGGCCTCTTTCTCCAGTCACACCACCCCCTCCCAATCCAGGCTCAAAGAGCCCCCAGCTGACCACACCTGGCCCATCTCACCCGGAAGAGGAGTGTCGAAATGGATACAGCCTCATGTTCTCACCAGTCACATCTCTTACTACTGCTAGTCGCTGCAATACTCCTCTGCAATTTGAGGTGATTTGGGTTTGGTTGTTGGGAGTTCTGAATATGAAAATCATCATTTGCACCTCCTCATTTCAAATATAATACCATTCCAAATGTTTCTTTACCATGTTCTTTGCCCACCTTAGCAAGAGAATGGGAAACCTCAGGGTCATTGTGACCTATTACCTGGTAGCCTCTCATCTTGGCAGTCTCTATACTTCCCCAAATAGGAAGAGCACTCCCACAGGTGATACTCATCTATCTTTTGCATGCAGTTCATCAACCTCCATACCTTTAGGTGGTAGTCTTGCTAGACCTTCATCTTTATCTTTACTGTATGCCTTGGTTAAAATTGACCTCTAGTTTCCTAGTAACCATTAAAATGACACCAGCCTGCGAGTGCAGATTACAGTGATTGGTTGTGCCTCCATTTCTTGGCCTTTAAGTCAGTGAAGTGTCTTTGTTATTTTGCATTCTCTGTGTGGCCTCAGTAAACAGATTTGGAAAGCATTGGTTTATGGCAAGTTAGGATTTTCATTTCCAGGTTACTTTCCCTTCTTGTAATAATGTGTTAGAAATGTGAAGTAGAAAGAAGCTAGCAACATGCATTTATAAAAACCAGATTTATTGCTCACTCTCTGGTCACCTGTTTCAAAAAGTTAATTCTGAATTGCGTTAGTGTTCAAGTTTGAGTGATAGTAGGTGTATGGAATAGAATCCACGTGGGTGCGTTAAAAAAAAAAATCTACTGCATGTTGCTTTGACTTCTAATTAAACAGACACTGTTCCTTCTCAGAAAAATTTGTTTTGATGACTAAACACAGCTTGTACTTCTCCAGATGTCTTGTTTGATAAGGTGAATGTTCTAATCAGTGTCATCCTACCTATTCAGTTTTTAAAAGAGGACGGGAATTAAAAGACCTGAACCTTTAAATAGCTAACTCAGAAAGGTAACTAGCAACCTTGAAAATAAGAGGAAGCTATATTCTATGCCTAAACTGCTTTTGGAGCAAACATTTTTCTGAGAGGGGGGATAAAAAACCTTCCTGGTCACATTTGATTTCTAGGGAAGTTATCCTTTACCAAAGTCCCTGTGACATTCTTTTAAGCCAGATCGCAAAACATCTGATATGGGCCTTAGTTTACTTAGATCTAATTGCAGTTGACTTTTTATTTAGCAGCTGAAGTTTGATGGTAAAATTTCATGAGAGGACATTCTCCCTGTCAGGCAGTAGATTATAGGAATAGAATTTCATAGTTTATTTTATTATAATTAAAAGTAAAATTAGAAAGGGGCGTTGCCTTCTAGAACAGACAGGTTTTGCACTCAGTGTATACCCTACTCCTTGTAGCATTTTGGATAACTGTGAAACGCTATGCAAATGTAAATTTTTTTGTTTTTTTTTAATCAAAGATCATTTAAGTGATGCATAGTCCCAGCATAATGTTAGAACACCAGGAAAGAAAGAAAATATTATAGTATATTAAATAACTCATCCCTTCAAAAAGTTGAGTGCGTGTTTTCACTATTTTAGTCTCATGGTTTAACTAAGAAAATTTGGCCTGTTTCATCAATTCAAAAAAAAAAACCAGATTTCATCATCCTGGCCATCTTTATCACCATTTTAATTGTCATACACTTTCCTATATTCTAGTATGGGGAAGTAGGGAGCCTTACTTTCACCTAAGACTGTGACACACAAATAGCAGAGAGATGGCACAAGTAAAGACCAGTTTGTTGGGGAAATAACATTTTTAAAAGGAAAAATAACCTTCCAGAATAAAACTGAGAAATGCTATGCAGATGAGTTGAAACAACATGTAATAAAAAAACAAGATCATGAGAGGGAAGCATCAAAAAAAGAGTAAAGCAGCATTGGGAGGGCAAGCTTAATGAACCCCTTCTTTCCACTGAAATAACCTTTCCCTTCCTGCCTTGAGAGCCATACCCCACTATCCATCCCATACATACAGCACCCCACCAAATGAAATTATTAACAGCCAGTAGCCCTGCTGACGCAGCCTCATTTCCTCTACCACAGAATTGTTCAGCCACCCACGCCACAGCTATCCAGAGGCTACAACATTAGAAACCCTCCTCTTTCCTTGTCACAGCTACCACCATCATTCCCTGCTTTCCCTGCTTTTTCCCTCCATATCTTCCTATCTAAACTCACTGCCCAGTTACAATTTCACTCAGGAGTGCTGCTTCAGGCAAAAACCCTAAGGATAAGCCCTTGTTCAGGACCAGAGGCTTGAAGGGTACACATCTGCCTTTTTTTTTTTTTTTAATCCTTTTCTCTCTGTTCCTCAAAGTACAGTGGATTATGTTACGAACCATCTAGCCTGTGAGCTGGAGAATCCATCAGTCATAACTCCTGCAACTGTCATTCAAGAGGAATTGGCCATCTCCCTAGCCCTGGCACCCCCCTGCATGCTAAGCAATTCCCCTGGGTAAATATGGCAGGCCTGAGTCACACAAGGGAATGAGAAAATGTGACGTTCAGACGAGGGAGTGGGGTAAAGAGGAAAGGTGCCCTGAAGCATGAGGGATGAGTGATAGGATGCCTATCAATAACAAATACTACAGGTTACTAAAATCTCATCTAACATAGAAAGACATAATGTAACAGTATAAAATCTCACCAATTTAACTCTTGTTATCCGCTTGAGATGTTTACTTATAGCATGAAACATAACCAGTTTATCCTTAAATGCTTTCAGAGACACCAGGAAGCATTTTAACAAGTCATTCTGTCCATTGAGATGATTCTGCATTTAAACATTTCCCTTGTGCATTCTTATCCCTCTCCCTGCCCCACCCCCACCCCACCCCCCCAAATTTGTGGCTAACCATCTATGCTTGCTTTTGCTTTATTTTTTGTTTGTTTTGTTTTGCTTCTTTGAGTAGATGAATAACAAGATGCTTTTCCCTCCTCTAGAACATATCCTCCCCTGAGAGTTCCCCTGCGAATAGGCCCGAGTCCCTGTCACCCGAGGTAGTTATCACACCATCTCAATCACACTTGGAGGCTGTGAGTGAGTGGGCACGAGTGTGTTCCTGCGTGTGTGGGGAGGGCTTGGGGGATCCGAGTGAATGGGGTGATGGGCTGGAGGGTGGCCGATTGGTCACTGTAAGGTGAATGAATCTTCCCATGTGTGACTGTGGTTACTCAGAATTCTCAATGTAGATGGAGGAAAATGAAGTAGGTGTGTGTGTGTGTGTGGTGGGGTTCGTTTTTGTTGTTTTTGAGGGGAGGGCGGTGGGTATGGCTGAAGAGTTCTTCTAAAGTAGAATAGAATCTAGAAGTCAAGTTTAAAGGAGCTGAAAATGTGGGAACCTTGTTAAAGTCTAACAAAGTGTGTTTGTTAAGTAAGGAAGGTTAAATCAACAGTTGGTAGGAGCTGTCTTTTGATATTTATTATCTTGGGCTTGATGAAGGAGCAGCTTATATTGAAAAAGTTAGGCAGTGATTTATGCTTTATTCCAGAGTTAATCTGACAGCTCTGTTTAACTGGATGTTTTGAGCTTTGGTTGATATATTAAGCATCTTCTTTAGAAAGGCAGAGTCATAACTCTCAGCTTAAATTAGCCCATGGCTTCTGTAACTCAGGCGTCCATTCTACAGTGGTTGAGGAAATGGTTGCTGTACAGATGGTATCTCTTAGAATATCAAATCTTACTGCTATGGAGATGTTAAGTTAACATGTTAGTGCTAGAGTTTCTTAACTTGTAACAAGATTTCGACAAAGGTAGCAATGATAACTCCATGAATCCATGTGGAGCCTTACTCCTCTTGAAAAGAAAGTTACAGTCGCTCATAAACTTTTAGAAATACAGAACTTTTATTCCCACACCCTTCCAGTAAAACGTTAGTGCTAAACTCAGTGACAGGTGACTAAATTCTGAATTGGTAGGATTTTATAGATCAGTATGGAACTAAAGATTATATTCTAGTGTACTAGAGGTTTTCTGAGTAGTTTTTTTTTAGTCTTATTTTATAAGGAACACAGAGCTCTCTCTCCTCAGTTGCTAAAGATTCTAAGAATAATTTGGAGGCTGACAATGGTGTATTATCTGGGTTTCTGATTCTATTCTTTCTAGAGAGTTAGCTATAGTGGACATAGTGGCAGAAAATCTTTGATGTTAGGAGGTAATGATGACCAAGTAGATGGGTTTATTTTTGGTACATTTCAGCATTTCAGATACTCTGCAGTCATGAACATTAGTGGTCTTTTGGTATGTTGACATACATTAGAGGATGCAGAAAGAATTGAGTGACCAGAAAGTTTATGAGAAACACACATACTTAATAGTGGAAGTGAGTGAAGAACTGGTTGGTTGATGTCTTCAACTAATAACCATTCTCCTTCCCTGAACCAGTAACTTAAAGACTTGACTTTTCGTCTACTTTCTACTTTTTTTCACCTTTTCCCCTCCTCCCACCTTCCATCAATATTAGTTTAGAAACGAATAACACCAGAAGCCAGTTATCTTAAGACACCATTCTCATCTCTGTGGCTCCATGGGGCTCAGGTAAATCCCTGATTATACTGCCAGTCCCTGAATGTAGTGAAAGGTGACTCAGCAAACCTGATGAAAGGCTAAGCAGGCAAAATAGTCACATTTGGCCAATTATCTGATTCTGACTTTCCCAGTATTCTCATCCAAAGACTTTAAATCAATTTGGGAAAGGCCAGGATTCTTTGGTAATCTGGCATGTGTACACTGGTGCTACATGGGACCTTTACAGATGTTAATGGCTTTCTCTATTCTACTTTCGTCCCTCTTACCTTTCCTTATTCACCTGTGCCCCCTCACTTCCCTTCTTTTCTGCCCTTTGACTTTTTCCTTTCTCCCCTACCCCATGTCTCCGTTGATTTTTATTCTTTCAGCTTTGTCACCGAAAAGACCTGGACCTGACAAAAGTAGGCTACCTTGACTCCAACACTAACAGCTGTGCTGACAGACCTTCCCTGATCAACTCGAGTCATTCTGACCTGTCTCCTCATCCCTCTGTCGGACCCACCTCTGAGACTGGTTTTACAAGCAGGAGTGGAGATGGACATCAGACTCTTGTGAGAAACTCGGACCAGACATTTCGGACAGAGTTTAACTTGATGTATGCCTACTCCCCATTGAACGCTATGCCTCGAGCAGATGGATTGTATCGAGGGTCTCCCCTGGTAGGGGATAGAAAGCCTTTACATTTGGATGGGGGCTACTGTTCCCCTGCAGAAGGCTTTCCCAGCAGATATGAACATGGTTTTCTGAAAGACCTCTCTCGTGGATCCATGTCACCTGGTGGCGAAAGGACTTGTGAAGGAGTCCCATCTGCCCCCCAGAACCCACCACAGAGGAAAAAGGTAAGTGTTTCACATTTTATAGACACTTTTGAAGAACATTAACTGAATAATTCAGTAAGTAGTCACTGAGTTATCACTATGTTCTCAGCACTGTTCTCAGTGTGAGGAAAATGAAGTAAGACACAGTCTCTTGGCATGTTCAGTGAAAGACTATATTAATACAATTTGATGAGTGTTGTAAATATTAAGCAAATTTAAATGCTTCTCATGTATGTGCCATATAGTTGGCTAGACAATTCAAAGGATAAAGCAATGAAAATGAATAATGCTACTTTACATGTTTTATGCTACTTTTCATGTTCTGGGCACCATTAGGCTCTTACGCATTTAGCCTCTCAATAGTCATGTAAGATGGATAATTTCCCATTTTGCAAATGATGGAATTTAAAACCAGTTGCATAACTTGCCCATGGTCACACAGATAGTATATGATTGAGCTAGGACACTCCCCAGGTCTGCCTGATTCCAGACGGTATGCTCTTACTGCCACCATGCCATATCGCTGCTTCGATTTCGCCCTGATGGAGCTTATAGCAGGTGAGACTGAGCTTAGCAGATAATTAAATTAATGATGAGAAAAAAGAACAACTTAATAGAGGAAACCTGGCCAAGTTGGATAGTAGAGGGTGCTTGAGGACAAACAAGAGGTTCATAGCCAAGTTTTCGAGGAGTAGCGTGAAAGGTGACAGGTCACTGGTTTGGCTGATCTCAAACAGTAAGTAGTCAATCACTCAACATATTGAGGGGATGAAGATGCTGCAGAACGGAGCATAACAAGTAACTGTGACACTCCATTGAGCGGGCAGCAGGAATGTGATACAATTGCAGTTCGGTGTTGCTGTGGTAGCAGGTGAGAAGTGAGGAGAGTAAAGATGGACGGGGCCAGGTCACAGAGATCTGGCTTAGGGCTTGGCTTGTAGGTGATGCCTGTTCTGGAAATTAAGAAGCCAAAAATTTGCTTTTTATGTCAGTGATTTTCAGCTAGGTTTATTTGGAAATGTACAGGAGTATTTTGAGCTGTCCAGTAAACTTCATTTACTGGGCAGATCTAGAGATCCTTAAATGTCCTCTGTGTGTGACAGTCTCACGTAACTGCCAAGTGTCTATGGTACTCTTGTTCACATGTAGGCTGGTGGCTTTTTATCTTTGCATTGCAATGAAATACATTACCAGAATTCTTACACTAACTCCTTTCTGTGATTGTGTATGGAAATTGCATACACAAAATTGTCTTACTTTGTGTTTTTGTTATATTTTATATTTGAACAGAAAATTGAGAGTCCTAAGTGATTAAAAGAAGGAGGAAACACTGGCAGATAATTTGTAATAAAATAGCACTGGGGGCACTGCCCTGGCAGTCTAGTGGTTAAAACACTGAGCTTCTACTGCAGGGGGCTTGGGTTGGGTCCCCAGTCGGGAAACTAAGATCCTGCATGCCAGGAGGTACGGCCACCCTGCTCCCACCCCCCACCAAAAAAAAAAAAAAAATTAGCATTAGGTTTAGAATACTGTTGCATGAGACTCACAGATTTAGAGAACAAACTTCTGGTTGCTGCAGGGGAAGGGGGACAGTTAGAGAGGTTGGGATCGACATGTCTGCACTGCTGTATTTAACATGGATAACCAGCAAGGTCTGACTGTATAGCACAGGGAACACTGATCAGTGTTATGTGGCAGCCTGGATGGGAGGGGAGTTCGGGGGAGAATGGATGCATGTATATGTATGGCTGAGTGGCTCTGCTGTGCACCTGAAACTGTCACAGCATTGTTAATCAGCTATACTCCAATATAAAATCAAACGTTTTTTAAAAAAAGATCACTCTTGCATGAACAGTATTGACTAGCAGGAACAAAAATGGTAACAAGTCTTTGGATTTCTGGTTTCATTTGTTGTGTGCAAAAATGATTGAAACCATGATCTGTTACTTCAGAAATATTGTTGAGCACCTGCTATCAGGCAAGTTCTGTGCTGGACATTAAAGACAAAAAGCCAAACAAATTTGTTCTCTGCCCTTGTAGAACATAACAGTTTATAAGTATACAAGACACTGTTAGGTCGAAAGCCAGTGTAAGCACAGTGTGCTGTAACAGCCAAAGGTGGATGTACTAGGTGGGGCAAGGAAGGGGGCTTTCAGTGTGGCAGTCAGGAAAGTATAAGGCAGAGGAATGGCAAGTTGGAGAGAAGTTTCGGTGGCACAACTATAGGGATTTCTGGGGATTGAGGAAGAGACTTTCTCAAACTGCACAAACTCCCAGCTCTTTACGTTCCCTTTTCATGTATTTTTGTTTGTTTTTGGCTATGCCACGCAGCATTTGGTATCTTAGTTCCCCAACCAGGGGTCGAACCTGTGCCCCTGCCTTGGAATCACAGCATCTTAACCACTGGACCAGCAGGGAAGTCCCCCACCTTTCTCGGTGCTACCTTTGTTGCAAATAACTGTGATAGCACACTTCTGTTACATGGAACTGTGATCTCACTGGTTTTTCTGAAGGCAGAATAAAGGTTGTGGTCTACTTGTAAATGCCATATTTCAAAAATGTCATATCCTGGTATATTCTCTTTTTCTAACCAGCTTCTCACTGATTTAAATATGTAGCTGTGCTCAGGTCTCTCTCACACCTGGAAAAAGTCACCTGTTGGTGCCTGCTTTGTTTGCCTGGCCTACTAGTGGTTTCCTAGGGTTCCATGTTCTTTCCCCGTTGCTAGTGATCCACAAATGATGTCTAGCTGGAGTCCTGTTTCTTTTTTCTTTCCTAGGTATCCCTGCTGGAGTACCGCAAACGGAAACAAGAAGCCAAGGAAAATTCTGCTGGTGGGGGAGGTGACTCCACACAGAGCAAAAGCAAGTCTTCAGGAGCTGGGCAAGGCAACAGTAACTCGCTTTCTGACACTGGTGCCCATGGTGTGCAGGGATCCTCGGCCCGAACCCCATCTTCCCCTCACAAAAAATTCTCCCCGTCTCATTCCTCTATGTCTCATCTGGAGGGGGTAAGCCCATCAGATTCCAGAGGCACTTCATCTCACTGCAGACCTCAAGAGAGTATCAGCAGTAGGTGGTAAGTTTAAGTTTGACGCTCTTATGATTAAATTCAGGAGGGAAATAAATGTCTAGACTCTTTACCTAAGATATATGGAAACACTTACTTGAGAAAGCCAGCCAGCAGTACTGTGTATCATATTCGGCTGATTTAATAGTATCAGTCACAATCCCCGAACTTTACAGAAGCAAACAATTGCCACCGAGCCTGCAGAACAGTATGTTGGACGGCATATAGTTGTGAACACAGAGGAGCTATTTCATTCACTGGGCACTAACACTGCCTCTTCTATTTTCTCATTTCATGTGCAAGGTAAGTCAGGAGATGAGCTCAGTTCCACTGAAATTAACGTCCGGTGTCTCAGTTCCACATTGCTAGCATATATATATTTCAGACACACTCTGAAAGGATTTGTCTAGTTTAAGATAGATGACAAATAAATAGATAATGTTGTCAGGTACTGAGTATCAAATGAGTGAAATATAAAGAAGGAGGCATTTTAGGGATATTGAACTGAAGAAATGAGGTCTGGGAAAGAAGAGACATGGCTCAAATGAGTAATGTTCATTAATCTGTGAGACATTACTACTACCTACCAGTCACATGACTTCACAGAAGAGAAAAATAGCATTTCAAGATGGAGATTGAAGGCAGTAGACACCTTTAAATACCACTTCTCCTTGATTGTGTTTTCTTAAAGTGTTTATTCTTAGGTGCCTGACATAGTTTGAGGCAGAGAAAATACCTTGTTTTAAATTGGTCATGAAGAAAATGTTTTAAAAGAGGATATTTTAAGAAACATGGTATAGCTGTTTGTCAGAGCCTTGTTTGTTCTGTACTCTTAACTCTCAAGTCCTGTGGCATAAGCGTACACCCTGTTGCCTTTACAGGATGGTTCCCACATCGGTAGAACGACTCCGAGAAGGAGGGAGCATCCCCAAGGTCCTCCGAAGCAGTGTGAGGGTGGCCCAAAAAGGAGAGCCTTCTCCCACATGGGAGAGTAACATCACAGAGAAAGACTCAGGTGAGCCGATGGCCTTTTTCTGCCAGCCAGGTTCAGGGCCACATGAGCCAGGCTCCACACAGTTCACACCAAATGCTGGGCTGAGGTGAGTCCATTTCTTCATGAGGTTGGGCTCTCTTACATGCAAAGTTCCAGTGCAGTCTTGCTTTCATTTTCTTGGGCAATAGCATTCTTAAGGTCTAGCGTTGCTTGCTCTCTGTCTGCTCTTTTTTCCCAAAGGATACCTTTCTGTAACTCATCTCTCCAAAGCCCTGGGAATCACCTTGATGAAGGATGAAGAGAAAGAAGGAGACAGAAATCAGATCAGGCATTTAAAACAGCCCATAATTAACCACTCATTTTGCCCTTGTGGCATGCTGCACTCAACTGATTTATCAGAGAGCAGCATGGGTTGGTGCTGGCATTGGTGACTTGAATGAACAATTGCTCTCTCTCACTCATTCTTAGAAAATGAGTTGATTTTGCATTACCTTCCAGACCCTGCCGATGGTGAAGGCCCAGAGACACTGAGCTCAGCACTCTCTAAAGGAGCAGCCGTTTACAGCCCTTCCAGATACAGCTACCAGGTGAGGCAAGAAAGTGCTCATCTCTGGGCGTAGGAATGTGTTCTGGGTTCCAAATGTTTTGTGATCCTGGCCGTCCTTTGCAGTTGAGATACCGTCTTTGCATATAGTTTCAGCAGCCTTGGAAGTAAGTCATCATCAGCTCACCTTCAGGTAATAAATCATGCCAGAAAATTGAAATGACCAAAGACAGCCATTTTACTGTCTTTGGTATCCTAAAAAGAACAAATGTTGAAGAAGATGAAGAAGAAGAAGAAAAAGAAAAAGTAGGGTCTTTTAAATTTCCACGAGCCTAAAAGGCTTAAGTAGGGACGTTTTCACCTCCTTATGCTTTTCCTCCCAACTCTTTCTAGCTCCTGCAGTGTGATAGTCCACGGACAGAATCACAAAGCCTCCTTCAACAGAGTTCCTCCCCCTTTAGAGGACATCCCACCCAGTCTCCGGGATACAGTTATCGAACTACTGCACTGAGACCTGGGAACCCCCCTTCTCATGGTTCTTCAGAATCCTCCCTCTCTTCCACGTCCTATTCCAGCCCCGCCCACCCTGTGTCCACAGACTCGTTGGCCCCATTTACGGGGACACCAGGGTATTATAGCAGCCAGCCACATTCTGGAAACAGCACTGGCAGCAGTCTTCCAAGGAGGAGCTGCCCTTCTAGTGCTGCTAGCCCTACCCCACAGGGCCCCTCAGACTCGCCGACCTCAGACTCGGTTTCCCAGTCCAGCACAGGAACTCTGAGTTCCACCTCCTTTCCTCAGAACTCTAGGTCGTCATTGTCATCAGACTTCCGGACTATCAGTCTGCCCAGTGCTGGGCAGTCAGCTGCCTACCAGGCCTCCAGGGTATCTGCGGTTTCCAATTCACAGCACTACCCACATCGAGGGAGTGGGGGTGTGCACCAGTACCGACTCCAGCCACTGCAGGGGTCGGGGGTCAAGACTCAGACAGGACTTTCCTAGGGCTTCTGGATTTGGGCAAACAGAACTTGAATGAGCCCATAGCTGCTTCCTTCCAGCTGCCTCTGGAACCTAGGCCGAGCATATTGCTGGGGAAGGGGGTACAAGGTGCCAGAGGATTGGGTCTGGTCGACAAGAAACAAGACTTGTGGTCACGACTGGCTCTGGCCCTGGAGAAAGATGTAAATCTTGTCTGAAGCAGAGACTATAAAGAAGTTGCTCCCTGCTGTTAAGGGTACATTGTTGACAAGCAAATGGTGTTTCGGTTAGTAACGATTCTAAGTGCAATGAGTTGTGTTGAAGCCTCCATCTCCCATCCTTGCCTGTAGCCTGTAGTCACTTGTGCAGTGAGGACATCTTTTTAAATCCAAAAAAGAAAAAAGTTTTCAAAGGAAAAAAAAGGTGAAAAGAGCCAATCTCAAAGCCCCAAGCCATCTGAGTAGTGTTAGAGTTTTATGCACTTATGAAAAAAGGTGGGTATATAAAACAACCATTCCAAAAGCAGGTATCTGGCCAAGGTGTGTTCACTGAGAATATTCCTTACCTTTGTCTTAAAAACACCAAGAGGCAGGGATAGTGAAGTTTGGTGTGTGCTCTGAGGGGGTTCCTGGATCTCTGAAGAAATACTTGTGGTCAGTTCTTGATTATTCAGAAGCAGATTATTGTAGTAGATTGTCTGAGCCCCCAGCTGGTACCAACCCACTCCCCTTCCCCAAGCTATTTTCACAGCTCAGTAACCCATGAAGTAAGTAGGGAAAGAAAAGAGAGATGGGCCAATTACATTGCTACTTACCAGCCATTGACAATGCATTTAATTAGGAAGAGTTCCAAGTAGTTTGGGAGTTCTTTGAATTTTATTTTTTCTACTCCCAGTTAATCAGGAGTTGCCAATCCCCAGAGTAGGACCACCTCCATGATTGGAGAGCATGCACTCGTGACTGCAGGGTAAGAGTGGAAAGCTTTGATTGTGGAATGGCACCGACAGGACTGTGATTGTGTGTGGGCATGTCCCACGTTTCTTTGGGAGATGCTTATTTGAGAGTGGCCCAGGTGAGAGTGTTTTAAAGCCACCAACACACCTAATGACACCTGTTCTGGATGAGAGATGAGAGCAGACTGGCTTCTCCCCATCAGTGCATTGTGCCTGTTGTACACCCCTGGAGGAGCCCTGGGCCAGCCAGGTGGGGTACACAATCTTTTTAAATTCCATACGGTTGCCAGCTTATTTCTTTCACTTGTTTACTGTAATATCCGGCGTGTTTTTATTTATCTAATTTTTGTATTCAGTTATAACCATGGTAGGGGTAGCAAATATCTGACAGGTGTAATCCCTGGTGCTGCAGTGGACCTTACTTCTTTCTTTTGGACAAGATAATACTGTGAGTCTCCCTCCTTCCCTCCAATTCGTTTTTCCTTTTTTCCCTCAGCCTCTTGCATCCCCTTTTCTTTCTACCCTCTCCTACAACTATCATATGCACAGTCTTCTCTCTTTGTGTGTGACTGTTACAAAATTTCACTTTTTCAAAATTCAAATCAGGTGTTTGCTCAAATGAGGGGAGATTTTTTTTTTTTAATGCTGAAACGTCAGCAGAATACTTTTCTTTATGTTGTTTCCCCCACAAACCCATCAGTCTGGGAGAGCGTTGGAGTGGAAATCATGTTGCCTGGGATGCTGGTTTCTTTGTATATTATATAAAACGTATGTAAATGTCTCTCCATTTGGGCTGGGGTTTGCATTCTCCCCTTGGCTATTAACCAAGGGGAGAGGCCAGCGGGCAGGCGGCCCTCACCCTGCCTGGCACGTGCAGAGACCCCAGCCACTCTGTGTGGGCAGGGTGCTGTCAAGACCAGACCTCTGGGGGGGGGGTGGGGCGGGGGGTGGGGGGGACTCTTGGAAGGGAAGAAGTATCACTTCTTTCTCAAGTGGAGTGTTTACACCTTGCTGTAACATTTGAACTTTCACAAGAGATGTAATAATTTTGATAATAAAATTCTTAACCATAATAATCATAAGTTGAGAACTTCTTTGTCCAATTCTGTAACACTGCCTTGCTTAGTTTTCCTGAAGCTGTCCTTAAAGGGAGCAAGATGGACCCACATTCAGGAGAGTGTGCTCTTGGTGGAGTTGTGTTGCCCATAATGGGGCCAGGAATAAAGTTTGATCTTCCTTCACCATTTTATGACTAAGATCAGGCAATAAGTGGGACTTCTCTGTTGGTCCAGTGGGTAAGAATCTACCTTCCAATGCAGAGGACCCAAGTTCAGTACCTGGTTGGGGAACTAAGATCCAGCATGCTGTGGTCAACTAGCCACACACTACAACTAGAGAAGCCAGCATGCCGCAGTGAAGAGCCCATGTGCTGCAACAAAGACCCAGCCTGGCCCAAAACCATCAGGCAGTGGTCCTTTACTAGAGAGCTGCTGGGTGCTAAACTGTATATGAGGTGCTGGGAGTATGAGGTCAGACAGCCACCGGCTCCATTCCGAGGTGCTTTGCTTTCAGTGTGACACAGATGTTAGAAGCGGAACTGTGGTAAGGAAATAAGCAAGTGCGCATTGTATACAACTTCATAGTTCACCAGACTCTTCCACTTAAGTCATTTGCTAGCTCATTGATCCTTAAAATGTATAAGGTAGGTATATTATTCTCATTCTATAATTTTTTTTTATAAATTTCAGAGGATACAATATGTCTAAGATTTCTCTCATCCAAATGACAGGCTCAAGCTGACAGTCTTGGAAATTTTGCAGTTTACCCAGGAGACAAATAAAGATGCTTTGAAACTAACTAAAAATCACTTAAGTAACTGAAAAGTTGTGTCATTTTCTTTCTTGCCTTAAAAATAACAGTCCGGCCTTTTTAGCTCTGAGGAATCATTTTTATGGTATAGGTTCTCTGTTTGGCACAGCTCACCCTGAAGAAAAAAGTGCACTGTTCTCCAAATGGACTATGTATTTACTTCAAAACCACACTGACCATCAGGGCATCAACCAGAGCTGGAACAGCCTTCGTAACCTGCTATGAGGCTGAGACAGAAAAGTTCCTATGCTGAAGATCAGTAAAGGAAAGAGCTTAGAGATAAGCATAGCTACTGAAGGAGATGCTGTGCCTGCTCCTACACTCAAAACTTAACTCTGGGAAGATAATAGTTCTGTATATTTCTCAAGTACTCCATAAAAGCACACAGGGCAGTCACGGTAGCAGAACAGAGCCTTGGACAACTTTATGTTATAGGAAGCCTCCATATCCCCATCAGCCGCAAAACAAAGCGTGAGACGTTCGTGTTCCTGTGTCCTCTCCCAGAGGAAGCAGTGGCATGTCTGCTAGGTCTCGGAACTTCAGATGAACACTCACCTGGAAGTTCAGCAAGGCAGTGTGAGAACAACAGTCAAGCTAGCCTGGGTGTGCAGTGTGTACAGAAGGTGTGTGGTTAAGTCTGAAGGTGCTGGAGCAGTCTGGGCCCAAGAAAATTCTAAATGGAATTTTGCAGGGGTGAAGGATCACATTAAATGAAGTATTTTGAACAAGTAAAACTAGGATTGTCCATAAAGGTGTTACATAACTTTATTTTGTTTTTACCTCCTGAGAGAAACAGTTGGTCATAAATCGGTCAGCTGGATTTCATCAGCTGTTGTTTGCAAAGTCCATATTTTAGTATTTTGCATGCACAAAATATGTGCTGTAGAACCTTGAAACTGGGGGTGGGGGAGAATCATTCCTCCCTTTATTGACCCATTAAAAGTGGGTAATAGTACCAAAGTCAAATTCCAAACATTTACAAGAAAGGAGCAGAATAATATCCGCACAGACAGTAAGTGCATACTAATACAATATGACAGGAAAAGGAAATAACAGTATACAGATGAGTAAGGAAGAAATAACTGTTCACAGAGGACATAAATATCTTAAAAAGAAATGACTGCTCACAAAAACAAACTCCATGCAACTAATAAGCATTTATAGCAAGGTTGCAGGGAATGAGGTTAAGAACTAATGTCAACTGTTACCCTATATATCAACATCAAACAAGTGGAATTTGAAAGTTAAAACACAACATTTACATTTGAACCCAAAAAAATGAAATAAGTAGACATCTAATAAAAGGCCTAAAAATCTATTTGAGTAAAACTACAAAACTCTTGGTGAAAGAACTAAAAAATGTTCCATGGCCATGAATGGGAAGACTGTCAGGATGAATGATCTCAACTTGATCTTTAGATTTGTAATCCTAATCAGATTCCCAGCTGATTATTTTCAGGGTATCAACAGAATGATTCTGAAGTTCATAAGCAGAAGAAGAAAGGCCCAGAATAGTGAACACAGTGCGAAAAGGGATGAATAAAGTCAGCCAGGCTTTAATATAAAGCTAATCAAGACAGCCTGGCATTGAAATAAGAATAGACAAATAGGTCAGTGGAACAGAATATAGCACCCAAAACCAAACCCACACAGTTAGGTTCAGTCGCTCAGTCATGTCCGACTCTTTGCGACCCCATGAATCACAGCACGCCAGGCCTCCCTGTCCATCAGCAACTCCCGGAGTTCACTCAGACTCAAGTCCATCAAGTCGGTGATGCCATCCAGCCATCTCATCCTCTGTTGTCCCCTTCTCCTGCCCCCAATCCCTCTCAGCATCAGAGTCTTTTCCAATGAGTCAACTCTTCGCATGAGGTGGCCAAAGTACTGGAGTTTCAGCTTTAGCATCATTCCTTCCAAAGAAATCCCAGGGCTGATCTCCTTCAGAATGGACTGGTTGGATCTCCTTGCAGTCCAAGGGACTCGCAAGAGTCTTCTCCAACACCACAGTTCAAAAGCATCAATTCGGCAGCGCTCAGCCTTCTTCACAGTCCAACTCTCACATCCATACCTGACTACTGGAAAAACCATAGCCTTGACTAGATGGACATTTGTTGGCAAAGTAATGTCTCTGCTCTTCAATATGCTATCTAGGTTGGTCATAACTTTTCTTCCAAGGAGTAAGCGTATTTTAATTTAATGGCTGCAGTCACCATCTGCACAGATACAGTCAATATTACTTGACCAGCAAGGGCAATACAATAGAGAAAAGATAGTCTTCAACTAATGGGGCTTGAATAACTGGACATCCATATTCAAAAAAGGTGAATCTAGACTCAAACCTTACACACCACAAAAATTAACTCAAAATGGATCACAGATCTAAACATAAAAAGCGAAACTGTTATACCACCATCCTTGAAAGAAGTAACTGATAAGCTGAACTTGATTAAAATTAACATCTGTTCTGCAAAAGACTGTCAAGAAAAGCCACATACTGGGAGAAAATACTTGGAGAAGACACCTCTAATTAAAGGACTGTTACCCAACATAAAAAAGCTCTTAAAACTCAACAGTAAGTAAGCAGACAATCTTCAGATTCAGTGTAATCCTTACCATAATTCCAGTGGCATTTTTCACAGAAATAGACAATTCTAAAATATGTATGAAGCCACAGAATACCCTGAATAGCCAAAGCAATTTCGAAAAAGAACAAAGCTGGAGGCAGGTTTCATGCTTCCTAATTTCAAACTGTACTACAAAGGTATGGTGATTACAGCAATATGGTACTGGCATAAAAGCAGACATGCAGATAAACGGAACAGGACAGAGAACCCCAAAATAAATCCTTGCACGTGCGATTGATTAATTTATGACAGAAGAGCCCAGAATAGACAGGGAAAAGAGTCTCTTCAGTAAGTGAGAAAACGGGACAGCCACGTGTAAAAGAATAAAATGGGATAGCTATCTTGGACCAAGTTCAAAAATTAACTCTCGACGTATTAGAGACTCAAATGTAAGAACTGAAACTATAAAACTTTTAGAAGGAAGCAGGGCAGTCTCCTCCTTGCCATTGGGCTTGGTGATGGTTTTTTGGGTTTGACACCACAAGCAAAAGCAATGAAAGCCAGAGTAAACAAGGGGGATCACATCAGACCAAAAAGCCTCTGCACAAGCAAAAGGAAGGAGATCATGGACAAAATGAATGGGAGAAGATATCTGCAAATTTAAAAAATGACCAGGAGATCTGGAAATAACGTTTTTCCAGATAAGACACACAGATGGCAGACAAGTACATAAAAGATGCTCCCCATTATTAAGCACCAGGGAAATGCAAATCAAAAACTACAGTAATTCATCACTTCACACCTGTTAGCATGGCTGTTATCAAAAAGACAAATCTAGTGAGGATCTGGAGAAAAGTGAACCCATGTGCACTTTTGATGGGGGTATAAAATTGGTACAGGCTTTATGGGAACCAGTATGGATGTTAAAAATAGAACTACTGTACAATCAGTTCCACTTGTGGATATTTAACTGAAAAAAACAAAAACAGTAACCCAGAAAGACTTTTACACCCCCAAGTTCACTGCAGCATTATTTACAGTAGCCCAGATACAGAACCAACCTGTGTGTCCATTAACGGATGAATAAAATGTATATTGACAATGACAGCCATAAGCAAAAAGTTAAATCTTGCCATTTGCAACAACACAGATGTTCCTTGAGAGCATTATGCTAAGTGAAATAAGAAAACCAGATACCATATGGTCTCACTTATATGGGTAATCTTAAAATCAAGTCATGAATACAGAGAACAGATTGGTAATTGGTTGCCAGAGGTTGAGGATAGGAGTAGGCAAAATGGGTGAAGGCGATAAAAAGGTCAATCTTGGACTTTACTAAATCAGTCTTAGGGATGTAACTACAGTGTGATGACTGTAGTTAATAATACTGTATTTGCCAGTTACTAAAGGAGTAGATCTTACAAGTTCTCATCACAAGAAAACTGTTTCGTAGCTGTGGCGATGGATGTCGATTAGACATTGTGGTGATCATTTCACAATGGGACTTGTTGTATACAGGAAGCTAATATGTTGATGATAACCTGTTTTGTGTTTTTAATTAGAAGTTGAGGACAGTATGGCAGATCTACATAGCCTTCACATTGTAGGTCCAGCCTACACTTTTAGCTTTATTTCACTTACATAAACTTCTTATGTCAACTAATATGACTCTCGCTTCTTTACGGTCAGGATTTTACTATGTTTACAGAGGTTTGCATACAGGTTGTCTTAACTCTTTCAGAAATTGATGGAAGGGAAGTGAGAAGGAATAGCACTTTTTTGAGAAGTAAATGGGTTTCCCTGATTAGAACATCACTAGACAGAGTTGAGGTCATGAAGTATAAGTTGAGAAAAATGTTTACCTGGAGAAGCTTGCAAAATGGAAATGGTGGTGAGGAAAGTAGCAGTGTTTAATTTACTGAAAGGGTTTAGCAAATCAGACTAGTTGGTTTTCAAAGACCAACTAGTACTTCAACAACTGTTCTTCAAGATGTGGATACATTTTAAGGTCCAACAGTATTGAAACCCTCCAGGAGGTATATAGCCTACTAGAGCTCTTCAGTTCAGATAAAACTCTATTTGGGGTTACCTGGAGAATGCTTTTTTATCATACCCTTGGCAAGAATAAAGAAAACAGCCTTATTTCTAAATGGGCAAAAGACCTTGATCAGATACTTCATGTACAAATGGTCAAGGAGCATGTGAAACGATGTTCAACAGCGCATGTCCCTAGGAAAGCGCAGGTTGACGCAATAGTGTGATGTCATTACCTATTAGAATGACCAGAATCCAAAACAGTGACACTGCCACATGCTGGTGAGGATGTAAAGCAACAGGAACTCTCATTCATGGCTGATGGGAGTGCAAACAGATGCAACCACTTTGGAAAATAGTTTGGTAGTTTCTTAAAAAACTAAACATGCTGTACTCCTACCACACAGTTCAGCAGTCGTGATTCTTGGTGTTTACCCTATGAAGGTGAAAATGTATGTCCACACAAAAGCCTGCACATAGATGTTTACAGCAGCTTTATTGATAATTGCCAAATCTTGGAAGCAGCCAAGATGTCCTTCATTAGGTGAATGGGTAAATAAACTGGTATTCCTGAAAAGTGGATTATTATTCAGCACTAAAATGAAACAAATTACCAAGCCATTTAAAAAAATGGAGAAACATTTAATACATATTACTAGTAGAGAAAGAAAACCAATCTGGGAAGGCTACATACTGTGTGATTCCAATGATAATGTGGAAGTGTAGAAAAGGTTACAAAATCAGCAGTTGAAGAGACAGGAGGGTGAATGGGCAGAACAGAGTGTTTTTACAGTGGTGAAACTATTTTGTATAATCCTGTAATGAGAGAGACACGTAATTTTACATTTGCCCAAATCCGCAGAATGTGAACTTTAAGATAAACTATGGACTTCATGGTGTGTCAGTGTAGGTCCATCAATTGTAACATGTCCCATTTGATGGGGCTTGTGGACAATAGGGGTGTCTGTGCATATGTGGGGCAGAGAGAATATGGGAAATCTCTACCTTCTGACTGACTTTTGTTGTGAACTTAAAATTGCTCTTAAAAAGTCTCTCTTTTTCCTTAAGTGACAAAGACCAGGGGGGAAAAAGACACGTAAAATAGATGTTTCCAAAGACAGACAAAACAATACGAAAAGTTATAATTTGAGAAAACTTTCCCTGAAATATTTCAAACTACAAATTGAAAAAATATATTGCATACCTTGTAAATTCAACCCAGGATTCAAACCCAGTATCAAAACATCCTAAAATTGGTGGCATTCAAAGAAAAGAAGAAGCAAAAACGAAAACCTGGGTGGATATCCAGCCCTCCTTAACAAAGTTATTTCTAATGGAAGAAGGTTAAGCTCTATCAGGCTTCCTGACAGCAACACTTTATGGCAAGAGAGAATGATACATTTAAAATACTCAAGACTGTGAACCAAAAGTTTCATAGCAACTATGTTATAGCAGCAAACTGTCATCCGCATGCAAGAACTTGGGGAGCTTTATTCCTGTTAATTCTCTTTCTTAGGAATCTGTTAGAAACAGCTGATTGAGGTGAACAGTCTTGAGAAACAGCAGAAAGTCTGACAGTTAATTATATGCAGTTAGAACTATGAATGCAGAATGTAAGGTGAAATTACAACATCAGCTGGTGTATGTGTAAATCAGTTGTAAATACAGTGCAACTACAAAGAAATAAACAGGAAAGAATATGGTTTTACATATTCTTGTAATGGTGATTACATTGATGGTATATCTGATGGCTTTAATGTGAGATCAATGAATCCAGTTGTGAGAACCAGAGTTCACTTAGAGGTAAAAAGTTACAGATGTTAGGCCAGAACCTTCCTTGTATCAGTATTAACTCAACATATTTTGTCACAGATAGATTAGATTGATAGATCCCATATCTACATATATATGTGTCTGTCTTAACTCTGTCAACTGGAAAGGCTTCTTAGAGAAATGGCAGATATTAGTCTGAGGGAGGAAATGTACCAGGAGCACCCTGGAACATCTTGTCATATCAGAGAGTGAAAGTTGCTCACTCATGTCCCACTTTGCAACCCAGTGGAGTATACAGTCTATGGAATTCTCCAGGCCAGAAAACTGGAGTGGGTAACTGGTCCCTTCTCCAGGGGATCTTCCCAACCCAGGGATTGAACCCAGATCTGCATTGCAGGCAGATTCTTTATCAGCTTGAGCCACCAGGGAAGCCCAAGAATACTGGAGTGGGTAACCTGTCCTCCAGCGGATCTTCCCGACCCAGGAATTGAACCACGCTGTCCTGCATTGCAGGCAGATTCTTCACCAGCTGAGCTACCAGGGAAGCCCATCAAGGGAGCAATGATACTGTCAAAGATGATTTACGGTTAGGTTTGAAAGACTTCAACCAACTTTTTTTAAAGAGGCTTCTGCTGACCGATGATACAACATTTTGAGCATTAATTATGATAAATGTGTCAGAATCAAATACATTTAAATCCTTGAGTTCATAATGGTAACAAAACAAGTAATTGTTCATCTTGGGAGAATGTTAGGAAAGCAACTCTTTCTGAAAACTAGAAAATGAAAGAATTCAGCAGTCTTGCCTTTCCTATACAACTGTATAGGCTAGACCAAAAATAAGGATGTTTTTCTTTATAGAAGCGTTCCCACAAATAAGAGGATGATAGAATTGGAGCATCACTATTTTTCAACCCCTAATTACACAAAAGCAATTAGACAGTATCTCTTGATGAAGAAAACAACTATGAACCAGTCATTAAAATGTGCAAACACACACTTGAATGTGAATCAGCATCTAGATCCAATTTGCTGGAAATACAGAGAACAGAGGAAACTCGTTTAACTGAACCACAAGAATAGAGCCAGCAAACTCCCAGCTACAGAACTCTATAGAACAAATGGTCCAGTTTCTTCAACCAGTTGCAAGGAGGGATAAAAAGAAACCAAGTGGTAAAGACATAGTCAAAGACAAAGAATAGTCAAAACTAAACCATTCCGTTTGAAGATGCTCTCGGATGAAGAAATTACAAACGTTGGGAAGTGATTACACTAAAACTCCAGGCAGTGGTTATTAGGAGAGAAGGAAGGGGATAGTGTTTGGGAGTACTTGAAAGGCTTCTGGGGTGGTTAGCGAGAGTCTCTTTGGTTATGGTTAGAAGATTATGTGTAATAGTTCATCTACCTGTACATTTGTTTTATACTGCAACATGTCTAACAAAACAACGTGTCTAACAAACCACAATAAACAGGCAAACAGCCCTGCAAAGGTCATTTGAACCCAGGGCCTCTGTCTGACTTATTTGCATATTTCTAGAGCCTAGAGCAGTACCTGACTAGAACAGGCATTCGACCCATGTTTGGTTGAATGAGTAAATGAATCTGAAGAAGCCTCCAACCACTCAGGTTGAATTTCGATACCTAGGTGAGCTTTCCAGCACCTCCAGATCTGTATGGGTGCCAGCATATGACATCACCAGTCCTGCCCTGCCTCAGGAGATTTGAAAGGGTCTTAAACTAGAGCTGTGTTGTAAAGTTGGAGTCTGGCAAGTTCCACAGGCTTCACGCTCCTTAGTCACTTCGCATGATGACGGCTCTCCATGCCACCTGGCTGCGCAGTGCTTCTGCTTTGACAGCGCACCATCCCTCTGTCTTTCTGTCCCACCCTTCTCTTTAGTCTTTCCTGCAGGGCTGTTTCTATGATAGACAAACCCTTAGCTCCTCCATATTGTCTCCTGACCTTAACTGAATATGGTCCTCTCCTTAGGACACCCTCTCCTTTGCGATCTTTGACATGAAGGCTGCTCCTTTCTCACACCCTATCGCATGGAGGCTCTCCCTCAGTGTTTCCAGACAAAATACATCTTGTACCTTCTATTAAAAATCTGTATTTCTTCTGCTCATGCACTGGTTATTGTGCTTTCATCCCTCTTCCTGCTGTGGTCTTAACCATCCAAACTCTGATTCTTTGATTCTTGGGGCAACTTTGGCTTGTCTCCTGCCCCTCCATTTCTGCCATTATTGTCATCATTTGGGTGGACATTCTAGCCAGGGTACCTCACATCTCAAAATCTTTTTCAAGAATTACTCAGACTATTCAGGTCAAGTACCCAACTTTCCGGTTAGCTACAGTCTCCTAACCTTGCAGCTGCTTCGTGTTAACTTCAGTGCTTTCATTTCTCCATGTCCTGCATCGGTCTGCCCTGCTGCAGTCTCTCCGTTTCCCACACCCAGCCTTGATCTGTTGGTGGATCTCAGAGTCACCTTACCTTGCCCTTGCCTTTCAGTCTGTAGTCGACCTTCTGTGCCTGCCCTCCCACATGTTGGTGCCACCACAAATTCAGTCACCTGTCAGGCCTTTTATTGATCCTTTTTTATCCTCTGACAGCTCCATAATTCTTACTTATTCCCTTCTCTTTTCAGTAGACAGTCTTGCCTCCTGCTTCACTGAAGAATTGGCTGCCATCAGGCATGCATACGTGCATGCATGTTAAGTTGCTTCAGTCATGTCTGACTCTGTGGCCCTATGGATTGTAGCCTGCCAGGCGCCTCTGTGGGATTCCCCAGGCAAGAGTACTGGAGCAGGTTGTCATCAAGAGCTCCCTAAACCTTGTACTTAAACCCTGTACTCTCCCCCACAAAAGAGGCTTCCTCTCTTCCGTTAGTCATCCTCTCTTTATCTTTAACCTCTTAGCAGCCATGACTTAGAAATCCTCAGAACTGTTCCATGCTGAAAAGAGATTCCATAGTCTCCTCTGGATTACATGCTGATCCTGTCCACTGCTGGTTCACTATACTTCATAGTTCCTGAAAAAATCCCACTGATGTCCCCTTCTTGTCCACACTTCTACGGTAATCCTCAGTCACCTGCCATTCTCTCCCAGAACAGACCTCAATTCGATTCTACTCTCACTCTGAACATGCTTTTACCAAATCCAGCAGTGGACTCTTTGTCCCCAAATCTAAGGGACCCGTTTTTAAGTCCCTAAGTCTGGACCTCTCTACTCCATTTGACCAGTTGAACTTCCCCTTGAATTCTAAATCCTTGGTTTCCCTAACACCACATTCTCACCATTCTTGTCAAAGCTCTGACTCTTTCCGGACATCCATTCCTCTGACCATTATATATTAGTGTTTCCCAGCACTTGGCAACGCAGTTTTCTCACACAACACAGCCGCCCTGAATAAGCTCATCTGTGCTTCATTTGTCATCTGCCACCTGCATGTTCATCTTTCTGGCCCAGATCTTTCTCGAGCCCCCAAAGCCATGCAAGTCAGCTGACTACTGGACAGTCCATCAGGATGGCCCACATGTATGTCTCAAATTGATTGTCTCGTCCCCTGCTATACTGGCAATTTTTCCCTTTCCCCTCAAGCAAAAAATTTAACTCTCCTCAGTGCCACAGTCCCTTAGCACACCACCACCACCTCTGTCAGTATAATTCAGATTCCTAAATGTTAAATCCTTTACCTCTCTCAAAACCACTGCCACCACCTTGCTTCAGGCCAGACTTCTGCTTTATTAAATCGTCCCCAACTAACTCAGCCTCCAAAATGCAAGAAGAAGAGGGATCTATCTGAAATGCATATCTAATTGTGTCCTTTTTCTGCTTGAAATCCTTCCCTGTTGCTCTTAGGTCTGAACTGCTGTAAACAGTGTCAGAGCTTTGTCATCACCTGGCCTTTGCTGATCTCTCCAGATGAATCTCTGACCCTCCCTACCTCACACTTTACAGTTCAGCATTATTAAATTGCTCTTCTCCACAGGTTCAATTCTATTTCTCATCTCAGCCTTTTTCCCCCAGCTGCCTTCTTTCATGAATGGCTTTCCTGGCCCCTGCCTACCTACCTCCTGTTCATTCTACAGTAAAACCATCCATCCCCTGCTCTACCCACCCCACCTAAAGCCATGTAAGGTATCCCTGTACCCACAGTACCCTGCACCAAGCAGATTTCACATCATTGTTACATGTTAATATACCCAACCAGACCATTAAGACAAAGGCTCTGATTTTCTTCAAGTTCTAAGCAGATACTGTGTGCTCAAAATGTGTTGAATGAAGGCTCAATTCCCAAATGCAAAAATTATAGTCAATAGAGCTGCCATCTGGGGCATGTTACTATGTGTAAGACACTGCAACACAATTCATGGGCATTCCCTCATCTGTTCCTAGTTCCCTGAGAGCACTGTCATCATCCCCATTTACTCAGTGGGATTTAGAGGTTAAAGGACTTGCCCACAGCCACTCAGGAGGAAAGGGTGGAGCCTTGTGTTCTAACCCATGCAATCAGGAGCTGGCAAAGATGGCCAGCTATTCTCTCTCCTGGAAACAACTCCAGTTTTAGTTGTTAACAGACTACATTTCAGTTAGGTGTGTGGTGTGACTCAGTCCTGTGGGATCTCAGGAAGTCTCCTTAAAATGAAATATGGGCCAGAGTGACAAGTTCAGACAAGGTCATGAGGTGTCCTTGAGGATGAAAGCCAGGATTGAAGACGGTGCTGAGTTCTGTCAGTCATGGTCCGGCTACCTTCATGTAAGGTCTGTTAATACACGGCTATACCTGGTACAAAGGGTCAGTTTGAATCTCACCCCTTTTAATCCCCTGGGGGCCAACTCAGAGAAGAAGCTAGCATGGGTGATATAAAGTGTGTCTTTATTTGAACATCATTCCACCTGCACTGAAGCTCAAATCCAGCAGCAGCAGAAGGGGTCAGGACCAAAATCAATGTTACCGAATTGGACGATGAACAGCGAGGACACGTTCAGACAGAACTTACTAATGGAGTGTAGACAACACCAAGCTATCCTAATGACACACAGCACGGGCCTTCTGCTGGTCAGAGCTCAGGGGAGGACTGTGGCTCCCTTGTTCACTTCTCAGGAAACTCCAGTCCCACCTGAAGGCTAGCCCTGAGCCAGGCAGGGGCCTGCGGAAGTTTCTCGTGCCAGGAAGATCCCAGCTTCTCCAAAGAGAGGGCTTTTTTGGTTTCCCTCAGTTCACACTGGGAGCTGCAGAAGGGTGAATCCCCTGTGCCCAAGCAGGAACCTCAGCAGGCAGCCAGGCAGGAATTTTTCCCCACACAGCCTTCTCTAAAAGCTCCCCGCTTCTTGGCTATAACAGGCCTGAAAAAGATCTTGAACCTACCCATGGTACTGATCCCCAAAGAGGAAAGGTCTCACATCCGGAGACCTGGAAGGACTTGAGCAAGCAGTGCTCTGAACCCCCTCGAGGTTGGAGCTGCCTTGGCCTCTCCTGAGAGTCCTGCATCAGGCAGAGGAAACCCTTTCTGGTCCAGGCATGGCGAGGGGAGGGGTGCCTCAGTGGACTGCTCACACACGGCTCAGCCTCTTTCAGGAACCAAGAGATTCAGCTGGGAACAGACCATCTCCTCTGCTTCCGCCTCCTCCCAGAGGCTTAAACCAAGTTGCCAGGTGTGGGTGAGAGCAATGAACATCCTCACTGTGATGGCTTCCTGACCCCAGAGAGCCATCTGGGTCCTGGCTTGCTGATGCTTCAGCCTCACCTGGGGCCTCGCTGAAGCATCTCCTTCCTACTCTGCTCCCACCTCTGCTGAAGCCTCAGGGACAGGGCTTTGGTTTGGTACCCACTCCAGCCTCTTTCCCTTCCCTAAGGTACCCTGGTGTTCCTTCAGTCCCACCAACACTCTCATCCTAACCCAGGCTCCTGGGTGCATTGCCCACTGCCCCCTAGTCAGGGCAGCAGGGGGCTGGGCGGATGGTGGCAGGGAAGCACCGTCCAACCACTCCAAAGGAAACCACCCCCCTCTACCACTAACCCACTCCAGTGGTGCTAACCTGCTGGGCAATCACCTAGATGCAATTCCTTCCCAATGGGGTGGGGCATGGCTGCCTGGGCCCCGCCTCTGCCTCTTAGGAGCTAGGTCCTAAGCTTCCCGCCCAGCAGCGCACAGGGATTTGTGGCTCCTGGGTAGCAGCGGCTCCCCATTCCCCATCGCCCTCCCCTTCCTTTCTTCCCCAGCACCTGGCCCCCTGCAACTCGCTTCTTCCTCTGTCTTCTCACCATCCCTGTGCCTTCTTTGTCTCCGGCCACCTCCCCTCCCACATCCTAGTTCTCTACCCATCACATCCCCTCTCTGGTCACTCTTTCTCTACTCTGTCCTACCTCGTTCAATCTCCTCGTAGCTCCATCCCTCCCTCCTCCCAATCTCTGTGCCGCCGCCTCTTTCCCCTGTCTCTATCTTCTTCCCATTTCTAATCACTTGTTCCTGCTCCCTCCTCCTGTTGGCTTCCAATATCAGGCTTTGGTTAGGATCTTGAAGGAACTCACTTCTACCCCTCACCCACCCCCCACGAGGCTCCCCCACCCTCTCACTCAGGGCGGGTCAGCGCGGGACCCTGGGGGGAGCAGGAGGAGGGGCACAGTGCAGGGGCCGGAGCATGGGGGAGGGGTGTGGGGGGGGGTGTTTGCCCAGGAGGAGGGAGTAGAGAGGGCAGGGATCAGGACTGTGCACGTTCCAGGTTTCAGGAATCCTCCCAAAACCGAGCACGTGATTCCAGTTAGGGTCCAGCTGGGGGACTCTAGGGTCTCTCTTGGCAACCCTAACTCTCAGGTCCAGGTCCAGGGGAAATGAACACAGGGTTGTGAACACATGGCACTCGCTGCTTTCCTCTCTCCTTCGGCCTCACGTGACATGGTGACCACGTGCTTCCCCACTGAGCCTGCAGGGGCCTCCCGCTGCCCCTCCACAGTGGGCCAGGCAGCAGGTACCTGGAGACAGAAGTAGGCACACAAGACGAAGCTAACCGGCCACCCAGTGTGGGGCTGGAGGGGGCCATCCACACCCCAGGCCAGATGGCTCTACCACCAGGACCCCCAGGCAGTGACGGGAGGTCAGACACACCTATAGTCTCCATCCTGTGCTCCCAGGGGCAGAGGGGAGAGAGAAGACCCTTCATCTGCCCCACACACACACACACACACGCACGCGCACACACACACTCACACACATTCACTCATGCCTCGGCTCCAAGCATGCCCACTGGGTTTGAGACCGTGGGCAAACCGCAAGGCAAGAGGTGGGCAGGGAGAAGGAAGAGGTGGGGACAGGGTTACAAGGCCTGGGGATGGGGACAGGGGGTACCCTGTTCAGAGGTGACCTGCAAGTTCAAGTTATGCAGAAAAGTATCAAAGAGGCAAGACAGTCTCTGCCCTTGGCAGAAGGGGGTGGGGGGACAACATGAGATGGGGCAGAGGGGTGAGGCATCCCCTAATTCCCCACTCATGGGCCTCTCCCCCAACCCCCAACCCTGACAACAGGGCCAAGAAGTCTATACTGTACAAAACAGGCCAGGGTCAAGGTCCAGTCCCTGGTGAACCGTCCACGCAGGGAGGAGATGGCCAGCCCCAGGCTGAGCCACTTTCAGCCCCAGCCTGCAGCAGCCACACGCCACCAAGACAGGAGTCTGAGCGTGGCCTCCAGAGCGGCCTGTCTTGGCTCAGAGTCCGTGCTGACAGGGCCCCAGTCAGCAGCAGACCCGGAGGCCCTGTGCTTTCTCCCTTGGTGCAGCTCGGATTCCTTCAGGACAGCTGGAAGCAGGCTGGAGCAGAGGGGCCTCGGGGAGGCCTGTGGTGCCTGGAGCTCTGTGAGGAGATGATGGAACCGTTGTTGGCAAAAAAGAAAAAAGGTAGGAAAGAGTCCGGTCTGCCCTGGAGCAGTATCTTGAATGAGTTTCTGCAGGAGGTGGGGACCAGAGGAGGCGAGGATGGAGCCAGGCCGCAGCCCTCCAGACTGGGAGAGCCTGGTGGGAAGCCACAGCGCCTCTTTCCCCAGAGACTCAGCAGGGCCCCGGCCAGGCTGGAGAGGAGGAGGAGGCCAGGGGCTGGGGGCCAGCTCCCTTAGGTCAGCTGAAGGAAGTGCAGACCCCCAGGGTCTGCAGGGCCTCTCCCCTCCCCCAGGCTGCATGTCAGCCCCAGCCTCTCTTCAAAGCCCAGAGTTCGCAGGCAGATAGCAGGTGAGGTGAGTCCAAGATCGGGGTCTTCCCTCGGAGCGTGAATGGAGGGATGAGAGGGCAGGAGACAGGACAAGCCGAGGGCAGATCAACTCCTGGGCTGTGATTCCGGCCTTCAGGGTCCCTGTGTGTGAGCAACAGGACACGGGAGGACTCCCCATCCGGAGACATCACCCCCTGGCCGCAACACAGAGCTTACTGTAGAGCCCACAAAATCTAAGAGAGACAGAGAGAGAGAATTGGAGAAAGTCAGAGGCCGCCCGGCACTGGGGCTCCCTCAGCCCCTCCTCAGGGCAGAGCTGGGTGGAGGGCTGAGCTGCACAGGTTCTGAAATGCCACCAGGCCTGACGAGCTGGGAGGCCTTGGGCCAGCTCATTCAGCCTGAGCCCCAATTTCCTCGTATGTACAACGGACATAATAGCCTCCTTCTTCAGAGTGATTCTGAGGGGTCAAAAGACATAAATGACGCCTGCCGAGGGCTCTCAGCTCAGCTCAGTTCAGTCGCTCAGTCGTGTCCGACTCTTTGTGACCCCATGAACTGCAGCACGCCAGCCCTGCACATAGTACACAGTGAAAATGCCAGTACTGTAGAGCTTAATTTTGTTCCGCAGGGCTTTGGCTCAGAACTGAGCTGTGAGGCTCACTCACCTTGAGTGCCCAGTGAGGGAAGGAAATCCCCAGATGCTGAAGGAAGGCAAACTGGGGCTCCCTTATGTCATTTTTAGGGCGCTTTAGGGAAGGAGGAGAGGACGCTGAGTGGTACCCACATGGGCAAACCCCCTCCAAAAGGCCACGTCAGTCTTTGTACTGCACTTCTGGAAGCGGCCACCAGAGGGCAGGCTCCGACCTCACGCGAAGACCATAGAAAGCACCAGGCGTTTGTGACACCAGAGACAGGAGCCTCAGAGGACAGCTCAGCAGCCCAGGAGGGCTCTGAAAGGGGGACTGGCAGCAGGGAAGAACTTGGCCTTCAGACTTGGACCTGGGCTCAAATCTTGGCTCCACCAATTAGGTGACCTCAGGTAAGTTACTGGACCTCTCCAGACCTCAGCCGTCCCACTTATAAAATGGTCACGGTGCCTGCCTAATGGGAAGCTGTGACAAGTGACAGATTTCACTGAGCATTCACCACCTGCCCCTTCATAGGCCCAATTTTGCTTCATTGCAGGACAGCCCTGTAAGGTGGTAGCTTTCTCAACACCGTCGTTTTTTTTCTTTTCAGTTTTATTGAGATATGGCTGACATACAGCACTGTATAAGTTGGAGGTGTAGAGCATAATGATTTGACTTATATACTGTGAAAGTATTAGCAACCAATTTAATTTTTTCTAATTTACTAAATGCTTAATAGATGGTAACCTTCATTTAAAACACATTAAATATACATAACCTACATTATGTGAAATAGGCTACAAAACCCTCAATATTTTTTGGCATTCTGAAATTTTTACACAAACCACAGCTGGGGGAGTACTGATTCAATAGACAAAATCTGCTCTTTTCTTCTTTCTCTTACTCCAGTAATCACCTCTAAGACACGTTAGACTGGAGGCTGAGTCTTCCCTATCATGGGGAGAGGGTCACTCTCCTCAGAGAAGGAAACCTCATGAAGAACAGGGATTGGGATGTGAGTCAGTATCACTCAGATTTCTCTAATGAGAAACATCTGACTTGTAGAAGGAAGCGTCTCAGGAGGATGAAATAAAAAGGTTGTTCTGAACCTGGAAGGCCTCCCCTCATCCCTTGTCTCATCTCATGAAGACAATTCTGAGGGGTTCTTCTGGGCTCAGGTGAGGTGAGTTGGGTAGAGTCCGGGGAGTCAAAGCCCAGCACTGGGGCAAGTGTCCCTGTGGTCATCTGGTGTGCCTGTTTGCATCCAAGGCCCATTAAACCAAGAGGATGGCGACTATGGACAACTCCACAGATCAGGTCTCTGAGTATCCTCAGGGGATAAAAAGGACCTGAGTCTTACTTTTTTCCCACCATTTTCATTTAGGTACTGCAGGAAACAGGCTCAAAGAGGTAAAGTCATTTCTTAGCTCAACCTACTTCCAACACAAATAATTTGCCTTCATGGTCCAAGTGTATTCACACCACAATACTAGAGTACCTCCTGGCAAATGAGCTAATAACTGTCGCTATCATTATGCCCATTTTATAGATGAGAGACTCAGATGAATGTAATTAAAGGAAAGTGCTGAACATAGATCCAGCATCTGCTAACAGTTCAAGGAAGGTTGAGACTAAGAAAACTGTGAAATCCAATTTCTCAAGGCAGAAAACGGGCACCCAGACAGGCAGAGTGTCTCCCCCTTCTCCAGGGGCAGTGTGGGCCCCTGGGTCAGAGGCCTGACCTTCCTTTAGAAAACAATCTGGAATTATCATTACAATTGTGAGTGTGCAATTCCACCTCAGGGAAAGACACTGAGAAAATAGAAAACAAAGACCAAGACAGTCATTCTTGTAATGACCTTCCCAGTAACAGAAAGAAGAAAGAAAAAACAGGGAACCTCCCTAACAGCCCCTACAAGGAGAATGGTTAAGAACCTACAATTCTGTCGTCTTATGTAACACTAAGCATTGGATGAAAAGGACAAGATGGTTCTCCATAAAATGATAAAGATCTTAAAGATGTGCTCTAGAACTAAGCACCAAGAGCAATCTGAGGAGGGATTTGTTTCCATGATGCCTCTCCTATATCAACATGACACAACCATGTATTTCATAAAAGGATGTACGTAGACACATAGGTAAGCATCTGATAACAGTGGTTAAGGCTCTGGCCTTGGTGGTGTCAGCTTTTTCTTTACTGTATATTAATGTTACCTGATACATATGAAGGTTTATGTGTACTATACTAGGTATAAAGCATACTGTACCAAACATCTGTAGGCTCACCATGCTGGAAAAACTCACCAATAATTTGTACCCATCCACCTGTCCCCCACCTCACATCCTTGCCTCTCTGCTTCCATTCCAACCACAGAGAACCACCATCCTACCTTTTTTATTGATTATTTGTGTTTGTTTGTTTTTTTTAAATACAATATTAAACTGTATTTAGTGTAGTGTTAATTCGTTTTTAGCTTTAAAAAATTATTACTCTGTCATCTTCTGGAATTTGAGTCCCCCTGCCTCAATATTGTGTTTACAGGATGTAGCCATTCACTGTTACCTAAAACTGGCATTCATTCATTTCCACACGTGTAAACAATTCCATGATGTGAATACACCACCATGTATTTATCCATCCTCCAAGCTGTTTTTAGTTGCTTGCGATTTTGAAACTGCTGCCAAGAGCATTTATCCACACTTCTCCTGGGTTTATACTCATGGTAGGGTTTGCTGGGTCAGGCCCCTGCAAATGTTTAGATCTGAGGGATAACCTCAAACTGTCTCCAAGGCACTCGGCCTCTCTGTAAGGGTTCCTGCTTGGGCTTCCCTTGACTTGGAAGGTGTCCCGCCCCACCCCCAGCCGCCACGCCAAGCACGCCCACTCGCCTTTGTTCTCCTGCTTGAGCTCTTCCTGCAGCAGGTCGGTTTGCCGGTTCCCCAGCACGAAGGCAAGGAAGGAGAGGATGAGGGCGTTGAGGATGCCGATGATGGCCAGGATGTACGCCCAGCGCACCGAACAGTCCCCCAGGGAGTACTTCCCAGTCTTGGCCCCGCACATGTCCCGGATCGTCTCGGCGTCCCAGCCGTCGGGGAAGATCATGCAGCCCAACACGAGGCACAGAGCTGAGGGGGCGCCGGGCCGAGCCCACCGCCGGGTCAGGAAGCAAGAGAGAAGGGGTTGGTTACTTCCCAGAGCCTGAGGACCACCGAAAGCCCCCCGTAGGCTGGGACCCCGCACCCCACTCGGCCCATCCACCCAGGAGCTTGTTTATCTCCCACCGACCTAGAAACTAAACTCTAGGAGGGCTCATGCCTCGAAGAGCAGAAATGCAAGGCCTTTGCCTGCCCCATCAGATCAACAACTCCTCCAGGAAGCCCTCCTGGAGACAGAGGAAAATAGCAACTCAGGGTCACCTCCTTCAGCTCCCTTTAGTATCTTGGCACATCGCTCCCTCATCCTCCTCATTCTTTATTTTTTATTTCTGTCATTTACTCAACAAATTTTTATTGAGCGCCATGTTCCAGGCTCAGTAGGCCACCTCCAGTCTGGGATCTCCTCCTCCTGGCAGTGAGAGTTTTTGACTATGTTAGCTGGAGTGACGTTGCCCTTTTAGTATCTGACAGTCCAATGGAGACTGGATCACTGTGTCTGAGACGCAAAGGCTCCCAAAGGCTCAGGTTGGAGCAAGGGGGCCCTTGACCCCATGCCAGGCCCACAGGGTGCTAGACGTGGGTTTAAGATGACAGTGGTGACAAAGTGGGGGTGGTGGTCAGTTCTGCCCACTGCCTACGAGACACAGCTAGTCCCCAGGGTGGGTAGGGACCCCTGGCTTTGCCATCTCCTTCCTTCAACTACCATATGTGAGAAAGCGTTCCCCACAGCACAGACGCCTCCCTGCCTGAGTTCTGCCTCTTCTGGTCTCACCCTCCATCTTCCAATAGGACAGTCCTTCCACACATCCCCAAGGATGTGTTCCTCACACTGACACAGGGCGCCTCAACAGCACTCTGATCTTACACACACACACACAGGAGCAGGCCTTCATTCCCCTCTCCTGTGCTCGCCTTCTTCAAGACAATTCTCCATACAGCTAGTCCATACAGTGTTCAAGGGGAGGCCACCTCTGTTTAAGGGCTGGGAAACGAGTTTGCGGCAAAGGGGATGGCAATGCAAAAAGCCTTGAGGCAAGAATGAGCTTGGTGAGTTAAAAGAGTTCCACAGTTGGAAGATAGCCTTTAGAAACCCAAATGGGGAAGAAAACCCAGGGAGCACTCAGGGCTGGAGATATAAATGTGGGAGCTGTGGACATGTAAATTCCCGGGACTAGACATTACAGAAACTGACTTGAAGGCCCAGAACTGAGCCCAGAGGTGCTCTATCATTTATGGGGCAGGAAGAGAGGAGGAGCCTCTGGAGAGGGCTTGACCCATTCATCTCCCCATATTCCCCTAACACTTTCCAAGACCCTCCAGGACCCTGCAGAGAGGAGGAAGGTCAGTTGCCAGGGATGAAGAAGTGGCCGATGGCATCCCCAGGGCACTCTGAGGGGTCGGAGGAGTGCGCTCCCACCTCCCCATTCTTGGTCCTGAATCTCCAGCTTGAGGCAGGGGTGAGGAAAGAGCCTAGGGAAGAGGAAAACCCACCCCGTCCCTCTGCCTCCTCTCCCCTGTACAGTGTTTCCTCTCCCGCCCAGAGCATCCCCATCTCCATAGAAACGCGGCAGTATCCTGCGGGTGGTCCTCCTCCCTCCGCAAGCTCAGCGTTGAGTGAGTTTTTCTTCCTCAGGGCTCTGCGCCTGCACGTTCTCTTGGTCTCCGTGCCTCATCACTTACGTGCCTCTCTAGTCATGCGTCTTCATTCCTTCCTCTTCTCCACCCTTTTCATCTTTTTTTGCCTCCCTCTTCACATGCCTCCCCCTCTCTCCAGCTAGTCCATACAGTTCTCAAGCCTCAGTCCTGACCCTCTTTCCTCCTTAGATCTCAGCATCTGACATTCATTCAACACCCCTCCTCTTCTTCCTTTTCTCACTTCTCTTCCTTCTCTTTACCTATCCCCTCACCCTTCCCCCTCTGTGACTCTCCATATATTCCACAAATAAATTCTGAATATCTGCTATGTGTCAGGTACTGTGCAGGCTGCTGGGGACACTGGCAGGCATGGTTTCTTGTCCTCAGAAGCAGAGGTGTGTGGAGAGGAATCAAATCAATATACAAATAGAATACTTATATGTGTCAGGGAGCGACTAGACGAGACCCAGAATTACAGGGACACTCAGAGAAGGCAGGGGCTGGGACCTCTCCATCTGTCGCTCACTCTCTCTGCCTTCTTTGCTCGGCAGTGTTCTAGGTGGTGGCGATGGGGCCCCAGAGACTGCTCTGGGAACAAGAAACACCCAGAAGTAAAGCAAATGGAGAAAAGTCACTCGGATGGGTTTCCTAAGACCTAGGAAAGACAGGAAGAGACCTCTAGGGACAGTGTAGGCCAGGTAAGTGATCAAGAGGCTCAACAGTCAGTGTAATGACTAGAGGGAAGGCAGCCTTCAACACCCCCATTTGCTGGATGAGAAACCGAGACCGAGGTCTTTGGAGTACAAGTTCAAGTATCTTTTTGAAGTGATAAGCTGGCTGAATTGGGTAGACACCGGTGCAAGGTGCAGGGTGGGGTGGGTGGGTGCATTGTGGGATATATAGCGTCCCCCTCGGCCTCAACCCACCACCCACGGTGCCTTACGACACTGTCAGATGTCACCTGGGAGGCAAAGCTGTCCCTGGTTGAGAACCACTGGTGTAGGGGGAGGCGCTCTCAGATGGGGCGCGACTGTCCAGTCACCCTAGAGTCCACTGACTTCCCAAGCAGCCAGGAGGTGTGAGAACTTTAAGATGATGAAATTAAAGTTATTAATAATATGATAATGCTAACAAATAGTACTGAGTGCTTAACTATGTGCTAGGGTGCTAAGCTCCTAACATGCCTGATCTCATTTAATCCCACAACAAATCTAGAGGAGGGAAGAATGATCATCCTCATTTTGCAGATGAGGAAATTGAGGAGCAGAGGAACTAAGTGTCATATCCATGTCACACAGCTAGGAAGTGGTGGGCTCTGTATTCAAACCCAGACAGGTCTTCACTTAATGCTTCTCTTTGAGCAGACTCACTTCTTTTTTTTTCCTCTGGCCACACTACACAGTTTGTGGGATCTTAGTTCCCCAACTAGGAACTGAACCCAGGGCCTAGGTGTTGAAAGCACAAAGTCCTAACCACTGGACCACCAGGGAATGCCGTAGACTTACTTTTAAACTGAGAGGCATTTACTTACAAAGTAAGCTGTATATCACTATCAAAGAAAGGAAACCAGGATCATTTGCCATAGATAGAAGGAAACTATAATCACAAGTATGTGTGTGCGCTCAGTCACTAAGTCACGTCCAACTCTCTGCGGCCCCATGGTAGAGAGAAACCAAATGTTGTTCTTAGGTTCAAGCTGGACACTTTTACCTGTCAGGTGCTCTGAGCCACCTCAGAGTACCCTGAAAAGGAAGGAAATTCTGACAGGTGCCACAATGTGGAGGGATCTTGAGGACAATATGCTAAATTAAATGAGTCAGTCACAAAAGGTCAAATACTGTATGATTCCACTTACATGAGGAACCGAAAGCAGTCAAATTCCTACAGGCAGAATACTGGTCATCAGGGATGATGGGAGGGTGTGGGGAGTTAGCGTTTAATGGGGACAGAGTCTCAGTTCTGTAGGTGAAGAGAGAGTTGTGAGGATCGACGGTACGGATGATTGCACAACAGTGTGAATGTACTTGATACCCCAGAACTGGACACCTAGGAACTGGTAGAATGGCAAATTTTATGTAATGTGTATTTTATCACAAAAGAGAGGAAGGAAGGGAGGAACGGGAACACAGAAAATGACATGAAGTACTTTCCTCATGGATGTGTATGTAATGCACACAAAAATATCTTGGAAATACAGAAATTAAGTTTATAACCATGGTGGCCTTGGGGCAAGGAGAAGATGGGGACTTTATCCTGTCTGTAATACTTCAGCTCTTCATGGAGTGAATGTATTCATGTATTACTCATTAAATTAAAAAACATAATTAAAAATACTGGTTTTTCAGAGAATACACATATATACACACATAAACTTGCAAGTCTATATAAATATTTCTGGAAGGATACAGAAGCAACTTAATGATGGGCACCGCTAAAACACAGCCCGGTGTGGTGGAGGAAAGGAGACAGACACTGTTTATTCTCTGCCCTCCCATACTGTTGGAAGTATTTAACGTGTGCATAGATTACTTTGATGATAAAAAAACAATATTATTATGTCCAATCCTTTTCCACCTATGTCTGGCCATAAAATCCTCTTAAAGGTGTAAACCTTTAAGAATAATTTTAAAAACTAAAGGAAAGTTGAAAGGAAAAATGATAACTTGGATTTGGAGAATAAACCCAGAATGAGACTAAAAAAGTGATGAATTAGTAAAAGAAAATAATATTTGTTTTCTTTAAAGTGTGTGTGTGCTGTAAATGTGCCTTTATATAAAGCTTTTTAATTATGCATTTTATGCTTAGTTATTTTAGCAGAGTTTCATTATGATACCATTACACTATCCTCAAGGGACATCCACGGGGCCAGTCACTCCTAGAGGGAGGCCTTTGTTTACGCTCAGCTGGCCCCTCCATGCCTGATGTACCACAGCTGCTACCCATTACTAGGAGGTCAGATTGGATGTCCCCCAGGGCTTTCTTTTCCTGAGCAGTCTCCAAAGAGGTTTGCTATGGACTGAACTGGGTCCCCACAATAGTGATATTTTGAAGCCCTAACCTTCAGTGTGAGAGTATTTGTGGAAGAGGCCTTGGGAAGGTAATCAGGGTTAGATGAGGTCATGAGGGTGGAGTCCCATGATGGGATTAGTGGAGCAGCCCTGAAGAGATACCCCATGTCAAAGGTAAAAGGAACCCAAGTAAGACTGTAGGTGTTGCAAGAGGGCACCAGAGGGCAGACACACTGAAACCGTAATCACTGAAAACTAGTCAGTCTAATCACATGGACCACAGCCTTGTCTAACTCAATGAAACTAAGCCATGCCATGTGGGGCCACCCAAGATAGGCGGGTCATGGTGAAGAGGTCTGACAGAATGTGGTCTGCTGGAGAAGGGAATGGTAAACCACTTCAGGATTCTTGCCTTGAGAACCCCATGAACAGTATGAAAAGGCAAAATGATAGGATACTGAAAGAGGAACTCCCCAGGTTGGTAGGTGCCCAATATGCTACTGGAGATCAGTGGAGAAATAACTCCAGAAAGAATGAAGGGATGGAGCCAAAGCAAAAACAATACCCAGCTGTGGATGTGACTGGTGATAGAAGCAAGGTCTGATACTGTAAAAAGCAATATTGCATAGGAACCTGGAATATTAGGTCCTTGAATCAAGGCAAATTGGAAGTGGTCAAACAGTAGATGGCAAGAGTGAACGTCAACATTCTAGGAATCAGCAAACTAAAATGGACTGGAATGGGTGAATTTAACTCAGATGACTATTATATCTACTGCTGCGGGCAGGAATCCCTCAGAAGAAATGGAGTAACTGTCATAGTCAACAAAAGAGTCCAAAATGCAGTACTTGGATGCAATCTCAAAAACGACAGAATGATCTCTGTTCATCTCCAAGGCAAATCATTCAATATCACAGTAATCCAAGTCTATGCCCCAACCAGTAACGCTGAAGAAGCTGAAGTTGAACAGTTCTATGAAGACCTACAAGACCTTTTAGAACTAACACCCAAAAAAGATGTCCTTTTCATTATAGGGGACTGGAATGCAAAAGTAGGAAGTCAAGAAACACCTGGAGTAACAGGCAAATTTGGCCTTGGAATACGGAATGAAGCAGGGCAAAGGCTAATAGAGTTTTGTCAAGAGAACGCACTGGTCATAGCAAACACCCTCTTCCAACAACACAAGAGAATACACATGGACATCACCAGATGGTCAACACCGAAATCAGATCGATTATATTCTTTGCAGCCAAAGATAGAGAAGCTCTATACAGTCAGCAAAAACAAGACCAGGAGCTGACTGTGGCTCAGATCATGAACTCCTTATTGCCAAATTCACACTTAAATTGAAGAAAGTAGGGAAAACCACTAGACCATTCAGGTATGACCTAAATCAAATCCCTTATGATTATACAGTGGAAGTGAGAAATAGATTTAAGGGCCTAGATCTGATAGATGGAGTGCCTGATGAACTATGGATGGAGGTTCATGACATTGTACAGGAGACAGGGATCAAGACCATCCCCATGGAAAAAAAATGCAAAAAAGCAAAATGGCTGTCTGGGGAGGCCTTACAAACAGCTGTGAAAAGAAGAGAAGTGAAAAGCCAAGGAGAAAAGGAAAGATATAAGCATCTGAATGCAGAGTTCCAAAAAATAGCAAGAAGAGATAAGAAAGCCTTCCTCAGTGATCAATGCAAAGAAATAGAGGAAAACAACAGAATGAAAAAGACTAGAGATCTCTTCAAGAAAATTAGAGATACCAAGGGAACATTTCATGCAAAGATAGGCTCGATAAAGGACAGAAATGGTATGGACCTAACAGAAGCAGAAGATATTAAGAAGAGGTGGCAAGAACACACAGAAGAACTGTACAAAAAAGATCTTCATAACCCAGATAATCACGATGGTGTGATGACTCACCTAGAGCCAGACATCCTGGAATGAGAAGTCAAGTGGGCCTTAGAAAGCATCACTATGAACAAAGCTAGTGGAGGTGATGGAATTCCAGTTGAGCTATTTCAAATCCTAATATGCCAGCAAATTTGGAAAACTCAGCAGTGGCCACAGGACTGGAGAAGGTCAGTTTTCATTCCAATCCCAAAGAAAGGCAATGCCAAAGAATGCTCAGACTACCACACAATTGCACTCATCTCACTCGCTAGTAAATTAATGCTCAAAATTCTCCAAGCAAGGCTTCAGCAATATGTGAACTGTGAACTTCCAGATTTCCAGAGATCAAATTGCCAACATCCGCTGGATCATGAAAAAAGCAAGAGATTTCCAGGAAAACATCTATTTCTGCTTTATTGACTATGCCAAAGCCTTTGACTGTGTGGATCACAATAAACTGTGGAAAATTCTGAAAGAGATGGGACTACCAGACCACCTGACCTGCCTCTTGAGAAACCTATATGCAGGTCAGGAAGCAACAGTTAGAACTGGGCATGGAACAACAGACTGGTTCCAAATAGTAAAAGGAGTGCGTCAAGGCTGTATATTGTCACCCTGCTTATTTAACTTATATGCAGAGTACATCATGAGAAACACTGGGCTGGAAGAAGCACAAGCTGGAATCAAGATTGCCAGGAGAAATATCAATAAGCCCAGATATGCAGATGACACCACCCTTATGGCAGAAAGTGAAGAGGAACTAAAAAGCCTCTTGCCACAACTACTGAAGCCTGCGTGTCTAGAGCCTGTGCTCCACAAAAAGAGAAGCTACTACAACGAGATGCCCATGCATCGCAACAGAGTAGCCACCGCTCACTGCAGCTAGAGAAAGTTCACAGCAAGAAAGATCCAGCACAGCCCAAAATAGATAAATAAAAATAAATAAATCTTTTAAAAAGAGATACCAAAGAGTATGCTCTCTCTCCTCACCTGCCATGTGAGGACACAGCAAGAAGGAAGGAGGTAGCTGTCTGCAGGCCAAGAAGAGGACTCTCACCAGAACCTAGGTCTTGGAATTCTAGTTTCCAGAACTAAGAGAAAATAAGTGTAAACCACGCAGTCTATGGTATTTTGTTGTTGTAGCCACCTGCAACAATTTGGATGCCTCTTAGAGTCATAACACTGGGAAAGACTGAATCCACTTACATAACATTCATACTGATAACCCTGATCACTTCTGAGGAGGGAACTTAGGGGCTGAGGACAGGACAGGACAGGACAGAGACCTTGCACTGCTAAGCTGTGGCCCCTTTTGAATCCAGGACCATGTGAATAAGTGACCAAAAGGTAGGTGGGAGCTGATCGCTAATAAGTGACTATTGCCAGAGATTTTTCACTCAGAATGAAATAATTAAAGCAGCAAAGAATCAAAATGCACAAGCCAAATGAAACTCACAGAAATAATGAATTAATCACACACACACAAAACATAAAACCTTATCCTAAGAAAATGCTCAAGAATGTACTCTTAAGAGTTAGCTATGTGGATGTCTTATCACGTCATTATTTGCAAGAAAGAAAAGAAGGAAGAGATGAGATGGAACGCAGAGGGGGAGATATAATAAAAGAAAGAAGGAAAGAAATAAGCAGCTAATTATCCAACATCCCAGAAATATTCTTTCATACCATGGAATACTATTCCCCTATTAAATTATATTGAGTAAGATTTAATGATACAGAAATTACTCATGATACATTAGGTTTCAAAAAGATGTGAAAAATAGCATACAATATAATTTCATTTGGGGGATACTTACATGGTTATAGCAATAGTTATATAAATTTACCACACTAGGTCCTATGCTAAGTATCTTACACACATTACTTCACTTAATCCCCACAACACTCTGTGGAATAAGTACTGTTATTATCTTCTTTTTACAGTTGAGGACATAAGGCACAAAGAGGTAATCCAAGTTATCTAAGGCCACAGAGCTGGTAAGTTACAGAACCGGGATTTGGACCCAGCCAGTCTGGCTCCAGAGCCTGCTCATAACCAGTACTCTATACGATTGCAGACCAACAGTTAAGATGACTGCTTCTGGGAGGGTGAGATGACGCGTGTAATCTTGCTTATCTATATTCTCCAGTGTTCATACAAAGAACAATGATAATTTGACAAAGCTGTAGGTGAGAGATACGGAGGGGCAGTATAGCGCAGGATGCACGGATGGCTGCTCATGTCCTGTATCCTCTGTGAGCCCCTTCCTCACCTTTAGGAAGGTTTTTCTAGAAAGAACCAGGCCGACTTTGGGGTTGAGAGGAGCCTGGAAAAGGGTCTGTGTTGGCACTGTGACCGCAGCTTTGCAAGGGAGTGCTTCCCCAGGCCCGGTGCACCGGGAGCTGTAGGGAGAACCCCCCTCTACCCCGAGACAGAGATTGTCCTCATGTCCTTCGCACCAGCTCCGTCCTGCCCCTCCCAGGGCAGGGGCTTGTGGCACAGGGGAGACGGGGCCTCTTAACAGTCACCCCAACCCGCTGGATTTGAAGATCCAGGTCCAATCTTAGCACTTCTGTCAGCTGGGGAGTTCAGGGGTGGGAATCCTGGCTCCCCACGGCCCCCCAGCACCCAGATGATGGAGGCACCCTGACTCCTCCCTTTCCCTCACCCCCACATCCCATCCACTTGCAGGGCCGACTGGCTTGACCTCCAAAACGTATCTCGGGCTGACCTCTTTTCTCTGTCTCCACTGCAGCCATCTGTCAAGGCCGCGTGGTCTCCCTCCCGCGTGACCGCAGTGACTCCTAACTGGATTCTCTGCTCTCATCCTTGCCCTCTCTTCGTCTGCTCTCCACTCAGCATTCAGAGGAAGCTTTCCAAAGCAGACAGTGCCATTCACTCACCTGCTCAACACCTTTCCAAGTTGCCCCTTACGCTCAGGATAATCCCTGGGGCCTCGTCCTGAACTGTGTGGCCCACAGGCTCCCCCTACTTGCCTCCAAGCCACTTGGCCTCTGGATCCCTACAGTCCTGCCACACTACACCTCCTTTCCAACCGTCATCCTAACACTAACCCTAACTACCGTTTTTGTTCAGCCCTACCCACCCTGCCCTGAAGGTCTTGGCAATGACTGTTCCCTTTCCCTGGGCCACTTCCTCCAAGCCATTCAGTCCCTGGGTTGTGGTTCCTGATCTCCAGGAGACTACAGTTTAGTCAGGGGACTGTTAGGAACACAAATAATTGGACCTGGTGTCACAGATGCTGTTACAGAGAAATGGGGTACCTGTCACTTTGTGCAGTAATGATAATATCTGGGAACAGTATTTACCGCACCACCCCTGGGTCCAGCCTGCACAGAGCCCTCACATGGCCTCTGGACAACCCTGGAATCCGCCGCCTGCTGCATCCCCCGCTGCCCTGGCTCAGCTCTGCCACACTCAGCTCAAGGACTCGGGCAGAAGCCCCCTGCCGCTCTCCCTGCTTCCTGCCTCACTCCTCCAGTCTGGCCCAGGCCCATCCAGGTGACCCCATCCCTTCCCAGTCCCCTCTGGCTCCTCCAGGAAGCTGTCCTTTCTCGGGGCTGTTCTCAGCTTCTCTGTTGCTAATTTGAGCAGCTGCTCTGGCTCCTCTCTCCAAGCCGCCTTTTCTGGCTCCTCCTCCTCCTTGCATCTGAAAGGTTGGTGTTTCTGGGCTGGCTCCTCTTTTGCTTCCACACGCTCTCTCCTTTTCCCCGGGCCATTTCACCCACACTCAGACTCACATCTGCATCTCCAGCTGAGACCGCTCTCCTCAGGCCAAGGCCTGAAAAGCCAACAGCTGTCAGACCCTTCCTCTGACAAATTCAGCATTTCCCAGCCTGAGCAGATCTCCTGCTGGGTCCTTTGGGCATGACATTCCAAGACACAGTCGTTCAATGAGGGGACCTGGAATCATCTGCAAGAGCTGCCTGTCTTCACCTCGCCCCACCAGACACACACCTGCTGGGCTCCTAAATAGGTCTCCTCCTTCCCCTCCTCCAGCCTCAGTGCCTTTCACTTGGACCACTGCCCTCCACCAGGCTCCTGATCTCCCATCAAGCCTCCCGCCAGTCTGTTCCCTGCAGCAGCTGCCCAAGTCATCTTGCTAAACCCACATCTGGCCCTGATCATTCCCATGCCTAAATGTCATTGCTCAGAACCTAGGAATAAGACCCCAAATTCCAAGGCCAAACTTTCTAAGCTCCCTGCTTTTCTAGGTGTATCTCCCAGTTCTCAGTTTTCAACCTTTCTTTTTGTTTTTTTAATTGATGACAATTTTACCTAGATTCATTCTAATCTTAACTTCCCTCCAGTCCCAGAAGATAAGAGACCCTTCTTTTTTTTCTAAGATTTTTTTGATGTGGACTATTTTTAAAGTCTTTATTGAAGTAATTACAATATTGCTTCTGTTTTATGTTTTGGTTTTTTCATCACAAGGCATGTAGGATCTTTTCTTCTCCATCAGGGATCCAACCCACACCCCCTGCATTGGAAGACAAAGTCTTAACCATTGGATATGAGCTAGTTACTATTATAGTCTCCATTTTATAGTGGAGGAAACTTAGAGTCAGAAATTGTATAATTTTCAAAGGACACTTTAGTTGGTAATGCCACACTCAGGATTCAAATTCACGTTGGCTGACCACTGAATATGCTGCCTCCAAAGGAGCGGGTGGTGGAGCTAGGACTTAAATCAGAGCTCATCATCTGTTTATTCAATAGACACTCTGTGCCAGGCAGACTCCTGATCCAGGGCTTTCATTATGCCATTAAACAGCTCTGGGATTAAAGGTTCATAATGATGGATAAGATGAAATGGAAATGAAAAGAATAAAACAAAAATAAAAGACTGTCAGAATAAGAATAGTTCAGCCCTCAACCTCTTTACATCTCCAGCCCATCCTCTCTACCAACAACCAGATCTATGCTTCCCACCCCAACTCAAAACACTCCAAAACCTTTCTAGGTGAAATACGACACTCAGGAGCCATACCAGAAGGAACTGGTAATCTGCTTAAGCTGAGAAAAGTAGAATTTCACCATGGAGAAAACACCCATAGACAAAATCAAAAAACAAACTGACGGATAATATTTGCAACTCATATCACCAAGAGCTAACTTTTAACTTATAAAGAGTTCTTACAAATCAAAGAAGGAAAATACCATTAGCTTGGTAGAAAAATATTTATGAACTGACAGTTTACAGAAAAAAGAAACACCGTGGAAATATTGTGGGTTTAGTTCCAGACCACCACAATAAAGCGAATATCACAATAAAGCAAGTCACACAAACTTATTTTTGGTTTCCCAGCACATATAAAAGTTATGTTGACACTATACTGTAGTCTAGTAAGTGTACAATAGCATTATGTCTTAAAAAAAATACAAACTTAATTTTAAAATCCTTTATAGCTAAAGTAAATGTCAAAACAATTACAAAGGTCACTGATCACAGATCAACCATAACAAATAAAATAATGAAAAAGTTTGAAATATTGTGAGAATTACCAAAATGTGACAAAGAGACATGAAGGGAGGAAATGCTATCGGGTAAATGGCACCAATCAACTTGCTCAACACAGGGTTGCCACAAAGCTTCAAATTGTCAAAAAAAAAAAAAATAATAATAATATCTGTGAGAACTGCAATAAAATGAGGTTTGCCTGTATATATAAAAGGCACTCAGCCTCATTCCTAAGAGAAAGACAAATTACTACCATAAGAATACTTTTTGCCCATTGGGTTGTCAAAAATAAAATATTTGATAACACATTCAGTTGGCAAGAATGTGGGGAAACAGGTACCCTCATACACTGTTGCTATGAGTGTATCTTTGTGTAACGTCTACGGAGGAGCCTATGACTGAATCTGTCAAAACTGTAAACACGGAGACCAGTTAATCTGACAGTTCCACTCTAGGTCTTTATTTTATCCTAATATTTACATATGTGTCTTAATTATTTATATACAACATTATCAATTGAAATATTGTTATGGCAAGATGTTCTAAACAATTTAAATATTGATTTCTAAATGATGACGCAGCCATACAAAAGTATATTATAGGAATTCCCTGGCAGCCCAATGGGTAAGACTTAGCCTTCCAGTGCAGAGGGTGTCAGTTCAATCCTCGGTTGGGGAGAACTAAGAATCTCCACATGCCTCGTGGCCGAAAAACCAAAAACATAAAACAGAACCAGTATTGTAACTGATTCATTAAAGACTTTAAAAATGGTCCACACCAAAGAAATCTTGGGGAAAAAAAAGTATACTATGCAGCTCTTAAAGAAAAAGATCTCTATACACTGATTTGGTACAATTTCCAAATGTGTTGTTGAGTTTAAAAAGCAAGACAAACCAACTGTTTAGTATCCTACCATTTGTGGTGGTTTTTAAATATGTCCACAAATTTTAAAATATACTTCTTTTCAAGAGGAGGAGCTGAATTCTCCTTCCCTTGAATGTGGGCTGGATTTAGTAACTCACTTCTAAAAATAGAGTGTGGCAGAAGTGGTCTGTGATGTCTGAGATTAGAACATAAAAGGCAGTTGCTACGACAAAGGAGGCAAGAAGGTACAATGGAAAAAAGATTGTCTCTTCAGCAAAGGGTGTTGGGAAAGCTGGACAGCCACATGTAAATCAATTAAATTAGAACATTCCCTCACACCATATACAAAAATAAACTCAAAGTAGCTTAAAGACCTAAATATAAGACATGACACCATAAAACTCCTAAAAGAGAACATAGGCAAAACATTCTCTGAAATAAAGCGTAGCAATATTTTCTTGGATCAGTCTCCCAAGGCAAAAGAAATAAAAGCAAAAATTAGCAAATGGAACCTAATCAAATTTAAAAACTTTTGCATACCGAAGAAAACCGTCAACAAAATGAAAAGACACCCTACAGAATGGGAGAAAATATTCACAAACTGTGCAGTTGACGAGGGGGTTAATAACCAAAATATATAAAGAGCTCATACAACTCAAAAGAACCAAATAATCCAATTTTTAAATGCGCAAGGCAGAAGACAATTCTCTGAAGAAGACGTACAGGTGGCCAATAGGCACCTGAAAAGATGCTCAACATCACTATTAGAGAAATGCAAATAAAAACCACAATGAGGTATTACCTCACACTAGTCAGAATGGCTAGCCTCAAAAAGTCTACAAATAATAAATGCTGGAGAGGATGTGGAGAACATTCCCTCCTACACTGTTGGTGGGAATGTAAATTATTGCAGCCACAATGGAGAACAGTATGCAGGTTCCCTAAAATACTGAAAATAGAGGCAACATATGATCCAGCTATCCCACCCCTGGACATACATCCAGAAAAGACCCAAAAAAAAGTGATATACATATATACACAATGGAATATTATTCAGTCATAAAAATAATGAAATACTGTCACCTGCAGCGACATGGATGGACTCAGAGAATATCATACAAAACAGAAACAGACTCACAACTAGAAAACCAACTTATTGCTACCAAAGGGGAAAGGGAGAGGGGAAAGGAATAAATTAAGAATAAGGGATGAACAGACACAAAATTCTATACATAAAATAGATAAACAACAAGGATTTACTATAATGACAGAGGGAACTATATTCAGTATCTTATAATAACTTATAATGGAATATAATCTGAAAAATATATAACTGAATCACTTTGTTGTACACATAAAACTAACACAATATTAAATATTGTATAAGTCAACTATACTTCAGTTTTTTTTAGAAAAAGGCAGTATGATGCCCAAAACAATCTTGAAAAAGGAATGCAGTTGGAGGACTCACACTTCCTGATTGGAAAACTCACTAGAAAGCAACAGTCATCAAGACAGTCTGTTACTGGCATAAGGGTAGACATACAGATCAACAGAACAGAAATGAGAGTCCAGAAATTAACCCATAGTCAGGTGATTTTAGGTAAGGGCGCCAAGACCATTCAACTCAGAAGGAACACTGTTTTCAATAAACACTGCTGGGACAACTGGACAGCCACAAGCAAAAGAATGAAGTTGAGCCCTTACCTTACACCGTACACAAGAATTAACTCAAATGGATCAGAGCCCTAAGTGTAAGCATGGAAACTATAAAACTCTTAGAGAAAAACATACAGGGACATTTCTGTAACCTTGGATTTGGAAACGGATTCTTAGATATGACATCTAAAGCACAAGCAACAACAACAGAATGATAAGTTGGACTTTATGTAAATTTAAAACTTCAGTGCTACAAAGAACACTATCAAGAAGGTGAAAAGATAGCCACAGAATACTAGAAAATATATGCAAATCATATATCTGATAAGGGACTTATATCAAGAACAAAAAGAATTCTTACAACTCAATAGTCAAAAGAAAAATAACACAATTTGAAAATGGGTAAAGGGGAAGGGGATGTAGAGAGGAAAGAAATAGGTGAGTGAGAGATTAAGAGGTACAAACTCCCAGCTGCAAAATAAATGAGTTATGGGTATGTAAGATACAGTGTGGGGAATATAGTCAATAACTATGTAATGTCTTTGTATAGTAACGGAGTAACCAGAGTTATCATGGTGATCATTCTGAAATATACAGAAATATCAAATCACTATGTTGTATGATAGGAACTAACATAGCACAGTAGGTAAATTATACTTTAAAAAATCAGAAAAAGAAATCAGATGACTTGTGGTTATCAGAGGTGGGGGCGGAGTGAGACAGAATAGGATGAAGGTGGTCAAAAGGTACAAACTTCCAGGGATAAGATAAATAAGTACTAGGAATGTAATGTACAGTATTAGAAATATAATTGCCACTGCTGTATATTATATATGAAAGTTGTTGAGAGTAAATCCTAAAAACAAACAAAAAAGAGTAAATCACAAGAGTTCTTATCACACAAAAATTTTTTTTCTATTTCTTTAATTTTGTATCTACATAATCACTGCAGATGGTGATTGCAGCAAAAAATGAAATTAAAAGACGCTTACTCCTTGGAAGGAAAGTTATGACCAACCTAGATAGTATATTCAAAAGCAGGGATATTATTTTGCCAACAAAGGTCCGTCTAGTCAAGGCTATGGTTTTTCCAGTGGTCATGTATGGATGTGAGAGTTGGGCTGTGAAGAAAGCTGAGCACCGAAGAACTGATGCTTTTGAACTGTGGTGTTGGAGAAGACTCTTGAGAGTCCCTTGGACTGCAAGGAGATCCAACCAGTCCATCCTAAAGGAGATCAGTCCTGGGTGTTCATTGGAAGGACTGATGCTGAAGCTGAAACTCCAATACTTTGGCCACCTCATGCAAAGAGTTGACTCATTGGAAAAGACTTTGATGCTGGGAAGGATTGGGGGCAGGAGGAGAAGGGGACGACAGAGGATGAGATGGCTGGATGGCATCACCAACTCGATGGATGTGAGTTTGAGTGAACTCCGGGAGATGGTGATGGACAGGGAGGCCTGGCGTGCTGTGATTCATGGGGTCGCAAAGAGTTGGACACGACTGAGCGACTGAACTGAACTGAACTGAAGATGATGGATGTTTGCTAAACTTATTGTGATAATCATTCATAATATATGTAAGCCAAATTATGCTGTATGCCTGAAACTTATACAGTGCTATGTGTCAATTATATCTCAATAAAACTGAAAGGAAAAAAATGGGCAAAGGACTTGAATAAATGTTTCTCCAAATAAGATATGCAAATGGAAAACAAGCATGTGAAAAGATGTTTAGTTGTTAGAGAAATGCAAACCAAACCCACAGTGAATTATCCGTTCATACCCACTAGGATGGCTATAATCAAAAAGTCAGGTTAAAAAAAAAAAAAAGATAATAACACAAGTGTTGATGAGGATATGAATAAGAACCCTCATACACTTGCTGGTGGGAATGTAAAATGATACTGCCACTTTGGAAAACAATCTAGCAGTTCTTCAAAATGTTAAAGTTGACACTTGAGCCAGCAATTCCACTCCCACATATATATCCAAGGGAACTGAAAACATGTCATATCCAAGGGAACCAAAAACATGTATCCACACAAAAACTTGTACACAAATATTCACAGCAACAGTATTCAAAATAGCCAAAAGATAGAAACAACCCAAATGCCCAACAGCTGATAAATCGATAAACACAATGTGGTATATCCACACAGTGGAATATTATTCAGCCATAAAAAAGGGAAGAAATATTGACATATGCTACATCATGAATGAACCTTGAAAACATTATGCTAAGTGAAAGAGGTCAGTCACAAAGACCACAAATTATACGATTCTATTCACACAAGTGAAGACGGAAATGGCAAGCCACTCCTGTTCTTGCCTGGGAAATCCCATGGACAGAGAAGCCTGGTAGGCTACAGTCCATGAGATTGCAAAAGAATCAGACATGTCTTAGTGACTAAACAACAACAATTTATACAAAATGCCCAGAACAGTCTTACTAGATAAGAGAGTAGGTTAAAGGTTGCTTAGAGGAGGGAGAGGATGGGGATGGTAGGCTTAGGGGGTGACAACCTAAGGGTATAAGCCTTCTTCTTGAGGTGATGTAAATATCTTAAAATCAATTGCGGTAATGGTTACACAACTCTGTAAATATACTAAAAACTACTAAATTGTACACTTTATACATGAGAATTTTGTGACACATGATTTATATCCCAATAAAGCTGTTACCAAAAGAGGGGGATGCACAATGTATCTTCTTCTTTCTCTCAGATCACTTATTCTGAGGTCTCTTCCAACCCAAATCAAGCTTCAGCTGACCCCAGTCCTCACTGAGGTCTTGGGTGCAATTCCATGAGAGACCTTGAGCCAGAACTACCCATCTAAGCTGCTCCCAAATACCTGTGACTCACAGAAACAGAGATAAGAAATGAGTAAGCCACTGGGTTTGGGGGTAATTTTCTCTGCAGCAATAGATAACTAGTATACCGTTGATGAAAAAAAAAATTGTTGGCATTTGCTTGTATATTTATGCAATTTCTCAGAAAGGATACTCAAGAAATGGTAAAAGTGTTTGCCCCTGAGAAGAGGCCCCTGGGAAGAGACCTCTGGGAGGATCCCTGAGGGATGAGAGCAGGGAGGACACATGTGATTGTACGTCATTTTATCTTTTGAATTTTGTTTCATATGCAATGTATTAACTTTTCCAAAAGGAAAACAAAAGTCAAAGAATTTTAAACACTTTTTAAAAAGTCAACAACTATCCGCTGCTTATAAAGTCTAAACTCCTCAGCGTGGTGTACAAGGCATCCACGGTGCAGCCCTTGTCCATCTTCCCAGTCTCAGCTCTCACCTCCCTTCACACTAATTGTTTGTGGCGCCGGAAATGCACCAGGCTTTCCCCTCCTCCGCACCTTAAATCATACTGTCTCTTGTGCCTGGTTCCGCCTCTCCTTCCTCCCCATCCTTTAAGACTCATCTCAAACGCTGTTACTTTTTTGGAAGACTTCCCTGGCTGTCCTTAATGTGTCAGAAGTGCGTGCCCCAAGATACCCTTGCGTGATTCAGTCATTTCATGTGTCATCCTACAGTGTGATGATCTGATTTCTTTCCTACATCTCTCATTATGCTATGAGCAAGGACTCCTTTTTTTTTCCCCCTTGGCAATACCATGGGCTTCCCTGGTAGCTTGGATGGTAAAGAATCCGCCTGCAATGCAGGAGACCCCGGTTCAATTCCTAGGTTGGGAAGATCCCCTGAAGAAGGGATAGGCTACCCACTCCAGTATTCTTGGGCTTCCTTGGTGTCTCAGATGGTAAAGAATCTGCCTGCAATGCGGGAGACCTCGGTTCGATCCCTGGGTTGGGAAGATCCCCTGGAGGAGGGCATGGCAACTCACCCTAGTATTCTTGCCTGGAGAATCCCCATGGACAGAGGAGCCTGGCGGGCTACAGTCCATGGTGTCACAAAGAGTCCGACACGACTGAGGGACTAAGCACAGCACAGCACAAACCACGCAGCACGCAGAACTTTCCTGACCAGAGATGGAACCCGCGCCCCCTGCAGGGGAAGTTCAGAATCTCAACCACTGGACCGCGTGGGAAATTCCTGGGAAAGAGGACTCACTCAGGCTTCCCTGAGCCTAACACACAGAGGAGGCTGTCAGTAAGAGGACTGGTGTGAGAAGGGTGTAGGGAGAGAGGGAGCAAAGCAGAAAATGAAAGAAGGGAGGGAGGGAAGGAAGGTGAAAGCAAGAAAGAAGGAAGAAAGGAGAGTTGGTGGAGAAAGAAAAGGAGGGAGGGAAAAAGGGTAGGAGGAAAGAAAGTCCCCACATGTGCTCAGCAGTCTCACTGCATACAACAAAGACTGTCTGGATGAAGAAAACCCCAAACTAGATGTAACACATAACCCACGGAAGTGGGGAGGAATGTGGATACATATTCTAAGCTGTAGTGACGTCGCTGTTTGTAGCACAGAGACCCCGGATGATTTAGGACACACATCTTAGGCTGGAAGATGCTCACCTGTGATCACTACCCAACCCCCGGTGTTGCCATCAGTCTCCCCAGCTCCCACTCCATCTCACATGCTCTCTTCTCCATGGTGATTCTAGCACCAGTCAGTGCCCTGCACATAGTAGGCCCTCAACACTGAGTAAATGTGGTCAGAATCATCTCCCTTCTGTAGACAGAAGGGTCTCACTTTGTGACCGTGAATGTGTCTCTTCTCTCTAGAACTCAGTTTTTTCATTTCTACAATGAGGGTGTGGAGCCAGCTGGCGAGTAGGACCCTTCGCAGCTAACAGTCCTTGGCTTCTCAAGGCCTCGGATCAACTCAGCAAGTCCAGAGTCTTTCACCCGAGCAGCAAGGACTCCTCACAAGCAGCTCTTCACTCAGACTACGTCACGGGAATAAGAGTGACCGTTCATCGGTTGATCACTGTGCACCAGGAACCACACTCAGCATTCCAGCCCCATGGCTTCATTTCTTTCTTTCCATCACCTCTGAAGTAGGTACATAATCATCATCTTACCAAAAAGGGAACTGAGAATCGGAGAAGAAACCCCATTTATCCAAGGAACACAACTGGGAGGTGGCAGAGCAGGAATTCTAAGTCCTCCACCACTTCTCCACACTGCCCCCTCTTGACCCTGAACCAGGCTTCCAGCTAGCAACCTCCCCTTGGCTAACCTCACTCAGCCCACAGGTGAGCACTCAGTACATTGACCTTACTGTTGTAATCTGTATATTCACATCCTGGGTCCCAGTTCAGGGGTAAAAACAGATTCTAGATCCATTTAGACTCATATGAAGTTTCAGCTCCTCCCTTCGCTAGATGTCTGACCTTTAGACAAGTCATTTTTAACAGATGAAGAGCAAATGACATAATGAATGTGAAAATGGCTAGCACCTCGTAAATGGGAAAGACCAGATAAAGCACAGCAGAGAGATTCTGACAAGCCCTGAAAAGCTGACACCTCACTCCACAAAGAGCCACCTGAGTCTCCCAGTCTTTGCACTTAGCATTCAGCTCTTCTGGCAAATTTGTCCTGTCTTTATTCCCATCCTGAATGTTCCTTTATAAATCCTTCATAAATCCTTGGGCTTTCAAGTTAGACAGACAGGGTTACAGTTCTGGCTCAACCACTTACCCACTGCATGACCTTGGACAAATGACTCTCCTTTCTGAGGCTCAGTTTCTCACCTATGAAATATTCATTAGGGTACCTACTCCATAGGGAGGTTGTGAGGAGTCAATAATAGTATGCATGTAAATGTTTAGCATGTGGTCAAGCATATAATAATAAAGGCTCAGAAATTGTTAACTGTTTTTTCCTGAATAATAACAGTGGTCATAGCTTTGAACTATCTGCTGATTAAAATTTCTGACCCAGTGCTCAGAGCCTCGCACACTGGAGCTCCATCATTCCTTCCTGGCCCTGTTCCCTGCTGCTCCCCTAAGTGAAGCCCACACTCAAGCCAGATGTGGCTTTCTCCCCTCTGTCTCTCCACCATGATCTTCCCCTCCATTCAGAATGCTCTCTCAAACCTCACATCTGGCCACACCCAGCCCTACTCAAGCTTCACCTCCCCAGTAAGCCAGCAACCTCCTCAATTGCCCTGGGTTTCCACAGCACCTAAGGTTGAGCACATATTAGTGCTCAGACTGTCCAGGGGGAGGTTTCTGTCTGCAATTGTCTAACCTACAGTACCTCTCCAGTGGTCACACCTGATTTCCCTGTGTGGGAATCTCTTTCTCCCCTATCAGTTCATGTGTCCCAGGAATGGGCAGGTGGCCGAGACCTTAGACAAAGTCTCACTGATTCATTAAGAGGTGGACTCTTGACCAAAGCTGAGCCAATCAGAATGAGCCCTGGAATTTTTTCTGCAATCACTGAATAACAAGTGTTCTTTTGTCCACAGGCAGTGCTAAGTTGAAGCAATGTAAATTCAGAGCTGCTGGGAGCCATACCTATCACCTTCAAAAGAGAAGTGAACTTAACAACAAGCCAACACAGAGGAATCAGAAAATGGAGAGAGACTTATTTTTAATGACATTATTTGAGCATCTGGATCCATCCATGCCTGAAGCCAATGCTCCTGACTATTAATGTATGTGAGCCAAAACCACTACTCTCTTTCAGTTCAGTTCAGTTGCTCAGTCATGTCCAACTCTTTGGGACGCCATGGACTGGAGCATGCCAGGCTTCCCTGTCCATCACCAACTCCCGGAGCTTACTCAAACTCATGTCCATTGAGTCGGTGATGCCATCCAACCATCTCATCCTCTGTTGTCCCCTTCTCCTCCCACCTTCAATCTTTCCCAGCATCAGGGTCTTTTCAAATGAGTCAGTTCTTTGCATCAGGTAGCCAGAGTATTGGAGTTTCAGCTGCAGCATCAGCCCTTCCAGTCAGGACTGATTTTCCTTTAGAATAGACTGATTGGATCTCCTTGCAGTCCAAGGGACTCTCAAGAGCCTTTTCTCCAGCACCACAGTTCAAAAGCATCAATCCTTTGGTGCCCAGCTTTCTTTGTAGTCCAACTCACACATCCATACATGACTACTGGAAAAACTATAGCTTTGACTAGACAGACCTTTGTTGGCAAAGTAATATCTCTGCTTTTTAACATGCTGTCTAGGTTGGTCATAGCTTTTCTTCCAAGGAGCAAGTGTCTTTTAATTTTATGGATGCAGTCACCATCTGCAGTGACGCTGGAGCCCAAGAAAATTAAGTTTGTCACTGTTTCCATTGTTTCCCCATCTATTTGCCATGAAGCAATGGGATGATCTTAGTTTTCTGAATTGAGTTTTAAGCCAACTTTTTTCACTCTCCTCTTTCACTTTCATCAAGAGGCTCTTTAGTTCTTCTTTGCTTTCTGCCATAAGGGTGGTGTCATCTGCATATCTACCCCCTTTACCTTATTTTAATTTACTTAAGTCAGCTTGAGTTGGCTTTCTGTCACTTCACTGAGAGAGTGTTGATCAATATAGTGATTCAGCTAGACGGTAAGCTTCCTGTGAGCAGAGATTGTGCTTTATAGACCTAGGAGCCTTGAGGTCAGAGTTGATCTCAGTGTTGCAGCACCTAGCAGAGGGATGATCACTGAGCAGGTGAGAAATACAGAAGGGAATAAATCTCTCTTTGTATTTTCCCAATGGTCCAGTGCTCTGCACCCAGAAGACCCTAAGATATTTAAGGAAAGGGACTTCCCAGGCGGTCTAGTGGTTAAGACTCCATGTTCCCAATGCAGGGGGCAGGGGTTTTATCCTTAGGTGGGGAACTAATATCCAACATGCTTCATAATGCAGCCAAAGACAAAAACAAACAAAAAACCTGAGTAAATGTTCACTTGAACAAAAACTATACAACAGGCATTCTATTTTTTTTTTTTTTTTTTGCTGCATGGCATGCAGGATCTTAGTTCCCCAACCAGGGATTGAACCCATGCTGCTTGCAGTAGAAGCACAGAGTCTTAACCACTGGACTGCCAGAGAAGGCTCTCTACTTATGTGATACAAACAAGGTCCTCTTCTCTGCAGTTTCTCTGAGAATGACTGATTTCTCCCTTTCTAAGTAGAATGATCTTAGTGAAAGAGGTATTCTAGGAACCCCACATGGCTGAAAGACATATTTTAAATCCACTAATCTGACTGATTAGTCCCCCATTGTACAGATGAGAAAACTGAGATTTAAGCCAAAAATGGTTGCTTAACACTGCATGGTGAGTCACAGGCAGAATTAGCTAAGATACACACACACACCCCAGCACAATGCCATGACTAGTAGTCCAGTGCTCCAGTCCCTGCCCTTTATTAAGCAAAGTGAATCAATCACTTACCCAGAGCTCAGAAATCCCTAAGCCAGATAGAATGAACTGCTCAACTCTGATAACCACCTTTGGAGTGGGGCAGTTAGACAAGGGAAAGAGCACTGGGCCAGGAGTCAAGCCTAGTTTACTCTATTACTGGCTGTGTGACCTTCACTCCTCTAGGCTCAGTTTCCTCTCTCTAAGATAGGAGTGGAAGAAGGCAGGGTTCAAAGAAACTGATTTCTCAGATCCCTGAAATTCTGTATTTACATGGGGTTGTTGGATAGTTCATCAAATCCCCAAGTTTAAACCCACATGGATTACAGAGAATTGGAAGAGCAAGAGGTCAACAACCCATCTGCAGACTACAAATTAAAGTTCAGGAAATGGGAGTTCCAGCTGAGTTTATATTCTTTCTGGCTCACCTTATAAGAGTAGAATGAAAATCACTTTCTGGGAATTGACAGATACCCCCACACACACATCCTACAATTCTCCTTTCTCATTTTCTCCAGAATCTTAAAAGACCTCCATCTAAGTTGATTGTAGTGAGATGGACTTGAAACAACCCCATCAGAATGTCCATACTGAATAAATGCTGACTTCTGCAAGGCAGTCCTTTTGAGAGCTTGATTAGTTCTTCCAATGAGCCCATAATTCCTCCAAGCATTTGTAACAGTCCTCCTAGGCAAGCAAACCAGTCTCCTGATTTTGCTTTCACACCTTGACTTTCATCTCCAGCGACCAGTCTCAATTTGATCACCTCCTGTGTTTTCTACACTTGGCCATTTCCAAAAACCAGAGACCTTCTTGAAAAGATGGTAGTTTTCCCTCCATGACAATGTTCAAGAGCATATGCCTCACAATCCAAAGACAATTCCTTACAGTGTTTTAAGCAGTGGAATCATCAGCAAGTGACAGAACACCTTCTACAGGAGGTGTCTTTTGAAGGGGCTGACACTTGTTGAATATCCTGAGACTTATTTTTAAAAACCATCTTAGCTGCATAATCATCACATTTTCCCTTTTCTTTCTCAACCCTGGAATGCTCTAAGCTTTTTCCTTCACCATATCTTCATCAGTCTTCCTCCTCCATATCCCTGCCATATCCTGGCCCCATTTTCCCCAGCCCAACTCTCTTCTCTGCCTGCAACTAGGCAAATGCCCAAGTTGCTGAATCTTCAAAATCTGTCTTCGATTGAAAGGTAGGCAGGGGTGGGGGGAGGGAGTCTCTAATGGATCCTGGAAAACTGTCTCAGCAGTTCCTACTCCCAAAAGGTCCTTCTCTGGTCTTTAGGGCAAGGTGTCTGTCTTAGCCAAACATTTCAGAGAGTCCCCAGAGACTCATTCTCACTAGGCATGGCACCAGAACCCTTTCTGCCTTTGGGGTAGGGGGTGCTGGAGACTTGCCCTCCAGAGACCCATGTTTCCAGGTGTTGTCAACCACCCACATTTCAAACATTGGATAGACACGATAGACAGCCTTCTCCAACCCCCCTCATCTTTTCACAGCACTTCATAGTTTACAAAATACTTTTTCATGAGTATTTGGAATCTTCTCCACTGTTTTACAGATGAGAAAACAGAGCCTCGGAGAAGTAAAGTGAAACATCGAAGTTGATAACATAAGCAAGTTAAAGGTCAAAGTCAGAACTCTTGATTCCCCATCTCATGCTTTTTTTCAGTGCAACAGAAATCACTCACATATAGAGTAACTCTTCATTCAGACAATTCTTTCCCCTAAGACAACCAAAAGAGACTCTCAGAGACCCTCAGAAACTCAGACAAAATGCTTAACACATCAATAAACGCAATCTTCCCACATCCAGGCACACAAACCTATAGACAGCTCTAAGCCTCTGCCCTCTGCCCCAACGTGTCTCTCTCATAGAATCCCCTCCCCAGTGGCTACTAAGAGTCAGTGAAGGAGGTGTGTCTTTAGACAGAGGAGCAGAATCTATCTCTGACTCCTTCAAAAAGGGGTCTCGGAAGAAAGGAGCCCCGTCCTCGGCGTCTGTTCTAGGGGTCCCGCCCCCGCCCCTCCCCTACCTGCCAAGAGCTGCATCCAGGCGCAGATCTTGTAGACCGTGGCCGTGTTGCAGAAGAAGAAAAGCGCAAAGCAGGTGATGCAGCCGAGGATCAGCACCATGGAGAGCAGCACGAAGAAGGCGGCCGCCTTGAAGGCGCCGGACGGGATGGTGCTGAAGTCGGTGAACGAGCCACGGCAGGTGAGCTCTCGGCCCGCCAGCCCGCTGCCCACACAGTAGTGGAAGAGGCCGAAGTAGCCAGGTTTGGGGGTGCTCACGCTGTCGCCCACCCAGTAGGGCTGGATGAAGACCACCACGTTGATGATGGCGAAGCAGATGGTGAAGATGGCCCATAGCACGCCGATGGCCCGCGAGTTCCGCATGTAGTGCTCGTGGTAGAGCTTGGAGGCCTCCTGCGAGGGCAGCATGGTGCCCGGGGGCGGGGCCGGCGGCGGCGGCGGCTGGCGGGGGCCGCCGGCCCGGGACCGACCGCCGGGCTGCCGGGCGGGAGCTGGGGACGCACGCGAGAAGCGGCCCTGAGCCAAGGTACCCGCGAGGGCGGGGCCTGAGGCGGAGCTGAGTGGACCCGGGGGCTGGTATGGAGGAGCTAGGAAGGGGTCATGAGAGTACTGGGGAGGGGTCGGGGGAGGGGGAGACTGGCAAAGATCTCCAATTCGGGGACCTAGGAAGAGGCCATGTGAAAGTTGGGGGGCTGGGATGAGAATATGGGAGCTGGGGGGAGTGCTAGAAAGTGGTTATGGTGGAGTTGGGGAGGGGGCTTGGGGACTAGTATTGGCGGAGTAAGAGGGAATCGTGGGGAGATGGAATGGAGGCTGTGGTCCGGTACTGAAGAATTAGCTGAGGGGTTTTACAGGGAGGTCGGAAGGGAATTTGGGGGTTGGTATTAGGGGTAAAAGGAGGTCTGGTATTGGGTGTCTAAAAGGGGTCTGTGGAAAGGGAGGTGGGCGCTTCCGTGAGAGGGTAAGAAGGGGATATACGGGGCAAGTACTAGGGGACTGGGAAGGTGATATGGGGGCTGGGACAGGGAGGGCGAAGTGGAAGAACCAGGATGAGGCTAGAGGAACATCGGGGGACCGGGACTGCAGGGTCTGAACACGGGGCGGGGGGTTGGGAGGGTCCCTCAGAAGACAGGGCTGGATGGAGGCTGAGGGGAGGCTAGGTTTGGCGCGCCAGGGCTAGGTAGAGAGGTTTTCCAGGCCAAGGGGACGACGGACCGGGGCCGGCGGGCAGCCCGGGCCGCGAGTTAGTGGGCAAGGGGCAGGGGGCCGTCGCCGGGGAGCGGGGGAGCGGCCGGGCCCCAGTAGGGCCGGGGGTGGGGGGTGGGGGGCGGCTACCCCGCGCCCAGGCCGGACGCGCGCGGAGGCTGCGGCCGCGGGGAGGGGGTGCGGGGAGACCAACCTGGGCCCGATCCGGAGCGGTGGGTCCAGGACTGGCACGGCCTAGGCGCCGCGGCTCTGCGCTCCCAGAGGCGGCTTGCCGGGCCCAGGCGGCGGCCTCTGCGCGGCCTCCATCTTGCTCGGGTTCTCCCCGGGGCGCGCTCCCGCGCCGAGGCGCGAGCTCTCGTGCACCGGCGCGGCCCGACGGAGGCGCGTTCCTGCAGCAGGCGTGCGGGGCGGAGCGGAGCGGAACAGGAAAGGGGAGCTCCGCGTTCTAGCAGTCCAGTCAGGGAGCCGGGTAGGCACGGTCCTGGGGGTCCCCAAGCCCGAGCAGTAAGCCTCCTCCACAGTAAGGCCTTCTAATTTGGGGGACCCCGTTTTCCCAGCCCGAGCTGTGGGGTTGCGGGGCCCACGCAAAGCCCATGGGAACGGGGGAGGGTCCGAGCAGGGTATTAGTTGATAAGAGTTTGAACTGACCCCTGGCTCCCAGGTTAACTCAGGTAAAGCCTATCCCAGTGCCTCGAGTTGCACCATTACACTTCCAGTCCTTTGGGTCTTGGAGGTATTGAAAGTTCCCAGAGGCTCCTAGGAAACTGCCAACACCTCTGGGAGAGGGAAACCCCCCACAAAACTGTTAACAGCCACTCCCGCGGTGGGGATTCGTTGGCCGCCAGTGCATTAGGAGTTAGGCCTGGAGAGCAGGACCCAGGGTGAGTATGGGGAACAGGAGAGAAGGAGGCTGGGGACGTGTTGGTTTGTCCTCCTACACTTTCCCGGTGCCTGGCATGAAGTGGATGCATCATGAGCTTGTAGTGTGTTAAAGGACAAAGCATCCAAGTCGACTCACGATTAGACCTGAGAACACGAGGGGGCGTACCAGGGGGGCCAGTGCAGGTCATTTTTTCCCTGCTGTGAAATAGCTTTTGGTTTAGGTTCTGCCAAGGTGATCTAAGCTGGCATCCAGAAAACTCTGGCTACTACTTACTGTCTCCCTGATCTTGCACTTGCTCTTTGAACCTCTGTTTCCCCATCTGTAAAGTGGGCAGATTAAGCCCCACTTGACAGGTATTGAGGGGTGGTGAAAATAATGTTAGTACGATCCAAGGACTGGACTATACACAGGGATCAGTCTGATGAAATTTAGAACTATCTACAAAGAAAATACTATCATGTGAGGTTGCCACCTGTCTTTTTTCTCATGGGGAGAGGGAGTGGGTTTTTGTGGGGTTTTTGGTTGTTTTTGTTTTTGTTTTGCCGAGATGATGTACTTCTTGCTTTCTTGGTATTAAAAAAAAAAAAAACTTTTTTAAAGAACTGGTGTTGATAGTTAATGGGATTTTTTTTCTTCAGTGTCCAAATTTGGCAAAATAATAGATAGGCAGTGTTGTTTTCAAATTAAAAAAAAAATTATGTGCAGTCCTCCACAATTTGAGGACCACAGACCCACATGAAGTCATTTCACCTGAGACAGTTTGCTCAGTCAATTTGGTTTCCCCTTCCATTGGTTCCTTAAAGAGGCATCCAGACTGTCTCCTGAGAACCCTAAGATCCCAGAAGCATTGAGCTGGAAGGGGTTATGGAGAGAGCCTCATTCCATACCTTCTCCCACTTGATAGATGGAGAACAGAGGCCAAGAGGAGGATTGACTTGTATGAAAAGGTGAGTCCTTACTGCCAGGTAAATTGATCAACCTGATTCATTACTTTTTTTAACCTACCCAATAAATAAGTGAGAAGCTCCTGCAACGTGCCAGCACAGCACTATGCTGGGCCCTGGGGAGGAGATCAGGTAAAATAGATGTGGTCGCTGCCATCCTGAAGCATACAGCTTCATGAGGAGATAAAAGGTGCCGGGAGGAGCAGGGAGGGAAGTCATCCTCATAGGGCACCTTGAAGTCTTCTTCTGTGGGTGCTCCTGGTATGGGTACTGTTCTGAACATAAGTTACTGGAGTCAGAAGCTCCATCTTTTCTCCTTATCCTGGCATGAATTATTGCCTTTTTTTTTTTTTTTTCCTATCCTGCTGAGGCAAGCTAGGCACTCCGAGGGGGCAGGGGGAAATTACAGAAGTCCACTTACTGTTGTCTCTCCAGGCAAGAACTGAGAGTTCTTGCTAAGATAGGGTCATTTCCAGCCAATACCCTAGCAAAGGAAGATTTGTGACTTGCTAGATACCCTTATACTGATCCCCAGAGAAGGCAATGGCACCCCACTCTAGTAATCTTGCCTGAAAAATCCCACGATGGAGGAGCCTGGTAGGCTGCAGTCCATGGGGTCTCAAAGAGTTGGACACGACTGAGTGACTTCCCTTTCACTTTTCACTTTCATGCACTGGAGAAGGAAATGGCAACCCACTCCAGTGTTCTTGCCTGGAGAATCCCAGGGACGGGGGAGCCTGGTGGGCTGCCATCTATGGGGTCGCACAGAGTCAGACACGACTGAAGCGACTTAGCAGCAGCAGCAGCAGCAGCAGCAGATACCCTTATGCCTAAAGTAAGTATTCAGTTACAATGAACAGTTATTAAGCACTTACAACATTCTAGCTCTCCTGATTTTTCTTTAAAAATATTGCCTCATTTAATCTTCACAATAACCCTGTGAGATCATGTTATTGGCTGAATTGTATCCCTCCTGCCTGCCCCCAAATTCATACTTTCAAGTCCTAACTTCCAGTATCTCAGAAGGTGGCTATTTGGAAATACGGCCTTTAAAGAGGTGGTTCGGGTAAAGTGAGATGATATGAGTGGGCTCTAATCCAGTAACACAAGTGTCCTTATAAAAAGAGGAGTTGAGGACAGAGACTAGATGATGACCATGGGAACACAGAAAGGAAGCAGCTGTCTTCTGAGGGGCTTCAGAAGAAACCAAACTTGCTGACACCTTGATCGTGGGACTTCTAGCCTCCAGAACTGTGAGAAGATACATTTCTGTTGTTTAAGCCACCCAGCTTGTAGTATGTTATAATGGCAGCCCTAGCAAACTAATACAAATAGGTGCTATCTTACAGATGAGGACAGTGAGGTATGCCTGTATTACAGATGAGGACAGAGAAGTTAAATTACTTCCCCAAAGTCACACCTCTAGCAAGTGAAACAGCTGGGATTTATGTCGTGCCCACATTCTTAATTACTGTGCCCTATAGATAATTCTTGGAGAAGGCAATGGCACCCCACTCCAGTACTCTTGCCTGGAAAATCCCATGGACAGAGGAGCCTGTAGGCTGCAGTCCATGGGGTCGCAAAGAGTCCGACACGACTGAGCGACTTCACTTTCACTTTTCACTTTCATGCATTGGAGAAGGAAATGGCAACCCACTCCAGTGTTCTTGCCTGGAGAATCCCAGGAATGGTGGAGCCTGATGGGCTACCGTCCATGGGGTCGCACAGAGTCAGACACGACTGAAGCGACTTAGCAGCAGCAGCAGCACAGATAATTCTGTAGAGTGGGTTAAATTCTTCTCAACCACCCGGGTTTCCTTTTTATTTCCATATCATTTGGTTACTGACATCAGACCATCTGGATTCAAGTCTCAGTTTTTCATCCCTTGGATCATAGGCTGTAAGGATGCAGCCTTTAGGCTGTATATGGTCATGTTCACAGTTTCATGACAAAGCCAAGAGGATAAGCCAATGTGTCCTCAGAGAGATGCAGAGGTTCTTAATACTTTTAAGTGAAGTGAGTGAAAGTCACTCAGTCATGTCCAACTCTTTGCGACCCCATGGACTATTCAGTCCATGGAATTCTCCAGGCCAGAATACTGGAGTTGGTAGCCTTTCCCTTCTCCAGGGGATCTTCCCAACCTAGGGATGGAACCCAGGTTTCCCACATTGGAGACGGATTCTTTACCAGCTGAGCCACAAGGGAAGCCCCAATACTTTTAAGAGCCTATGGCAAAAGTTATGCCTGTCTTTCCATGGTTTTCTTGAATCCCACTCTTTTCTTTACAACAGTCTGAATTTGAGGGCAGGGAGGAGGGATACAGTTCAGCCAATAACACAAGCTCACAGGGTTATTGTGAAGATTAAATGAGGCAGCGTATTTAAAGCAATGATTAGGGGAGCTAGAATGTCTAATGTCTCTGAAAGAGTCCCTTTCTTTCTCTTTCCTCCCTCAAACTCTCACATTAAATCTTGCTCTTTGACTAGAGAAATCATTCATTACTTCAACCACTCAGCCAATAGGTATCAGTGGCACCTTTTATATGACAGGACCTTTGCTAGGCAGTGGAGACACATAGATGAGGAAGACCCAGTCCCTGCCCTGAAAGAACTCGCTATCTTGTCTCTCCTAGGAAGCAGATGGAGTAGAATAAGCATGACAGAAGTTCACTCAGAGATTTTCAGAGCCATGTGCAGGGGCTCACTGGAGCTGGAGTCTTGAATGAGTCACTTCAACTTTTGGAATCTCAGTGGTTTCATGAATGATTAAATAATGTGCTTTATACTTGAAGCAAACTAGAAGCGTAAAGAATTGTTCATTCAATAACAAAATGCTTTCACAGCTGTACTGTGTCTCTCCTGGGAAGTACGTGTCTTCTTCAGGACTCTTGTGTTGCAAATGACAGAGACCCAATAAAAACTGGCATAAGCACGAATAGGTTCCAGCATGATCCAGCAGTTCATGTGATGGGAATCATATCTCCCCATGAACCCTGCTTTCCCTTCTGCAGTTAGGTCCATGCCCAGGCAAAATATTCCTAAGCCATGGCAAGGTATGTCTGTTGTCTTTGTGATCAGAGAATATGGTCTCTGTGAAACTCAGACTTTGGAATTTGTGGAAGATCCATTTGAGGCCTAGTACATAGTTCATATTCATAAATGTGCTTGCAAAGAATGTGATTTCCTTGTTAATGGAAGGAAGTTCTTTCTACGTCTATTAGCTCAAGCCCTATTAATTGCATTGTTCACATTTTCTAGATCATTACTCTTTTTTTTTCTATCTACTTGATCCATTCATTTCTAGAAAAATATGTTAAAATCTCCCATTACACTTGACTAGGAAGGGAGATGAGAAATTTTTATGGATTGATGGTAATGTTCTGTGTCTTACCTGGAGTTTAGGTTACATAGATATATACATTTGTCAAAATTCAGCAAACATGCACTTAAGATTTGTGTGTTTCATTGGGTATAAAATTCACTACAAACGAAAAAATTGCAATCAGATAATCAACCTTTCAAATAAAGTCTTTGAAAAGTGACTGAATTTACTTTGAAATGCATACAAAACAAGATGGTATAATAAATGGATAGAAAAGTGCAGAGATTGATAGATATGTGAAGAAGCAAATGCAGAGTAAAAGTGTTATTGGTAGAACTAGACAGTAAGTATTCGGATGTATGCTCTAAGATTCTTCTAGCTTGTGGTACATTTAAAAGTTTTCATTAAAAAATATTGGGGAGGGAAATCTGCCATTGTGATTGATTTGCCAGTTTCTCTTTGTGAGTCTATTGATTTTTTGCGACATGTATTGAGACTAAGTTATTAGATGCATAATAGCTTTCTTTGACCAGTATTTTCCTTCTGTATATTCTTTTATCTTTAGTCTTTCTGTCATCATGTTTTTGGAGTGTCTTTTGTAAAAATCAAAAAGCTTCATAAAAAAATCTAATATGAAAGCTTCTGTCTCATAATAGGTAAACACTGATCTGTTTACATTTATCACAATTGTTGATCAATTTGAACTTATTTCTACCATCTAATTTTGTGTTTTTCCTTTACTATGCTTTTTCTATGATTTTTTTCTCCTTCCAAGACTTCTATTTTTTTTTTCAAGGTTTTTTCAACCATTTTTATTTTAATGGTTTCATTTTCTTTTTTCTTGGTTTTGCTTCTCCTGGTTTGGAAGATCTGTAATTCATACTTTTGTGAGACGTTTCTCAAGAGAATCCTCTTGGTTTTCAATACCAGAACATCATAGAGATTTCTTCTCTCTCAACACAATATTTTCTGGCCAATATTTAGATAAGAAAATTTTAAATTTACATCCCTAAAATTCAGCACACTGTTTTAAACAAAACTCAGTGTAGGAAATAGCTTAAGCTATATTCAAACCACTATTGATATAATATCAGAATTAAGTGTTCTTTGTAAATTGTGCCTCCACACCCACAAAAAGAATGTGTATCTCAAGATGTCTTTGGTGCGGAGAGAGAAATCAGTATATCAAGTTATTGCACACAAAGTTGTTGAAGCTGTTTGCTAACAGCAGTAGCATTTGTTTGGTCGTTAGGAAGCAGAGTTTTTCATTTTGCTTTTTGTGTAGTAAAATATACATAACAAAGTTTATTCTTTCAATGATTTTTAAGTGTTCACTCAGTGGCATCAAATACATCACAGTGTGCAACCATCAACGCTTCCATTTCTAGAACTTTTTAATCATCTCAAACTCTGTATCTATTAAACAATAACCCCTTATTTCCTCTGTGTCCCCCAGCCCCTGGTAACCTCTGTTCTACTTTCTGTCCATTAATTGGCCTATTCTAAGTATCTTATCTAAGTGGATACAATATTTGTCCTTTTGTATCTGACTTATTTCTCTTCGCATAATGTTTCCAAGGTTCATCCATGTTGAAGCCTGTGTCAAAGTTGTATTCTTTTCTCAGGTTACTGTTTCATTGTATTCTGTTTCTAAAGTTACTATATTATCCATTTATCAGTTGATGGACTTCTGTATTGTTTCCACTTTTGGACTATTGGGAATAATGCTGCTGTGAACATTGGTGTTTAAATATCCATTTGAGTCTCTGCTTTCAATTCTTTTGGCTGTATACCTATTAGTGAAATTGCTAGATCATATGGTAATCCTATGTTTATCTTCTTGAGAACCCACCAAACTGTTTCCATAGCAGCTGCACCATTTTACATTCCAACCAGCAATGCCAAGTGTTCTGATTTCTCCACATCCTTGCCAACACTTGTTATTTTCTATTTTGTTTTGTTTTGTTTTATTATAATTGTCATCCTACTTGGTATGAAGTGGTATCTCATTGTGGTTTTAATTTGCATTTCTCTAATGACTAGAGATGTTAAACATCTTTTCATGTGCTTATTGATGGTTCATACATCTTCTCTGAAGAAGTATCTATTCACATTCTTTCCTCATTTTTGGATTGGGATGATTGTTTGTTGTTGAGTTGTAGGAGTTCTTTATATTCTCCGAATATGAATCTCTTATCAGATATATGATTTGTAAATATTTTCTCCCATTCAGTGGTTTGTCTTTGCACTCTCTGGATAGTATCCTTTGATACGCAAATGTTTTAAATTTCGATGAAGTCTGATTTATCATTGTTTTCTTTTATTGCCTGTGCTTTTGTGTTATATCCAAGAAATTATTAACAAATACAATGTTGTGAAGCTTTTTCACTGTGTTTTTCTTAACAGTTTTATAGTTTTAGTTCATATGTTTAGGTCTTTGATCTATTTGAATTAGTTTTTGTATATGGTATAAGGTAAGGGTCAAACTTCCTTGTTTTGCATGTAACTATTCAGCTGTCCCAGCATCATTTATTGAAAAGACTGTCCTTTCCCCCATTGAGTGGTTTTGGCACCCTTGTTGAAAATCAGTTAGCCTATATGTGAGGCTTTAATTCTAGACTTTCTAGGCTATCGTCAATTCTATTCATCTGTATGTCTATCCTTACGGTAGTACTATGCTGTTTGAAGGAAATAGTGGTGTTAATCATATAAAATCTTAATACAATAGACTGTTGCTTATGGCAGGTGTTTCACTGTATTTTATTTATGTTTTAGGAAATTGTTTGGGTTTGGTGTTGACACATCATGCATTATAATTTTTCCCATTTAAAATAATAGGACCCACACTCCCTTCTGCTCTGTGCTTTCACATAGAATGTCTGATTTCTGACACAGATTACTAATGTTAAGCAAGAGATTCTTATATTTTATTTCTGTCCTTTGTTGGTTACCCCACATTTGTAAACAGAAATACTTAACATGATATCTTAAGTAAATTAAGATTTTTATACTCCTTCTATGCCCAAATGGATATTAGAATAATTTTAGCTTAAAATCATATTCTTCCATCTTTGTTGTTGTTGTCTATATATTTTTAGTCCCATCTTCTAGTTCATTTCAGTTCTGTTCAGTCGCTCAGTTGTGTCTGACTCTGTGACCCCTTGGACTGCAAGGAGATCCAACCAGTCCATCCTAAAGGAGATCAGTCCTGGGTGTTCTTTGGAAGGACTGATGCTGAAGCTGAAACTCAGATACTTTGGCCACCTCATGCGGTTCATGGGGTCACAAAGAGTCGGACATGACTGAGCGACTGAACTGAACTGATCCTATTGTTCTGGCACTGTTTATTGAAAAGACTATCTTTCCTCCTTTGAATAGCCTTTGCACCTTTGTCAAAAATCAACTGAATCACATTGAGATACCTCTTCACCACCACTAGGGTGCCTAAAATTAAAAAGAGAGACAATAAGTGTTGATGAGGATGGAAAAATTAGAATCCTCATACATGGGTAGTAAGAATACAAAATGGAAAACTATTTGGAAGTTTCTCAAAATGTTAAACATTGTGGCACCGTATGACCCAGGAATTCCATTCCTCACATAGGAGAACAGTGACTAAGTTACAGTCTTAGATCTTGACACAGGAAGGATATAAGAAACAGAAGTGATTGCTCCTGGGAAATTCTCGAAGACTAGCAAATGCTATAGAAACCTATTCCCACACTGCTTCTAACCTGACCATCTGGAGCTTAGTATACCCTAAATACATATCAGTTCAGTTCAGTTCAGTCGCTCAGTCGTGTCTGACTCTTTGTGACCCCATGAATCGCAGTACGCCAGGCCTCCCCGTCCATCACCAACTCTCAGAGTTCACCCAAACTCATGTCCATCGAGTTGGTGATGCCATCCAGCCAACTCATCCTCTGTCGTCCCCTTCTCCTCCTGCCCCCAATCCCTCCCAGCATCAGGGTCTTTTCCAGTGAGTCAACTCTTCACATGAGGTGTCAAAGTATTGGAGTTTCAGCTTCAGCATCATTCCTTCCAAAGAACACCCAGGATTGATCTCCTTTAGGATGGATTGACTGGATCTCCTTGCAGTCCAAGGGACTCTCAAGAGTCTTCTCCAACACCACAGTTCAAAAGCATCAGTTCTTCGGCGCTCAGCTTTCTTCACAGCCCAACTCTCACATCCATACATGACCACTGGAAAAACCATAGCCTTGACTAGACGGACCTTTGTTGGCAAGTGATGTCTCTGCTTTTGAATATACTATCTAGGTTGGTCATAACTTTCCTTCCAAGGAGTAAGTGTCTTTTAATTTCATGGCTGCAGTCACCATCTGCAGTGATTTTGGAGCCCCCCCAAAATAAAGTCTGACACTGTTTCCACTGTTTCCCTATCTATTTCCCATGAAGTGATGGGACCAGATGCCATGATCTTCGTTTTCTGAATGTTGAGCTTTAAGCCAACTTTTTCACTCTCCTCTTTCACTTTCATCAAGAGGCTTTTTAGTTCCTCTTCACTTTCTGCCATAAGTGTGGTGTCATCTGCATATTTAAGGTCATTGATATTTCTCCTGGCAATCTTGATTCCAGCTTGTGCTTCTTCCAGTCCAGTGTCTCTCATGATGTACTCTACATATAAGTTAAATAAGCAGGGTGACAATATACAGCCTTGACAGACTCCTTTTCCTATTTGGAACCAGTCTGTTGTTCCATGTCCAGTTCTGACTGTTGCTTCCTGACCTGCATATAGGTTTCTCAAGAGGCAGGTCAGGTGGTCTGGTATTCCCATCTCTTTCAGAATTTTTTACAGTTTAATACATATAGTTTATCTTAATTTGGGGACAAGTGAGTGTTCTTCATGTGTTCCAAGCTCAAGTCCTTCCTAAGAGAAATGAAAACATATGCACACACAAAAACTTGTGCATAAATGTTTGTAGTGGTGCTATTCATATTTTTGGCACAATAGCTAGAAAGTAGAAACAACCCTATCAACATATCTATCAATCAATGACTAGATACATAAAATGTGGTATAGCCATGCAATGAAATAGTATTCGGCCATAAAAAGGAATGAAATAATAATACATGCTACAACCAAATGGACTAATGGTATGCTAAGTGAAAAAAAAAAAAAACAGTCACAAAAGATCACTTATTGTGTGGCTCCATTTATATGAAATGTCCAGAATAGGCAAATCTATGGAGAAAAGTAGATTAGTGATTGCCTAAGGCTGGACTGTGGTGTTGGAGAAGACTCTTGAGAGTCCCTTGGACTGCAAGGAAATCCAACCAGTCCATTCTGAAAAAGATCAGTCCTGGGTGTTCATTGGAAGGACTGATGCTAAAGCTGAAACTCCAATACCTCATGTGAAGAGTTGACTCATTGGAAAAGACTCTGATGCTGGGACGGATTGGGGGCAGGAGGAGAAGGGGACGACAGAGGATGAGATAGCTGGATGGCATCACGGACCCAATGGATGTGAGTTTGAGTGGACTCCGGGAGTTGGTGATGGACAGGGAGGCCTGGCATGCTGCAATTCACGGGATCACAAAGAGCTGGACACGACTGAGTGACTGAACTGAACTGAAGGCTGGAGAAATGGGAGAATGAGGAGTAACTGTTAATGGGTATGGAGTTTCTTTTTGAAACTTTTCAAAGTTTTCATTTTGAGAAGATGAAAATATTCTAAACTTGGATTTTGGTAGTTTGCACAACTCTGTGAATATACTAATGTCATTGAATTATATATGGGTAAATGTTATGATGCGTGAATTATCTCAATAATATACTTTAAAAATATATTGGTGACGTATGTTTGTATCTTTTTCTTGTCTGTCCTTTCAACAATACCAGTTTGCCTTGACTACTGTAGCTTCATATTAAGGCTTGAAATTAGGTGGTACATGTCTTATAACTTTGTTCTTCTTTTGAATATTATTTTGACTTTTCTAGTTCCCTTACTTTTCAACATAATTGTTCTCATCAGAATGTTGATGTCTACCAAAATTCCTGCTGGAACTTTTAAATGGATTGGGTTGAATTTATAGATCTATTTAGGGATAATTGACATCTTAATAATATTGAGTCTTTTAATCCATGAACAAGGTATATTTTAACATTTTTCTGTTTTATTTCTTTCATCAATATTTTATAGTTTTCAACATATGAGTCTTACACAATTTTTGTTAAATTTATACCTATTTCATAGAGGGAGTTTGGTGCTCTTGTAAATGGTACTGTTTGCTACATTTCAGTTTCTGATTGCTCATTGCTGCTGCTAAGTAGCTTCAGTTGTGGCCAACTCCGTGAGACCCAATAGACAGCAGCCCACCAGGCTCCCCTGTCCCTGGGATTCTCCAGGCAAGAGCCCTGGAATGGGTTGCCATTTCCTTCTCCAATGCATGAAAAGTGAAAGTGAAGTCACTTCAATCATGTCCAACTCTTAGCGACCCCAGGGACTGCAGCCTACCAGGCTCCTCCGTCCATGGGATTTTCCAGGCAAGAGTACTGGAGTGGGGTGCCATTGCCTTCTCTGTCATTGCTACTATATATATATAAGTACAACTTATCTTTTTATATTGACCATCTATCGAGTTGCCTTGCTAAATTGTTTATCAAGTCTAGTAGTTTTTTAATAGATTTGTTGGGATTTTAATGAACATTGGATCAAAGAGGAAATCAAAAAGGAAATTTTTTGTTTTAATATTGGAACAAATGAAAATGGAAATCCAACATACCAAAATTATTAGATGCAGCAAAAGCAGTCCTAAGAAAGAAGTTACAGTGATAAATGACTACATTAAAAGTAACAAAAGATCTCTAAACAACTTAACTTTACACCTCAAAAAACTAGAAAAACAAGAACAAACTAGCCCAAAGTTAGCAGAAGGAAGGAGATGACAAGATCAAAGTAGAAATAAAATACTCAAAAAACAGTAGAAAAAAAAATCAGTGACACTGAGTTGTTTTTTTTTTTTTAAATAACAGAATTGACAAACATTAGCTAGACTTACTAAGAGAAAAAGAGACGACTCAAATAAAATTAGAAATGAAAGAGCAGATATTACAACTAATACTGCAGAAATGTAAAGGCTCGTAAGAGACTACTATGAACAATTATATGTCTACAAATTGGACAATCTGGAAAAAATGGATAAATTCCTAGAAACATACAATCTGCCAAGACTGAATGATGAAGAAACAGAAGACCTGAACAGACCAATAGTGAATAAGAAGATTGAATAAGTAATCAAAAATGTTCCAACAAAGAAAATGCCAGGACCAGTTGCCTTTATGGGTTAATTCTACCAAACATTTAAAGAAGAACTAATGCCCATCCTCCTCAAACTCTTCCAAAAAATTGAAAGGGCAGGAACACTCCCAAACTCATTTTATGAGTTTACTTACATGTAATGAGTTACGTTACTCTGATACCAAAGCTAAATAAGGATATTACAAGAAAAGAAAATGGCAGACCAATATCCCTGATGAATATGGATGCAAATATTCTCAACAAAATAAATACTAGCAAACTGAATTCAAAAGTTCATTAAAGGGCTCATACATCACGATGAAGTGATATTTATCTCTGGGAGATGGCAAAGACGGCTCAGTATATACAAACCAATAAATATATTATACCATATTAATGTAATAAAAGATCAAAACCATTTAATCATCTCAATAGATACTGAAAAAACATTTGACAGAATTCAACATCTTTGCATGATGAAATCTCTCAACAGATTTAGTATAGAAAAAACATACCTCAATGTAGTAAAAGCCATTTGTGACAAATTCATAGGTGACATAATACTCAATGGTGAACGGTTGTAGCAAAAATTAAGGGTTCTCAGGTTAACTTTGTAACTCCATAATGACAGTGAGGATTGAGATCTTTCCTCTCTGCAATCCATGTTTGTAATACTCTTTATTATGGTCCCAAGATGGCTGCAGCAGACATTGCCATGCCCAGAGTAGAGGAAGAAGGCTTTTCCTCTTACGCAACTCTTTCTACTAGGCAGGAGACTCTTCCCTAGAGTCCCTTTGCAAACTTGCCCTCAGATCCCATTGGCCAGGACTCAGTAACCTGCCTGTATCTTCAAGAGAGGCTGCAAAAGTGACTCTGAGCATGCTCCACTCTCTACATTGGGAAGTGAGCTCTTCCAGTGGTGAAGAAAGGACAAGTTGGAGTTGGAAATAGTTTTTCAGTAGGCAACATTTCCAAAGATTTCTAGGGGTGTACACCAGGAGAAAAAAAAGTTTGTTACCAACTCAGTCTACCATATTGACTGAAATTCAGTATTATTTTTATAATTAGAATAAAATAGGGCTTAAAACTCTGAAACAAGAATTCCAATCATTTCACACAGATGAGTTCCTGCAAACTACCTCTGCTGCAGACCATGGTGTGTACCTTGACCTGTGAGTGAAATCAGTCTTTAACTCAAGGGAGCTGAAACTTCCAGATCATTAACTTCTTTTCAAAAAAATCAAAACTTCTATAAGCTTCCTTATAGCTGATACCTTATGAAGAAAGTGATAATTTACTTTAAAGAAATATTGAGGAGTCAAACTAGTTATTTTTTTCATTTGCAATATAAACTTAACAGCTATAGTTTAATTATGTATAAGATGGACATTTCCAGTAAATGGATTATGTTGAGTTCCCAGGCCTTGGTGACATCACACTGCTTCTCTTCTCTAAATGTCTCTTCTACTTGCCTATGAAAGATAATTCTTATCCCTATAAACAGCCAATGTTGGTTTTTCTCTGAAGTGTCTAATGTCCTGTTTTGAAAAAAATGACCAAAGAGCTATGTAACTAAAAAAAAAAACCAAAAAACCAAAGGTAAATTTTGGTTTACTAATTAAAAAAAAAAAATCCCAACTATTTTAACTAACCTCCCAGCCTCCCAGCCATCCTCCCTAGCAAGAAACCCAACCGATTTAGAAAGCCTAGTTGATTTTAATGTCATTTAGTGCAACAGGAAAAAACAAAGAAAGCATTTGTTCTTGATTCCATGTGTTGGGTCTTTGTAACACATATTGCCGTCAATCTTCATGATGACCAATGTGATAGATGCTCGTGTCCTCACTTTACAGATGAGGAAACTGAGACTTACAGGATAGAAGTGCCTTGCTTGGGAATTTCCTGGTAGTCTATTCACTGCCAGGCCCAGGGTTTGATCCGTAGTCCGGGAACTGAGATCCTGTGCACTGTGGCAGAAAGAAAACAAAAATGCCTTGCTTGAGGTTACACTGCCTGGAAAGCCACCCCAGCCAGGACTGCCTGATTCAATAGTCGATGCATTTTTCTTTGGGGATTCTTCCTCCTCTTTCCCCACCCCAGTTACTTGTAAGGATAGATTTGACACTCAAAAATGGAATTTCCCAGACTTCCTCTGGGCCAAAAAAGTCCATCTTGAAGTCAGAAATCATCATAGTGGGACTTGTTATTAAATAATCCACCAGACAGGTCCTTGATTGGCAACTCTACCTAGAATCTCTCTTGGAATACCATTTAGCTATATTAAATTGAGAGCTTAAGTTAGTCCGAATGAAGAGTTAATTCCCTCTCTGATTCAGGCAGCTGTCCTGGTAGTGAGGTCCACTGGAAACTCAGCATCCTGGTTCAGATTTTCAGCAGATGAGATTCCAGAAGAGCAGGCTTTCCCAGAGCATCTTAACTCTTCTTCCTCAGCACTCTACTGAATTGCTCTTTACCATCTGTCTTTCCTACAGTCTTCCCTTGTGGCTCAGTAAAGAATCTGCCTGCCACTGTAGGATACATGGGTTCTAATCCCTGGGTTGGAAAGATCCCTAGAAAAGGGAATGGCAACCCACTCCAGTATTCTTGCCTGGAGAATTCCATGGACAGAGAAGCTTGGTGGGCTGCACAGTCCATGGAGTCACAAAGAGTAAGACTTGACTGAGCGACTAACACTTTCCCTAGAGGACAGTGAATAGCGAAGCTCAAAGATCCACTACTGACTCCCAGACCCTGCATAGTGCCTAAAGTATAGTAGCACTCTATACAAACTTGGTTAGTTAGTTGACTGATTAACAAATCATCAAAAGTACTAGTGTTCTTCTCCTACCACACTGGTAGGAATGTAAGTTGGTGCAGCCACTGTGGAAAACAGTATGGAGGTTCCTCAGAAAACTGAAAATATGAGATTTCCTTGGTGGTCCAGTGATTAAGACTCCCTGCTTCCACTGCAGAAGGCACAGCTTTGGTCCCTGGTTGGGGAACCAAGATCCTGTATGCTGTGTTGCATGGCCAAAAAATTAAAAATAGAATTACCATATGACCTAGCAGTCCCACTCCTGGGCATATATTCAGACAGAACTACAGTTCAAAAAGATACATGCACCTCTGTGTTCATAGCAGAGACGTGGACTACTCACAATAGCCAAGACATGGAAACAACATAATGTCCATCGACTAATGCACAGATAAAGGAGATGAGGTACATATATACAATGGAATACAGATGTATATATAATGGAATGCTACTCAGGCATAAAAAAGAAGAAGATAATGCCATTAGCAGCAACATGGATACAACTATAGATTATCATAGTATGTGAAGTAGTTCAGAAGGAGAAAGACAAATACCATATGTATCATTTATATGTGGAATCTAAAATATAATACAAATGAACTTATCTACAAAACAGACTCACAAACAGAACAGATTTGTGTTATGTAGGGTAGGAGAGGGATGGGATAGGAATTTGGGGTTGGCAGATGCAAACTATTATATATGAAATGGATAAATAGCAAGATCCTCCTGTATAGCACAGGGAACTATTTCAATATTCTGTGATAAACCGTAATGGAAAAGAATATAAAAAAGAAAGCTCAATAGTATATATGAAGTAGTTCCATTATTTGTAAGTGACTCAATGTAAAGCAGAAATTAACACTAAGATTGTAAGACTGACATGACCCCTACTACTCTGCTCTAGCCTCCCTTACCTGGGTAATCATAGTCTACTAGTTCTCAATCTGAATTGTCCTTCTATTCCAAACAGACTACAAGACCCTTAACAACAGTCTTCCAAGTTGGTGACCTTATAACTGCAACAGTTCCAAGGCCAGAAATATAAAACAGGGGGCATCCTCCATTGCACCCTCTTAGAGGTCTATCATCAAGTCATTGGCCCAGAATTTGATGTCTCTACTGCAGTCAGTTGGGAGACTGGGAGAATGTCTTTGAAAGTTTGTCAAATCCTTCCACACTGTCTCGAATGCTCCTGTTGTAGCCCCGTGTTCCAGGAAACAAACTCACTCAGAAGGACGATGCAGATAGTGAAGTGCAGTTTATCACACCGACTGGCCCAAGGCAGAGTCTCCTCTTAGCCAAGGACCCCGACTAGTTTTTGTGAAAACCTTATATACCCTAAGTGTACATGTTCAAACGCACCTCCCCTAATTCTCTGAAACTAGTCTGAACAAAGGAAAAGAAAGATATAATCAAAGTTAAGCCATGATTCATATGCCTTAAACCCGTGATTTGTATGCCTTAAGCCTAGGTAGTTAACAGTGGACAATTATCAATAGGCCTGTGGTCATACCCCAATAAGCATAATAGAATTTATGATTCTCTCTGGTTACACAGATAATTAGAGTATTCTTTTAGGTGATGGAGAGTCTAGATACGAGCCCTGGGGCTCTTCCATTGGGGGCAGTGGGGGGTGGTCTGGTTTTCCAGTTGGTATGTCATTTCCATAAATACTGGGCATATAGCTCAAAGTCCACAGTCCGGCCCAAGATGGAGTCCTGCTTTCAAGTTGGAGCTTTTTCTGTTTCCTCCTTCATTCCCCACTCTTGGTGCTCTTAACTCATAGTATGAGCATCACTCATAGGAATATATTGCACCCTGGCTCTCCAACCGCCAATCTGGGAGAACGACATCAACCTTTGGGTTACAAAGTTGATAATACATTGTAAAATGCAAGGTCCACAGAACAGAACTATCAAGGCAACTATAACAATGGTAAACTAATTTTCCGCCAATCACACTTCACCCAAGATAGTACCAAAGTCCAGAAAGGGATGTTTTTATTTGACATTGTTTTTACCTGTTTTTTTCATGACATCTAAAGCAGCTGATACATTGTCAGATAAATCAGGAATATATACACAACATTCAATCTTAATTATAGCACAGGTCCCTCCTTGAGCAGCTGTGAGCATGTCCAAAACCATTTTAATTTGAATTACCGCTTCTGTTACTTTTATGAAACTGGTGTTTACATAATATGTAACCCCGTGACCCAAGGCTATTGACTGTAGGTCTGGCAAGAGCAGGGAGAGATTATGATTGTATCCCAGAAAAGAGTAGAGTGGTTTAAAGTCTCCTTGGCAGAGCGGTGACAGCCACCAGGGAAGTCTACCCATCACAGACAGAGGCATAGCCCCACATACACAACAGTTGGAGGTATTGTGGAAGTTGGCATGTCGATGAGGTTGATCATGCGGCTTCATCCTGAAGGGGCTCGTCCGGGATCTTCTTTTCCTTCTTCTTAAGGATGGTCTTAGTCTCTCAAGGGTCACTGGGGTCCCTCTGTGCAATCCACTCAGCATTTTCTGGGTCTGCTCTCTTCACCCTGGTATGATGAATCCAAGGGGCAATACCTGCAACTTTAACTGCTGTAGGGGTAGTTAGAATAATATAAGGGCCCTTCCACCAAGGGGCTAGCATGTCATGTTTTCAGTCTTTGACCCATGCTTAGTCACCAAGTGTAAACTGATGAATCTGTTCCCCAAGGGGGAACGGCACCCTTTCTTGTACAAACTTAGTTACCCAATTTATTACCTTACCCAGTTTCATCTGCTGTGAAATCCCATCCCCACTTACCTGAGTCAAATTTGTTGACACCTGTTTTATTATGGGAGGGGGCCTCCCATACACAATTTCATATGGAGAATAGCCTTGGGACCGTGGGGTCATCCTGAGTCTGAGGAGAGCCGTCGGAAGCAAGTCCACCCAGAAGCAGTCAATCTCTATGATCCATTTGGAGAGTCTCTTTAAATGTCTAGTTGGTTTATTCCACCATCCCAGAACTCTGGGCCTATATGCAGTGTGCAGTTTCCATTTGATGTTTAAAGTTTTGTTTACTTGTACTAAATCAGCTACGAAAGTCAGGCCATTGTCTGATCCAATGCTGGTAGGAAATCCAAATCTGGGAACTATTTTCCTAAGCAGGCACCAGGCTACTTTTGAAGCTTTTTCAGTCCAGGTAGGAAAAGCTTCTACCCATCCCGAGAACGTATATATCATGACCAGCAGGTAACGGTAGTGTTGGTGAGGTTTCATTTCAGTGAAGTCCACTTCCAGGTGTTCAAAGGGCAGTGTGCCTTTTAGCTGAATCCCCAGAGATTTCTGTTTGTGCCAGAGGCAGCATTGACCTGTGAGCAGGCAGTACAGTTCTGCAGGACAGATTCTGTCCTGCATAGGGAAGAGAGGCAGGGAACCAGGAAATATTTTCGAATTAGTTCTTCCAGTTTATCGTGGCCTAGGTGGGTTGCTTGGTGTGTTTGGCCTATCAGAATGGGTGCCAGCTCCTCCGGTACCAATAATTGGCCACTTGGCAATTCCCACCATCCCTTTTCAGTCTTGATGGCCCCTTCTGCTTTGACTAGTTGGTTGTGGGCTTCAGTGTATTTTAGAGTCCAGCGTTAACTCAGGCAGCTCCACCAATACGAGAGCTTTAATAGGAGCTTCACTTGTCACCCCCAAGCCCTCGGCTGCTTGTTTAGCAGTCTTATCAGCCACTCTGTTTCCCCAAGCCGGCGGGGGGGTGGTATCCTCTTTTTTATGTCCTCGGCAGTGTATGACTGCAACCCTTTCTGGTTCCCAGGCAGCATCTAATAGGGTCTTAATTTCTTCCTTATTTAATATCTTTTTCACTAGCTGTCAAAAGGCCTCTCTCCTTATACAGAGCCCTGTGTACATATATTGTGGCAAAAGCATACCTGGAGTCTGTGTAAATGTTTGTCTTCTTATCTTTTGACAGCTGGAGGGCCTGGATTAGAGCATATAGTTCGGCCCATTGAGCAGACCAGTGTGATGGCAGAGAGCTAGCCTCAACGATGGTTTCTTCCGTGACTACTGCATATCCTGACAGTCATTGTCCTTGTTTCACCAGGCTGATGCCATTGGTGTGCAGGACCAAATCTGGGTCTGGGACTGGCTGGTCTCTCAAGTCAGGTCTGCTGGTATATTTCCTGCAATCATGTGAGGGCCCACCTTCTCCCACAGGAAGGAGGGTGGCCAGATTCAGGGCCTGACAAGGCTCAATAGTAACATGGGGGTTTTCACATAACAGTCCCTGGTACTGAGTAATCCAGGATGTTGACAGCCATTTATGGGAGTCCCCTCGCAGGAGAGTGTTGACCTCATGTGCAACGTTCATGATCAAATCTTGGCCCAAAGTCAGTTTGGTTGCCCCCCGGACCAATAAGGCAACTACAACAACTGCCTGCAAGCATCCCAGCCACCCAGTGGCAATATTGTCCAGCCATTTCGGGATAAAGCCACGGGTCTGTCCCATGTCCCCATAGTCTGGGACAACACTCCCGTAAGCCACCTTGTCCTTTTCAGTCAGGTAAAGAATAAACAGTCTGTATAGGTCTGGCAGGCCCAAGGCAGGTGCTGATGTAATTGTACTGCGTTTGAGTTCTATTACCAGTGGGACTTGTTTTGAAAGCCTGGGGTTGAGGGCGGGTGGGAGGTTGTCTTCCTCCCAGACCTCAGGGAATTGTTGAGTTAGCTCTCATTCTCTCAACGGTTTAGTCTGTCTGGTTTCCCTTCTGGGAGATCGTGTAACCTCCATTCATCTTGAGGGGTTACCGAGAGGAAGAGTAAATAGGTGGTTGATCCCACTCGAAGAGTGGGTCTTTCGTGGCAGGGAAGGTCACTTGTGCCTCCAATTTAGCAAGTCTCTTCCCAACAAAGGTACTGGGCATTCAGGGATGTATAAAAATTCATGAGTCACTTGGTGTCTCCCCATCTGACATTTTCGGGATAGGCCTGAGACACAAAGCCTGCATTTATCACCATCTGAGACACAGCAGCCTCTGGATCTATTGGCGTATAAAGTCTACAGGCCTCGCACAGTCTTTCGTAGAACTCAGAGGGTGATTCGGTTTCCCTTTGAATCACTTTGGAGAGTTTTGCCATACTCATAGGTTTTCGGGGGCCCCCTCTTGAGGCCTTGTAAAATAGCTGCCCAATATCTCTCCAGGTGGCCCCTCCCTTCCTCTGTGTTACAGTCCCAGTTGGGCCTCTCATCGGGGGTGGCTAGTTCTGCCCACTGCTGTAGGTTTGCAGTACCCTTAGGTGCCATTTCTCTTAACCATTTTCTGACCTCAGTTAGGATCCTGTGTCTTTGCCAGTTTAATATATCTGTAGAGGAAAATAATAATAGGCTACAGGAGGCTGATGGTAGTGCCCACATGAATCCTGAACCGGAGGCTCTCTGAGGGGCATCTGTAGTGGGGTTCTTTCCCCCTGTTCCTTGGCGGAGCACAGCCTCTGTCTAATTCCTGTGTTTTCTTTCCCCTCTCCATCAGTACTCACCGAGAGAGGTGGATACAATCTAGGAGGTCCAGCTGAGATGGAATTCTGAGGGCGTTGACCAGAGGTCTTCATCGCTGGGATCAGAGCCTGCCGAAATGGCGGCTCTACGGACTCCGGGAGAGCTGGCGGAGGACAGCGGCTGCTGCAGACTTCACCTGGCCCTGGATTCAGCAATAAGGCGGCCTCCAGTCCTGGTAGAGCACTGGGAGGCAGGCACGTCATTATCCAGTATGGGGAGGGGTCAGGTCACTGCCGTCCAAATCCTGTAAAATTACCTTTTTTATCATCAGTCAATTTTTGCGCCATTAGTATTTTTCCCTTTCCCTTCTGGATACAGAACCTTGTCCAAGCAGGAGGGTCTAGAGCTAACCCTAGCCATGAGTCAATATATGGATATTGATCTGGGTGTCCTGGCTCTCCTGTGACTACTGTATACACTGCTTCTGCTATTTTTAAGTTCACGGTGTTCTCTGGTGGCCGTCCTACTCCCACACGGGGCCATTCGACCTCACAGAGTATGTGGAGGCGGTTAGGAATCATCTTCACCCCAAAGTTTCCTCCAAATCCCTTCTTTAAAATTTTAATCATGCACTCCAATACAGTTGCCTTAGATTCACTTCTCCCCATCTTGCTTACCTTCTCGGACCTTCTTCTAGAAGAAGACGACCTTTTTGTTCTGTCTATGAAGTTCTCAGTACCCTATGTACTTCTGATATTTCCACTCAATGAAACAGTTAAATTGCCATTCTGTCTCCTTGCTAATTGGGGTGAGAAAAGCCTTACCTGCTAGATCCCAGACGGAGAAGGAGGATCGGCGTGTCTTCCCCTGCCGGTCAGCACGGCTGAACCAGAACACCACACGGTCCAAGACTGTTTCTCCCTTAACTTTTAAAGTCCATTCTGCCTTGGTGGACTTGATCAGGTGCAGAAGAAAACACAGATGGGTTAAATATCCCACGTCCTAGGCCATCTCCGGAAAAGTTAATTCATACTCACTTACGTATTCCCCTCCTTCTAGCCTGACAATTCCGAGGGGGTCATGAATTTCACAGCAGATGGGACACCTCCTGGGGGAGGGTAGAATCCGAGCACACAAGGACTAAGTTTCTTCTCCTAAAAATCCCCTGGCGATTGCTTGGTAATAATTTTCCCCAAGATGGCATGGACACCACCTCCTAAATGACCTTCACAAATTTCCTTCCTAAGCCGTAAGATGCTCGTCGACCTGTGTACCAAGCAATCGCTGCCATCTGTCTATTCCAGTCTCCTGTGGGTCCGTGCCCCTTGTAGTCCCTCCCAGGGGAGTGATCAGGCCCCCTCTTCTACCCCACTAGGTGGGTTCCTCCTCACCTGAGCGCTCAGTTTGCTTGCTGCCGTTCACTACCTGCCAAAGTGAAGAAACTGGGCGTTGAAAGGCTGAATTCTTCCAGAGGGTCGAGGCGCTTTCCCCTCTCTAGGAGATTCAAGCCACAAAGCCTCAGGGTGGCCTCAAATGAGACCTGTCTCCTCAAAGTGAGGCATTTCCCGGCCAATGCACCAAATGTTGTAGCCACGCGTTCCAGGAAACAAACTCACTCAGAAAGATAATGCAGATAGTGGAGTGCAGTTTATTACACTGGCGGGCCCAAGGCAGAGTCTCCTCTTAGCCAAGGACCCCAACTAGGTTTTGTGAAAACCTTATATTCCCTAAGTGTACACGTTCAAACGCACCTCCCCAAATTCTCTGAAACTAGTCTGAACAAAGGTAAAGAAAGATACAATCAAAGTTAAGCTGTGATTCATATGCCTTAAGCCCAGGTAGTTAACAGTGGACAATTATCAATAGGCCTGTGGTCATACCCCAATAAGCATAATAGAATTTATGATTCTATTTGGTTACACAGATAATTAGTGTATTCTTTTAGGCAATGGAGAGTCTGGATACAAGCCCTGGGGCCCTTCCATTGGGTGAGAGGGGTCTGGTTTTCCAGTTGGTATGTCATTTCCATAAATACTGGGCATATAGCTCAAAGTCCACAGTCTGGCCCAAGATGGAGCCTGTTCTGTCTGTTTCCTCCTTCACTCCCACATTTAACCTTGAAGGATGACCCCTATCTCAGCCCCTCCCACGGGTTGGTGGGACTCTAAGGGGTTTTCTGGTAAACTGCTACCAGTTATTTCCTTAAAAAGCCAAAGGGAAACTAAATTTGAAATTAACGGAAAACTATGTCAGATTTTTGTAGATACCTGGAATGCACTCTCTAAATTTCACTTGCTCTGGAGCCTGAAGATGGGCTGCTGGGAAAACTGGCAGAAGCCTGAGAAAAGTGAAGATCAGTGTCAGCCTCCCTGGATCTCTGTAGTGCCTGGTTGAGGGAGGAAGGCATGATGCTCTTGTGAACTGGTTTCTGGGTACCAATTGGTTATCAGTCCTTTCTTTCTTATTGCTATTGTTTTCTTGTCTGTTTAGTTTTGTGTCTTTAGATCTCGGTTCAGGTTTCTGCCTGCCTGGGGCGTGCAGGTTGCATCACTCACATTTGCAGGTTGGGGGCCCCAAAATTAGGCTGGACCAAAAAATGTGGGTCAGATATGGTCCTACTGACTGTTGCCAAGGTGTCACCTGCCATATGAACAAACAAAGGATGTTGTTGTTCAGTCACTAAGTCGTGTCCGACTCTTTGTGACCCCATGGACTGCAGCACACCAGGCCTCCCTGTCCTCTCTATCTCCCAGAGTTTGCTCAAACTCATGTCCATTGAGTCGGTGATGCCATCCAACCATCTCATCGTCTGTCTTCCCCTTCTCTTCCTGTCTTCAATATTTCCGAGCATCAGGGTCTTTTCCAATGAGTCAGTTCTTCGCATCAGGTGGCCAAAGTATTGGAGTTTCAGCTTCAGCATAAGTCCTTCCAATGAATATTCAGAACTGATTTCCTTTAGTATGGACTGGTTTGATCTCCTTGCTGTCCAAGTGACTCTCAAACGTCCTTTCCAACACCACAGTGCAAAAGCATCAATTCTTCCACGTTCAGCTTTCTTTATAATCCAACTCTCACATCCATACACGACTACTGGAAAAACCATAGCCCTGACTAAATGGACCTTTATTGGCAAAGTGATGTCTCTGTTTTTTAATATGGTGTCTAGGCTTGTCATAGCTTTTCTTCTAAGGAGCAAGCATCTTTTAATTTCATGGCTGCAGTCACCATCCACAGTGATTTTGGAGCCCTTTCTCTTTTTCTTGGGTTCCAAAGGATGTAGCTGCCATCAAGCCAGAAGCCAAGGCAGCCAAGGTGAGGGGGGTGGGGGGGTGGGGGGATTCCAAAAACAGCTCTAAATTTAGAACATAGGAATCTCTTGATTATTTGAACATCTTATCCCTGGTACAAAGAAGCAAATAAAGTAGTTGGGTGGGTGGGTGAGCCTGTGATGTCATTCAGGTTACAACGCAAGTCTTGGAGAAATTGAAGACAACTGTAGAACTGGACATGGAACAACAGACTGGTTCCAAATAGGAAAAGGAGTACGTCAAGGCTGTATATTGTCACCCTGCCTATTTAACTTATATGCACAGTACATCATGAAAAACGCTGGACTGGAAGAAACACAAGCTGGAATCAAGATTGCCGGGAGAAATATCCATAACCTCAGATATGCAGATGTCATGACCCTAATGGCAGAAAGTGAAGAGGAACTGAAGAGCCTCTTGATGAAAGTGAAAGAGGAGAGTGAAAAAGTTGGCTTAAAGCTCAACATTCAGAAAACGAAGATCATGACATCCAGTCCCATCACTTCAAATAGATGGGGAAACAGTGGAAACAGTGTCAGACTTTATTTTGGGGGGCTCCAAAATCACTGCAGATGGTGATTGCAGCCATGAAATTAAAAGAGGCTTACTCCTTGGAAGAAAAGTTATGGTCAACCTAGATAGCATATTCAAAAGCAGAGACATTACCTTGCCGACTAAGGTCTGTCTAGTCAAGGCTATGGTTTTTCCTGTGGTCATGTATGGATGTGAAAGTTGGACTGTGAAGAAGGCCGAAGAATTGATGCTTTTGAACTGTGGTGTTGGAGAAGACTCTTGAGAGTCCCTTGGGCTGCACGGAGATCCAACCAGTCCATTCTGAAGGAGATCAGCCCTGGGATTTCTTTGGAAGGAATGATGCTAAAGCTGAAACTCCAATACTTTGGCCACCTCATGCGAAGAGTTGACTCATTGGAAAAGACTCTGATGCTGGGAGGGATTGGGGGCAGGAGGAGAAGGGGAGGACAGAGGATGAGATGGCTGGATGGAATCACTGACTCGATGGACATGAGTCTGAATGAACTCCAGGAGTTGATGATGGACAGGGAGGCCTGGCGTGCTGCGATTCATGGGGGCGCAAAGAGTTGGACACTACTGAACGACTGAACTGAACTGTCCTTTATTTTCAGAGAAGGTGATGGCACCCCACTCCAGTACTCTTGCCTGGAAAATCCCATGGACGGAGGAGCCTGGTAAGCTGCAGTCCATGGGGTCGTGAAGAGTCGGACACAACTGAGCAACTTCAATTTCTCTTTTCACTTTCATGCATTGAAGAAGGAAATGGCAACCCACTCCATTGTTCTTGCCTGGAGAATCCCAGGGCCGGGGGAGCCTGCTGGGCTGCCGTCTATGGGGTCACACAGAGTCGGACACAACTGAAGCGACTTAGCAGCAGCAGCAGCAGCAGCAGCAGTCCTTTATTTTGCTTCCCAGGTGCTACTAGTGGTAAAGAACCTGCCTGCAATGCAGGAGACATAATGAGACATGAGTTCAATCCTGGGTTGGGAAGATCCCCTGGAGGAGGGCCTGGCAACCCACTCCAGTATTCTTGCTTGGGGAAGTCCATGGACAGGCCCCAGTACATGGGGTTGCAAAGAGTAGGACACAACTGAGTGACTTTCACTTCACTTCACTTCTATTTAATTGGCTTAAAGAAATGAAATATTTATATAAACCAAGTATATTCTCAGAAATATAGAAACTAATTCAAATATTTCTCAAGGTCACATGATCTAGGGTAATCCTGACGGGGGAAGCTAGTTTAAATTTGCTGGTTTGTTTAAAACAGGCATGTATTTAGAGTTATTCACAATAAATACAACTCAGACATACAACTTTATTCCACATAGGATTACTAAAAGTCAAATAAGTGCCTGTCACCTGTTAAAGATTTTGTTAGCCAAAAAGATAACCAAAGATGATGGTCAGTTTAATGTTTCACAAAATTTTCATGAATAATCCAAATATAATTGTTAAAAACAAGAAAATTAAATAGATGTAAGTAAAAGTTTACAAATGAACTTTTTCTTTTCTCTTTTTTTCTTTTTTGACTGTGCAGCTCCACTTATAGGATTTAGTTTCCCAACCAAGGATTGAACCCCAGCCAGGGCAATGAAAGAGTCCTAACCACTGGACTGCCAGGGAACTCCCTACAAATGAAATTTTCAACAATAATTACGCTTTATGGTAGGTCTGGCATCTTTGGTGGTTCAATGGTAAAGAATCTTCCAGCCATTGCAGGAGATGTGGGTTTGATCCCTGGGTATGAAAGAGTCCCTGAAGAGGGAAATAGCAACCCACTCCAGTATTCTTGCTTGGGAAGTCCCATGGACAGAGTAGCCTGGAAGGCTATAGTCCATAAGGTCACGAAAGAGTTGGACACGACTTAGCGACTAAACAACAATGGTATGTCTACTTAAAAACAGTTTCCAAAATCTTTTTGGACAACTTGAAACCCTGAAGTTATACTGAGTTGAGTTAAATGATAGATATTCACTGCATATCTAGATCATTTCCAAATATGATACAATACTGAAACATTAACTTCTGGACATAGGTTTATCCACTTTGGCTTCCTTTACAGAGGAGCTAAAGATACTTGGTTTTGTTAATAAATGTGTTTTGTGCCACAATGAAAAATTTATTATGAGGAAGAATAACTTTCAGAAATTGTAAAATATATTTATAAGTTTACCAGTCCACAAAATACTAATGTAACAGATTGCTTACTTCTTAGTTTTCAATAGGAATTAAGAATGCTAAAACATATGCATAATTTAAATTACTGGAAATAATATAAGGAACATCTTTATAAAAGGAAAGTAGTATGTGTTTATAGGTGAGGAAAGGTACCTTTTAAATAATCTGCCTGGAAAGCAAAGATTTTGTGTCTTACCAAAATAATTTACTGTACTTCATGTTATCTTTATCTTAAGGAAACTCTCAATATTTTTTATCAATGAAAAATTTTATTTAGCTCAAATAAAATCAGACATGGAGCCCATTGCTTATTGAACCAAACCAGCACTGTCTTATCAGCTACAAGAGGGCTTTTTCACTTGATTTTTATTTTTCCAATTTGCCTGACAGTCCAACGAAGTTATCAAAATAAAAAGTAACTTCTCTTTATCAAACCACAAATAATTCATTATTCTATTCTATAATGTAATTGGAACTTAATGCCAGCCACCCTCCTTTTGCCAACTGTACAAAAAATTTTAACTTATTGTCAAATGCTGTTTTATTTATAATGTGTACTTAGATTATAACATTTTAGTTACTAGAGTTATCGTACTTAAATTTGACAGTTTTTAACAACAGCACTGCAAAATTATTAAAGAATGATAGGCACTAGAGGCCAATTATTTTAGACTATGCTTTTGATGAAGAGAAAGAACTCTAAAATTATATGTAATGCCAAAAAATAAACACTTTTGATATGTCAAGGTTTTCGAGATTATTAGCAGTTTTATTTTTTCTCAAAAGCCTAGTCATATTTTTTTTAATAAATCTTTTTTTTTTCAGGCTGCTTGCCACTTTATTTTTTAATTGAAGGGCAATTGCTTTACAGAATTTTGTTGTTTTCTGTCAAACATCAACAAGAAAAGTATGGAATGCTTCATGAATTTGCATATCATCCTTGCACAGGGGCCATGCTAATCTTCTCTGTATTGTTCTAATTTAGTATATGTGCTGCCAAGGCACGCACAAAAGCCTAGTCCTATTTTTTAAGACAGTTAATCTGCAAATAAAAAACCCTGAATATTAAAAGACTAAGGGTTTAGGGTTTTTACAACCCTGTAACTTTCTGTGCTTGCCTTCAAAGTCTTTACATGTTACTTTGGTTGAATGAATATTTTCAACAAATTTACCCAAAATCAAATTCTAAATTAATTTTTTTTGACCTGGAACCAACTCTGGGATTTTCCAAAGGACCCCTAGAATATTTATTCTCTGTCCTTGTAAAAAGAAAAATGTTAAGCTAATTAGGCTTATTTGATATGTTAAATTACAAAGGAAACACTGCCAAGTGATATTTAGCTTATCTTTGTGCTGCTGTTGCTAAGTCACTTCAGTCGTGTCCGACTCTGTGCGACCCCATAGACGGCAGCCCACTAGGCACCTCTGTCCCTGGGATTCTCCAGGCAAGAATACTGGAGTGGGTAGTACATTATTAGCCTAAGTGTTCCAGGAATTATAAACTTTCTATAAATCTGATATGCCTTCTATAAAGTTATCAGCCATAATTCTAGTTATTTTCTTAAAAATATTGGGTGTCACAGAAATAATCAAATTCCTTTGTTGATTCCATTGTAATGAACTCTCATCAGATCTACAGTCGTGGGCATTTTACAGTCCTTTGTCATTTACAGGCATTTCCTTTTTTACTTTGTTGCTTTTACAAAGATGAGATTCCTGGAGAGGACTTTATGGAGTGTTCTTGACCTCTATCATCACTGTCGAATTACAGGGTGTCACAACTTGGGTACACAGTATTTCACAACTGAAGAAGACCCCACCTAACACCCAGCCCTGTGTAAATGTGGAGACCTCAAAATCCAATAGACTATGGAGAGAAGTAGGCAACATTGAGGTAGACTGCTTTCTTCCAAGAAGTCAAATTAAGAATGTTTCTTTCCATTCCTCCTTTCTTCCTTTACCATCTTTTTTCAAATTCTTACATGATTCTTCTCTCCACCTATTTTTGCCTTGCTCTAGCCTGAAACGATAATTGTTCACATGTCTCGGGTCATTACAAAGAAGGGTAAACTGACTCTTGGACTGGCTTTGATGCTGGTGATCTTGTCCTTTCTGGCTGCCATAAACTTCTCCCTGATTTCCAACACCCCTGTTTCTCTGGAACAAGCTCACTGCATAAACATTTCTGGGGAAGGGGGACATAGTTACACAAAATATATAAACAAGTCAACTGGTTTAAAGACGTCCCCAGTTTTCTAGCTGGATTGGATCATGGGGACCCTGGCTCAGGAGTACTCTCCAAACCATGACTATTGTTTTGTTTCTAGTAATTATTATTGCATCCCTAATAATCTGGGGTCTCCCAAAGTTTTAAATGCACGTAGGGAGCCACTGATCAGCCAACAGATGGTTTCTCTCTGACTGAAAGGACAAAAAGAGAATAGAAGAATGGAACCAGCTCCAAGACATCACCTGACATCATCTCTTGTGACTACTACACTGAGAACAGAAGAGGCAAGGGCGACTGAGGGTCATGCTAGTACTGGCACTTTTTAAACATTTTTATTTATTTAATTTTTGGCTGCCCTGGATCTTCATTGCTATGTGTGGCCTTTCTCCAGTTGCAGTGAACCAGGGCTGCACTCAAGCTGCAATGCGTGGGCTTCTGATCGTGGTGGCTTCTCTTGTTGCAAAGCACAAGCTCTAGGGCATGTGGGCTCAGTAGTTGTGGCCCATGGGCTTAGCTGCCCTGCAGCACATGAGATCTTCTTGGACCAGGGATCAAACCCACGTCTCCCACACTGGAAGACAGACTCTTAACCACTGAATCAGCAGGTAAGTCCAGTACTGATATTTTTGACCAAACCTTGTGAACGGTCAAGAGGATGAAAGAGGGAGAGTTACTTCCCTGGTGGCTCAGATGATGAAGAATCTGCCTGCAGTGCAGGAAACCCGAGCTGCATTCCTGGATCAGGAAGATCCCCTGGAGAAGGGCATGGCAACCCACTCCAGTATTCTTGGTTGGGGAATCCCATGGACAGAGGTGGGCTACAGTCCATGGGGTCACAAAGAGTTGGACACGACTGAGCAACTAACACTGACATAAATTTGTATGAAAAATACTGGAACCACTCCTGCCCAGGGTGCCAGAGCAACAGACCAGAACTCAGTAACTTTGGTGTCTCTATTAGTGTTCTGCTTGACCAGAAACACAGTATATCTACTCAGCCAATCCCCAAACACTTAGCCAGCCCTGGGCTCTATACTTACTTCATGGTTTTTCATTCATTTTCTATTTTTCCCTTCCTTGTTCTTTATTCTTTAGTTTCAGCCCCATTCTGCAGTTTTTTAGATCCTTGGGAACAAACACTTGTCACTTCATGAAGAATTAGAGTATATTTAACACTTACATTTTCTTCCTCAATCTTTTTTTTTTTTTTTGACCTGCTGCTCAACTTGTGGGATCTCAGCTCCTAGACTAGGGATTGAACTTGGGTGATGGCAGTGAAAGCATGGAATCCTAACCACTAGGCCACCAGGGAATGCCCCTTAATCATTTTTTTTTTTAACATTACTACTGTGGGCAAGAATCCCTTAGAAGAAATGGAGTAGCCATCATAGTCAACAAAAGAGTCTGAAATGCAGTACTTGGATGCAATCTCAAAAACAACAGAATGATCCCTGTTCATTTCCAAGGCAAACCATTCAATATCACAGTAATCCAAGCCTATGCCCCGACCAGTAATGCTGAAGAAGCTGAAGTTGAACGGTTCTATGAAGACCTACAAGACTTTCTAGAACTAACACCCCCCAAAAGATGTCCTTTTCATCATAGGGGACTGGAATGCAAAAGTAGGAGTCAGGAAATACCTGGAGTAACAGGTTAATTTGGCCTTGGAGTACAGAATGAAGCAGGGCAAAGGCTAAAAGAGTTTTGCCAAGAGAATGCACTGGTCATAGCAAACACCCTCTTCCAACCACACAAGAAAAGACTCTATACCTGGACATCACCAGATGGTCAATACCGAAATCAGATTGATTATATTCTCTGCAGCCCAAGATGGAGAAGCTCTATACAATCAGCAAAAACAAGGATGGGAGCTGACTGTGGCAGTTCATGTGACCATGGACTCCTTATTGCCAAATTCTGACTTAAAGAAAGTAGGGAAAACCACTAGACCATTCAGGTGTGACCTAAATCAAATCCCTTACAATTATACAGTGGAAGTGACAAATAGATTCCAGGAATTAGATCTGATGGACAGTGTCTGAAGAACTATAGAGGGAGGTTTGTGACATTGTACAGGAGGCAGGGATAAGACCATCCCCAAGGAAAAGAAATGCAAAAAGGCAAAATGGTTGTCTGAAGAGGCCTTACAAAAGGCTGTGAATAGAAGAGAAGCGAAAGGCAAAGGAAAAAAGGAAAGATATACCCATTTGAATGCAGAGTTCCAAAGAATAGCAAGGAGAGATAAGAAAGCCTTCCTCAGTCATCAGTGCAAAGAAATAGAGGAAAACGATAGAATGCGAAAGTCTAGAAATCTCTTCAAGAAAGCTAGAGATACCAAGGGAACATTTCATGCAAAGATGGGCACAATAAAGGACAGAAATGGTATGGACCTAACAGAAGCAGAAGATATTAAGAAGAGGTGGCAAGAAAACACAGAAGAACTATATAAAAAAGATCTTCAGAACCCAGATAATCACGATGGTGTGATCACCCAACTAGACCCTACATCCTGGAATGCAGAGTCAAGTGGGCCTTAGGAAGCATCACTACTAACAAAGCTAGCGGAGGTGATGGAATTCCAGTTGAGCTATTTCTAATCCTAAAAGGTGATGCTGTGAAAGTGCTGCACTCAATATACCAGCAAATTTGGAAAACTCAGCAGTGGCCACAGGACTGGAAAATGTCAGTTTTCATTCCAGTCCCAAAGAAAGACAATGCCAAAGAGTGCTCAAACTACCACACAATTGCACTTGTCTCATATGCTAGTAAAGTAACGCTCAAAATTCTCCAAGCCAGGCTTCAACAGTATGTGAACTGTGAACTTCCAGATGTTCAAGCTGGTTTTGGAAAAAGCAGAGGAACCAGAGATCAAATTGCCAACATCCATTGGATCATCAAAAAAGCAAGCGAGTTCCAGAAAAACATCTAAATCTGCTTTATTGACTATGCCAAAGCCTTTGACTGTGTGGACCACAACAAACTATGGAAAAATTCTTAAAGAGATGGGAATACCAGACCATCTGACCTGCCTCTTGAAAAACCTGTATGCAGGTCAGGAAGCAACAGTTAGAACTGGACATGGAACAACAGACTGGTTCCAAATAGGGAAAGGAATATGTCAAGGCTGTATATTGTCATCCTGCTTATTCAACATATATGCAGAGTACATCATGAGAAACGCTGGACTGGATGAAGAACAAGCTGGAATCAAGATTACCAGGAGAAATATCAATAACCTCAGATATGCAGATGACACCACACTTATGGCAGAAAGTGAAGAACTAAAGAGCCTCTTGATGAACGTGAAAGAGGAGACTGAAAAAGCTGGCTGAAAGCTCAACATTCAGAAAACTAATATCATGGTCCCATCACTTCATGGCAAATAAATGGGAAAACAGTGGGAGACTTTATTTTGGGGGGGTTCCAAAATCACTGCAGGTGGTGACTACAGCCATTAAATTAAAAGACTCTTGCTCCTTGAAAGAAAAGCTATGACCAACCTAGACAGCATATTCAAAAGCAGAGACATTACTTTGCCAACAAAGGTCGGTCTAGTCAAGGCTATGGTTTTTCCAGTAGTCATGTATGGATGTGAGAGTTGGACTATAAAGAAAGCTGAGCGCTGAAGAATTGATGCTTTTGAACTGTGGTGTTGGAGAAGGCTCTTGAGAGTCCCTTGGACAGCAAGTAGATCCAACCAGTCCATCCTAAAGGAAATCAGTCTGGAATATTCACTGGAAAGACTGATGCTGAAGCTGAAACTCCAATACTTTGGCCCCCTGATGCGAAGATCTGACTCATTTGAAAAGACCCTGATGCTGGGAAAGATTGAAGGCGGGAGGAGAAGGGGACGACAGAGGATGAGATAGTTGGATGGCATCTGACTCAATGGACATGAGTTTGAATAAAGCCCAGGAGCTGGTGATGGACACGGAGGCCTGGTGTGGTACAGTCCCTGGGGTCGCAGAGTCGGACACGACTGAGTGAACTGAACTGGACAGTACTAATCTGTTATAAATACTGAAGTAGTCACAGATTAAATAATGAGATGTGCTTTAAAACAATCCTATTGGATGGGGAAAGATTGACTAAACAGATTGATAGTATTTATTGTTGACACGAGCTAATGTATACATGAGGGTTCATTATATATTCTCTCCACTTCTGTGAATGTTTGAAACGGTCTGTGAAAAAAAAAAATATGGGGCTTCTTAATCACAGAATTTCAAGCCAGTCATGATCCGCACCCCCTCCCTTTTCCCCCAATAAATTGGGTTGACTATTGCAGCATCCTCCTCTCTCTGTAATGGTTCGTTCCACTCTTCCGCGGTCTTTCCGTGGTTCTTTCCTCCTAGTTCCCGTGCTGTCCACCTCCCCCCACGCAGTCCACCTCCCCCCACGCAGTCCCAATGGTTTAGCCTGGCTTCCCGGAGGAAACCCCGTGGGGCGGAGCAGGAGGTTTCCGCGAGTGGCCGCAGTCCCCTCCTCGGAGACCACTTGGACCGCTCCGCGTCGGGAGTGGGCGGGTAATCTTGGGGCAAGACGCGAGTCTTGGGCTCCGATTGGTCAGTGCCGTAGTAAACATCCGTCTCGGTGGGGCGGGGCCGGAAGTGGAAGGCGAAGGCGGCGGCTGAGACGGCTGTGGAGATTCCGGGCTTGTACTTGGAACCTGCAGGTGCCATGTGCCGGGTTGAGCCACGCTGAGGGGGCCGCGGGGCGCTGAAGGGGACGGGAGGCTGGGCCATGGCTGGCGCTCGGGCCGCCGCTGCTGCCTCGGCGGGGTCCTCGGCTTCTTCGGGCAGCCCACAGCCACAGGAGCCAGGACTCGGGGAGCTGCTGGAGGAGTTCTCCCGGACTCAGTACAGGGCCAAAGACTGCAGTGGGACGGGCGGCTCTAAGGTGAGTACGGAGCAGCAGTGAGCAGAAAGAGAAGGTCCCTGCCTTGGGAAGTAACTGAGGAAAGGCTGAGGTCAGGGGTGAGAGGACGGAGAGAGGGAAGTTACCAGGGTCTGGACTTTGAAAGGAGGAACTGGGGTCAGAGTGAACCAAGGAAGGAAGACATTTTGGTTTGAGACAGAAAGGTTGGAGGTCAGGGATCAGCCCTGAGAGACCGTGTTCAAAGATTAGAGAGGGGGAGCTGAAGGGTGGGGATAATTCTCTTGCATCAGGTATGGGGACAAAGGCCCTCAAGTCTAGACTTTTTAAAGGCTAGAGGATTTCTGCAAGTCAGATAGAGATTAGAGTGAAGGGGCTGGAGGGGTGGTGCAGAATGGAGCAGAGGTAAGCCGAGTTGTGTTGCCTCCTGAAACAGTCTCAGCATGACTTAGAATTAGATCCATCCCTTTCCTTCTCGCGTAGAGTAGGAAGACAGCCCACACTTTCTATTCCTTTATCAAAAGCAAGTCTTAGTTCTTCTGTTTTTCTACCCTTGGGATTCCCTTCAGTCTCTTTATTGCTAGACCTGGAAAGTTTCCAGTCTGGTCACGCCATTTCCATCTTAGGCACTGCCTGGCAGTCTGATGGGAATCTTGCTGACCCTACCATCTTTCATTCCTCACGTGGTTTTGGCAGGTTTAGCATCAGGTTTTCCAATGGAATTCTCTTCCATGCAGGGCCATGAAACTCTGGTTTGGCTCCGGACCATCAGCATCACCTGGGGTGTTTATTAAAAATAAAGCTTCCTTGGTCCCACCCAGTCCTACTGAGTTAGAATTTCTGAGGTTGGGAACCTGGAATTTGTAATTTTTAATAGGCTTCTTAATGATGTTCATGTCCCTTGCAATTTGAGGATTCCTCATTCCTGTAAGTTTTTCCCACCCCATTGATCTTTTGGGTGGTTACAGGTTCAGTGGTTTTCCTGGGCCTCTTCATTTTACACACCCATGAAGATCAGTGTTGTAAAAAGTTATGTCTGACTTTAACTCCAGCTGGCCTTAAACTTTCTGATCTTTTGTAGGTTTGTTGAGATGTTACAGGTTTTCTGCCCTTCTTCTAGGGGGTCTTTCCCAAAATGAGCAAAATAAGAGCAGTTTTAAGGGAGCTGTTCCTTCTATTTCATAAGCAAATTGTAAGGAGACACCTTTGTCTGCAGCTTCTACTCATTACACTAATTAGAGCTTCTAGGTACTGTTCTATGACTGGAGAATTAAGAAGCATCTGGAGCCAAAGGAAGATAATATTTTGATGCTGGTTAAAATAACCTAGAGCAAAGGTTCTTAATACTTAGGGGCTGTGGACCCCTTTGAGAATTTTGTGAAAGGTGTAATCCTCTTTGGATGCCTAAGAAACACAGTTTCACCACAACATTGAGGGCTTCAGAGTCCCTCCCTGCCCCCACCAAAGTTTATTACATGGGTTCATGAACTACACATTTAGGGCCTATGACCTAGCAACAGGTCTCTTCCTTGTATTGAATTATAATTATAGAGGGAACGGTTATTCCCGGAGATTTCTCCAGGGCTGCTGCTGTTGTTGTTGCTAAGTCGCTTCAGTCATGTCCGACTCTGTGCGACCCCATAGACGGCAGCCTACCACGCTCCCCCGTCCCTGGGATTCTCCAGGCAAGAGTACTGGAGTGGGTTGCCATTTCCTTCTCCAGTGCATGAAAATGAAAAGTGAAAGTGAAGTCACTCAGTCATGTCTGACTCTCAGTGACCCCATGGACTGCAGCCCACCAGGCTCCTCCATCCGTGGGATTTTCCAGGCAAGAGTGCTGGAGTGGGGTGCAGGCAGGACCCACCTAATTCTCAATCCCAGAATCTTCTTTATGTTCATATCTCCTCTTCTGTGCAGGTTGAACGCATTGAGAAGAAGTGTCTGGAGCTGTTTGGCCGAGACTACTGTTACAGCGTGATCCAGAATGTGAATGGGGATATCTGCGGCCACTACCCACAGCACATCGTGTTCCTGGAGTATGAGAGTTCGGAGAAGGAGAAAGACACGTGAGCATCATGTCACCAAGGCATGCCCTTCTGGGAAGGCCTTGACATCTCATCCCCAGGGTCAGGAAAGTCTGTCGTTGGGCAAGACAGACTCGCTTTTCCCAGATGTTAAGCCTTTTTGGCATCCTGATAGCACAGCATAGAAGAAGCAGCTGAAAGTCACAGTCCTGGTCTCCTGTCTTACTCCCACCCTATCGGTCATTGTCCTAAGACAGCTGACGTCATGCCCCACCTCCCTAAACCTCAGTGTTTCCTTTTTATAAGAGTGAGTGGGAGGTGTGCTTTGTGGACATGCTTAAGGGCACATACATGCATAGAGCTTAAAAGCCTGAGGTCAGTGTACTTGCTGGCTGCATCGCTAACTTGGGCAAGTTGTTGAACTGCTTTGGCTCTTAGTTTCCTCATCAGTTCCTATCTCTATTTAGAAAAGTGACTAGTGCAATCCCTGGTGATAAATGGGACTATTCCAAGCTCGATGTGTGTGTTCTAAGAGTTAGAAATAAGTGCTGCTATTTATTGAGGACCTACCAAAGCCTGGGTGCTTTCCTGTGAGGTAACAGTTCACCGGGTACTACTGACACAGAGCACCCAGCACAGGATGCAGCCCGTAGGCAGTAAGTAAACGGTAGCAGTTGTTGAACACTGATAAGTAATCACGCTTATTACTTATAAAGCTTATAAGAAATAAGAAGTACTTATAAGAGGCTTATAAGGCTCTAGGAAGTGCTTTATGTTGATCTCAAAGTTTGTTCTGCTAGACTTCCTGCTTGCTGTTGATTTTAAGGGAATTCCAGGAGGTGTTGCCAACAGTATCTGAAACCCTGGCCCCAGGGAAGCACTGTTATGAGAAGGGCTACAGTAGAGTCATTCTACGGGGTGTAGCAGGCCATCATTGCTCACAGCACTGCTCAGAGCTCACTGGCTAGAGATTCTGAGTCCTGGGCTCCAGAGCCACTGAATCAAAATCGCGGCATAACAAGATTGCCCATACATACATAGAGGTTGGAGAAGTGCTGCTGTAGACAAGTTGGGGAGAAAGGTAGATCCTGCATGGTGTGTGAGTGTTTGGGGAGACCCTGTGGTGGAGATGCCTTTCAGCTGGAATTGCACAGACAAGTAGAAATGTCCCTTAAATGTCCCTAGTTAGGGGCTAGCTTGTATAAGGTCTTGATCGTTGGTCCAAGGAGTGCGGACTTGTGGGTGTTAGTGGTTATTGGGCTAGTACCCTCTGAGCACTCATTGAAATCACAGATTCCAGGGGCCCTAAATCAGAATTTCTACATCACAGAGAGCTTCCTAGACGACTCCTTTGCTATAACCTGGAACCACAGGGAGCCAGAGAGGGCTTAGACAAATTTGTTCATGTGTAAGATGTGAGACATATAAGTGTGCCCTCTAACCAGGTCGAGGTGGAGTTCCCTGAGAAAAAGGAACTTACTGGGGGAATTAATTGTATGTAGATCATAGCACGTGTATGCCTGCCTCTTCTTTCTATCACTGCCAGGAAGCTCCCACTTTGCCTAGCAGAGTCTCTCCTTCCAGGCCAGGACCACCACAGTATATCGCTAACCCTAGTGGAGTTATAATCTGTTTTTACTTTTCACTTCTTGCAAGGCCTCAAAGTGATACTAAGTGGGCCATGTCTTAAAGAGAAGGGAATATGTGCATGTGTGGGTGAGAAGAAACAGAACTTTTTGCTTCTTTACATGCCTGGATTTGGTGTTACTATGACACTAGTTAGACTGAGTTGCACAGGGTAGAACTGGATTCAGGAAGTGGTTTGGTTCTATTAATCCACCTCCCCAGTTTAGCCCATCATCTGGGAAGAGAAGCCTGGATGGGCGTCTCTGAATGGCCAAGACATGTGTTTGTCAGCAAGACAAACTGCTGCCATGGGACACATCTCAGGGATCTAGTTGGAGACCCTGCCAGAGATATGAAATCCTTACCTTTAGGTCTGGTTGGTAACACAGACCAATAAATGAGCAATGATCGTAACAAAGGCCAGAATTAGGGCAGGTATAGGTGAGGCATTGGGAGATAGAGTTAAATTCCTGCACTTGATAATTCCTACTGGTGTATGAGCGTAGGATAGGGGGCTTCCCTCATACCACTGATTTTCAGACACCAGCTGTGTGTTCTACAATTCAACTCAACTCTGACACCATCTACCCAGAGATAGCTTCAGATCTTACAGGCTAAGGGCTCAGTCCCACAAGACAAACATAAATACATAGACCACTTTCATTCCTTCAGATAAAATTATCGTGTCAGACACAGCCCAGTGCTTAGCATGGTAAGAGAAAGATCCTAAGGCCAAGAAAAAATAAAAATAAAAACAGGAACCACTGAGAACAGAAACTGAGTTGGTTCTTTGAGTAGGGGACCCAGGACAATAAAGCACCAGGTAGCCTAATGAAAAAAATGTGCTTTCCTCCACATAAGACTGCCCAGAGCCCTGAGGATGGAAATGCTGGTGTGTTCTCTCCTTCGGTTCTGTGGAGCATTTGTTGAATGGAAGTATTCAGCCTGGGAGACTCAAATGCAATTTGAAGGGGTTTAGAGCTGCTGGTGTGAGCCCAGAGTCAGTTAAAGCAGATGGTGCTGGGACTTCCGGGCTCCCAGTACAGGGGGCCTGGGTTTAATCCCTGGTCTGGGAACTAGGTTTTGCATGCCATAACTAAAGATCCCACATACCTCAATTAAGACCTGATGAAGTCAGATAAATAAAAATAATTTTTTTTTTTAACTCAGCAGATAGTGCTGATCTCATCTGTGCAAATGACCTGGGGCCACCAAAAGGTGGGAGGAAGACTAATGTAAGCAGTACTACATGTATTTTGTTTTATATTCTCTTGGCATCTGAGTTTAATTAGGCAGTTATTTTGTACTCAGTTACCTTTTTATTTCACAGAGTGAGGGGAAGGTGGTAGAACTTGGTGGTAGAACTTCCAGGGAGCCATGTTTTTTCTGGGGCCTGACTAATTGGCCTGTGCAGCTTCTCTGAGAACTCAGCTGGAAAAGAGTCTGCCTGCAATGCAGGAGACCCTGGTTTGATTCCTAGGTTGGAAAGATCCCCTGGAAAAGAGATAGGCTACCCACTCTAGTATTCTTGGGCTTCCCTCATGGCTTAGATGGTAAAGAATCCACCTGCAATGCGGGTGACCTGGGTTCCATCCCTGGATTGGGAAGATCCCCTGGAGGAAGGCATGGCAACCCCCTCCAGTATTCTTACCTGGAGAATCCCATGGACAGGGGAGCCTGGCAGGCTACAGTACATGTGATCGCAGAGTCGGAGATAACTGAGCAACAAGCACAGCACTCTGTATGTACCGTGAAGAGGCACTCCAGCCTTCTTCCTTCCTTCAGAAAAGAAAAAAATCTTGGTCGTAAAAATAACATGGGGACTTCCCTTGTGGTCCAGTGGTTAAAACTCTTGAGCTTCCACTGCAGGGGCCACTTACTCCCTGGTCAGGGAGCTAAGATCCTGCATGCTGCACAGTGCAGCTAAAAAAACAGAAAGAAAAGAGAAAAGGAGTCTTATGTAGTCACTTCTCTATTTGAATTATAGTAAAGATGTAATAAATTTGTGATTTAAAACAAAATGCTTAATAAAACTGGGGAAAAAGTCTTAAATCATACCTTACAGAAACATACACCATGGAAAGTTTAAGTCCTCTTCCTTTAACTTCTTATTTTCTTTCTACAGTCACCAAACTGTTGGGCCAAGTTATTTTTTTATTATTAGTTTTTTTTATGCTTCCTGTACCTGCTTTCTCTAACCTGTATCCCCAGATAAGAGGATTTTTTCAGTGATTATTTCTTCAAATAATTTTTCTCTCCCTCTCTCTCTTCTCTTTCTAAGACCCATATAATGCAAATGTTAGTACATTTGATGTTGTCTTAGCGGTCTCTTAAGCTCCTCTCATTAAAAAATTTTTCTTGCTGTACTCTTTGGGTGATTTTTATTTTTTATTTTACTGTCTTTCAGATTGCTCATCTGTTCTTCTGTATCACCTGATTTGATATTGATTCTCTCTACTGTATTTTTTATTTCAGTTATCCTATTATTCAAATCTGATTGATTCTTATTTTTCTGTCTCTTTTTTTTTTTCCTCTCTTTTGGATTGGAGAATAATTGCTTTACAGTGTTCCAGTGGTCTTTGCTTTACATCAGTGCAAATCAGTCATAATTATATATGATGGCGCTAGTGGTAAAAATGGCACCCCACTCCAGTCCTCTTGCCTGGAAAATCCCATGGACGGAGGAGCCTGGTAGGCTGCAGTCCAAAGGGTCGCTAAGAGTTGGACATGACTGAGCAACTTCACTTTCATTTTTCACTTTCATGCATTGGGGAAGGAAATGGCAACCCACTCCAGTGTTCTTGCCTGGAGAATCCCAGGGACAGGGGAGCCTGGTGGGCTGCCGTCTCTGGGGTCGCACAGAGTCGGACACGACTGAAGTGGCTTAGCAGCAGCAGTGGTAAAAAGCCTGCCTGCCAATGCAGGAGACATAAGAGATGCTGATTTAGTCCCTTGGTGGGAAAGATGCCCTGGAGGAGGAAATGGCAATCTGCTCCAATATTCTTGCCTAGAGAATGCCATTGACAGGAGCCTGGTGGGCTACAGTCCATGCGGTCACGAAGAGTCAGGCATGACTGAAGTAACTTCACACACGTGCATGCACAAACATATATATATATACACATATATCCCCTCTCTCTTGAGCCTTTCTTCACTTCTGCATTCCACCCCTCTAGATCGTCATAGAGTCCCAGGCTGTGCTCGCTGTGTTATATAGCAGCTTCCCGCTTGTTATCGTTACGCATGATAGTATATATATGTCAATGCTGCTTTCTCAGTTTGTCCTACACTCTCCTTCCTGCTGTTTCCACCAGATCGTTCTCTATGTCTGTGTCTCCATTTCTTCTCTGTAAATAGGTTCATCAGAACAATTTTTCTAGACTCCATGTATCAGGTTTTTATTTGAAGACCTTGTTTTAACTTCAGTTTCAAATCCTCACTTGATAGTAGTTATTGTATTAGTAACTGGCTTGAGACTATATCTATGAAGGCTACTAAGAAAGCAGCAGTGTTTTCAGAAGACTATTTTTATTAATGCCAACAGAATTTAGATATGCTTAAAAAGGTACCACTGGTATTTAGGAGTCACTGAACTTACTCATTCTGAAACAGTTATTTGTGTGCACATGTCATACAATGACACTAGCAGGACTGGGATGTAGGAGGGATGACGCCCTCTTGGACTCGGCCTGGAAACTCAACCCTTGTAAGAAAGGAGCTTAACTATCTTCCTTCCTTTTCTTCCATTACTCTGCATAGCCGGGAGAGCTTCCCACTGTTGAACTTCCTGCCTCCTGTTTCTCTTAGAACCAGAAGTTCTACTGGCTGATATGGAGCCTTTTGTTAAGAATCGTGGGTGAATCTGTGACAGTAGACCCTTATTTTAAGGGTCTGCTATAGGTGTGACTTGCTTAAACTCATTTCCAAATGTGTTTTTGTGTGTGTGTCCTAGAAGCTCCCTTAGCAAAGCTGGGTGTGTTAACTTCCATGCTTCTCAAGGCCACAAATAGCTTCTCTTTCACCACCTTTGCTCCAGCATTCCCTGCCCTGTGGACATTTTAGACTGTTAGTGTTGGTTGAAATGTTGATGATGTATCAGAGGCTCATAACCATGTGGAATGTGAACTTCATCATATCCTGCCCTCTGAAAGATCACAAAGATGGCCCCATTATTGCCATAGAGGGTCCCCAACATATTTGTCCTACTTTTGGAGTGAAAAACTGAGCACCCTAGATATAATCAACATTCAGTTTGCTTCCTGTGTTTCTTCATTTTCAGTACCATGTCTTCAGAGTAGCTCACTTTTTTGTTTTGATCTTAAAGGGTTTGAAATCAGGATGATTTCAGTTTTAGTACCTATAATCTGGCTTTTTTTTTTTTTTCTTTTCTTGAAAGCTTAAAATGTCTGTGATCTAGAATTTAGGAATCTGAGCATTTATTCAATTTGAAATGAATATTTACACACACACACCCCTAGCATGGGTTACACAGTACTCATGCACAAGCAGCCTGACCTACCTCTCTTGCCTTGTGTTAGGTTTCAGAGCACTGTGCAGGTGACCAAATTGCAGGATCTCGTCAACCGCAGCAAGACAGCCAGGTGCAGAGGACGGTTTGTCTGCCCAGTGATCCTGTTCAAGGGCAAGGTAAGACCTCCCCATAGCCTCTCTCTCCCTCCCTTGGAGGTACCTGGCTTAATGCAGAGTGTACAGTTGTCTCAGCAGTGGCCACAGGACTGGAAAAGGTCAGTTTTTATTCCAATCCCAAAGAAAGGCAATGCCAAAGAATGCTCAAACTACCGAACAATTGCACTCATCTCACATGCTGGTAAAGTAATGCTCAAAATTCTCCAAGGCAGGCTTCACCAGTACATGAACTGAACTTCCAGATGTTCAAGCTGGTTTTAGAAAAAGCAGAGGAACCACAGATCAAATTGCCAACATCCATTGGATCATCAAAAAAGCAAGCGAGTTCCAGAAAAACATCTAAATCTGCTTTATTGACTATGCCAAAGCCTTTGACTGTGTGGACCACAACAAACTATGGAAAAATTCTTAGAGAGATGGGAATACCAGACCACCTGATCTGCCTCTTGAGAAACCTATATGCAGGTCAGGAAGCAAGTTAGAACTGGACATGGAACAACAGACTGGTTCCAAATAGGAAAAGCAGTGCATCAAGGCTGTATATTGTCACCCTGCTTATTTAACTTCTATGCAGAGTATATCATGAGAAACACTGGGCTAGAAGAAGCACAAGCTGGAATTAAGATTGCCAGGAGAAATATCAATAACCTCAGATGCAGATGGCACCACCCTTATGTCAGAAAGTGAAGAAGAACTAAAGAGCCTCTTGATGAACGTGAAAGAGGAGACTGAAAAAGCTGGCTTAAAACTCAACATTCAGGACCATAATATCATGGTCCTATCACTTCATGGCAAATAAATGGGGAAGCAGTGTCAGACTTTATTTTTGGGGGCTTCAAAATCACTGCAGATGGTAACTGCAGCCATGAAATTAAAAGACAGTTACTCCTTGGAAGGAAAGTTATGACCAACCTAGACAGCATATTAAAAAGCAGAGACATTACTTTGCCAACAAAAGCCTGTCTAGTCAAGGCTATGGTTTTTCCAGTAGTCATGTATGGATGTGAAAGTTGGACTATAATGAAAGCTGAGTGCAAAAGAATTGATGCTTTTGAACTGTGGTGTTGGAGAAGACTCTTGAGAGTTCCTTGGACTGCAAGTAGATCCAACCAGTCCATCCTGAAGGAAATCAGTCTTGAATATTCATTGGAAGGACTGATGTTGAAGCTGAAACTCCCAGTACTTTGGCCACCTGATGTGAAGAGCTGACTTATTGGAAAAGACCCTGATGCTGGGAGAGATTGAAGGCGGGAGAAGGAGACGATGGAGAATGAGATGATCAGATGGCATCCGACTCAATGGACATGAGTTTGAGTAATCTCCAGAAGTTAGTGATGGACAGGGAGGCCTGGTGTGCAGCAGTCCATGGGGTCACAAAGAGTCGGACAATGACTGAGCGACTGAACTGAACTAAACTGACAGTTGTCTTGTTGCCAGGCAAGTTTGTGTGGTTAACGGGTGCCTGCTGTGGTGGGAAGCAGGCCAGAGAATCAAACCAATTCCAATACCACTTTTTTCAAGGGTGACTCTAGGTAGGAAAGGGATGGTCACAGCGGAGGACTCCACCCTATGTCCTGGAGCCCTGCTGGCTAGGTTCTGATCGCAGCTCTGCTGCTTCCTGGCTGTGCAAGACCTCCATTTCCTCCTCTGTCAAATGGGAAAAATAATCATGCTTGCATCACAAGTTTATGAATAGATTAGATCAGATAAGTTGTTTGTCCATTCTTTCAGTAGAGTAATTTACCAAGTATTTATTGAATATGTATCATATTCCAGCCTTAAGGTACCTCAGCATATATGATAAACAAAAATTCACACCCTTATCAAGCTTATATTCTATTGAATGTTGTTAATTCGGTACCCAAATAGGGTCTCATTTCACCTATTTTTATAATCCCATTTTGCAGATGAAATGAAGGCTCAAAGTGGTTAAATAACTTACCCAAGTTTATACAACTTGAGAGCTGAGATTTCTGCAAAACGCCCTCAAGTTACTATACTGTAGCTTGGCGTCACATAATGTGGTATCAGAGGAACCCACTAAAGATGGGCAGTGGTGTGGACTGACAGGCATGGCCTCATTAAGTGAGTGGGACTAGGCTACAAGCTTTGGAAGAAGAGTGGGAGGGTATTCCAGGCAGGTGCCTGCCTGGGGGCGTACAGTGAGGCAGGCATGAGAAAGGCTGGGAGACGACCTGATGGGAGTGAGGTAGGTGGCGGAGCTGAGGATGGAAGGGGCTGAATGCAGGAGGCTGGATGCTGGCTGAGGTGTTTGCATTTGCCAGACAAGCCTCTGTGATTTCTGGGCAGGGAAATATAGGATACAGATATCATTTTGAGAAAGGCTAATCTAGTAGAAGCAGACCAATAGCTTGGAGGAGGGGAGGAGAACAGAAATGTCTGCCCTCTCTTCTGTTCATCTGGTAGGTGCCTGCGTGTGCTGTGGTCCTGGCGCCTCTGGGACTTTAGTCCATTCTCCCGGCATGCAGGCAAGGGCTGGGGCACAGCAGTGCGAAACAGAAATGCTAGCCTGATTCCTCTCCTTTTGTGCCTTCATGTGACAGGAGGAGATAGGAAAGGAGAAGCAGCCACAGACTTTCATAGGGTAGGTCTGTTTCTTCTCCTCTGCTTTTCTTTTGTAAATGGAAGCAGGGCGAATGTGACAGGTGAGTCAGGAAGCCGCAGACTTCATAGGGTTGGTCTGTTTTAGGGGAAAGTATGTCTGGGAGTGAAGTTCCAGAAATTGATCATCTTAAAACTTTTATTCCCACTTCCCCTTTGGAAAATTTCATGTTGCTCTAAGCTCTGACAACTCCAGTTTAGATAACTGCTATGTGGATCGTAGTATTTGTCACTAGAAATTATGTAGGAAATACTCAAACCAGTACTTCCCACAGTGTGTTCCATAGAACAGTAGTTTAAGGATATGCTTGTGCGAAGCGTTCCCTCTCAAATAAGATTGAGAGACATCGCACCCTAGATTCACCCTGACCCCTGAGCTCCAGATTCAGGAGGTACATTGGCAAGTGTACGTCAGTGTAGGAAAGGCTCTAAAAAGTCCTGAAGCAGAGGAATCTGTGTGGTGTTGTCCTTTCTCACTCTGCAGACCTTGAGACAGGAGTTTCCAGAATGCACTTGGGAAATTGCAGTGAGACTGAGAGAAAGAGCCCCAAGGCAACACATTTCAGAGGGAGGGTGAAGAGTTGGAGGGATGATTTTTTTATTTTTGCCATACCCCAAGGCTTGTGGGAGGATCAACCCTAGGCCTTGATGGACAGTGAAAGCATGAGTGCCCTAACTGCTGGACTGCCAGCAAATTCCTTTTGCGGGGGCAAGGGTGGTATTATTTTGAGGAGGCTTTGACACTAAGGGCTTTACCATTCATCCTGCTTTCTTCTCCCTTTGCACCTTCTTGTCTGTTGATGTGATCCCATTGTGTTCCCTGTAGCTTCCCCTGACTGAGTCGTGTTCACTGGCTTAATACCTACTTACATACATTTTATTCCTATTGTGTTTGGAAGTCTGCTGTCTCCTCTCTGCCGTAATCCCTATGAGGACAGAAGCTGTGTCTTATTACTGCTATCCTCCCAGTGTCTAGCAGCTGCCTACCCAGCTGGTATGGGCAGGCTCTCTAGGAAGACACTACTCTTGGGTTACACAGTAGTGGGCTCTGTGCTGGGTTCTAGGAGGACAGGTGACTGAGACAGTCCTGTCACCCTGGAGCTCAGTGAGTGGGGAAGGCAGAGCTATGAACTTGAGGATCAAGAGATGGGGAAGAACAGGAGAGGGTCTTCTGTTGTGAGGTGGGCATCTTGTTCTCAGGTGGGTCTCCCAGCAGGCCCTAATGAGTTTGGTGACAGCAGCATTTGCTGTCAACATACTCAGCCAAGCTGGGCCGGGGAATGTATGCTCAGAAGTGCCGACTTCCTGCTTCCTTCCAAACTCAGTCCATTGTGGCTAGTGCAGCTTAGGAACTAAACGTCTGATTTTGTTTCATTTCAATTAATTTCCATTTTCTAATTGAAGCAGTGTAGAATTTTTTTTTTTTTTTAGTTTTTTATTTTTTTAATTTTAGAATCTTTAATTCTTACTAGAATTTTTTTTGATTAAACAATTTTCTTTTGAGGTAGGACTACATTACCCTTTAAACACTGAAAATAAAGCATCCTACTTGCGATGTGCTGTAATTATAAAATACGTATTGGATTTTGAGGACTTAATCCCAAAAATGTAAAATATTAATAATTTTAAAAGTGATTATATGTTGACATAGTAATATCTTGGGACATACAGGCTTAAATAAGATATATTATTTATTTTTTAATAAAACTCAGTTCAAGCATTTAAGAATAAGCTGTTCTCATGTGCCATTTTCTCCCCCATCACTTGTATCTGGTTTCTAGGCAATTAAAATTGGAACAGCTCCTCTTTCTCTCTGTTTCCTCCCTTAAGAAATGGGGAGCAGAGATCAGCTGCTTTTATTCTGCGTGCCAAAGTTGGTACTACATTTACAAATCCTACAGAGCCATCTTCCTCATGGGACATTAGAGGCCACTCCTAATTAGGTAAAAGGATAGCTTTCAGAGTGTATCCTGCTTTTTCAGTCAAGAGCTAAGCTTGAAGTACGGAAATGGTGTGCTGTGCACTGGAGCCGTGAAGCCCAGGAGCAAGGTCAGGCGTGGACCCACCCATGGGCTACAGCTTCCCCCAGACTCCAGCTTTTGGGACCTTCCTGTGGAGGTTGGTGGTTCACTTGGGAAGCCAGCTAGCTCGCCCATCCTTCTCCACCTTATGAGTCCCCTGGGCTGGGTGTGGCTGCCTCTGAGACCAAAAAGACAGGGACAGGTTGAGGGGATTTGGGGAAATTGGGGAGCAGAAAGAAGAATCTGAGCCTTGAAAAGAGCTCAGAGCTCAGCAGCTCAAGAGGGGATGTGTGTCTGCCTGAAAAAGATTTAAAAGAAATAATGGAAAGAAGAGTGAGATTTGGTGCCGCAGCTTGGATGATGGGGGAGGGAGACATGGTAACATGTGCTGTTCAAACTCAAACAACTACCCCCACCCCTGACTTGTTTGCTCATGAATCAGACCTCCCCCAATACCATTGTAATCTTGAGGGTCCTCAACCTGAAAATGGACACTCCGTTGCTGCAACTCCTAATTACTGGGCTGGTCTCTTCTGAGTAGAGGATGTTATTTGAGGCTGGAGAGGGATCTGTGGATGGACTTGGAGATATAAGTAAACTCTGGCATGTACATTTTTATCCGGAGACAGTTTGTCATTATGATCAGATTTGCAAAATCCTTTTGGACCCAGAGAAAGTGAAACATTCCCCCGTAGAGTGCGTCGTCCTCAGGCTAGCAGGACTCTCTGCCCAAGCCCTTCTTTACAGGCTTCCAGGACAGCCCTACCTCAAGTGCGTTCTGCCCCCAGCACTGGAAAAGCACCCCCCGGATTTTAGCAGGTTGCTTTTCTATCATTTGCCCCCTGTCCTAAGCTGCCAGTGATGACCTGCCAGTTCCTACCATGCCCCTTTCCTGTAGCAGCAATAGGTGGAGAAGGAGACGCCCTCTGGCAATATTCTGCAATCTTCCAGGGACCCTCCTTATACTGCCAGGCTGCATGACTCATTCGGAAATGTCCCCCCCAGCCCCCAGTTTAATCTCCCAGCCTGTAGCTAAACCCTGGGGTCACCAGATCCCAGATACCTCTTCCCATTCCCCCACCCCTCTTGGAACTCATCAAACACGATTTATAAAGATTCAGCCTTAGAATCAGATAGTGAGAGGCTTCCCTGGCGGTCTAGTGGTTAAAAATGTGCAGTGCAATGCAGTGGATGTGGGTTCAGTCCCTGGTCGGGAAGTTGAAATCCCACACGCTGCAAAGCAACTGAGACCTAACACAGCCAAATAAACTTAAAAAAAAAAAAATTAGATAATGAAGTTCACACCTGTTGCCTGGTTTCTAGAATTCTAGCTCTTGTAATGCTACTTCAGTGATGAGCAAAGAGTAAAAGCATAGTTAAGCACAGTTACAGTTACTACATTCCTTTAGTACGTAGGAGAGAGAAGGTAAAATTTCTTTAAAAAAAAGCCCCCAAACATTTCTCCCTTAATTGACTCTCCTGCTCCAAAGGTTTCCCTTCCCTGTGCTAAGCAGTTGCAGTGACAGCACAGAAGCTCCGGAGGGATGTGGGCTCGGTCAGATCCCTGCTTATTCCTCACTGTGGTACCTCAGGCCCTACTTCATCTCCCTGCACCTGTTGCTCTTTTCATCTGTGAAGCAGCAGCAGTGCCTGCCCCCAGCCACACTTGCCTTAAGCGCTTGTGAAAACCCGGTGGAAAGGTGGTGTTTGTGTTTCACTGACATGCTGACATACACATGTGATAATCTCCAGGTCTTACCCCAAGTAAGACCACTTATATGTGACAGCCACTGAGTCTACCCATTACCATTAGTGACACTCTGGTGCCTCTCGTTTGGGGGAGAGAACCGCTTGACAGAGGCTGTAGGTTAAAATCTAGGCTTGCTTCAGAGAGACTGCTGTCACAGTGGCCCTGATGCTGAGACTTTGGGCAGTGCTCTTGCACCCATTTCACTGGTCTGGAATGATCAGAAGAGTTCCAGGGCTTCCCCCTACTGTGTGCACTTCAGAAAATCTCCTGACTGTTGGTCAGAGGGTACAAACTTCCAGTTGCAAGATGAATAAGATTTGTGGATCTGATGTACAGCATGGTGGTTATAGTTAATAATACTGTTATGTACCTGAAAGTTGTAGAGAGAGATGGTCTTAAATGTTTCTACCACACAAAAAAAGAAATGGTAATTATGTGACCTGATGCAGGTGTTAGCTAACTCTGTGGTGGTAATGGTTTTGCAGTATGTTAGTGATCTTGCCTGAAGAATCCCAGGGATGGCGGAGCTTGGTGGGCTGCCGTCTATGGGGTTGCACAGAGTCGGACACGACTGAAGTGACGCAGCAGCAGCAGCAGCACTGATACAAATCGGCATGTTGTGCACCTTAAACTTACACAATGTCATGGGTCAATTGTATCTCAAGAAAGCAGGGAAAAGTAGAACCAAAAAACTCCAGAAAACCATCTGACCCTGAAAATGTGGTTTCTCTCCCAGCACATTTGCAGGTCAGCCACACTGGCTGGATGGGGGGAGCTGTATGGACGCACTGGCTACAACTATATTTTCTCAGGTGAGCGTTGAGCTGCAGCCTCTGTGACTAAGAACAGGAGCCCAGTCATGAAGAACAGCTACCCAGGGCCACAACGGTCGTGGTGATTATGGGGTGGGCAGCAACCTGGGGCAGGGGCAAGGGCGTCTAGAGCCCTTCCTCTCATCACCTGAGAAGATGCTTGTGGTGAGAAGAATGCCAGGCATGTGGAACATCAGGTCCTGGGAGAGGGAGGAGCATGGTCCTTGGGGTGGAACCAGGGGTAGACTGGTTAAGCAGCCCTTGCATGGAGCCCCTGCCATGGCCCAAGTGCTGACCACAGTTTCCTCCCACAGGGGGTGCAGACGACGCCTGGGCAGATGCAGAGGATCTCACGGAGGAGGACTATGCTCTTCGGTCAGTGCCAGGCAGTTACGGGTCTGGGCATGGGTGAGGGGCAGGTATCTGACCAGTGATGGCCATTTTCTACTGATGGCCTTGACATCATCAGTGGTCCAGGTGAGTGGATTGGCTTCCTTCGTCCACATCCCTGAAACAGAGTTGTTGAAGTCCACCGCATAGCCTCACCCGCAGCTGACTTTATGAACTGCCTGAGCAGTTTGTCTTTATCCTGGCTGCTCACAAGGACCCCAGGAAGAGTGCCCCAGTCCTGGGGTTCCTGGCACTGCAGGCCCAAGACATGGCGCAGACATCTGTGTGTCTTCAAGCCCTGTGGTTTCCAGGATGTTGATGTCCAGCCTACCAGGTGATGCTGGACACACCTGGCCTGAGGACTGTGGTCAACACATTGGAGATGCGGACACCAGAAGTTCCACAGCTGTGTGATTGGTGCCATAAGGGAGTACAGCATAGGAGTGCTTTAGGTCCCCTGAGAGGGAGGGAGGGGGCTGGCTCCCACTCTCCCTACCTCCTTTCTAAATACTTTTTAGAAAATGACAGTAATGGTATTTTGGAAAAGCTCCTTTGCATGGTCTGTGCCACATGGAAAATCTTTAACTGGCGTCAGGCATCTCTGGAATGCACATCAGCACCCTAGTCAGATCAGCTGCCCAAAATCTCGGCTTGGAGCTTGAAAAAGCATCTCGCTGTGCCCAGCTTCTGCCTGCTGGTTCCACGAGCAGTGGCTCTGGCTTGCACACAGGAATGTTTGGCTCTTCCCCCGAGATCAGACGACCTCTGCTCCAGCCAGGCCAACCTCCACATCGCGCACTGTTCTCGGCGAGGCATCTGCTGGGTTCAGCATAGCGGTGGGCATTAAAAAAATAAATTAACGGTGACTGTTTATTTGTTCTACTTTTGCCTTTATCTCTATGACTGATCAGAAGGCAGCCTAGGGATTAGGAAAATTTCATCTTTCTCCTTGCTTCAGAGGCCGCCTAAGCAGAGGGAATTCACTTGCTAGTATTTCACAATCAGTTGATAAAATAGCTCTAAAAAGTCCATCTCCCAATGAGAATTCCAATCTGTTACATTTTGAGCAAGTCATATGGCTAAAAATGGTCATAAATGGGGGAGAGGGAGGAGGGTAGAGAGAGAGAAACTCTAATGGAAGCTCAGAGACTCGATCAGCCACCAGCCTGCTGCTTTTTAGAACTTGGAGATTATCTTGAGTCTTCTGGCTTAATGTCAAGCAGTACCAGAAAGCCCTTTCCTGCCCCAGCTGCATATTGCTTCTCTTTGAAATGTGTCCCAGAGAGCAGGATAATCTCTTAGAAAGTCACCTTCCCTCACCTTCACTGGGACCGCTGTCCCGTCTGGCCTTCCCAGCCTCCCTCTCCTGGAGAAGGGAAACAAGTGCTCCTGTAGCACCTAGACTTCCGGAAATGGATACTCAGTGCAGCTTCTCTCTCTGGCCGTCTGTTTCAGAAGTTCCGAAACACATCTCTTTGATAAGGTCAGAGGCTATGACATCAAGCTGCTCCGGTACCTGTCAGTCAAGTACATCTGTGACCTGATGGTGGAGAACAAGAAGGTGAAGTTTGGCATGAAGTGAGTGCAGGGCACCCCCTCCAAGTGGGTGGAGGCCATGTGTTCAGAGGCTCGTGGGCTCAGGGATGGTGCAAAGCAGTCACCAGGGCGCACTGGGTGCCAGGCCTTGAGCATCCTCTCCCTGTATCCTCACACAGCCCTCGCTGTGAGGAGGTTCTTGTATCCCCCTCATGCAGGGGAGAAACAAGCCAGAGAGGGTAAGTCACTTGCTTGGGGGAGTCCAATAAGCACCAAGGGAGCCACCAACGTCTTGTGTACTCTGCTGCCGCTCTGCCATCTCTGGTGGATTAGCATCTCTTTTAAAGTGGATCCAAAAAAACAGGGTGGATCCAGAAAATCAGTATTCACTCAATTTTTATATCCCGTATGGACCACATTTTCACAGGACAAAGAAATGAGAAAAAATGGAGCCTGGGTTGGGGTGATGAATTTGGGAAATTTTCCCAAAGTGTAGCTTGTTTATTTTTATAATACTGACCTTTAATTATGCCATGTTTATCTTAGAAAATAAGCCACGCTGAGGCTAAGTTACAGCTCAGCTCTCTGTAGGTCCCCCTGCCCCTCCGTCATCTGTCAGAGTAGTCCTCCGTCTCTCAAATGCTGCTGGGGAGCATCCTCAGCCGATGCTGGAGAAGACAGTGGAGAGGAGAGTCCCCCTTGGGGCCCCTCCTCAACAGTGTCTGTGCTTCCTTCACCTGGGAGGCTTATACAGATTGTGGTTCTGTGGCTTTATGTCCCATCGCAGGTGCTGTGGTATCAGGGAGAGTCAGTGCTCTCACCTGGTGACTTCGGGTAGGCAGCACAGAGGTCCCATTCTTAACTGTTCAAAGTCAGCCTGACAGAAGGGCCTCATCCCAACTCTGAGAGGTTCTATAGCAGGAGGCTTATCTGAGCTGTGGTGATGCCTGTGGGGAATGGCACACATGGGCTGTGGTGCCGTAATACGTTGTGTCCTGTCTTGTAGTGTCACCTCCTCCGAGAAGGTGGACAAAGCCCAGCGATATGCCGACTTCACTCTCCTCTCCATCCCGTATCCAGGTAGGGGCTCCTTCCAGGGTCCGGTCAGGGGACAGGCTTCCCAGGACTGGGGCTCCGAAGGCCACCTGCAGGCCCTGGCCACTTAGGTGCTCAGGTGCCCTGGAGCTCCCCAATAGCATACACTGTTGCTCAGTGTAGGACAGTGTGGTTCCCGGTCCGTGGCTCTCAGCTCTGGGTAGGACACTGTCCTGGCAGGGCTTTGCCCTGGGAGGGGCCTAGGGATGGAGTCTGGACTCACACCCACCCTGCTGTACCCTTGAGCGAGTTCCTTCACCGTGCCAGTCCCAGGTTTTCTCAAGCATCATGGAAGTCGGTGAGGCTTAGCTCAGGGTCTTCTCGGATTAGGTGAAGTCAGGTTGATCAGCGTGCTCTGTGCCACTAACGTGCTGTTCTTGGGGTCAGCCACCAGTCGTGCTGTTCTGGCTGTTACTGTGGTGACGTAAGCACTCTGTTCTCAGTTGTACGTGGTTGGTGGCCTCGTCACGTTGCAGAGTGCTGTGATGAGCATGCAGCTGGCTACATGTGTCTCTGGCACAGACTGTATGTAATCTGTAGCCAGGGCAGCGTTCTCTGCACTGCATGGGTCCATTGGTAGCATTGTAGCCTTCTAGCAACACCTGCTTGTTTAGGGAGGTATGAGAGCCCTAACCTCAGTGCCAGACTTTGTGAACAGACAGCAAAAAGTGAACTCGTTGTCCTTAAAACCTCTCTCCTGCTCCTCAACACTAGCCCTGCCTTCAGTCCTCTGCTGGATCTTGTCTCTTCATCTTGGATCCATAGGGCCAATGGCAAGAGCAGACTGGTGACCCCAGATTGCTGTCAAGCCACAGGCCTTCTCTTTAGAAGCTCAGGTTCATCTGGTGCCTGGTGGGCAGAGGGTATCCTCATCAGTGTGAGCCGGTGGTACCTGAACCATGACCCCCGGTGGCCTGGCCTCCATCACTCTGGCCTCCGTCAGGGACTCTCCTTCCTAATCTCTGCCAGCTCAGCATTTGGTGGCTTGTAGGGCTGGACGTGCATCTCAGCTGCAGCACCATGTCCTTGAACAAGTCCCCTAACCCTTCCGAGGATAAATGAGGATAACGCTGTTTATTTCTGGTTGATGTGCCAGGTCCAGCCCTGACAGGTGCTCGCTGACACTGGGCCGAGTGATGGGTGTGTGGGAGGAAAGGCTTGTTTTGGCCAGCTGCTGAACCATTAACAGTGATGCCTGGGCTCGGCAACATCAGAGCTGTCAAGAAGATGTCCCACCTGGGGGTCTACATGAGGGCTTCCGTAGTGTAGTTTTCAGGTTGGTTTTCAGACCAGGCTCCCCACTCTCAGGAGATGCTTTGGGGTCCGCAGACTGAAGTACTCTGCCTAATGGGAAAGCTCTGTGTTGGCTGAGGACCCAGGTGTCAGCTTTCTGTATTTGTATTCAGGTTCTCAGTAGGACTTGGTTTAGAAAAAATTGTTTTGTGCCAGAACAGTGGCACAATATCCTTTCTGCTGTCATTGGGCAACTTGTTATAAGACTCCTGAAACTAACACCATTTGACCCAGTTATTCATTAGGCTGTAATCCAGCCAGCCTGGGCCTGCAGATGTTCATCATGTGAGTTTTATTTTTTTGGCCACACAGCATGTTAGTTCCCCAAGCAGAGATTGAACCCATGCCCCTGCATTGGAAGGCAGAGTCTTAACCAATGGACCGCCAAGGGAGGTCCTTCATCACGTCCATTTATACCCAGCCCAACATGGGTAATATTTTCTTTAATCAGAATAATGATTATGTAAATAACAGCGCAGCCACCCATAGTATTGTAGAATGAGATACTACACAGTAATAGAAAAATGCTTAAGGTGCTCATAATAAGCACAATACAAAATGAAATAGTAAAATCTCAACTGTGTGAGAGGAAAAGTACTTATATAAAGGATAAGAAAGAAATATGCCAGAATGGTAAGATGATACTATCTATCTCTGAATTTTTTTCTCTTTTCTTCCCAGAATATCATGGACTGGATCTGATAGTTGTGCATGTGTTGAGGGGAGAGTAAGGGGGGTGGGTAATCAATAAAAATTCAGAAGCCTGGGGTCGGGGAGATGCCATGTGAGGGCACAGGAGAAGCACCTTTTACTTCCTGTGCTTATGTTCTTGAATTTCCTCACCTGCCTGTATTCATAACAAAATTAACATTAGCCAGACCAAGTCCTGAAATGCACTCTGCTGCCATTTCGGGGGTCTCCGTTGAGCCCTCTGATGAGTTTGAAGCCCAGACAGGAACTGTGGTGGTATCAGTTCTCTGTCAGACTAACTTAGGCTTCGACTGGCCCTTGAAAATGAGAAGTGTTCTGGGAGCACTTCCCTCAGGCCCCAAAATAGACAGGGCCGAAAACTCCCCAGCACAAGTCTTATTTGTTTCCTTCTCGAGTGAGCGCCTGCTCTCACTTCACTTTTGGTGCCATTCCTTTGCCTCTCAATAGGCTTAGAAGCCTATTGAGGTAATGAATGTCAGGCCTTGCCCTGGGTACCAAGGTTGTTTTAATTCCCTCCATTTCTCACAGTCAGTTGCTCCTGTATCACACGTTGCTTAAGAGCTGGGCCTGGAGCCTGCGGTTTTGATTTGAGCGCTTAAGTCTAAGAAAGCAGAGCACTTCATGGGAGCTCTGAGGAATAATTGGTGTCTCTTCTAAACCTAGGCTGATAAGCTCAGGGCCTCTGTCTGATATTTATATTTCTTCTTTCTCCCAGTGAGGCACCTAGGAATAGGCTGAAGTGTTAGGGCTGAGTATTGTGGCTTGACTTCCCTGTCTACAGAGGGGCCTGGGGACTTAGAGTGAATGAGGGCAGAGGTGGGGGGTGGGTAAGAGCCACGTCTCGGACACAGCGGCTCGGTCTCCAGACTTCCCCCAACCAGAGGAACCTTTCCTTTGTTCCCGGGAGTGACCTCAGGCTGAGGGTGGCCCGAGGAGCTGGAGAGTCCCCTGGGAATGTTGATGGCCTGTGGCTGCCTTGACAGAATTCAGGCAGTTATTCTGTTGTCTTTGGGGACCTCCTCAGACTTGGACCTGTGGCCAAAGGCTTGTGTCCTTCAGAGTTTGTGTTGGCTCTGGCAGAGGACCTGAGAGGAAACCAGGAAGTTCCCCGCCAACCCCCCGGCCCTGGCCGCCCTGGCCGTGTGGTGAGGGCAGGCCTCATTCCACCTGGATCGAGCTGCAGGGCTGCACTGGGGCTCTTGCTTCGGCTTCAGCAGGAAGGTGGCACTGCTATGCTGTCTCCTGAGGGCCGTCAGTGCTCTGCCAGCTGTTTCCTGTGTATTATTTCATCTCGTCCTTAACCACTTCACAGATGAGAAAGTCAAGGCTGAGAGATGTTAACTTGTTCACGGTCCCAGAGCTAAGCTAAAGGCTGAGGTAGGAGGCTGGCAACGTTGGCAAGGCCCTTTTCACTCGTTTTCTCTCGTTTCCTGAGGTCTTAACTTGATGGTGTTTCTTACAGCGTTTCACTTGTCAAGATGGGCGTGTGTCTGGAGCACCTGTGCCGTTCACTGCCCATGGTCCTTTCCTGCATGTTACAATGCTCGGTCCTCACTGAAAGCCTGTGGGCCTGCTATAGGCAGACCTCGTTTTACTGCTCTTCAATTCACTACTGTTTACATATTGCATCTTTTATAAACAGAATGTTTGTGGGAACCCTGCGTCAAGTCTGTTGGTACCGTTTTTCCAGCATTTGTGTACTTCATGTCTCTGTGTCCCGTTTTGATAGCTTTCACAGTACTTCCAAATGTTTCATCATTGCTACACTTGTTATGGTAATGAGCTATCAGCAGTCTCTGACTTTACTGTTCCAGCTCATTGTAGGCCTAGATTTTGGTCAGCAATTTTAAGGAATAAAGCCTTTTTTTTGGCCACACCACGTGGCTTGTAGGTTCTTGGTTCCCCAACCAGTTGTTGAGCCGGGCCCACAGCAGTACTCTTGAGTCCTAGCCACTGAACCTCCAGGAAATTCCCTCAAGTATTTTTTATATTTAAGGTATATTGGTTTTTTAAGACATCATGTAATCTCACATTTAATAGACTATAATACAGTGTAAGCATGGCTTTAATATGTACTGGGAAACCAAAAGATTCACATGGCTTACGTTATTGCAGTATTTGTTTTATTGGAGTAGTAGCAGGGTGATCTTATGTGACTAGATAAGTTGCTGAGAAAGTGCTGCCATGGTTCAAATTGTATGCCACGCTTTTGTTCTCTGATTATTGGCACTTCAGGGGCATATAGAACAGAGGAACTGGAAATGAAAGGAGAGGTGACCAGCAGCCAGTGAGCACAGATGGAGAGAGAGACGTGTGCAGGCAGGCGGCACCTTGTCAGGAAGGGTCTGTGACTGGAAACCAGAGGCGCATTGGAGGTGCCCGCCCGCCCAGTCCAGTCCCCACTTGTGTCGGCTGGTGGCCACTTCCGTCCTCTGGCGCCCAGGGGCGTCTCAGGACTCTGGGCCAGGAAGGGTGATGGTGTAACTCTGCCCTTCTTTTCCAGGCTGTGAATTTTTCAAGGAATATAAGGATCGGGATTACATGGCTGAAGGGCTCATTTTTAACTGGAAGCAGGTATGAACAGTACCAGTTGTCAGCTTGGGTCTTCTGTTCCTTTGTGAAGGGAAACCAGCTAGAAAATTTTGAGGAGAAAACAGCTACCCTTTTCATTTCTTTTCTCTTCCCTGAATGAGTCTCATTTTTTTTCTCTCCCTCTTCTTCTTAGATATACATGTTTAAACTCTTATCACATACTGTTTTCTCTCCCCCTTTAGTTTCTCCCTTTCTTTAAAAAAGTTTTCAGGGACAGGGTAGGAGAAGTGCTTCATCTTTGCTCCACCACCTCCTGTGGGAAGAAGGGGGCAGCCTTCTGGTCCTCCCCAGTGGGTGGGAGCAGCCCAGGAGCTGCTGGAGGCTGAATCCAGTCCATCACCTCCGTCTCAGCAGCAAACACTCAAATGGCCAACTGGAAACTCCACTTGGCAGCAATATCTGGTCCCTTTGATTTTTCAAGCTTTCTCTTTCAGGCTGGCACAGGCATCTGGCTTAGAGAAGGCGAGCACTGTCAGGGGGACACGCTGCCTGCCCATGATAGCGACAACTTCAGGGCCTCCGCCTGTCACCATAGCGTCTCCTGGTGGCCAGCCTGTGTCTCACAGTGTCTTTCTGTCCCCAGGACTACGTCGATGCCCCTCTGAGCATCCCTGACTTCCTGACTTGCTCTCTGAATATTGACTGGAGCCAGTATCAGGTGAGGGGACCCCTGGTGCCCAGCCCACAAGCCCCTCAGGCAGAGGTCTGAAGGCCTGGCTCGCCTCCAACCTCTGACAGCCTAGGAAAGGAGGAGCTGCTAGTCTCTCTGACTCTCTCTCCTGATTTGCTCTTGGCCCAGAAAATCAAAGCTTTCTGAACATGACTCACTGAAAGATTTGCATCCACCAGGGGGTTCTGTTTCCAGAGGAGGACTGCATGGAGTTTGCTTTTCCAGCTCTGGGACTTAGTGACTTTTTTCATTTTACCTTTTAAATGCGTGTTCCATCAGAGGAAGTGCAGCGCTCCCTGACCTGATTTGCTCATAGAAACCTGAAAATTATTTCCATTGTGCGTCTCTCTTATTACTGTCTGCCGTGGAAGGGGCACCAATCTTACTGGATGAACCCATCTGTCTACCACGTCTGACCCACACTGTATAAGCCCATGGCCCATTAGCAGTCTCCTTGCCACCTGCTTCAGCCAGGACAGGGAGCCTCATTCTGCCCACTGCCTTCCCCACACCTATTCCCTCTGCCTGGCTGCCCCCTCCCCCAGGCTCCTTTTGTCTGGCTGACACCATGCCTTCAGGATTTGGCTTGAGTGTCCGTTCCAAGAAGACTTGCCTGATGTGCCTCCTGTCCCCATCCCTGGGGAGTTGGATGCTTGCGTTACATTCCCATTAATCCCTGGGCTTGTCTCTCTTGGAGTTTTCCACTGAGCTCTAGTTACTGATTTATGATAGAGCTGCTTCCCCATCTTCTGTAGACTGAACACCAGGAGGATGGGGAACCACGGCTTGTGCATCCTAGAACTGAAAATGGCCTGGAGCCAGAAGGCTGAGCCCCTGAGTACCCAGAAAACATCCTGCTTCCGTCCTCTTTTCATCTGCTCCCGGGTCTGGACAGTTCCCATTCAGCCTTGAGATCTCCCTCTCCCAGAGGCCCAGCCCCCCCTGTTATGCAGCTCTGTGTTCCAGTATCACCTTGGACTTTGTTATCCTAGTAGCAGATGGTCTGTAAAGGCAGAGGCCATGCTTACCCTGTTTTTTTCTTATATATGTGCCCCCGGATACAAGGCAGATGCTCCATAACTATTGACATGAGCCAGTTATAGGGGTGTTGGGTCTTCCCTGTGTAGGTGTTTTTGCAAGAGAGGCGACTTCAGAAGGAGAGCCGATAGGTTGTTTGTTGTGTCTCAGAAAGATGGAACAAGCTGAGGAGCCTTGTTCCCTACTGTCAGGCCCCAGTCTGTCCCTAGACAGGTGGCATGGCCAGAGAAAGCGGCAGGCCTCCTCTTGAATCTGCTGTGTGCAGAGGCCTCGAGTAGGCCCCACCTAGCTACCACCGCTCTCTCTGCTGGCACCGTTCTTTGCCCTTGTGCATACAGATCTGAGAACCACTTCCTCACCAAATTCCCTATAACTGTACATCAATGCTGTCTACTATGTTGACGGTATTGATGCTGCCAAGAAAGTCTGTCTTTCTGGGAAGGGTCCCTTGTATGTGGAGTTGTGTTTAGTGGATAGAGGCCCTGAGTGTGAGCTCCTTTGGCTGTTCTCAAGGGGCTCTGTGACCTTGAGCAAGTGACCTCACTTCCCTCTGAAAGCAGAATTGACAGCACCTGTTACAGAGTTGTGGCGAGGTTCAGATATGATCACTGCATGAAAGTGTCCTGTTAATGGAAATGCCGGACCAATTTAGTGATGATGATTGGGGGCGACTCCTGGCTTACTAACTCGGGAGTAAGCGCTCATAAAGCCCCAGGCACGAGGGTAGGGGGCAGGTTCCCCCAGCTCTGCCTGCTCTCTGGTGTTGCTCAGCCAGTTGGCCTCACTGTGCTTTGCCATCCTCTTCCTCAGCCAGGTCCTTTCAGCCCCTGCGCTGACTCTTCAGCTCCCAGGTCCACCCATCACCACTCCCTTCACCCTCTGCCAGGCCACCCAGGCCTCACTAGGCGATCCGCACCTACAGTCTTTCCCAAGTGTCCAGTCATGTGGACACCTGAAAAGCTGCCCAAAATGGAATTGTCAAAACCCGGAGCACCCCCAGGCCCTCTACCATTTACCCAGATGCTCAAACTCAGAATGTTGGAGATGGTGGCTCTTATCCCTCACATTGATGGCTAGTTCCCATCAGTTCTCTAAGTCTCTGCCCCAGGGATTTTCTCCAGTCCTTCCTGCTTCCGTCTCATGTCACTGGCCTAATACAGGCTACCATCATCTAATGGCTGAGAGTGGGGCCACACTGAGGGGCAGCCAACTGGAAGTAAGGAACGTAAAGCATGTGAACAGGGCCTGGCAGAGAGCAGTACTTAGGTGACAGGCCAAGATTGTCATTGTCACTCCATCCTTCCAAATTCCATCTGACTTTTCCTGTTATCCTCAGAAGTCCAAGGACTCTCACGTGGTCCACCAGTTCCACGTGGCCCAAGCTTGTTGTGGTGACTCATTGGCTCTCCCCTCCCTCTCTTCCAGCCACCCTGGCCATCTTCCTTAGGGAAGATGCTCTCCAGCTTTGCACATGCTGTTCTCTATGCCAGAAATACTGGGTGCTTTCCTTAAACCCTTTTCTCACATGCATGTCACCATCTCTTAAAAGCCTTACCTAATGGTCCCCGAGGATCGGGCTAGGCTCACCTCCCATTACATGGTTCCACAGCATCTTACAGGGCTTCTTTAGTCAGCACACCTGCAGCAGTTCACTTTGGCTTCTGTTCCCTGCAGCCCCAAGAGCTGGGGTTATTGTGTTCACTGCTATGTCCCAGGGCCAGGCCCACAGTGGTGTCCACAGCAGTGGTCCCAGCGCGCGAGGAGCAGTGCTGCCCTCTGAGTAGCCAAATGGAATCTCCTAGAGCTCTGCTCTTTCATTCTGTGCCCAAAGACCCCTTCCAGTGGCTGCTTCTCCTCACACAGACCCCTGACCATGAACAGGCAGTGAAGGAACTTTCCAAGGGTACCTCCTAGTCCCTAAGCACTAAGCCTTATAGATGCAGAGCCCTCATTGGACTTGGTCTAGGAGAAGAGACAACACATAATTTTCATCTGCGTAGTAAGATTATTGGCCAGTGGCTACAGAAGACTCTGTATGTAGATAATGGGGCTGGGCCTTTGAAGGATGAGTAGGAGTTTGCCAGGCAGGGGAGACTACTCCAGGCATACAGATGTAAGCCAGATATGTGGTACTCGGCTTTGCACCTGGAGGCTTTTTCACGACACACATGGAGTGAATCAGAAATGAGTGTAGATTTTCATGCATTTCCAGGGTCCTCTTCGCATTCTGTACTCTCGTTAGACATTCATTTCTTCACTCTAGTATCTGAGGAAATAGACATCACAGTGTAGCGTGTGACTGACCACAGGCCTGGGTCCAGACCCCAGCTCAGCTTAGCTGTGTGACCTTAGGCTTCCGCCAACCCAGTGCTCCCCAGGCTAGGTTCCTGCCCCCGTCCTAGGCGCCATGGCCAGTAGCATCTGCTGCCACTCCCTGGTCATTGGTGTCCCCTTCAAACAGCTGCTGTGGTTGGGGGCCCCTGCAGGCTCGTCCTTGGTGGCCCCCTGCCCTCTCCTGGCTGCCGCAGCCCTCCCCCCACCCATCCAAGCACCCCGAGCATCTGCCGCAAGTCTCCTGCCTCTCCTGCTCTTTCTCCCCTGGGACTCACAGTGAGGAGGAGATCTGTGGACAGTGGTGTGTCTGACACGTTGAACCAGACAAGCAGAGAGACCCCCAAGCTGCCATGGGTAATAACTTTATTAATGTGGCGCTGCAGCAGCTTTCTCTGGAGCCACTGAAAGTGGGTCAGGACTCTCCAGGGTCTGTGGGAGGGTCAGGTAAATGAGCCTGTTTTGAATTCCTGGGAAAACCATTCCAATTACAGGTGCTGTGTTCACCTTCCCTGTGGGAGCACTCTTGCCGGCATTCACCGCAGCCTCTCTGCACAGCCCAGACACTGAGAAGTAGTTGTGTTGAGAGGCTGTCCCCAGCTCGGGGGGCGGGGCCCACAGAACTGGGTCAGGCCCCTCCATGGAGTTCCAGACTCCAAAGTGGGCTATTTCTCAGAGCATCTGGTTTAGACCTTTTGCTTGGGCTAGAACAGAGGTTCCAATCTCTAATAAGCTTTTGCTTATTTTTTTATCTCCTACCTCATGGGTCTCCTGTTTTAAAAGTTTTGTCTGCCAGACTGCATTTGTTATTCATTGAAAGACAGTATAGTGAGTAGCAGTAAAAAAAGCGATTGATGAGAAGGCTGATATTTTCCTTAGTTTCTATGATATAATGGCAGATGAAGTAGCTCTTGCTGTTTGATGACAATGGCCACAGGCTCGAGGTTCTTTGTTGACTTCTGTTAATTCCCTGGACAGCTGTGCGTGGAGCCCAGGACACAGAGGAGGTTAATATCCAGCTATTGCTAGTGGGTGTGGGGGTGTGGGTTGCCCGGGCCTCTGCATGGCTCCCCTTCCTCGCTCTCACTTTGGGTGAGAGCACACTGAGGGAGGGGCCCATGGGAAAGGGTGCAGGGAAATGTGGGGAATGAAGTCACAGAGAATCTGGGGTTTGGGCCTGTGACCATGAACCTGCGGTACTTTTTGCCCCAAAATAACTTTTATTGGTCTTTTATTTTTTAAATATTGTATAAATTCCCATTCTGAGTTAATACCTTTTCCTGGAATCCTTTTTTTTTTCTTTTCCAACAGAGTTGGGACCTGGTGCAACAAACACAAAACTACCTGAAACTGCTGCTTTCCATAATTAACAATGATGGTGAGTCTGCCTCGGCCTGCCTCAAGCCAGTGGATGTTCGGGGTGTTCCCAGGTCTTGACAGCACCAGTGTGTGATTATTGGAACCTTTTGCTCTATGGGAGAAGGATATGGGGATTCGCTTATCATTGGCCGATTTATTCCATGTTCTCAAAACCCTAGAAAACAAAATTATGAACTTCCTACAGTCTGAAGTACACACAGGGTGTCCTACACTGGCTCAGCTGGCCTTTGAGCTTTGAACCTCAGCCTTTTGTGTGGGGCTACAGTGGCCTCTTCCCATTCAGAAAGTTGAGAGAAAGTCAGTCTTGGCTTCTTCTTGGTCACACACAAGCCCATGGCAGGCCTGTTCTCTGGATGGTGCTCCAGCTGGTCTGACTGTTTTGGTTGAATGAGCCCATGATGCCCAGTGTCCTGGGGCAGTCTGAGTGACTTCTCCTTATCAGTCAGGACTTGTGTGAGGTTGCACTTGCTTGAGCAATATAACCAAGAAGCCCCAAGAGCAGAGCCAGGAGACAAAGAGCAGAAACAGTCTCTCCTTGTCTCATATCCATTGTTTAGTTAGCTCAAAACCAGCAGTCATTTCAGACTTGTCTCCTGCCGCCTTGAATCCTCCATAAGAGAGACACGGTCTCTGTCCCAGAGCTCACACTCATTGTCTCCATTTGGGTCAAGTGCCCATCCTTAAACTGTGGTGGGGTTGGTGGGACATCCCATGCCTGCACCTGGGGCTAGGCTGTGGTTCTGAGGTAGCCTGGATATCACCCTAGACCTGGGCGGTGACACATCCCCTTCTCATCAGCTTGTGTTTGCTTTTCTCCTGGGCCACCTGTCCTGTGTCCTGCGTAGATGACAGCGGGCTGCTGGTACACTGTATCTCAGGCTGGGACCGGACCCCTCTCTTCATCTCTCTCCTGCGCCTTTCCTTGTGGGCTGTGAGTACACATGGGCTGGGCTGAGGGTCAGGGAGCCTTCAGGGCCTTCCAGGGTCTACTTTTGGGGAGCGCTGAGCCTATCCCCAGAAGCAGAGAGGATTTGGCCTGAGGGACCTCAGGTGTCCAGAGCAGGAGATGTGAAGTTTGACCATATTCCTGGGCTGTGGGGCAGCCTGGTGGTTGGGGTTCTATGGGTGTGGTTCAGCCCTTGAGGCCAGGAGGGGGCCTCTCTCTGATCTGGACACGTCTCTTCCAGGACGGGCTCATCCACACGTCCCTGAAGCCCACTGAAATCCTCTACCTCACAGTGGCCTACGACTGGTTCCTCTTTGGGTGAGCCTTCGGGGGACGGACAGCAGGCCGTGGGATGGGGGCAGTGTGTGCGTGGGTGTGGGGGCTCCTGTGACAGGGTCGAAGGTGAAGACAGTCCCACCCCCTTGGGAAGACGGGAGGCGCTGGTCAGGCCCACTGAGGCTGTGAGGCCGGTGCCACGGGCTCTCCCCGTCCTCCTGCCTGCACGCTGCTGGCTTTGACTTCCTTGCCTTCTTGTTTCAGGCACATGTTGGTAGATCGACTCAGCAAAGGAGAGGAGGTGGGTACTGCTCACAGTCCACGAGCATGTGTCAGGGCTCCACAAGCTCTGGCTCCTATACTCCCAAGAGGGACAGGATGACGGTCTGTTCAGTGCCCACACTTTGGGGGCAGCTCTTTGCCTGGTGTGTGCTGGGGCTGGGCAGCGTGGCAGGAAGAAATCCAGCCCAGCAGTCCCCCACGCTGCACCTCAGTCTCCCGCTCTCTCAGGAAGGACAGTTACCTGTGACCTTCCTGTGTCAGTCCTTCTCCCCTCTTTCTCTGCCATCCTTTTTACGGCTGACTTTGTTTTCTGCACTCAGCTTTGGAAGCAATTTACAAGTCGTTCGTGTGCCCCTCACCCTTACAGCTGAAACCCAGAAGCTCTTCCCTGTCCTCTGTCTTCATCACACCCAGTCGGCAACTTTAAGCCCTGGGGCCGTCCGTGCAAGCAGAGGCCTGCCTGCCCCTCACCACTGGCCCAGGCCCAGTCAGGGGCCCTGGGTCCCTTCCTGTCTGGGCACTGTCCCTCCTTCCTCCTCTGTGCCCTGTCCACACAGCATCCTTTTTGTAGCCTTCGCCGTGTTACTCTTTTTTCACCCTGTTTTCCCTACACGCAGACCTAGAGTCAGACTTGAGTGTGAACCCTAGTTGTGCCACCTATACCTGGGTGATCTTGGAAAGTGTTATTAACCTGGAGTCTCCTGGTGTCCGTCCTGCCGCCTCACAAGGAGAACGAGTCCAGATGCCCAGCGTGGGAGTTGCACACAGTGCTGTCTCTCTCCACACCCCCACCCCCCATTTTCCTGAAGCATCCTCCTCCCCTCCTGAGGCTCCCTCTTTCTGGGATCTTATCTTGTGCCTTCTTCTTTTGTTCCTCCCTCTCAGCTGCTCCTCTCCCCTTGTAAATCTCTTCTGAGCACTTATCGCATCTGCCAGAACTGCAGAGCTCATAAGCCTGTTCCTCAGAGGCCTCTGTGAACTCTGTCAGAGGCGGTGACTTTGGCACGGAAAGCTGCACACACAATCCCTTGCAGCCTCTCGTTTTGAAACTTGCCGGGTGCTGATGCCGCAGAACCTATTGCCTGCCCACCGCCGTGCTGTCCCTCACCAGCAGATTTCACCTCAGAGACTGGGTAGGGGATGCAGCTGAGCCCAGTGGGTTCTGGATTCAAACCCTGGCTATGTCTCAGCATAAACAAGAGGGTCTCCTCAGCCAGGAGGGCAGGCAGAAGGTGGGCTTTTCTCTTAGCACCCCCTTCCCTACCTCCTAGTTCACACACTCAAATTACCCATACTTTAAAAACATGCAAAGGGCTAGGACCTGTTAAACAGCATTCTGTACCCTTCCTTTGCCTTTGAGATTCTCTGAGTGCATTAGCATATTAAAATCTGAAAAGTCTGTAATGAAAACATCTGTTTCATTTTATGTAACAGGGAATTTCCTGGCAGTCCAGTGGTTAGAACTCTGTGCTCAGGATTCCATGCCTTCGTTGCTGAGGGCCTAGTGTCAATCCTTGGTCAGGGAACTAAAATCCCACAAGCCAAAAAAAAAAGAAATTATGTAACAAAGTTTTCAAACTGGACTGACCTTGGCACCTTCCCTCCTCTTTTTGAGGAAATCTTACCAGGCTCTGGGATACTCTGTAGGTGTTTCTCCCAAGTGACGGGTGGATGGACCACACCTTTCAGAATCACTGCAGAGACAGAGCATTGTGTGCACTTTGCAGAGGCCCGATGGATGTGGGTGCTGGCTGGAAGGAAAGAGAGCCTTTGCCTACAGAGACGGGGATGTGGATGTGGGGCCAGAATTGAGGGCCTCCCCCTGCCTTGACCTGCCTCAGACTTCATCCTGACCCTGGTCTCTGAGCAGTGCAATCTATGGGCCTGAACCAAACTGTTTCTGTGTATTTCCCCTACGAAATCTGATTCCTTACCCTTCCGTGGTATTCCTGCTGTGTCTTGAGGCCTCCAGATCCTCTCTCTCCCAGCTGTCCTTCCCTGTGACCCTCTCTCCATGGTATTCTCAGGAGAGACTGAGGGGGAGAAGCGGCTGTTATCTTCATCCTTTTCAGTAGCTTGAGAACACATGTGTTGAACTTGAAGATGGTCTTGTGTTCTCAGGAAGGAAACATAGTCCCTTCCTTCCTTGCCCAGCCCCGGCATGCCTGCCCGAACTGCTACGCCCTCTCTAGCACCCATTCTGTTTCCACACCAGAATATCTGACAGGGTCCCCATAGTGGGGCTGCTGTCTGGCAGGGGTGACCAGGGTCGTTGGCTGCCCTCTGGGAGTCTAGCCACCTAGATCCTTCTCCCTGGGGAAGACTATCTTCTCATGTGTGCTGCTTTTTTGTCTGTTTCTTAGATTTTTTTCTTCTGCTTCAATTTTTTGAAGCATATCATCTCTGAGGAGTTCTCTGCTCTGAAGACACAGAGGTAAGGAGAGACCTGCTCTTGCTGAAGGCAGGTGTACTGGGAGGGGCCGTGCTAGGGCAGGTGGTCTTGCTTGCCATCTTCTCCCCACCCTGCTTCCCTGCATGCTGGGCAGGCTGGCCTTCCGTCCCTGCCTTCCCTCTAAGGGCAGGTAGGGATAACTGGGGAGGGCCAGAGGATGAAGAGGCTCATCTTGTGACTAGGGGTGCAGGGCTCGTTGCTGGAGGAAGGGATGGGGAGACCCCCAAGCTGCCCTTGCCATCACCTCTGAGGCCAAAGTTCTCCTCCCTGAGTTGCTGCAGAGGTGTGTCTGTGCAGCCCCCCACCACAGAGCAGAGTCTGCTCCCAGTTTGGCACACACAGGGGTCTTGGCCTGGTGATTGCTTTAGGACCCCTGTGAGGGTTGGTGTCTGTGCCGTGTTCCCTCACCTTCCAAATCCAGGCCCCTAATGTGTTGAGCCAGACTTGGCCTCTGAGGGGCCATGCTGACAGGCAGGAAGCAGGCTTTGCTGGTCTCCCAGAAGTGGGCCTTGGCCTTTTACAACAGGCTAGGTAGGACCTGTCTCCATGAGTTTCCACTGAGCTGGAGCTTCTTTTCCAGGTGGGCAGCATAGTGGGAGACAAAGGATACCCCCAGTCCAATCTGGAGCTCACTGTTCTGGCTTCTGTTTATAGGAGGAAGAGTTTGCCAGCTCGGGATGCAGGCTTCACCGTGGAAGATATCTGCATGCTGAGTGAGTCATGGGCCCCAGCAGACTTTCTCTATGCATCTTTCTGGGTATGGACCACAGAGGGATTGTTTGTTCTAGAATCTTCTGTCCCCGGTCGTATGGCATAGAGGAGGTGGGGAATCCCTCATAGGAGAAGATAATGTGCTAACTGATGGTCCTGGCCTCTTTTCAGGACGGAAGGACCGTGGCAGCACCACCAGCCTTGGCAGTGACTTCTCTCTAGTCATGGAGAGCTCCCCAGGAGCCGCCGGGAGCTTCACCTATGAGACCGTGGAGCTGGTCCCTGCAGGAGCACAGACTCAGGCAGCTTGGTGAGGGCCAGGCTGGCACTGAGCTTGCTAACAGCTGGCAGCCAGGGCTCCAGCTCCAGGGAGCCCCAGGAACAAAGGGGCCCCAACAGTAGGCCTGAGAGCTCAGCTACCTGCCCTGCTGTCTCCGCTGGGCCTCAGAGGCCAGCCATCTGGCTGGGGAGGGATGCTGCCACACTGGCCCAAGAGCATCAAGGGCCAGTGCTCTCCGTGGGACAAAGGAAGAAGCTGCAGGGCTGGGCAGACGGGGTGGGGTGAGGGGAGGGTGTTAAAGGAACTTCATGGGGGCACTCCCTTGTATCAATTGCCTGGGAGGTAAGGCCAAGCTTAGAAAAAGAAAAAAGTACTGAGTACGAAATGAAGGTTGCTGATCGGGAGCTCATTTGAGGTTCAGCTCCTTTGAGAAGCAGATGACTTTTCTCCCTGGACAAAGGGCTCGAGATTTTGTACAACACTTGGAGGGAGGGGCAGTCCTTAAAACTGTTAGTTCAGAATCTGTTGCCCAGCATGTGCACTGAGGCCAGTAGGTCAGTGTGTGTGAACGGCATAGTCCCTCTGTGAAGACCCAGCTCTCGCGGCCCATGGCTAAGCCCAAGGGAGTGCTGGGTGTGCCCACTCCCATGTGGCATTTTTCCAGTGGAAGTAAAAACTGGGCCCAGAGACTCAGCTCAGGTGAGCAGAGGGTGGGCCTGAGGTGGCCTTTCACCAGCAGCCCTGTCTTCACACCACAGGAGGAAGAGCCACTCCTCCTCTCCACAGAGCATGCTCTGGAACCGGCCACAGCCCTCCGAGGACCGCCTGCCTCCCCACCAGGGACTGGTGGAAGCCAAGTCCTCCAGCTCCTCGTCTTCGAACCATTCTGACAACTTTTTCAGGATGGGTAGCAGTCCCCTGGAGGTCCCCAAGCCCAGGTGAGGAGCTCCAAAGTTCTTCCCTCTTGATAAGGCTGGAGTGTGGGATTCCAGGGCACATGGCCTGGTAGGTGGTACATCCAGGAGACCAGAGGGGATTGACAGATTTGCAGGCTCACCCACTTTAGGAGGTACAGAGTGAAAGCAGGTTCACGGAGCAGTCTGAGACTCCTCCTTCCTGAAGCCCTGGCCGATGGGGAGTCGAGAATGTGGGGCAGTTGCGATGTGATGGGCAGGGAGTTGGGGCTGCCACCACCTGCTGCCTTTGCTAGGTCTCAGCCCCTGTGAATGCCACATTCTGATTAAAGAGATGGAGCTGGATCCTCTTGAGTTGCTTCTGGTTCTCCCATTCCTTGTCTGAATTGGTGGGCCATGGAAGAGAATGGCCAGTAGGGCGTCAGGCTAGGTGTGTGTAGCTGGTGCAAACCTCACAAGACTGTACACCCAGCAGGAGAGCATCTCAGCCAGGACGGACAGGTGGGCCTGGAATGTGCTGCAGAAATCATGTTTCTCTGGTGAGATTAAAGCTGAGCACCGGGCAGGCTTAGGATTGAGGGATGGCCTGCCATTTGGGGAAAGGATTTCCTCACTGACCTCATACCTTCCATGTCATAGCCAGGGAAGAAACCCTGTGATTTATTTTGTTTTCTAAAGCCTTGAGAATGTCTGGTTCATCTGGAAAGAACAAAGCAGTGTGAGACTGAAGAGGTCCCCTTAACAAATGCCAGGGAGAAAAGACCTTTAGCAGAAAGATCATAAGTGTTAAAGTCCACTCCAGAGTCGCCCAGCTTTGTCAGGTTTTCCAGAATTTCAGGTCTTTCCTTGTAGCAGACATGTTACCAAAGAGGAAACTGAGCCCAAAGGTGGCAAACTTATTATATAAGGAAAGACCTGAAACTTTGGAAAATCTCTTTCCTTCGCCATCCTCTGGTTTTTCCTTTCTGGGCAAAGACAGACAATGGAGGGAGGTGGGGAAGAGCATCCTCCCCTCGCAGGCTGAGCGGGTCAGCTCTAGGCGAGTAGGAGCTGCACTGTCCAGAGGAGTCACCTAAAGGTGAGCCCTTCAATTTTGAGCACCGCCATGTCAGCCAGTGCTGTAGCTGAGTCTGGTAAGCAAAGGCCACAACCCCTCTATCCCCACGGGTTGGTGGAAGCAGCTGAGCAGAGGTGGCACCCAGCAGATAAGCCCCCTAGCTGTGCTCGCTCGCATCCTTGGTGCCGCCCCATGTCCGTGTCAGCTTTCCTCAGGGCTGCTGTGGGGCTGCTGTGGCACGGTGTGACCCTCTTGCAGGCTGGAGCTCCTGTTCACCATCCCTCCTTTTCTGCCTGTGCAACATTGCTGGACAACTAGGAAGGAAACCAGAAGATTCCCCTAGTCTCCTGGGTCCTCCTGGTCTTAAGTGTCCACTTGTTAGGGCTCCCCTACTGAGGCAGCACCCCACCACTCGCCTTAGCTCTTAATCATTTTCTTCTTCCTGACATTCATTCCAATTTTGTGGTCATTTCCCTCTCTCCCCGGTGGTTATCCACCTGCACTGGGCTCAAATGCTATGGCTGGTCCAGGATGGTCCAGAAGGCTGAGGAGAATCAGGGGTGTCCTCCTGACTTGGGACCCTGTGAACTGGGGCCTGGTGGAGGAGGCTGGAATAACTGGTCCAAAATGGGGCACAAGGCCTTGGAGAGGCATGGGGTGGACTGCTGTGTGGTTTCTGATGGCTCTGCTGGGCTGTTCTGGCAGTGCTTGCTTGTAGCCAGGCTGGACTGGCTACAGGCTGGGCTAGGAGACAGGGTTCCTGATTGGATGCTTGTTTGCCAGGGGTCTTGAAAGACTAGATTCTGATTTAGAGCATTCTAATTATAATTATATATCTCCATTAACATGAAAATTAATTTAGTCCTTCTTATCTTAAAGTGCCTAAGGGATCCTGTCATTAGCTTTCCTGCTACTCTTAGGTAACAGTAACCAATCAGCTTTTTAATGCAGCGGGAGGAACTGTGTGGAAAGCTATGTGTGACAGCTGAAATTCCCCTAATAATATGAATTCTCTGGGTTTCATATGCTGCAGAGTCCTAAATTCTACCAGTGTATCTCTTTTTTTTCATTAATTTTTTTTTGTTTTTAATTGGAGGATAGTTACTTTGCAGTGCTGTGCTGGTGTCTCCCATACTGCCATGTGTGAGCCAGCTGTAAGTGTACACCAGGCTGAGCTCCCTGTGTGATACGGCAGCTTGCCACTAGCTGCCTGTTTTACATGTGGTAATGTATGTGTTTCAGTGTTAGTCTCTCAGTTCATCCCACCCTCTCCTCCCCACCCACCCCCCACCATGTCCATATTAGCATATCTCCTTTAAGGTAGGACTGCTGGCAAAGAAATTGGGGGAGCTTTGTCCAAAGTTAAGAAATAGGTGTCGGGTTAGTAAGAAGGTTCTGTGGGGTGCTGATTCTTATCCAGTCCCAACCCCATACCCCTCACTGGCAAGACTGGTGGCCCTTTTGTGTCCTTAGTTGTCACTACAGTAGCTTCTGAGTTGTGTTTCTGGACCACTGTTAAATCTCTCATCATCTGCAGGGCTGGGCTGGCAAGAGGCAGGACGCCTCCCTGAGGCCTGGTCAGTAAGGTGCCCCTCTCCGTATGGTCTTGGTCTCTGCTCCAGGGTCAGACATCCCGGGGGCCGGGGATTGCTAGCACTGTACATGCCTAGGGTGGGAGGATGCTATCACTGAGCCCAGCTGGAGGCCAAGCTTCCTGAAGAGCAGATGAACTTGCCTGAGTGACATCCAGCAGCCTGGTTGAATAGCTGAGTGACAACATAGGCACCAACTCTGCTACCCAGATAGCTGCCCCTCCCCCATCCTTCCCCACCTACTGACTGCTTGTTACAAGCAATGTGCTGTGTTCCCAGCTGTGTTTAATGAGGTGGGAAAACCAGGTTGCTTTCTGTGACACACAGGGTTCCTGTCCCATGTTTGATGGGTTCTCGCTTGGGGCTACAGGTCCAGACCAGGGATGAGTGGTGAGGAGCGTTAAGGCATTGCCAGCTTGAGACTGAGATGGATAAGAGAAAACTTGGAGCCTCAAAAAACTTCTCCTTGGGTTGCTGCATGAATGCAGAGGTCCCTGGTTCACACACATAGACACACATAGCAATGCTTGAAGTCCAGGCTGGGGGAAACTTAATGATCTTTCAAATCTGATAAATCTTGTCCTAGCTGTTGATGAGGTCAAACACTTCCCTTCTGAGCTCATTTTTTTCATCCCATCGTTAAAGTAGGAATAGTGATCTTTGTCTTCATGAGTTTGGGTTTAAGTGAGGTGACCTTAGAAGCACTGTCAGCTCTACCATTTTCCAGTTTGAGGATGGCTTGGCCCGATGTCCCCTCCAGTCCTGTAGGTAGATGGGTGGAAGTGGATGCTGTGTGTGTACTTGAGTTAAGGTGTAGGGCAGAAGGGCATGGGGCTTATTAAAGCTGCTTGTATTACCTGTGCACTAGGGGTAACTTGAAGGTTTTCCCTCCTTTCACTTGGCAGGTGCAGTTTCTTCCTTCTGGTGACTGTTTCCTGTCATCTTTAGGGTGTCCCCTCTTGCCAGCTAATTTAAATTGGCACTTAGGAGCACCTCTGTGCTTCGTACAGCTCCTTGCTCTCAAACCCAGAAACTCAGTGGTTATGTTACTTTGCAACCCTTTCTTTGACAAAAGCCTCAAATAGAAAGGTTCATTTGGAGCCTGTGTACTCAACTCTTGGAAAAGATGCAGAAGATGGTTGGCTGCTTGCTGAGATTACTTTGTGACCCCTGGGATCATGCGTCCTGTTGCTATTTATGCTGCCTACTCCATGCCACAGCTGTCCCCTGGCTGCTTCAAGCATGGCTCTTGCCTGGTGCTGCTGCCTGCTGGACAGGGCAAGTACAGGGAAGGCAGCCTTAGAAGACCAGGAGCCCTTGCTAGGAACCTGTCTGTAAGCACATTCTACCTGGCTGTCTTTTTCCCATTGGAAATGTGAGTCTGTGATAGCCCTGGGGAGTGGAGTTAGGAACGTGGAAACCCTCACGTTCCCTGTTCTGGAAGTCCCTCATCCTCCCCAGCCTCCTCTACTTCACGTTAGTTTCGTTCCCTCAACACTTTGCTGTTTAACAACTGTTTTCCCAAAAACTGGAAAAGAATGTCTATCTTAAACTTGGAGCAATAGATGAGGTTTGTGGAGCCAGGCTGACCTCAAGAGGGGTTGCACCAACATGAGAACCCCATCATGACCCAGAGGAGGCACAGGACCGGCCCCCAACTGTGGCCTGCAGCTTGCTCTTATGTGTAGTCAGCTGTTTGATTTATAAACGGTTAAGGATCACCAAAGATGCAGCATCTGGCCATCAAGCATCTCCACCTAGGAAGAAGAAAGCCTGCTCCATCATCGCCAGGGCTTCCGGCAGGCAGCCCATCCTGTCCTCATCCACGTCCTGTTGCCACACACCTCCAGGGTAAACCAGGAGCAAGGAATATGGCAAGTCTCTGTTGCAGGAGATTCCATCTGTTTTCCCTGGTCTCAAGGTGATTCTGTTGTATGACAAATCTGTAATCAAACTTGGCTCTAAAAAATAAAAATCTCTTCTTGTACTCACTGACTGTATTGGAGCCTTGGGCGAGTGTCTTCCTCTGCCCGGGCTGCCATTTCCCTGCCTCTAAGATGAAGATGGCTTAGGATCAGCAGAGATGTAGCGCTGGCCAGAGCTGCACTCAGTTTGGCCACTGCTTGCAGATAAAGCTGGCCTGGGGACCCGGGGGTGCTGTCACCTCAGTCTAGGAGCCCTCTACACCAGCCAGCTCGGTGGGCCAAGGTCAGTTCATTTTTCAGTTCTCCACTCCCTATACCACAATTCATGCTTCTGCTCTGTTTCTGGGTCCCTCAGGAACACCTGCTGTTCTTGAATTAAAGGATAAAGGGTCAGGCATCAAACATGATATACCTCTGGGGACAGGGACCTGGTGTCACTGATGGAAGGGCCTTGTTTGATGTTTCCCCATCTCCTCCCCTCCTCCCCCACAAGCTGGGCCACTGTCCATAGACAGCAGAGAAGGCTTGGCTGTGAGTGGGGAGCTGGTGGCAGTGGTATATTCCCAGTGCAGCTTTCCTTTCCCCGCATCCTGCAAACCTCTATTTGAAAAAGGTCTGATGAAGCTGTCAAGTTGGCTGCCGGATTCATCCCTCCCCTCTGGGCATACAGTGAGTTTGCTGGGTTGATGCTTGTGAATACAAACTTTGGCTCCTGGAAGGCACTGCAGAGGAAGAGGGTGGGGCTCAGGGCACCCAACTATGTCACCACGTCCACCATCCCCAGGAGACTCCTCTTCTCATCTCTTTGATAGGACCTCAGTGATCCTGGGCTCCGCGTTGCCCACCCTGCCATTCTCCGTGCCAGGAGTGTGAGGTGATCCTGCCTCGCTGGCTCCTGGAGCATTCAGTCTTGCTCCCCTCCTTGTGGTGCTGTTGAGATCTTGCTTGTTTTGTCAAGCAGAGCAGGCATGCGCTGGTCCCTGGCTTTGGTTGCTTGCTCACCTTTGTCACCATGCTTTGCTCTTGTTCTTTTGTTCCTATAAATCTTTGCATGAAGTATTTATCCTCACAGCTAAGCCTCCCTTATGGTCTTGACTCTTCTTTCTTGGTCATAAGCTGTGCAGCAGTTTTTGCACTTTGGGAGAAAGTGGTTGACTCTACAGATGCTCTTCCAGTAGGCCCCTGTGGCCAGGTCCCAGGGCCACCATAGCCCTACCCCAACCCCGACTCTTCCAGGGCCTCCCCTGTCAGGCATATGACTGACTACATCATCTCCCCTCTCTCTCCTCTTTGCCCCAGATCAGTGGACCATCCCCTGCCCGGATCCTCTCTCTCCACAGACTTTGGCAGCTGGCAGATGGTAACAGGCTGTGGCAGTATTCAGGAACGGGCTGTCCTGCACACAGACTCCTCTCTCCCTTTCAGCTTCCCGGATGAGCTCCCTAACAATTGTCTGTAAGTGTCTTGCTTGAGAAGACAGGATGCCCCTTCCCCCGCCTGTGTCAGAAGCTGGCAAGCAGTCGAGTGCTGGCCAGGAATGAGGTGGCAGCTGGCCCGAGGGAGCTGGCCTGGGCTCCCTGCCCCTCCTGAATGTCTCCACTAAGTATACCTCACTGGTCCTGCACCCTGAGGTGTGAAGGGGGCTGATGGGCTGCTCAGGAAGGGTGCTGGAATGTGTTCACTCTCCCCGGCCTTGGAAACCCATCCATGGATGTCTTGGGGCACACCCTTAGGGAAAGCTGGCTGGACTCTAACTATAGAAGATGCTATTTCAGTCCAAGGCTTTGCCTGACATGAGAATCCTTTGAAAGCGGAACAGTGGGGTAGTGAAGGTAGGTGTATGGTGGAGACAGAGCCAGAATGGAGCTGGGTTAGCCCAAGGGCTGTGCTCCCAAGCAGAACCGAGGGTTCCTTGCTGTTCCCTGCCCCCTTTTGTCATCTGCTTTTGCCTCTGGTCAGGAAAGAAAATTGGACGGGAATACTAAAGCCCACGCCTGTAAACTCCTCTCCCTTCAAGGCTCCAGTACTGGGCCTCCAACTCAAGCAGTACATCTACTTGAGCAGCTGCCTCTCAGGCTGCCCTGCCCCCTTCCTGCTCTGCTGTTTGACGGATGTCAGATGGCAGGGAGCCTCCGGTGGCCTGGGGAGCAGGATCTGCTTCTTGACTGTGGCTGCCTGAGGACCTTCAACTCCCTGCCCACTACTGCCCCCGACATGGACTGAATGAACTTCAGGTGCTGGGTGGTCGTCACCACCTTCAGGATCAGCTCATACCCTCCAGTGCTGACAGGTTGGAGGCAGGTTGCCTTTGGGAGCTGAGACGGATTCTGCCTAGGGCAGGCAGGGGCCAGACCTTGGGATTCCCGGATGATCCTCACAAGCCCTGGCCTTGCAGCTCAGGAGTAGCCCAAGGACTTCAAAGGCCTCTAGGGCTTGGCACAGCTTTCTCTATAGCCACTCCCTTAAGCCAGAAATAAGATCTCTTAGAAAAATTAGATATAGTTCTCTTCGTGTTTCTGTAGGCTCTTGCTGTTTAGAGCTGGAGGAAGCTGACATCTCTGCCCCTGCATAATAGCACCCTCACTTACCTGGCATTAGCCGCTGAAATGGGCAGCTTCAGCCCTGGATCCTGTAATTAATGCCTTAGGTAGTTCTCTGTGCTCCTAGCCATTCCTCAGGTTCTGGGTGGTTCCCAGAGGAGGGCTAGGTTCTCCATGATCCCATGGCCTCTGAGATTGCAGGGTGGGCATGGGCTCAACGTTGATCACTGGTGAGATCACATAGTATGTTGGTTCAGTGCTTTGGCTTTGGTGTCTGAAAGAAATTGAATCCAAATCTCAGCTGTTAGGTTTACAAGTTCTGTCTTGGGGTTGAACCCTTGACTGCGGTGAGCCTGCTAGCTCATGTCTTGAGAGGGAATGACACTGTAGTAGCTCTGCCCACCTTGTGTCCTCAAGCAGATCACATATCCTCTCTGGGCTCCAGGTATCTTGTTTCTAAAAAAGGTTGTGATCTTTCCCCTTTCTGCCTCCCAAAATAGGGGGCAGTGAGAATGGACCTTCAGATAGTCCCTGTGAATATGAACTACTACTCTGAATTTCTCCTGGTTATATGCTCTAAGGGAAAGCTAAAGAGGCACACATGGTCTCCAGCCTATGTGAAAACTAATTAGGAAGTAAAGAAGATCTAGGGCCACGAATCTCCCCCACTTGCCAAGAGAGACTTGGGAGTTGTTCATGGTATTGCAGGAGTCCAGGACCAGCCTCATTTCTTTGTGCTGCCGCTACAGTTATTTGACTTTTCTTCACCCTAGAACCTGCTGCTACTTCTGCTATTGCTGGTATTTCTCTCACACACACACATATAAGCACACATACACACCCCCCACTCCCACCAGTCTGCTTTTCCTGGGTCTGCTGCCTCCATACTTAAGCCCTGGACTGTCATTTATCCTCATACTTCCATGGGCTCCCCAGGCCCCAGGTACAAGTCATTTGGGCTTGGGAACTGGGGATATTGCTGCTGCTTCTGGCAGACTCACAGGAGGAATTACCCAGGCGTTGGTCTCTTAGGGGAAATTTTGGAGGGAGTTGGTGTTCAGGGCTGGTCTTGCTGCTTAGGTGGATAGGAACATGAGGGCTCATCTCATGTAGGTCTGTGACTTTTTCCCTAATTCCATCCCTCCTGCCCCTAGACTTTACAACTTTGAGTCCAGAGGTTGTGTGGTTGGTACCTCAGCCATTTTCTATGACTGACCCTTCAGGTTATCAGATAGCCTCATGTGAAATTCACACTTTTTGTTACCCTTCTTGACTTGTGATAAGTGCCTGTAGAGGCCAGGAAAGGAAAAGCAGATAGAATCAGAACGGAAATCCTGCTAGAAAAGCCAGCCCCTTCCTAGACATTTCCCTGGGGACTGCAGTGACTAAAGGTGAGGGCTCTGGCCTCTCCAGGTAGAAACAGCAGCCTGAGGGAGAGTTTAAGATGGGAACAGGACTGAACCACAAGGGCAACATGGCCAGGGGCAGATGCTGGCCTTGTACTGGCAAATGCAGAAGGATAGGCAGTGAGGGGTAAGGATGAGGATGATGGACCCTGCCCCGGGATAATGCATTAATTCTCTCTTTCCCTCCCTCCCCACAGACTTACAGCCCTGAGTGAACGGGAGACCCGGCTACAGGAGGTGCGCTCAGCCTTCTTGGCTGCGTATAGCAGCACAGTGGGGCTCCGTGCAGCAGCCCCCAGTCCCTCTGGTGCCATCGGTGGCCTGCTGGAGCAGTTTGTCCGTGGCGTTGGACTCCGGGGCACCAGCAGCAGCACCTTATGAAGCAGCCAGCCCACGACAGCTTCCTGATCCTCTCTCACCTGAGCGGAATCAAAGCCATGCCCAGCCAAGGGGTGCTTCAAGGTCGAGGGGAAACTTCCCTTCACCATCACGCACATGGCAGCCCTGAAGCTGAGCAGGACCGAGGATGGGGTTCTCCCACCCCCAGCTTCCTGACTGGTGTCTGCCGACCCACTTGTCACTGCCTCCCACCCATCTTAGTCTTTGCCAGGATTCCTGTCAACTCAGAACTGTGTAGCGTTTCCCTGGGGCTTTGGGGGAGGCTGAGACTTCACAAAAGACCTCCACTTTCCATTCTTGTCTCCTGGGGAGGAGGGGTCACCTGCACTGAAAATGAGGCAGTTTTAACACAGATCACAAAATGAAATCAAAGTCTTTTTGAACAGCTATTTTCTTGCATCATTTGGTTGCTGTCTTTGTGGAGTTAATTAGAAGGTTCTCACTTTCCTTCCTTTTGCTAGAAGAAGGGGTTATTATAGGGGGGATGGAGGAACATAGGAAGCAGGAAGAGATTGGAGACTTGGATATGCCTCTTAATTCATGAGCCATGAGAGTATCCAGTGATATGGCAGCACATAGCAACAGGCTGTTAAGGTGGGAATAGTGGCCCTCAGGCCTGAATGGGCCCCAGTCACTTGGGGAGCCTGTTTATTCATGCAGATTTCCAGGGCTGCCTGAAAGTTAGGACTTGAAGTTGCTGAGATCTTCATTAAACTGGGAAAAGGGGTAGGGGGAATCTTTATTTTTGTTTGTTTTTTGGCCATGCCCTGGGATATTAGTTCCCTGGCTGGGGACTGAACCTGCACCCTCGGCAGTAAAAGCATGGGGATTCCTAACCATTGGACCACCAGGGAATTCCCAAGTAATCTTTATTATTAAAAGTTCAGCAGACAGTCTGGTTCTGGTACAGGTGACCTACAGGCCCTGCATTCGGTGAGGGATTGGCTTCCAGGGCCTTGAAGGCAGTAGGTAATATGGGAAGGGTGAACCTGGCTGACCACCACCCTCATTTACTGTGTGATCTGCAGTGAGTTGCATCCTCACAGAGTGTGTCTTCATCTCTAACACCATGAAGTCATGTGGGTTCAAAGCCATGGACGAAAGGTTTTGCACAGTGCACCATTTACTGACCTCTGACTCAACACAGAAGAGGTCATTAGTGTGAATGCCCAGAAGAGGGAAATAATACCAATGAACACTTTTTGAGTATTTACTGTGTATAATCCCCTATGTTAAATCCTGTTTGTAGGTTATCTTGATGAAATTTTACAACACCCCAAGTCTGTGCTATTATGGCCGTTCTTACCAGTGAACTGACTGAGCCAATGAGATGTTGAGTAACTTGCCCAAGGTCACACAGCTAATGAGAGCAAATGTGTAACTACTATTCAGGGACTGAGGAAGGGCGGGAGTTGCAAGGGGAAGAAGCAGATTGTTGAGGGTGCAGCTCAGGAAGAGCAATCTACCCCAGTGCCCACTAGGTATCCGGGGCCGGTCAGCATCGTGGACAGCTCTCGTAGGGGCAGGCCTGGCTCTCTCCTCGGGGAGATGCACTGGGAGGACTCTCCCACCTAGTGAGTTGGAGTTCTGATCCCGTGTAAGGTTCCTGGCCTACTGGAGGCTGCTCCAATGGGGTGGGGGCCCCCCGCGGGGCCGGGCGGGGCTGCATTGCCATCTGGAGCCGCTGCGCGGCTGGCCACAGTGAAGGCGCCGAGCAGCCAGAGCGCACGCAGGGCTGGAGGGAGCGCAGCCTCCGCCGCCACCGCCGCGGCGGCACATGGGCCGGCCCCGCCGCCGCCGCCGCCGCCGCCCCTAGCAGACCCCGTCTCGCAGCCTCCCGCAGCTCCGGCCACCCGACCAGCCATGTCTTTCAGCGGAGCCTCCGAGTGCAGCGTCCCGGCCACCAAGATTGAAATTACCGTGTCCTGCCGGTGAGCGGGCCGTACCGGGGAGGGCTTAGGCATTGCCCCAGCACCACCCAGCTCAGGGGCTCAGCGCAAGCAGGGGGTAGACCCCAGGAGAAGAAGCATCGGGGCCGGGGAAAATCGCGGATGCAGACTCAGGGGAGTTGCTAACGGACGCGGGGAGGGGGTTTCCTTGAATAGCCCCAACCACAAAAGAGGGCTCAGCCTGCGGCTTGAAGGGATGGGTCGCGGGGATCCAGTAGGATCTGCGCCCCAGGAGGGTAAAGTTCTAGGGGGTTACCCTCTTTCCTGGGCCCTTGGAGGCAGTCTGGACGCGTCCAGTCCGCAGAGAAACAGCTCTAGGACTGAGATTTCCGGTGTTGTCCAGGGTGCTGATAACGCGGGCCCCCAGGAGGGTGTAGTTACAGGGGAGGGAGGTGTGATCTGAACCCCGTGCCTCCCTAGGTGCCCACCTCTGGGTAGGGTACCGGCAGTGGGCTCCAGAATGATCCACTCGCTGTCCGTCTGTTTGTCTCTTTCTCTAGCAACCTGCTGGACCTCGACACCTTCTCCAAGTCCGACCCCAGTAGGCGGCACCAGGGTCGGGAGGGAGGGAACTTGGGGTCTGAGAGCACCTGAGGGGCGAGGGGAGGCGGGGGGGTGGGGGCGAGAGGGAGGCGGGCCGACCTGACGTCCTTCCCTCCCCGCCCCCGCTCCCGCTCCCGCCTGCAGTGGTGGTGCTTTACACGCAGAGCCGGGCCAGCCAGGAGTGGCGGGAGGTAAGTCCTGGAACCCTCACCCAGTCCACCGCCGTGCCTGGGAAGCACCTGCCCCCTTTAGCAGCCCCCGTGCTGATTGTCCACTCCCCATTTAGTTCGGACGGACCGAGGTGATCGACAACACACTGAACCCAGACTTCGTGCGCAAATTCGTCCTCGACTACTTCTTTGAGGAAAAGCAAAATCTGCGCTTCGATGTGTGAGCCCCGCCCAGAAACCTGGCTTGGACCTCCCCCAACCTGGATCCGCCCCCCAGCGGGCCCCCGACCTGGCTCCACCCCCAGGCCCAGTTCAGTGGCACTTTGAAGGACTCCTCTCTAGGCTTAGCGCCGCCCCCAAGTCTAGGTTGGCCACTCCCCAGGCCTAGTCCTGCTGACAACCCTTCTCCTTAATTGGCTCCCCCCCTTTCTAAGTCCCACCTCTGAGGTGACCCTACCCCCAGCAGGCCCCGGACTTGACCTTGCCCAGGTCAGACTCCTTCTGACCCCGACTCCTGCCCAAAGGAGGTCCAGGTTGAATTCCGGTACAAGACTGCCCCACCCTCCACCCACAATTTTAACCTGGACTCGAAATCGGACCCCTTTTCCAGGCTCTCTCCCACCATCCCCGCCCCATGTTGGTCCCACTTTCTTCCCAGGTACAACGTCGACTCCAAAACCAACATCTCCAAACCGGTGAGCTACCGTTCCCTCACGGGCAGGCTGGGCACACAGGCGGCGCTCACTGTGTGTTAAACGACCCTCCTTAGAACCCTCCTACCCCTCAAACCCGACTCGACCTTCTGCCCCGAACCTGCCCTCCCTGCCCTCCTCTCCTGTTCCTGCCTCGGTTTCCCGCCTGTGCCTCTTACTCACTGCTACTCTTCCTTCTCGACTGCTGCTGGGACCCTCAGAAGGTGAGGCTGAATGGGGCTGGGCGGGGTCAGCGTGTGTGGTGTGTGAAAGGTGAGGGGTGGGATGGTATCTTGGCAGGGTAGAGGCAGAGGGCTCCAGATGTCAGGACCAAGAAAGGGCGGCTTGTCTGGGGACCCCGTCCCTCCTCTAAAGCCCTGGCTGGGTGGTTCCACTGCCTCCAGTCGCAGTGGTTAGTGCAGCAGCAGCACCAGGGCTGGGCTGGGACTGCACCACCAGTCGCGCCTGTCCTTGCTGACTCTGTATCCCTGTGCAGGATTTCCTGGGCCAAGCGTTCCTGGCCCTGGGAGAGGTGATCGGAGGCCAGGGCAGCCGAGTTGAGCGACCCCTCACGTGAGCTGAACCTGAAGGGGAAAGGGCGGGGGCGGGCCTCCGATTTCTCCTAAAGATGCAGCTGACTCTAGCTGGGAGGCTGGGATTCCCCTGGTCAGGTGCCTTCAATGGCTCCCATCACCTCCTGGGAAAATTCAATTTTCAGGGCTTTGCTCAAGTTACTCTCAGCCCTGACGTATCTCCTCTCTCTCTCATTCTCTGTCCTCACTCTTTTTCTGAATCTGATTCAACCTTTAAGGTTCACTTCCAAGTCTTCCTCACTAAATCAAGTTCTCTGGAATTTACATTACATTCACACTAAATATTTATTAGTACATTTTGTATGCTATACCCTGGGCTGGGTACCAAGGATTTATCCATTCCACAAACACTACTGGGCATATACTCTATGTAAGCCACTGTTCAAATGGCTTGGGTTGCAGTGGTGAACGAAACAAAGGCTCCTGCCCTCAGGGAGCTTATGTAACAGAAGAGGGAGAGAAATAGTACAAAACTGAAATAATAAATAAGTAAATTACATAATGTGCTAGAAGACACGAAGTGCTGTGGAATGAAAGTAGAACAGAATTAGAGTGACCGGAAGTGCAGGGTGATGGGTGTTGCAGAATTCTACAGAAGGGTTGAGGAGGCCTCATGGAGAGGTAACTTCGGAGCAATAATCTGAAGAAAGTAAGGGAGTGAGCTGTGCTGATATCTGGAGGAGGAATGTTCCAGGAGAGGAAACTGCCTGTGCAGAAGCCTAATGTGTTCAAAGAGCATCACAGAGGCCAGTGTGGGTGGAACTGGGTGAGCAGCAGGGAGAAAGGAGGAGGGGAGCTCGGTGGATTCACGGTTAGGGCCCGGGAGCCACTGTGAGGACTTTAGTTTTTACTCTGAGTTGAGAGTCAGTGGAGGGTTCTGAGCAGATGAATGCTCTAACTTGCTTTCAAAGGTTGCTGCTCGGTTGAGACTACATCTTGGGTGGGCAAAAGTAGAAGTAATCCATGGTGCCAGCAGTGAAGGAGGGGAGAATTAGTTAGATTCTGGATATAAATTGAAGATGGAGCAGCAGATTCCTGTCAGACTGAATATGGACATGAGCAAATAAGAGGAGTCAAGGATGACACCAAGGCCTTTGGCCTGAACAAGTGGAAAGATGGAGTTGCCATAGAGATGACTTTTTTTTTTAGGTGAGGGAGGAGTAAGTTGTGGGAGGAAGTCAATGAGGAGTTCAGTATGACGTACTGAATTTCATAAATTTTTATTAGACAAGTAGATGTGTCAAATAGGCAATAAGAAACATAAATCTTCCACGCTCTTCAAGGACACGAGACTAGATGAGATCACTAAGGGACTGAGGAGAGAGAGAGAAGACGAAAGACCAAAACTCCATGAGTTGGAGCTAGGAAGGGAGACTGAGAAGGAGCATTAATGAAATGGGGGGATAACCGAGAGTGGGTGGTGCTGTCCTGGAAGCAAAAGACATGCATCAATGACAAGAGAGTGGCTGATCATGTCAGATGCTGCTGCAGTCGAGGACGGTGAGGGTTTGGACCTGGATATTGGGTTTAGCAAGATGTCAGTTGCTGGGGACTCTGCTTGTCAGAGTTTTGAAGAAGAGGTTTGGATAACAGCCTGGTTGGGAGATTTAGAAGAGAATGGAAGAGAGAAATGGCAATTAGGAATCTTTCAAGGAATTTTCCTGCAAAGAGGAGAAGAGAAAAGGAGGGGTGGCTGGAGAGAGAAGTGAGATCAAGAAGAGGTTTGTAATATTTTAACCTGAAAAAATTTGTATCACATTGTATGTTGATGGGAATGATCTAGTAGAATCTGAAAATCTGACATAATACCAAGAGGGAAAGAACTTCCCTGGTGGTCCGGTGGTTAAGACTGTGTGTGTCCAGTGCAGAGGGTGTGGTTTTGTCCCTGATCGGGGAACTAAGATCCCACATGCCTAATGGCATGATCAAAAAGAAGGGGGGACAGTTGCTGGAGCGATGTCTCTGCACAGGCAAGAGGGAGGGTGTGGAATGTAGCACACGGGAGGGATAAATAGGCACATGGTAGTCATTTATAGCAACGGTAGGAAGGCCTCGTGTGGGAGAAGATACTGGAGGCAGGGTAGGTGTGTGGTGGGTCTGTGGACAGTGTCTTCTGGTTGCTTCAGCTTTGTCAGTGAAGTAGGAAACAAGGTCATTGGCTGAGAGTGAGGACGGAGGAGGAGGCTTTTTGGGCTGAGGAGAGAGGAGGAGGAGTACAAGTGCCATCTCACACCCAGCACTGGAGAGTGAAGGGACTCAGTGCACAGCATGATTAAGGACCTTCTTGAGGTTTGTGGTCACACATCTAAAATGAAGCCAATTAGCCTGAGTGTGGGTTTTCCTCTGGCCATATCCAGTTGCACAGGTGTGGTATGGGTTAGGCAGAGAATTGGATTTAACTCAGGCTGTGGTTCTGCCAAATAAGTAGACAGAAGTGAGAGAAGGGCTAGGGGAAAGGAGTAGGCTGGAAGGGAATGATTATTATAGTCCAGAGTGACTGGAGGTCACACTGGGTGAGGAGATGAGGGAGAAAATTAAGGAGAGAAAGAGCAGTGAGAAGGCAGTAGCATCAGTGACTCGCTTCTGGGTATGCCGGTGGAGACGCTGCACTCATTACTCGCTATCTTTTTAAAGCACAGAGAGTCAGAGATCAAAAAAGCCAATAAAATGGTTCAAATTCTCATATTAAAGATGACAAACATCACATGGCAAGTTGGAATCAAAACTTGAACTGAGAATACTCCCAACTTAGCTTCCTCTCTGTCACACTTTGGCTCTCCCAGAGTTTAGGGTTGGCAGGCCCATATCCACAAGGCCTCTGACTGCTTGGAGACCCAAAGCAAGTTGGGGATGGGTGTCCAGGCATATGCAAGTGTCTCTTCTTGGATCAGAAGAGGATAAGGCTGCCCTGGTCTTTTAGATCTCACTCTTCACAACCTTCTGAAAGCACAGCATCTTTGACCTAACAAACCAGTCGTTCTGCCCCAGATTTGGGTAGAAATTGCTGCCCCTCATTCAGGACTGTTGCATCACATCACGCTCTACTTGCCTATTGGCCTGGACATCCCACCTGCCCCTGGAAACTCCCTAAAGGCAGGGTCTAACAGAGCTGGAAGGTGCCAACTGGCCAAATTGTACCTAGAACAATGCCTGGCATATACCAGAGTCTGCTTTGAGAAACAGAACCACCTTCATATCTACCAAGCTTACCAACTGCTTTTTATTCCATGCATTCATTCTAATCTTTTCACAACCCTAAGAGGTAGACAAGATTCCCATTACATAAAGAGAAAACCAAGGGCCCAAGGAAAAGGAAGACAACTTGCCAAGAACTCTAAATCCTGTCTTTCCCATGCTACCATTATGAGATGTCTGCACAGGCTAAATTAACCCCTTCCTTCCAGACCAGAGACCCTCCCCAGTCCAAGTCAGGTCCTACCCCACCAGAGACAGAAACACTCGGGACAGTCAGTAAATGACAGATTGAATCCCCTGGCCTACCCAATCCCCGATTGGCCACCCCAATCGTTGTTTCCTACTCTCCCCCCTCACAAAGAGGCTTTTTCTGCTTCCAGGGGTGTACCAGGCAAGAAGTGTGGGACCATATTGCTGACTGCAGAGGAGCTTAGCAATTGTCGGGTCAGTAAGGGCCACATGCTAGACCCAGGAGGCTCTCTTCTCTCCCCAAACTCCCGTTAGTGGGCTGTCTGTCTGGGGGCAATTTGAGTGTCAATAGTCCAACTTCATCCACAGGATATTGCCACCATGCAGCTGTGTGCAAACAAGCTGGACAAGAAGGACTTCTTTGGGAAATCAGACCCCTTCCTTGTGTTCTACAGGAGCAATGAGGATGGCACGTGAGTCACTGCTCCCACTATTGCTGTGGGCCCATTAGGGCTCTTAGGCTGGGACATCTTAGACTCTATCAGGACCTGAGCCCAGAATTCACTTAAGGCAGCGCCCAATATGTGCTTAAACCACGCATATCAGGCCCTGTCTCTGGGCTCAGTCCTACCCCAAAGGCAGGATCCAGTCCTCTTGTCTTCTCCAGGTTCACCATCTGCCACAAGACAGAGGTTGTGAAAAACACACTGAATCCTGTATGGCAGCCCTTCAGCATCCCTGTGCGGGCCTTGTGCAATGGAGACTATGACAGGTCTGCGTCTATATAAGCTAAGGAGTAAGGGGACAAGGGTGTGAGAGTGGGGTTCTTGGGCTGAAGAATGAAGGTAGAAGTGCCATAAAAGTGTTGGAGGATCCTGCTCAGTGAGACAGTTTTGGACATGGATATGGGTGCATGGGAAGGCATATGGATAGCCACATGGATGAATAGGTGGATGGACAGATGGATGGGTGGATGGATGAGTGTATGAAAGGGCAAATGAATAAGTGAATGAGCAGATACATGGATAGATAATCAGATGAATGGATAAACTGGGAATGAATAGATGGGTATGTGGATGGGTGAATAAGAAGACTGGTGGGTGGGATGGATGAATGGATAGCAGATGAATGAGTGAGTGGACTGCTGGGTGGACTAGTGGATGGGTAGATGATGGATGGATTAATGGATGGATGGCTAAATGCTTGAGAGGCTGGATGGGTATATGAAAGATTGGAGGTTGCTTGGAGAGGCAGATGGGTGACTGAAAAAGCAGGAGGATAAGCAGGTGGAATGACTGGTACATTAATAGACAGACAGATGAACGGGTGGTAGAGGGAATGGATGGGTGAGTGTAAAGCAGATGGACAGGCTGACCATATAAATTCACAAGTGGGCAGTATGAAGGTAGGTAAGTGGGCCCATAAGTAGATGGTTATGTAGACGAATGGATGATTAGATGGACAAATACCAGATGGCTGAGTGTTTGGTTGGGTAGATGCGTGGAGATACAGATGGATGCTTGTATCTATCAGTGAGTCATTGAAGGGCTGGATGTATAGTTATATGGGTGATAGAGTTTAATAAGTAATTGAATGGTAAGTTTATATGGGTAAAAGGGTGACTAGATGGCAGGATGGATGGTTGAATGAACTGCCACATAGATCAGTGGCCATTTGAGATGACTTAGGCATAGCTGTTAAGAACATGGTCTTTGGAACCAGGATGTCAGAGTTTAAATCTCAGCTCAGCAATTTACTTGTTATGGTCCTTAGTCAAGTTACTGGTTTTGGGGGCCTCAGTTTCCTTATTCAAAAGTAATAATAGTATTAATACTGCTTTATAGAGTGCTTGTTAAATCAGTCGGTGCAAGTACTGAGAACAATGCCTGGAATACGTGTGTGTGTATTATGCCTGGAACAATGCCTGGAATAGTTGTGTCTGACTGTGACCCTCTGCTCTACAGCCAACCAGGCTCCTCTGTCCGTGGGATTTTTCAGACAAGAATACTGGAGTGGGTTGCCATCTCCTACTCTAAGGGGTCTTCCTGACCCAGGGATCAGATCCACATCTCCTGCATTACATGTGGTCTTTACCTTTCGAGCCATCAGGGAAGCAATGGAATTCCCTGGTGGTACAGTGGTTAGGACTCTGCATTTTCACTGCTGAGGGCCTGGGTTCAGTTCCTGGTAAGGGAAGCAAGATCCCACAAGCCATGCAGCATGGCCAAAGTATTTTTTAAAAATCAGTAGTAAAGAATAGTAATAAAGAGCGGCAGCAGAAGTAATAGTGATAGTGTCAGTAGATAGTTGGGTACATTCGTGGACTGATGAAGGGATAAGACAGATGGGAGGAAGGTTGATAGAAGGACAAACGGATGAATGGAAGGATGATCTGTGTATAGGCAAGATCATCTTGACTATGATGGGTGGGGTTGTCTCAGATTTATCCTGCAAACCGAGCCTATGTTTATCTCCAACATTTCAGAACGGTGAAGATTGACGTGTACGACTGGGACCGGGATGGAAGGTAGAACTGCCCTCTCCTAGAATTAAGCCAAACAGTTCCCTGAAATATGTAGCACACTCACCAGGAGCCCCAGAGTAGCCTTGGGAGCCAGAGAGGGTGACGACAGATGCCAGGACCTTGAACACAACTGGCCCCCTCAGTTGTCTCTCTGGGACACCATCTCTTCCCTTCTTTTCCTCTTAGGTTGGTCTCTCTTCTGACCCAAGGCCCAGTGCCTGGCAGACCAAGTAGGGGCAGGGGATAGTGAGGATAAAAGACTGGTTTCAGGGGTGGCTGCAAGCCAGCAGCAGTCGCTTACCTGCCCCTGGCCTCGTTGCAGCCACGACTTCATCGGTGAGTTCACCACCAGCTACCGAGAGCTGAGCAAGGCCCAGAACCAGTTCACAGTGTATGAGGTGAGAGCTCAGCCCCACCCAGGTTTCCCAGGCCGCCACCCCAGGTGTGCTCAGCCCCGTGCTTCCCTTCCTCTATGTCCCACCGTCACCACTACCTTACTTCACTCAGGTACTTAACCCTCGGAAGAAATGTAAGAAGAAGAAATATGTCAACTCGGGAACTGTGAGTACTACCGAGAGCTCTGGCCCTCTGTAGATCCTTCTGTTTCTGTCCCCAGAATGGGGACACACAGCATGACCACCCGGTGAGGGTGTGGGAGAGCTATGGGTGCAGACTACTTGCACATAGTGATGTTGGATACAAGGTGGCACCATTTCAGTTTTCCTTTTGTTTCTTTTTTTTCTTGTTTTTCCTCTCACCTAAGAAAATTTGTTTGATCTCTAATCTTTTGCAGGTTTTTCTGTGGTGGTGAGGTGGGGGGTGGGTATTTCATGATTTAATATACTTTTGGAAATCCAAGTATGTTTCTGATGGCTTCCCCCTTTGCCCTTTCAGAAATTGGACAGGGTGGGTCAGGGGCTGGAGTCGAGTGCCTCTTTCCCTTTCTCTAGCCCAACCGTCCTTCCCAAGTAGCAGGGCTGCCTCTTCTGTCCCACAGGTGACGCTGCTCTCCTTTTCTGTGGACTCTGAATTCACTTTTGTCGATTACATCAAGGGAGGGTGAGTCAAAGCCAAGCTCCGGACTAAAAGTCCAGCAATGAGTTTCTCCCAGTTCTGAGCCTCAGTTTTACTCCTCATTAATGGTCAGGATCTGATGAGATCGTGAAAACAAACTTGAAAACACTTGGCAGACTATAAAGTACAGGGTGCTGTCCACCGTAGTTCTCTCCATAGGGCTGCCTTTCAGCCCTAGCTTCCAGCCCCCCTGGGGAGATGACAGACCAGTGGTCTCCCGTAGCCTTACTGGAGCCCTGACAGAAGATATGGCGAGGCAAGAGGGAGAGGCCAAGAGAGAAGAAAAAGATAAGCAGGCTGTAGGGGATATTCTCTTTGGTTTAGTGGATGCAAGCAGACCTCAGTAAGGTACTTTTCTTCTCTAAACTTGATTTTAATGTAAAATGGAGATGTTAATTGCTACTTCAGGACTATAGTAAGGGTTAAACTATGCATATTATGTCATGAGGTAGGCATTTAGGGATGAATGGGGCATGTGGGAACACACTCCCCAAAGTGTGTTCCATGGGCCAGCAGCATCTGCCTCACTTGGGATTTTGTTAGAAATGTAGAATCTCAGGCTCCACCCAGACCATCCAGATCATAATTTGCTTTTTAACACAATTCCCAGGTGATTCAGATGCATACAAGTGTTTGAGAAATCCTGGTATAGTAAGTATTAGTCCCTCATTTCTCAATCCATCTATTTCCCCAACAGGACACAGTTGAACTTCACAGTAGCCATTGACTTCACAGCTTCCAATGGTGAGGCATGGATGGGGGAACAGGGTGTGGAGGGATTCTAAAGAAGTCATTAGGGATGGGCCTGAATTAAAACCTGGGAATAAAAGTTAACCGATCCAGGAAGCCCAGGCTTGAGGCAAGGCCCAGTCAGGCTAATACTGGGGCAGGAGTGTTGTGGGGGTAATGGTGGGAGAGAGTACAGAAAAGCAAGTGGGTAAATGGATCAAAAAAAAATCGAAAAGATAAATAGCTCTAGATAGCTTGAGAAGTGGATGAGTAAATGAATGGATGGGAGGGAACAGAAGTATACTAACAGATGAATATGTAAATGAGTGAATAACTGTGTGGGTAGCTAGATGAATAGAGTGGACAAATGGGTCTGAGTGAGTACAATAGGCTGAAGAGGTGGATGCATGAACTGGCATGTGGGTGGGCAAATGGACAGGTGTTTCAATTGGGGAAATAGATGAGTGGAGAGGTGGATGGATCCATATGAGGACAGACAGACAGGTGAATGAATGGAATGGACAGAGAGGGATGAATGAATGAGTAGATGGACAAAAGAATGTGGTTATATGGACAGATGGGAAAGAAAGGGAAATGGCAGGTGAGCAAGTAGATAGATGGCAGGCTGGCTGGCTGGATGCACAGGTGGGTGGCTAGCTGGATAAGAGGATGGAGAAGCAGATGGATAGAGATGAATAGGTAGATGGATTTATGGCCAGTGGAAGGGTGAGTAGATGTATGAGCAGGTGGATGAACTGATGGATAGATATAGGGGTTGATACATGGATAGTTTGAAAATGAACATTTGGATGACTCAGTAAAATAAAAAGGAATACATGGGTAAAGAGGCTTCTCTGGGGGCTCAGTGGTAAAGAACCTGCCTGCCAATACAGGTGACCTGGGTTCGATCCCTGGGTTGGGAAGATCCCCTGGAGAAGAGAATGGCGACCCACTCCATTGTTCTTCCCTGGAGAATTCCATGGACAGAGGAGCCTGGCGGACTACAGTCCATGGGGTCATGAAAGAGTCAGACACGACTTAGAGACAAAACACCAACAACATCTTGGGTTAAGAGTGGATGAATGGATAGGCAGCACATAGATGCACACAAAGACAGGCAGGTGAGCAGACAGATCATCAACTGACCCTGAGGTGGGGCTCCTGTTTCCCTACAGGGAATCCCCTGCAGCCCACCTCCCTGCACTACATGAGTCCTTATCAGCTCAGCGCCTATGCCATGGCCCTCAAGGCAGTGGGAGAAATCATCCAGGACTACGACAGTGACAAGCTCTTCCCAGCTTATGGCTTTGGTGCCAAGCTCCCTCCAGAGGGACGGATCTCCCACCAGTTCCCCCTGGTACGGTATGGGCCAGAGCCTAGACCCCACACTCTGGAATCTGGCCCACCCAAGTGGACAAAATTCTTCTACTTAGGTTTTCTTCTAAGGGTCAAGGACATGCAGAAGAGCAGGATCTAGGGGAGAGTGGCAGAGCAAGGAGGGGAGCTGGGCTGGAGTCTGGAGGGGCGTATGAAAGAGAGTGGTGGAGAAAGGCAAGAGTGAGCTGGGATCAGTCCAGCAGGGCATCTTCCCTGACAGAACAACAATGATGAGGACCCCAACTGCGCGGGCATTGAGGGTGTGCTGGAGAGCTACTTCCAAAGCCTGCGCACAGTGCAGCTCTACGGGCCCACCTACTTCGCCCCTGTCATCAACCAGGTGGCCAGGTAAGGAAACTGGATGCACCTGGGGGAAATTAAGGGGACCAGATAAGGGATTGACTTCCCAAGGATAGTGAATTTAGGCTTTGGGGAGAGGTTGAAGGTTTCAGTGTTGGCCAAGCTCTGGTATAAAGAGGTTACATCAGGCCTTATTCTAAGGTAGAAAGAGTGTCAGTGAACTGCCCCAACCCTACTTCCTGGGAACAACAAACCAGGCCTCAAGTGTGAGGAAGAGAGAAGGACCTACAGAACAGTGGATAAGGAACAAGCTTTGGCATCAAACCTGGGAGTGACCCCTAGGTCCACCACTCACTAACCTCATCTGACCTGAAGCAACTTAACTTCAAGAATACTTAGCACAGTGTCTGGCCCATAGTCAGTGCTCATGGTAGATTAAAATGAGCTCAAGTTGTAGATTAACAATGGAAGAGTAACTTCTAAAAACAGAAGAGTAACTCCAAATTTTCAGAATAAAAACACAAAGCAAAGAAAATCTAACTTACATATCAAATGATTTTTAATGCAAATAAAATAAAATGACTGAACTAAAACCAAACATATGTCAATGAACTTAAGTTGGATAAATTCACCTATTAAAAAGTTTCTCTGATTGGATAAAAAATAATAATTCTACTATATGCTAAGGGCTTCCCTGATAGCTCAGTTGGTAAAGAATCCACCTGAGACCTCGGTTTGATTCTTGGGTCAGGAAGATCCCCTGGAGAAGGGAAAAGCTACCCACTCCAGTATTCTGGCCTGGAGAATTCCATGGACTCTATGGGGTTGCAAACAGCTGGCCACAACTGAGTGACTTTCATATACATACTATATGCTAAATAGAAGAGACCCATGTAAAACAAAATACCTCAGAAAACTTGAAAGTAAAAAGATGAAACAAACAAACAAAAAATAATAAAAGTGGAAGGATTTCAGGGAGATATATATATCCAGAGACTCCCCTTTCCTCTAATAAAGATTAGTTTATCTTCTAATTCATCATGAGATAATAGTTTCTTTAATTACAAAAATAATGTAACATTGCTGTTGAAATTTTAAGGATGAAGAAATTAAATAAGAAATGACCCAGAAAATGGCCCATGAGAATGTGAAGATACATATATATATAATACACATATATATATAATATATATATAGTTAATGATAATCTTTTCCTTATGCAGCCATAATGGCAGTCAAATTTGATGTAACATTTCACTACTGATCTTTTCACTTCATAATGGAACCTGAACACATTTTCTTTTGTTATTGATATTAAACAGACTTAAATATTATCTTGGGCAAATTAGCTGATTCACTCATTCATTTCCTGATTCGATGAACCTTCCATAAAGCAAAATGTAGCATGAATGTGGGCTGTAGAGCTAGACTAAGTTAATACACCCAATCTACTACTTACAGCTGTGTCACTTTGGGCAAGACTCTTAACCTCTCTGTGTCTGTTTCCTCAACTGTAAATGAGGATAATAGTAGCTACATCATAGGGCTGTTGTGAGGACTAACTTAATATTCATCAAGCACATAGAACAGTGCCTGCCACATGGTAAGTGCTATGGGTGTAAGCTATTACTGTTACTATTATTATCACTATTACTATTCAAAGGGCATCTGCGTGTGCTCAGATATCTGCTGGGACACTGGAGACTCAGATGAATCAGATCTAGTCTCTGCCTTTGAGATCTCCCGCCTTGGCGCAGGAGACAGAAATATAAATAAATCATTACCTTCTACAGGCCAGAGCTTCCCAAACTTTTCCAGCAAGTCGCCTGTTGGCAAAGGCAAACAACTGCTTCCCCTAGGGGAAACTGGGGGCCCAGTTGAAAGCAGCCAACCTGAAAATGTCTTTGAAATCCCCGTATTTTATCTTAACAATTCATGCAAATTTTATATGCTTCTGACATTGTGTCCATATTTGCTATAATTTAAGGCGTGGGGAGGTGTGTTTTAAGTATACTTAGAGTCATCTAGCTTTATCCACCAGACCATATAGTGTAATGGGTGCTTCAAGTATCCTGTGACCTTGGGTTCCCCTTGGCATACATGTTGGTACACTCATGGGTGTAAGGACTCATGAAGGGCAGACAATCCATCTTGGTGGGTGGCATCCAAGAGACCCAAGACAGCCTAGTTGTGGAGGGACCTGACTGCTTGGCTGGGTGCAGAGGGCGAACTGGACTTTTATCAGAGGAAGATGTGCAGAGCAGGCCTGGCAGCAGGAACTGCATGTGAAGAGTGCAGAGGCATGAAGGGGCAAGCTCGGTAGACAGTGAACCGTACACCTAGATCAGAATGTGCACCGTGCATGGAGGAGGCCAAAGAGCAGGCGAGAATGAAGCCTAGAGGCATTAAGAGCTCAGGCTTTAGGCTTAGTCGGTCAGGTGTGGACTGGGGCCCCAGCTTCACCACCCCTTTGGAATGTTGTTACTCACACCTGTAAACTTCACTTTGGAATAACAAATGTGCTCACCTCATAGAATGGTAGCGAGGATTCAATCAGATCACGTATGTCAAGTGTGCAGCCATGATTCTGATGACCACAGATGCCTCTTCGTTTTCTGCCATCCCACAGCCAAGTGGGGCGCCGACTGGCTTTCCCCAGCCTGTAACCCAGCTCCAGGTCTAAATGGCCTTGGGAGTGCCAGGCTTCTGCAGGGAGCCACGATGTGCCTCCCAAGTCCCCAAACCCTTCCACGCCCCTCAATGCTCCTGCTCACAAATCCCTTTCTGAAGAGGCCCTTACCCGTTGCTCTGACCTCCTCTCTCTTCTGTAGTCCTACCTGCATCTCCTAGAACACGCTCTCTCTTGGTTTGCACATGCCATTCCTTCTCTCTGGATCATCTTCCCTTTACCCTCCCGTCCTCCCCCGACCCCACCTCTACCTCCAGCTCCTCCTGGCTAACTCCTACTCAGTTTTCAGGTCTTAGGTTAGATGTCATGTCCTCAAAGCCCTCGCCTCACTGCATCGTCGTGCTGTAAGCATCCATCTCCCCCCAGGACAACATCCAATTCTCTGCTGCAGGCTCAGCACCAAACTTGGTGCCTGACCCACAGCAGGTGTGCAGTGATTATATGCAGAATGAGTGAGTGACAGGAAACGGTGCCAGCCCAAGCCTATGAAGAGGCTGCAGCCAGAGAAGAGCAAAGGCTGCTAGGGAGGATCATGGCCCACTCCCACCCTGGGCCCTGGGCAAAAGGAACTGTAGCTGTTTGAATTCTCCACTCTCACTGTGCTTTCCTCTGGATTTTTTATATCAAGCTTAGATATCAGCATTGTCCGATAGAACTCTCTGCAGTGATGGATGCAATGATGGAGATGTTCTGTATCTTGTGATATCCTGTATGGTAGCTCCCAGCCACATACAGATAGTGAGCACCTGGAGTGTTGCTAGGGTGAACAAGGAACTGAGATAATTTTATTTAATTAATTTATATAAATTTCCATAGGACCTGGGGGCTGCCTTACTGGATAGTACAGCTCCATCCTTTCCAATCCTCACAGGGTTTGAGACTGGAAGTCAAGAGACCAAGTCTGCCATGGCCTTTGTGCTGTCTGAGGTCTTGTTTCTCTTATGTATAAAATAAGGGGACTGGACTCAATGACTTCTGAACTCATTTCAGATCAAAAAATCTTGGGAGTCAAAGACTGGTAGTGAGAGAAGGAAAAAGACTCTGGGAGCAGCTGTTAGACTGGCTGAGGACCCAGAAGCCTAGGCAATGGGATGTGATGAGCAGAAGGGAGAAGGAAGGAGGAGAAATGGGTGAGAGATGGGAGAAAGAAGGCCTTCAGTCTTTGGTCTTGTTCTTGTATAAACACCAAGATCATTCTAGGGTCAACAAAGTCCTGGGTGATCTGGGCCCCACCCCATTTCGATCATATGGTCCATGCTGCTCCCCTCACTTTCTGGTCTCCAGACAGGGTAGATTTCCTCTGGTCTCATTACAGGGACTTTGTCCACGCTGTTCCTTCTGTCTGGAATGACCTCCCCCTCCCCTTCACTTAGCCTCCTCTCCCTCCTCTTCTCCTTCATCCTCAAACATTGTTTCCTTAAAGAAGTCTTCATTGACCTGGGCCACGTCACGATCCCTTAGATGCTCTCCTCACAAATGCTATCCTATAGCTATTTCTGTGATTCCTGGTTCAGTGTCCACTCTCAAGAGGACTGGGGGGACTGTTGCTTTCTCACAATGCCTAACAGAGTAGCTACCATAGTAAATGCTCTGTGAGTGTCACTGGAGGGACGGTAGGAGGGGCAGGCAGCCAGCTCTGGGGAAGGAGCATGAGCTTCCGAAGCCCCAGTGCTTGTCCTCTGCTTACAGGGCCGGCTGTGGAAGTTTTAGGGGTAGACATTCCTTTGGACTCTCTGGGCTTTCAGCTGAATTCTGATCTTAGCTTCTTCCCCAGGGCTGCAGCCAAGATCTCTGATGGTTCCCAGTACTATGTTCTGCTCATCATCACTGATGGGGTCATCTCTGACATGACACAGACAAAGGAGGCCATTGTCAGTGTAAGTCTGTGGAGGGTTTGGTAGGAAGAGGTCACTGTTAATAACTGTCCAGGGATTGAGATTTTGCCCTACATGCAAGCTAACAAGTCAGGCTGCCAATTTCATGGATGCTCGCAGTGGACACAAGACTTCTGGATCAAAAGCAAAGGTGTGTGGGACTTCGCTGGTAGTCCAGTGGTTAAGACTCAACACTTCCACTGCAGGGGGCATGAGTTCAATCCCTGGTCGAGGAGTTGAGATTCCACATGCCACTATTCCCAGCAATAGCAACAGCTCAACTATCAGCATTGGCTCTGATTCACTAAGTCCCACTTCCCAGAAGATAATGTGCCAAGGGCCAGATGACCAGTGGGTTGTATTATAGAACACAAACCCTGAGTGTAGAAAACCTGAGCCTTTTATCATGGGCAGTAAGCATGCCTGCCCTTTGTTCCAGCATGAGACATTTTATCGTACTAGACAGTAAACAAACCTGCCCTTTGCTGTATAGGAAGACCCTGTATCTTTCAAGGCTGTTACATATACAGACATACTTGAAAAGATAGTCCGGCACAAAGAGAAATCAGTGCCTCTGCTTGTAAGATGTGCCGAAATATTATACACAGAGAGAATTGTCCCCCAACAGTCACTTCCCTTGCTATGGCTGCTCACCCCAACCATTTACCCTCTTTCCCCTCACAGGCCTCATCACTGCCCATGTCTATCATTATTGTCGGTGTGGGACCAGCCATGTTTGAAGGTGAGTAAGATGGGGAGTTTTCATGAGTGGGACCAAGAACTGGGGAAAACAGAGAAGGATCTGGGAACCCAGGCCTGTCTCATAGAGAAGATAAGATGGATGCCTGTGTCAGACCTTGGCCAAGTCAGACCTTCTCTGAACCATTTCCTCATTATAACTGAGGTTGTTGATACAATTACTTCCCTCCTGGGCTTCCTAGGATGATGGAATGCATGGGAGGGAATAATAACTCCATTACAATGCCTAATATTTGTAGGACTTTGATACAACCAGTCTCTTGATGACTCCAAAGGGGAGCGAAGAGGCAGAGGGCAGCATGGCTTGTTGTGGGAAAGGCCAATCAGCTGAGGGGTGTCTTTTCTGCAGCTATGGAAGAGCTGGACGGTGATGATGTGCGCGTGTCCTCTCGGGGACGCTATGCCGAGCGCGACATCGTTCAGGTAGACCTGATGTCATGAGGTCAAAAGGAAGTCATGGTGTCAAAGGCATGGTGGGAAGGAGGGGCTAAGTTAGCAGCCATTCCCCTTTACTGCCTTCCTTTTATTTTTTTCCAATTTTTATTTACTTATTGGCTCTGCTGGGTCTTCATTGCTGCATGTGGGGCTTTCTCAAATTTGTGCGAGTGGAGGCTACTCTCTAGTTGAGGTGTGTGAGCTTCTCTTTTTCTGGAGGCCGGGCTCTGTGACCCGTGGCCTCTAGACTGTGGGCTCAGTAGTTGTGACGCAAGGTCTTAGGTGCCTCAGGGCATGTGGGATCTTCCTGGACCAGGGATTGAACCTGTGTCCCCTGCATTGGCAGGTGGATTCTTAACCACTGGACCACCAGGGAAGTCCCTTTACTACCTTCTTAATCACTTACCTTTCTTCCCTTCACTCTTTCAGCCTTCCTACATTCATTCAACAAATTCTTTTTGAGAAACAGGCAGGTTGCTGCAGCCATGGTGGATTCATAGTGTAAGAGATCCCCAAGGCACCTGCCCTCTAGTGGAGGCTGCCAATAATAATGGCACAGTTCATTAGATTGTGCTAAGTGCTCCAGAGGGACAGTAAACGCCACAGTGACAGTCTGTAACTGGGATCTGATTAGGCAGGATTGTCAGAGAAGGCTACTATGAGGAAATGACATTGGAACTGAAATCTAAAGCAAGGTATAAGCATAACAGGCAGAGAAGCAGCAGGTGAGAAGGCCCTTAGGTTCAAAATAGCTGGCCCAATCATAGAGAAGGCAAGAGGCCCAGGTGGCAGGATCACAGCAGTGAGTGGAAGAGGAAGGCAAGGCCCTGCCAGTCATGGTGAAGTTTGGGTCTTTGTTCTAAGATTATTAGAAAGCTCTTGAAGGATTTTAGACAGAGAAGTGAGATGGTCAGTCTCGCATTTTGAGACATGCAGAGAGGCTGCAGGAGTGCGGACTGCAGCAGGACGAGGGAGAAGGCAGGGAGCTCTGTTAGTGAGGAAGCCTTCGAAGTAGTCCAGGGATTTGGATGGGAACAGGAACGGTGAGGATGGAGAGGAGAAACAGGTTCAAAAGACAATTTAAGAAAAAATGTATGAGAATTGACTACTTGATTAAATGGTGATAGGGAGTCAGGGCGGCTTCAAGAATGATTCTTAGTTTCCTAGACTGAGCCCCTGGTGAGTGATAGTCTCACTTGCTGGGAAAGGAAAGGCTGGAGGAGGGGCAGATTTGGCAGAAAAGCCTAGAATTCAGCTGTAAACACATTGGACTTGAGTTATCTAAGATGAACGAAAGGGGATGTGATACAGGCAACCAAGTTGTGACTCTGGGCCTTACAGAAAAGAAGGTAGGGATGGATGTATAAATGTAGGAGTTATCAGGGAACAGGGTTGTGTTTTTTTTTTTAATTGAAATACAGTCGATTTACAATACAGTGTTAATTTCAGGTATGCAGAATAGTGATTCAGTGCTTTTAGTTTATACTCCATTTAAAGTTATTACAAGATAAAAGTTACAATACCCTGTTATACAGTTTATCCTTCTTGCTTATTTATTTTGTCTATATTAAGTTTGTACATCTTAATCCAGGGAACAGTTTGTAAATGTGTTGAAAGTGTATGAAATCACCCAGGAAGAGAATTGAGAATGAAAAGGCATCAGATTTAGGGATTAGGCAGACCTAGAGCATTGGGGTTGGTGCAGGGAGGCATCCAGAAAGGTAGAGAAAATCTAGAAGAATGTAATGTGTCAAGAGTGGGAAGTGTTCAGGAAGATCATGGTGAAATGTAATGGAAAGCTCAAGGGGAGTCAGCAAGATGCCTGACAATCATTGCCTGCTGGACTGATTGGGGAACATGGTGCTGTTGACTTCATTAGCAAGAGCAGTTTCAGTAGACTGCATGAAGCCAGATTAGAGTGGTTTGAGGGTGAATAGAAGGTGGAAAAAAAAGTGGGTGGGGAGAAAGCAAATGTAGAAATTTACTCTAGATAAGGTGGGAAAGAGAGTGATACTTAGAGATGTTAGGGGTCAAAGAGGAAGCCTCCGTCCTGCCACCTTCCCCAGTCCTCTCTCTCCTGGCCACCCACATCTGATCGTGCCTGTCACAGTTCGTCCCATTCCGAGACTATGTCGACCGGTCGGGGAACCAGGTGCTGAGCATGGCCCGACTTGCCAAGGATGTGCTGGCGGAGATCCCAGAGCAGCTACTGTCCTATATGCGCACCAGAGACATCCAGCCTCGCCCGCCACCCCCTGCCACCCCCAGCCCAATGCCAGCTCCAAAGCATCCCTAAATAGCCCACCTAACCAATGCCCAGCAGTCTGCCCGCCTGCCCACCCATTGCTTCTGCTCAAAATCAGAGGCACCTGGAACCTTGGACTTCATTGGGAGGGCAGCTTGGAGGATCAGTATTGGCTGGTCGAGCTCTCTGCCCCATCACCCACAGAAGGGCCTGGCACTGTCACCGCCTCCCTGCCTCTTGCCAATAATAAAGCTGATCTTTACTCCACTTCTGTCTCATGGGTCTTGGGGAGGGAGGCTGGGACGCCCAGGGTCTGGGACACACGAAGAAAAAGATGGAGCAAGGACAGCTTCAGCTAGGGATCATCCCCAAGCTAACACACATCCATCTAACCCTTCTTCAGATATTCTTCAAATACTTTAAGAAACAAGTGAATCTTCATGTGTGTACGTTTTTCCTGAGGAGAGGCCCATAGCTTTTATCAGATTCCAAAAGGGTTTCTTGACCTCAAAAGGGGTCAGCTTTAAGATGATTCTGTATAAATCTGCTCTAATCCGTCTAGTTCAAGTTTTTTTGAGTGAGGATAATTTTAAAAGCTGATATTTTCTTTGAGTGAAGTGAAGTCACTCAGTAGTGTCTGACTCTTTGCGACCCCATGGACTGTAGCCTACTATCCTCCTCTGTCCATGGGATTTTCCAGGCAAGAGTACTGGAGTAGGTTGCCATTTCCTTCTCCAGAGGATCTTCCTGACCCAGGGGTCGAACCCAGGTCTCCCGCACTGTAGGCAGATGCTTTACCATCTGAGCCACCAGGGAAGTCCCATTTTTTTTTCTTTTGAGTATTCGCTACATATCCGACATTGATAAGTAATTTACATGCATCATCCTATTTAATCCTCACAGCAATCCTGTGAGACAAGCACTGTTTTATCTTTTGCACATGAAGAATCTGAGGCTCAGAGAGGTTAAGTCACTTATTGAACAGAACCCAACAGTTTGGCTCCAGACGCCAAGATGTTAACCAGCAAACCTCTTCCTGGAGTGTCAATTTTATTAGGATGTTTAGGGGAAGACATTGTATATGAAAACATATACTTTATAGTGGGTCAAATGCAAAGTTTATACTAAGATAAATTACAAGTTTCCAGATGTTTTAGGCTTTGCCCCAGAACCCTGGCAGACCCTTTCACGCTCCCCATTGATGGCAAAACTGGACAGGCTAGCAACAAGTACTGTTTTACAAGTAGACTCTTCTTGGCACCCAAGTTCTCAAAAGCCCACCAAAACTGACAATAGAGTTGTCCAGGTCAGCTTTACAAATACGTAATACGAGATAGGAAGAATTAAACAAATTGCCCAAGTTCACATGGCTATAAGTGACCCAGTCACATTAAAAGTTGCTGTTTTGACATCATGAAGCCTTTCCCCTACTACCTACAAGGTTCCGTCCAGCATCTGAATCTTATTTTACTTACACAATTTTACACCCAACCAGCATTTTGCACCGCCCCCAATCAGGCGGCTACTTTCAGATCCACATCTTTCCTCCAGCCCTGCCCTTTTACCTTTTCCAAGCCCCGCCCTTTCCCTTCAGCCTCGCCTGGCTTTTCCCAGCTCTATCCTCTCCCCAGCCCAGCTCCAAGTTCCAGGCCCATCCAAAGCCCCGCCCTTTCTTTTCCGAGGCCCCCTCTTCTGTTTAGTCCCACCCCTCACCCCCGGTTCAGTCCCTATTCTCCTTACTGGGGCCAGCTTTACAGATGGCCCCGCCCACTCCCCGCAAACCCCGCCCCGTAGATTGGTTTATTCTCTTCCAGCCCCGCCCCGCCCCTACCCATAACTCCCGGTGCCCCTTAGGCTGCAGTCCGCGTCCCTCTTGCTCCTGGCCCTGCCCCCAGCCCCGCCCCGAGGCTCCGGCCCCGCCTCGCCGCCTTCCTCGGAGACCAAAGCCAGGTCCCTACCGCAGCCGCGGCGCCAGCAGGAGGGAGGGAGGCGGGGGGAGAGGCAGAGGGGGAAGGGAGAAGGGCGGGCTCCTTACGCCCAGTCCCGCGCTCACCGTCCGTGCCGGCAGATTCGCTACAAACGGCCTGACCACTCCGGATCCCGAGTATCGCAACTTCTGTCTCCAGAAACTCAACTCTAAGATGGAGGCGCTAGAAAAGCCCTGTAAGGTGTCCAGGGGCCCTTCCGAATCCCAGAGAATGGCCTCTCGAACCTCAGCGGGCGGGCGGGGATCTGTGGCGAAAGTGCAGCTCGGCAGCGCCGCGGCGCCAAGTTTACCCTGCGCAGACGCCGTCGCCGCTGCTGCTGCCGCCGCCGCTGCCACTGCCTTTGCCGCCAGCGTCTCCGCCGCCGCCGTCCCCGCGCTGCCTCCGGGAGCCTCCATTGTTCCGGCGGCGCCGGGTCCCGAGACCCGGCAACCTAGGGGCCTTCGAAAGGGGCGGCGGCCGCCGGAATTGAGACGCTCGGGCGCCGGCGGGACTGGGAGCGGCAGGGGTCAGCGCGGGAATCCCAGGGAGCCGGGCCAGAGCGTGGGGCGGCAGGGGGTCGGGGTGGCGTGGTCTGCAGTCTCCGGAATTGGGGCTCTCCCTCCCCGCCCCGTCTTTCCCCGCCGGCCTCCTTAAGTGGGGTCGGAGCCCCGGCGGGCGTCCCCGGCGATGAGCCCGGACTCGAGGTGGCCGGTGAGTACGAGCCAGGGACCAGGGCGGGAGTGGCAAGTCGGGAAGGGGTAGGCTAGTTTCGTGGGGCACGCACTGAAACTGCCCGGCCCGAGGGTCGGGCCACTCTAGCTAGAAGAACTGACAGTGCCTTCGCCCCCAGCCCGCATCCCTGGGCAACAGTGTATCCCTTCGGGGCTGCCTGGGTCATTGGCAGAAGGAGAGCCTAGTTCAACTTGTACACTTTGATCAAGGGGAAACGTCGCCGCATCCGGGAGAGGGCTGCGGGCACCGCCTGGGCCTGGTCTGATCCCTCTGGCCTCCGCCCCCTACTTCCTCCAGTCCCCTGAGAGCCTTGGGCAGATGCGGTCGTCATACCCCAGGGCCTGGGGCCCTCCCCACGGACTTTCGGGTCTAAGTTTCCGTGTCTCTTCTCTGTGCATCTGCTGCTGAGTCCCAGCGGAACGTTTGCCGGGGGCTCTGTGCTGCTTAGGGAGCTAGGGCAGCAGAGTTGCAGCCTTCACCAGGGACTCATTGAAACAGTAGAGTTTGTTTGTGCTTCTGATTGGTTTGTTCAAAGATAGCCACAGGTAGGAAGTAAGGGCAGTTTAAGTAGTTTTAATGAAATGGCAATCAGGGCCTTGGACAGAGTGGCTAGAGCTGTTCACTGGCTGGGTTAAGTCACAGGAGAAGAACTCTTGTTAGTCAGGGAGCTCAGGGTGGCTTTGTTTGGAATGGTGCCCAGCCCATGGTTAAATTGTTGAATTCAGCTAGGCCTGGAGAAATTGGGGCAGTCTCTGACCAAGCTGGGCTTCCTGGGGGCTGGTGCCATCTGCTGTCTCCACTCACCCAGGAACACTGGAGAGAAGGAAGGGAGGGCTCTAAGGACCAGCGTGGAGCTGAGTGCGCTGGACTGCCATGCTCCTGTTTGTACTCTTAAGGCCTGGTGGCATCCCCAGAGCTAGGGCATAGGCTTACCCCAGAGGCCTCAGAAAGTCACCGATTCTTTCTGTCATCCATTTATTTCTGTTGGAGTCCAGGACCAAATGATTTTGGCCACCGATTCAAACTTCTGCATGGGCTGACACTAGCCTTCATCCATCTCAGTCCCTAATCTGGTGATCCCTTCATTTAGCTATTCATTCAACAAATTATTTATTCATTTGCCAAAACAATATTGCATGCCAGGTTCTGGGGCTATGAAAGTAGGTAGGCTCTGGTGTCTGCACTGTACAGCTCCCAGTCTAGTGGAAGGAGAGAGAGAACTTTCAGTGTGGTGAGTGCTGTGGTGGAGGTGAGGATGAAATGCTGTGGAAACACAGCTCTCTGTGAGATAGACGAAGAAATCATAACAGAAGTGACATTTGAGCCATGTTTTGAAGAATGAGTAGGAGCTCACTAATCAGGGAGGGTGGAAGGCATTCTAAATAGAGATCATTTTGGGGGAATGAGAGCTGGTAACATTCAGAGAATGGCAAGTTGCCCTGTTTAGACAGAAATACAGCTATAACTGGTGAAAAGAAGGATCTAGAAAGGAAGACTAAGGCCACAGAATGAAAGGAACACCCTGACTGTCATCATAAGGAATGTGGATATTATCCTGAAATCAGTGGGGGGCATCAGGAGGCTTCTAATCAAAACACTGATATGATTAATGCTACTTGGTAGAAAGACCATTATGGATACATTTATGTGAGAAAAAGCTAGAACTGAGACATAGGGCAGGATGATCAGACAGGAGGTAATAATGCCAAGACCATGGCCATGGTGTGGACGAGATGGCATTTGGATCTGCTTTAGAGGCTGGCTGGCCAGGACCCTTAGGGAAAGGGAGGGCTGGAGAGAGCGGAGTGGGTGGCCCGGGCCTACGCTAACTGATCTGTACATTCTAGATGTGACAGCATGGGGGTGGACTTTGACGTGAAGACTTTCTGCCACAACCTGCGGGCAACTAAGCCACCCTATGAGTGCCCCGTGGAGACCTGCCGCAAGGTCTACAAGAGTTACAGTGGTATTGAGTACCATCTGTACCACTATGACCATGACAACCCACCGCCCCCACAGCAGACTCCACTCCGAAAGCACAAGAAGAAGGGGCGCCAGTCACGCCCAGCCAACAAGCAGTCACCCAGCCCCTCAGAGGTATCCCAGTCACCCAGCCGTGAGGTGATGAGTTACGCACAGGCCCAGCGCATGGTGGAAGTGGACTTGCACGGCCGCGTGCACCGCATCAGCATCTTTGACAACCTGGATGTGGTGTCTGAGGATGAGGAGGCCCCCGAGGAGGCGCCTGAGAACGGCAGCAATAAGGAGAACACTGAGACACCGGCCGCTACTCCCAAGTCAGGCAAGCATAAGAACAAGGAGAAACGCAAGGACTCCAACCATCACCACCACCACAATGCTTCTGCGAGCACCACTCCCAAGCTGCCAGAGGTGGTCTACCGGGAGTTGGAGCAGGATACCCCCGATGCCCCGCCCCGGCCAACTTCCTATTACCGGTAAGGCCACCTCCGCCTCCCAACTCTGGAAAACTGGTCAAGCAGGGCTTAGGAGCCAAAGACAGGTGACAAGCAACAGATAGGAAATGGCAGAGGTAAAGCATAGCAGCAACACACTGGCCCTGCCAAGGCAGACATGCCCCAGCTAGCGGTGATGGCTGTTCCTGTACACTGCCACAAGCTGGACCCTGCCCTGGGCGCTTTATAGCCATTCTCTTATCTTATTCTCACAACTCGCTCAGGTAGGTTTTGTTCACAGGTGAGGAAACCACAGTCCAGAAGAAGGACCAGACTTATGAGTAGTCACGTGCCAGTAGATAGCTGAACTGGGATTCAAACCCATATTCCTCTGACTCCAGAGTGGCTACAGTATCAAAGGGTCCCATCTGTTGTTCTTGACCCTTTCTACTCCATCACTGTGACCTTGGGAAAGGCATCTCTTAGGCTTTTGGTGTTCCAGTGACGCCATCTGCAGTGCAGATATAATTTTCCTCTGCTAGCCTCAATGTGGAAGACTAGGGACACTGACTTCATAGAGTCCTAAAAGCTGTTTGTAAATCTGTATAAGTAATTTCCCCATTACTTGTCCAGTTATTATCACCTATCCTTTAGCATGCAGAAGCAGTGTTTTCATCACCTATGTTTCACACTCCTCTAAGAACCCTTTTATTTCATTTAACTGTTTCTTGGTATCCCACTTCCTTCCAAAAATTTGTCACAGTGGCTCCTAATAAAAATCACAGTCAAAAGGCTAAATTTCTTTCAACGTGAGGTAAAAAAAATGGAGTGGGGGAAGTATGGTGGTGAAACTACATTCAGAAACCCTAGCTAAAGGATGGAACAAACACCAAGTGTGAGACTTCTTTCTGAGAGTCTTGGCATCCAAGTCAAAGAGGGCACTTTGGTGAGGCAGTTAAGCAGCTGTCTTTGGTATCAGCTAATCAGAAGGCCTGATCTCTGACAAGGACTTAGAAAGGTTTTAATGTGAAAGGTAGTTTTTACCAAATGTAGGTACTAAATCTCAGTTCTTTACAAGCAGATTTTGGGGAACTCAAGTGGTTTTCTTTCCTTTCACCCCTGTCCACATGCCAGCCTGTCTTTTCCTCCTCTCTTCCATCCTTCCATCTGTCCAGCCCAGCTCCATGTCCTTCTGGCTTTTCACTGTCTCTCTTATCTGTTAGTGCTCACTGCCATGCCCACCTCCCAACACACAGACTCCTCTCCGGGGCTGCCCTCTCCCCTCATGATTCTTCAGCACTCTCTGCTCCCTTAGGCAGCACAGCTTAGCTCCTGCTCATTTTCTTCATCCTTCCACTCAGAGTCACTCTTTCCTCCTGTGGATCAGATCTGTTCTCCAGGCAGCAGCTCTCAGCTGGTCCCCTACAATCAGTTGGGAGGTGTGTTGCATGTAATTTGTTACTACTCTTAGCAGAACTGCCTGTTTTGGAAATGATTTACTTTTTATGTAAATGTGACAAGATTCGAGGTCATCTCTCTAACAACACCACTGGCTCTTGCTCCCATCTGATAAACTTTCTCAAGGGGGAGAGGGAGGGTGGAGTGTCAGCTGGCGCATCAGGAATCGCACATGACACGCAGCCTACCGTATCTGCGCCACAGCCTGTAATCTGAGTACTGTGGGCGTGTGCTGTGCACCATCACGTAATGTTACGCGTGTCAGGGCAGAGAAGAGGTTGAGAGCTGGTGCCAAGGCCTGGAATGGGCCAGATGGTTCACACTAGCCCTGAGCCACACCCTTTCTCAAGGATGAAGATGTTGCAGTCACCTTGGGGACGAGGTGAAGGGCTAAGCAAGAAGGTGCTTCTGACAGACACAGCACTTTAGTCTGTCCTCCCTTCCACTCTCAAAATGTCCTTCAGGTGAACAACACTGACTGCCTCTTTCTGTGTGGTTAATCAGATATGGTCCTTGCCTCTATCCACGTAGTGCAGGGGTTAAGACACAAAAACAGTTATAATGCAAGACAGGGTCGGGCAGAGCTATACCAAAGCTAATAATCAAGCTAACATTTATTGAGTACTTGCTCCAGGTACGTTTCTGAGCACTTTACCTATATTAACTCATCTAATGTTCCCAACAGCTGTGTGAAAGAGGTTCAAGTTAGTATCCCCACTTTACAGATGTGGAAACCAAGACCCTGAGAGGTTAGCTCACTTGCCTGCTGTCACCCAGAGCACAGCTCTGGAGCCTATGCTTGCCTGGCCTGCTGTGGCTTGCAGAGTTGCATTTTCCTTATGGAGAGCAGAGTGGAGGCCTGGGAACTAACATTTATCTAGGGCCTGCTACGTACCACTTGATTCAGCCCATTCATTTTTAATTAATTGCATTTAATTCTGACGCCTTAGGAAATGAAGGGTATTCTCCTCATTCTCTCATCAATAAAACTGAGGTTTAGGAAAGAGCAGGGATGTCCTGGATGTCCTACAGTAACAGAGCCAGGACCTAACTGACTGTTAGGTGTGTGTCCAGGTGTGTTAGAGGCCAAAGCTGTGTTCTTTGCTGTCGTTGCTCCCTGTAGCTTTACATAGCAGAGTCAGGCCACCTGGAGTGCGCACGGCAGGGGAGTGGGGAGCCTGCTCTGTACCCCAGGTGCCTGGAGCTGCCCCTGGCTGCAGTCCCGCGGGCCCAGTGAGTGCTGTGGAGTGGAGTTTGAATCCTAGGTCTGCCACTTCCTGGTTGTGTGAACCACCTGTGTGGGGCACTTAACTTCCCAAAGCTTCCGGTTTCCTCCTCTATAAAGTGAGGGCAAGAAGAACATTGACCCAAGGACTGTGGGGAAGATAACTGTGATGACTTAGCACAATGCCCGGTCATAGTAAATGCTCAGTAAATATTAGCTATCCTGACTGTTACCTCCCAAGGCTTTCCAGAGAGCAAAGAGTACCTAGATTCTGAGGGAGCCCTGAGCTGCTGCTGCACCAGCTGAGAGAAGACCTACAGCAGCTCCATTCAGGATACAGCCAGCTGGTACTCAAACAAATGTAAATTGGCAAGTGAAAACCGAGGACCTTCCTGCCCCTGACTCTTTGTGCCGTCACCCAGACCACAGCAATCAGGGGTCCTAGCCGCCCCATCCTTCTCCCTTCAGGATCTTGCTGAGCCTCTGCATCTCAAAGGAGGCAGTGTGGCAGCTAGGACTTGAGCTTTGAGCTCGGCATGCCTTGGTTCACATCCCAGCTCTTCCACTTTCTCACAAGAGAGCTGGGCCAGGTGAATTCACTGCCCCAAACGTTAGGTTTCCTTTTCGGCACAACAAGAATGATGACAGGCCTTATGGTGCCTGGAGTAAAGGTGAGGCTAGAATGAGACAACATATACATCAAGGCACGGGCCTGGAACAGGGTGAGTGCTCCACAGATGTAACCCACGTTCTGTAAGGGAGGGAAATCCCAACCTTCTGATGCCGAGCTGCCTGTGTGCACTGCAGGTATATTGAGAAGTCGGCGGAGGAGCTGGATGAGGAGGTTGAGTACGACATGGATGAGGAGGACTACATCTGGCTAGATATCATGAACGAGCGGCGGAAGACGGAGGGCGTGAGTCCCATTCCGCAGGAGATCTTTGAGTACTTAATGGACCGGCTGGAGAAGGAGTCGTACTTTGAGAGCCACAATAAAGGCGACCCCAATGCGCTCGTAGACGAGGATGCTGTGTGCTGTATCTGCAATGACGGCGAGTGCCAGAACAGCAACGTCATCCTTTTCTGCGACATGTGCAACCTGGCGGTGCACCAGGAGTGCTACGGTGTCCCCTACATCCCCGAGGGCCAGTGGCTGTGCCGCCGCTGCCTGCAGTCACCCTCCCGCGCTGTGGACTGCGCCCTGTGCCCCAACAAGGGTGGTGCCTTCAAGCAGACAGATGATGGGCGCTGGGCCCATGTGGTGTGTGCCCTTTGGATCCCCGAGGTCTGCTTTGCCAACACAGTCTTCCTGGAGCCCATTGACAGCATTGAGCACATCCCGCCCGCGCGCTGGAAGCTGACCTGCTACATTTGCAAACAGCGAGGCTCAGGGGCCTGCATCCAGTGCCATAAGGCCAACTGCTACACGGCCTTCCACGTGACGTGTGCCCAACAGGCTGGCCTTTACATGAAGATGGAGCCTGTGCGGGAGACGGGTGCCAATGGCACCTCCTTCAGCGTCCGCAAGACCGCCTACTGCGACATCCACACACCCCCAGGTTCAGCGCGTCGCCTGCCTGCCCTGTCCCACAGTGAAGGGGAGGAGGAGGAGGAGGAGGAAGAAGATGAGGGTAAGAGTTGGAGCTCAGAGAAGGTCAAGAAGGCCAAGGCCAAGTCCCGGATCAAGATGAAGAAGGCGCGGAAGATCCTGGCAGAGAAACGGGCAGCGGCCCCTATGGTGTCTGTGCCTTGCATTCCACCACACAGGTACGGGGGAGCAGATGGGCGGGCCGGGCAGGGAAGAAGCCCTGTTGGAGACCGGCAGTCCCCTGAGTGGAGGGAGAGGCTTGGGCTGTCTTCCTGTCAGGAGCTCCCTAGAGGTGGTGGTGGTTTTTAGTATCTAAAGAGATTAGCTCTAGCAGGTCACCTGACTTTTACGTTAGGAACCAGAGACTTCAGCTCTTCTCTGACCAACTTGGCAGGTGTATTTGAAACTGCCCTCCATATTGCTGGGGTGGTGTAAGTTAGGAAGTAAGACGATGGAGTAGCCACCAGCCACAGTGGAAGAAATAGTCTGACTCTGAAGGGAGAACAGAATGGAAAAGAGGGAAGGAAATGCTCAAGGAATTGTGTTATGGCCACAGATGAGGGCTGTGAGCATCAGTTACTTTTTACTCTCTCTTCTGCTACCTAGACAATTTCCTGTAGTTGACTGCTGTGTTACAGTACTTCATCTTAAAACCTTCCCAGGCTCAGCCCGAGTTGGGTGTCCCAGGGTCAGTTAGTACTCAGGGCTGCAGTGACAATAAGCAGGCTGCAGTGACAATAAGCAGTCTTCAGGGCCAGGCTCGCTCACCCACCCTGTGAACAGGGTTAGTACTGGGAGCTTGGCTTCCTGTCTCCTGAGGTGCCCTTGACAGCCAGCTGTGTTTGTTCTTCTTTGCCCTAGCCCAGTGTCACAGGCCTTCTTGACAATAGATTTATTCCCTATTCAGCCCCACTCAGAAACCCTCATGGGCCAAAGACCCCTGTTCTTTGTGAGAAAATCAGAGCCCAAGAGGTTTTTCTTCTCTTTGCTCTCCTGTTTCCCAGGCTCAGTAAAATCACTAACCGCCTGACCATCCAAAGGAAGAGCCAGTTCATGCAGAGACTGCACAGCTATTGGACGCTGAAGAGGCAGTCGCGGAATGGGGTCCCGCTGCTGCGTCGCCTACAGACCCACCTGCAATCTCAGAGGAACTGTGACCAAGTCGGGGTACTATGTCAGATTCCCTGTGGGCTCTGGAAACTAATGCCAGGGGGTCGAGGGCAGAGATTTTTCATTGGTTTGTTTTTCTGTACCATCCAGCATGTGGGATCTCAGTTCCCCAACCAGGGATCGAACCCGTGCTCCCTGCATTGGAAGCACAGAGTCTTAACCACTGGACCACCAGGGAGGTCCTGAGAATAGAGATTTGCGACTGCAGTTTCCAATCCCTGAGGGCTTGGGCTGTTTGTTCCTTTAAACTAGACCTCAAATCAGGCTAAGGATGAGATCCTTACACATTCTCCTTCAGGCATTATTCCTTGTGTTCATCCTTTCATTCACAACAAGCATATACAGAGTACCAACTCCACTGGGCTCAACAGCCACAGTGGGTTGCAGAGCTCCCGCTTTGGCTGGTAAGCCTACCAAGCGATCACTGTGCTCCCAGCTTTGGTTTTCTTGCCCTTGACCCAAGTTTCCTGGGCTCTTGTTGCCTCTGGCTCTCTCATCATCTCCTGATCCCCCTTTTGCCTCTTCAGAGAGATTCCGAGGATAAGAACTGGGCCCTCAAAGAACAGCTTAAGTCCTGGCAGCGGCTTCGGCATGACCTGGAGCGAGCACGGCTGCTGGTGGAGCTGATTCGCAAGCGGGAGAAACTCAAAAGGGAGACGGTGAGTGCTCCTCAACCAGCTCTTTTTTACAGTGGAGAAAACAGACCCAGGAAAACAGAAAACACAGAAAAGTATGTGTCCCCTGGCCAGGAAGCAACAGAGCTAATGTGAGAGTAAGGTAACCTGGAGCTCAGTTTGCTCTCAGGCTCTTCAGAAGCAGAATGTCACAGGAGAGTTTTATGAATGGACTCCTAAGTGATGTGATGCAGGTAGCTGGTGCTGGATGTTCAAGGAAGGGGAAGTCCACGGTAGTGAAGTGCACCCAGTGTGGGGTAGGAAGGAAGGCGAGTTCCCACGCCAGCTACAGCTACCTCCCCAGACCTCTCCGCCAGGGACCAGCCTCGGCCTGGCTGACAGGCTTTTATGTGTGCCAGATCAAGGTCCAGCAGATCGCCATGGAGATGCAGCTGACCCCCTTTCTCATCCTCCTTCGAAAAACCTTGGAGCAGCTCCAGGAGAAGGACACGGGCAACATCTTCAGCGAGCCGGTCCCTCTGTCTGAGGTAACCGAATTGGACGAAGTAAGAATCCCTTCCCCTCACTCCACCTTCTTTCTGTTCCTCTCCCAGATGGACCCTTGCCGCAGGTCTGGGCCAGGGGCTAGGAGGGGACCATGAAGAGAGGGGCTGGTGGCTCTGGGGCTCCGGGATGAACCGGAACCACAGGCATCACCTGGACTCTGTCTTGTCCCTGTCGTACCTCAAGGGCCCAGAATGGGAGGCAGTCTGCACTCCTTCCCCAGAGGCAGGGACTGAGTCTGCCAAGTGAATAAGCCCAGGGCAGGAAGACACTTTCCGGGTGCTGAACCCTAGAACGGAGAATTTAGAAGGCTCAGCACCTAAAGAACCATCTCTGAAGCCCTAGGTCCTGACTGGCAGACTCTTCTCTCTAAAAGGTATAAAATGAGAGACCTGAGGCAGCTGCCTCCTTATATGGCTTACTGATAAGTAAAAAGAGCTATAGGAATGCAGGGTGGTGTTACTTCCAGAGGCTCCCCCTAGCCATTTTGGTATTAAAACCTCATGTGGCTCTAGGATTCGGCTGTAATTGCACTGCTGTTTTCCAAGCAAGGAAAAGAAGGCCCAGGGAGGCTAAGAGGCTTGCCAAGGTCACACAGCTTGTGACTACTAAAGTCCAGACTAAAATCCAGCTTTCTTTTCCCCTGTGCTGTATGCCTGCCTCTGACTGTAGTAGGAGGAGGTTGCTGGATGCATTTCAAGGGAGGTTGTTAGGAACAGGGGTTCAGGGGGAATGAGGAACATACCTCCACTTAGCTACACCTCCCGTGTTCTCCCAGGTACCTGACTACCTCGACCACATCAAAAAGCCTATGGACTTTTTCACCATGAAGCAGAACTTGGAGGCTTACCGCTACCTGAACTTTGATGATTTTGAGGAGGACTTCAACCTCATCGTCAGCAACTGCCTCAAGTATAATGCCAAGGATACCATCTTCTACCGGGCAGCAGTGCGGCTCCGTGAGCAGGGTGGCGCGGTGCTCCGCCAGGCCCGGCGCCAGGCAGAAAAAATGGGCATTGACTTTGAGACGGGCATGCATATCCCCCACAGCCTGACTGGAGACGAAGCCCCACACCACACCGAAGATGGTGGGTGATAAGTCACACATACACGTAGAGGCCAATGCCAGGGATGAACAGCTTTCCAAAAGTCCCCTCCTGGGAGCAGGCAGTATAGGCAGGAAGCAGCTAGTCTGAGCAGTGGCACGCTAGCCCCAGGAATGCTCTCGAAGCCAGACTTGGTGAATGGAGAGCAATCCCCGCCTTTCTGCATCTTGGTGCTACTGTTTTACAGCCGCTCCCGGTGAGAAGCGCAGGGGAGAAGAGTGACTTTCTGGTTGCCTGCCCAGGTTCACGGGGCCCAGAGGGCTGCCCTGAGACTGACCTCTCATCCCCTGTTCCCACCCCCCTGCAGCAGAGGAAGAGCGGCTGGTCCTGCTAGAGAACCAGAAGCACCTGCCAGTGGAAGAGCAGCTAAAGTTGCTGCTTGAACGGCTGGATGAGGTGAACTCCAGCAAGCAGAGCGTGGGCCGCTCTCGGCGCGCCAAGATGATCAAGAAAGAGATGACAGCGCTGCGGAGGAAGCTTGCCCACCAGCGGGAGACTGGACGGGATGGGCCTGAACGACACGGCCCCTCCAGCCGGGGCAGCCTGACACCCCACCCAGCGGCCTGTGACAAGGACGGGCAGACAGACAGTGCCGCCGAGGAGAGCAGCAGCCAGGAGACAAGCAAAGGTCTGAACCCCATGGCATGATGGACCCCAAGGCCAGCCAGACTTGGACTCTGCAGCACACACTCAGCCCCTGCCAGCCCCCCAGGCAGAGGTCCCTCCTACTCAGCCAGCTGTACTTTCTCCCTCCTTCCCCTTTCAGGGGCCTCTTAGCTGCCTCTCTGGCTATTTGTGTGAGAGACAGTGTTCCCAACTCCCTGCCCCCCAAACGATCTCCCCTACTCTAGCTGAAGTTATGTCCTATATCCCCAGGGCCTACTGTAGACAGATGCCCTTCCCACTTCAGGCCCCTCACCGACTCTCCTTCTCTCTTTCTCTGCTCCAGGCCTGGGTCCCAACATGTCCTCAACCCCCGCACTTGAGGTGGGCAGGAGAACCTCAGTTCTGTTCTCCAAAAAGAACCCGAAGACAGCTGGACCGCCCAAGAGGCCGGGCCGGCCCCCCAAAAACCGGGAGAGCCAGATGACCCCCAGCCACGGAGGCAGTCCTGTGGGGCCCCCCCAGCTCCCCATCATGGGCTCCCTACGTCAGCGCAAGCGGGGTAGGAGCCCTCGGCCCAGTTCGAGTTCAGACAGCGACAGTGATAAATCCACAGAAGACCCCCCAATGGGTGAGCCTCACCATCACCCAGCCCCTCCAATAGAGTGAGCGAAGCTGCCATCCTTCCCAGTATAACTCCCACCTAGCCCTTCATTTGCCCATAATATATCAGAGCTAGAAGGGCCCTTAGGAAGTCTGTCATTCAACCCCCTCACTTTATAGATGGGGAACCCGAAGCCCAGAGCCACTAACCCACCCAGATTCCCATCCAGGGTGCCCTGCATTTTATCACTTCACCTTTCCTCTTCTCATTCTCCTTGGGGAATCTCCTTTAAGCCACTGTGTCCTAAGGCTAGTAACTGCCAAGGGAAGTGCAAGGGGTGGGGCAGGGCTGTGGCCAGCTGTGGTGGACACTGCCCAGAGCTGGCTCTGCTGGCCGAGGTTGGAGGAATTTTCCAGCACAGAATGGAAAGCCAAGCTCTGAGTCCCCCCCAGTAGATCTCTGATCTGCATCTTACTGACTGATTCCTTCCCTCCCGCCCCCCACCCACAACCAAGACTTACCAGCCAATGGCTTCAGCGGTGGAAACCAGCCAGTAAAGAAGAGTTTCTTGGTGTATCGTAACGACTGCAGCCTTCCTCGGAGCAGCTCAGACTCGGAATCCAGCAGCAGTAGCAGCAGCAGTGCTGCCTCCGACCGGACCAGGTACCAGCCCTCTTGGTTTAAACCTGCCTCCAGGATGGCCTTCCAAATTTCCCTGTGAGGAGTCTGGTGGCAGCCACCTCCATCTAGATTAAGATGGCTCAGACCAAAGGTTCTCTGCAAAATAAATAGAACAGATGAGACTGTCACCATAATGAAATAGAGGGGACCATCCTTGGTTAAGTTCATGCTTTAGAACAGAGGGCTTCCCTGGTAGCTCAGATGGTAAAGAATCCACCTGCAATGTGAGAGGCCCGGGTTCGATCCCTGGGTCAGAAAGATCCCCTGGAAAAGGGAATGGCAACCCACTCCAGTATTCTTGCCTAGGAAATCCCACTGACAGAGAAGCCTGGCAGGCTACAGTCCATGGGGTTGCAAAGAATTGGACATGATTGAGCAACTAACACTTTCACTTTTCACTTAGAACAGAGTGCATAAACTGATTCGTGGTGACCTGGATTTGACTTACAGACATATTTTGTTTGGCCAGCATGATATTAAAAAAAAAAAAAAAAAAAAAAACCCAGAAGTGGCACATAAAATTTCCAGTTTCTGTATTCCCTTTAAAAATCAGACCTAGCATTTCTGGCCACTGTTGCCTTAAGATAGGGCATACACTCATCACTACTGCTGTATCCAGCCCACTTCAGTCAGATCACCCCCAAATCCCTGAGGGCACTTGAGTCTGAAATTATTCAATTAGCCTCTGCTTTCCAAAAGTCTTAGACCACTTAGGGGCCAAGAGAAGACACCCACCATGCCATTCCCCACTCTTGTCCTCCTCTTGAGTTGAGCATCCCTTTTGTCCACAGTACAACGCCTTCAAAACAAGGCCGGGGCAAGCCCTCCTTCTCTCGGGGCACATTCCCAGAGGACAGCAGTGAAGATACCTCAGGCACTGAGAATGAGGCCTACTCCGTGGGCACTGGCCGCGGCGTGGGCCACAGCAGTAAGTACGCCCACCCAAAGCCAGGGATGCTGGGGGCCTGGTGTCAGGGCCTTGCCAGACCCCTGGCTGCTGATCCGTCCCCTCTCTCCCATTCCTGTGAAGTTGTAAGGAAGAGTCTGGGCCGGGGAGCTGGCTGGCTATCAGAGGATGAGGATTCCCCTCTGGACGCTCTGGACCTGGTGTGGGCCAAATGCCGAGGGTATCCATCGTACCCAGCTCTGGTAGGCTTTTGCTTTTCTCGTCATACCCCTTGTCTTCCAGCCCCAAGACATACACTCAAAAGCAGCAGACCTCCTACTCTCTGCTGAGCTGCAGAGCACACTAGTCTTTAGCAGATAATCACTTAGAGGTCCCTCGTTAGTTTCTCCATCTGTCCCTTTCTCTTCCCTTTACCTCTTGGGCTCAGAAATAGTTCAGCGTGGGAAGAAGCTGAGGGTCAGCCCTGCAACCCTAGTTAGATGATTATGTTTTTCTGTCCCCACTTTAGAGGTAGTCTCCAAATTCTTAGATAGGGTAAGCCTGGGGGAAGGAGGAGACTGAACTAACCAAGGTCTTATTACACCCTTAGATCATTGATCCAAAGATGCCCCGGGAAGGTATGTTCCACCATGGGGTTCCCATCCCTGTGCCCCCATTGGAGGTGCTGAAACTTGGAGAACAGATGACCCAAGAAGCCCGAGAGCATCTCTACCTCGTCCTCTTCTTTGACAACAAGAGAACTTGGTAAGGAAGGAGGGGAGCAGTCGATGTGACTCAGAGCCACAGACGCAGCCCCGGCTCCTGAAGGCAGGCTGCCAGGAAACTCCAGCACTGCCGCCTGGGCAATCATAAATCAGTGGGGGAGGGACTTAGATCGCTGAGCAAAAGGGTTGTGTTGACCAAGAGTCTGAGAGACTGAGTGGGTAGCAGCTGACAAACAGCTGTAGCTAGAAAACAGGACCACGAGTGACTGTGAAAAATGTAGGGGTGGCTCCGCACCCAGACTAAGGTGGCTTCTAGATTTAGTTTTCCCACCTCTGCCTCCATGGTGACAAGATGTGGGGAATAGAGCAGACATAATCACTGGGTCTCTGCATCCCTGTTCTGTCACACTTACAAGTGTAGTCCTTTGTTGTTGTTGTTTCTAATGTCAGTTAAGTCTGCCTGGAGCCCATGGGACAAGGTATCTATTTCAGGCTAGGTCAGGGCTTCTTTTTGCACTCATAAATGTCCTGTGGTTATCCCCCAGTGTGACTGTCAACTGGGCTATTTTCATCACTAGCCTGTGAGCAGTTCCTGGAGGGCAGGGACTGCATCTCTGGGTTTCTGTAACTCCCACCAGAGCCTGGCTCAGAATGGGCACTTAGGAGTTTCTGAAGGAAGCAACAAGTGAGGGAGGCTGGTTCTTGTTGCCCTCCCTAGAGATAAGAGATGACTTACTTGATCCTTGTCTCATCCTACAGGCAGTGGCTGCCCAGGACTAAGCTGGTTCCTCTGGGCGTGAACCAGGACCTTGACAAGGAGAAGATGCTGGAGGGCCGGAAATCTAACATCCGCAAGTCAGTTCAGATAGCCTACCACAGGGCCCTGCAGCACCGCAGCAAGGTGCAGGGCGAGCAGAGCAGCGAGACCAGCGACAGCGACTGATGCTGCCCAGCGCAGCCCAGCCTTCAGTGCCCTGCCGCCTTTCTCCTCCCCTTGGCTCACTGTCCTGGAGTGGCACCGGCCTCTGCACTGACTCATTCCTGGTCTTGGGGCCAGTCTCAGGGGAAGCTGGGTGGGGGAGGTCCCTCCCGCCCTGAGTGCAGCTGGACTGTACAGAACACTCCAAGGGCCCCTGGGGGCTCTGCGCAATGAGAGGGGAGGTCCCACAGGCCAGAAAGCTCCAGAGACCTCACGGCATTGTAGCTCAGGGTGGTGGGCCCAGGTTAGGACACTGTGTAAAACAGGCCATCCCACCACCCCTGCCTACTCGTGCCGGGAGAATCCCTAACTGCCTAGTGGCCTGAGGCCCCTGAGGTGGTGTGGTGAGCGGGCATCCGCCCAGCCTAGCAGTGGGACTGATGTCTGTCCAGCCCGGAAGAGGGGCACTAGGTGACCCCCCTCCCCTGCTGTTGTAAATAATGTAATTAGTGGAGAATTTAAATTATTCTCATTTGTAACTGCGTTTCCGGGTCGCGCCAGAGTCATTTGGTACTAAAAAAAAAAAGACTGGGGCCTGTCCCCACTTCCCTTCTTCCCATAGATTCCCCCACCTTTCAAACTGGTTTGTATTTATTTCAAAGGAAGAAAATATATTGATTCTTAGAAAATAAATGGTCTGTTTGGAATTCTTGGTTCTTGCCTTCTGCCAGGGCAAAGGGATGAAAAGGGAAGCTCTATCCCTCAGGGATGGGAAATAATTGGGCTCAAGTGGTTGCTGGCTGTTGCATTTGTAAGACAAAGATACTATGACAGCTCCCATTCCCCAAGTATGTCACTGAGTGGTAGACTGTGCTGAAACACCTTAAGATCCACACTTTTGTATAATCCTTGCAATAACTATGGGGAAAGTTAATAGGATAGTTAATTCCATAAAGACACCAAGGTTTAGAAAAATTATGTAACTTGCCTAAGTTCCCACAACTAGGAAGTTGCAGAGCTAGAATTTGAATAAAAGCCTGTCTGCAAAGCAGGTTCTGTAACTAGTATGCCAATCTGCTGGAAGGAAAGAGTTTAGTGCCCATGCCTTCTTGAACTACAGATGCTTCAAGTCCTTTGCCAGTTGGATGGTCCAAATACTTCTTCAGAGTCAATATAGCTGTGACCTTCCCCTGTTTAGCTAGGGACTAGGCAGGAATATGGAGTGACACTTCATTCATTCCTCACCTTGACACCTCTTCAGACTGAAACATTTACTGGAGGAATGCCCTCTTCAGTGCTAGGCATCTGAGGGCTGGTGTCCCACGGAAGAGAGAAGCACAGGAAGCAGCCCCAGGGTCTTGTGACTAGTGAGCAGTGGGCTGAAATGCCCCCAGGTTTACAGCCCTCTGCTAGATACTGTGTGGGAGAGACAGACAAATCAGCTGCCAGTCTGTCCCTTAAGGAATCTGCAGACTGATCATTGAGATACAGTAACCAAGAGTCACTATGCTAGAAGGGGAGAAACCGTCGAAACACAGTTCTTGTCTCTGGTTTTTGTGTCTTTCTCCAGGAGGGAGGTTTTGCCACATCTTTCCTGGACTAGGCAGCCGGCCCTGGCAACGGGGCTGCCCTGGGGCCACAGAGTTGGTGGTCCTAAGGCCTCTCTGGAGGCTCACAGAGGCCCCTTTCGGTAGGGCTTTCAGGTGGCGGGTGACGCCAGATGGGGCAGTCTGCGCAGAATCCCAGGAGGCAGGCCTCAGATGAGGAAGTCAGTGAGGCCTAAGGTTGCTCGGTGTCGAGGCTCTGGGACAAGCCTTTGGAGGGCAGAAACTCAAGAGAGCGAGGGAGTAGGCAGATTCCTCGGGATCCAGACGCTGTAGAGACATCTCGGGCTCGGCTGGCCCGGAGCTACGATCCGGCACGATTCTCGGTGAGGGAGGAGTTCAGGGTAGCCAGACTGATGAAGGTGAGGATCAGCCCGAAGAGGCTCGTTGAGAAAGGCCCCAAGGATGCCGGGGGACAGCACTTGGTTCTGCGGGCAGGTAGGCCCTGAGGCATCGCAGGGCTCTGAGGAAAGCAGGCGGTGAGGACTGTGGCTTGAGGGCGCACTGTGCGTCTTGGCAGCGGAGCGCTGGGATGGGACGCGCCGGCGTGCCGAGTGCAGACAAATCCCACAGAGGAAAGGCCAACAGCGGGCAGCGAGCCCAGCTCGCACCAACCGCTGCGGCGCCTAGAAAGGCCCGCCCCCTCCCCTCCACGCCCGATTCTCATTGGCGCCTCCCAACTCTCTGCGGATTGGTTACCTCTGGGTCCAATTAGCCTGGCCTGAGCCCTCCTTCCGGTGAGAGAGACATCGGCCCCCAGAGAAAGCGGAAGAGCGCGCAAGCGCGCGCTTCACAAAGTCAAGGTAGCTTGAGGGGCTGGGTTTGCGTGCCCAAAGGCTATGAAGTGCGGGAGACAGAGTGAAAGGGAAAAAGCGTTGAGAGAGCAGAGCCTGCGGGGAGTGGAGAAATTAAATAAAACTGCGGGCCTTAAATTAAGAGGCTAGGATTTGGTGGGTGAGGCCTTGAGGGGCGTGGTCTGTGGGGCCAGGTCTTTTGACAGGTAGAGCCCCTTCCGAGTGGGCAGGACCATCGAGGGGCGGGTACTGACTGGAAATGTCAGTGGTCTCCCTTCTGCTGGGTAGCATGGGCCATCGCACTCTAGCCTCCTTCCCGGCCCTATGGGCCTCCATCCCCTGTCCACGCTCTGAGCTGCGCCTGGACCTGGTTCTGGCTTCTGGACAGTCTTTCCGGTGAGTGACCCTGAGTCTTGGCTCCTCAGCACCGCAGGCCCTGGGTGCAAAGGAACGTTGGGGGTGAAGGAAGGGTACCAAAGAGACCGAAGCACGAGTGGTGATCCTGTTAACTCCTTTATAAGGTGGAAAAGCCTGCGCGGTGCTGTTGCGAGAATTACATAGTATAATTGGTGTAAAAGAAAGCACTTGTGTTTTGCAGTTCGTGAGTCAGTTTTGTATGTGAAGCAGTTATAGGATAGGAGGGCCCCAAAGGGTGCAGAAAGGGGCATTGAGTGCTAGGGCTGCCATATGCCTGGGAGCGCAGGTGGAGGGAGCAAAGCCCTGCGCACTGGAGTGGCGTGCTGGCCGACCAGGTATGGACCCTGACCCAGACTGAGGAGCATCTTTACTGCACTGTGTACCGAGGGGACAAGGGCAGGGTTGGCAGGCCCACACTGGAAGAGCTAAAGGCCGTGCAACAGTACTTCCAGCTGGATGTCAGCCTTGCTCCACTGTATCACCATTGGAGTTCCGTGGACCCCCACTTTAAAGAGGTGGCTCAGAAATTCAAGGGTGAGTACAGAGCCTGAGGCAGAGGTTGGGTTGCTTGTGATTTGGTTAAGTTACTCGGTTTCACCATCTGTAAAGAGATTATATTTATCTGAGAATTTTATGAGGATTAAAGAAGATAATACATATAAAGTGCCTAGAATAGTGCCTGACACACAGTAATTATTATTACTACTGTTAATGTCCTGCTGGCAACCATAGTGAAGTGACAGGGATATTGAGCCAAATCCTGGCTGTGTGATCTGGGGCTGGTGACATCGTTCATTCTGTAAATGTTGCAGAGCATCATCTATGTGACTGGGAATACCACAGTGAACGAAACAAATCCCCAACCTTGTACTGCTTACATTGTGCGTTATTTGTCTGTGGAATGGGATAACACAAACCTCACAAGGTGCTACAAAGAATGAGAGCTCCAGTGTTACTGTCTTTAACAACACTGTCCCTTATTCCCCTAGGATCCCATTGGAGCCTAGGATCTGAGGGTAAGAAGAGGTCACTACCAACAGCAGGTGATTTCTCATTTCCCTACCTTTCTGGTCCCCAGGTGTGCGACTCCTGCGACTGGACCCCATCGAATGCCTTTTCTCTTTCATCTGTTCCTCCAACAACAACATTGCTCGCATCACTGGCATAGTGGAACGGCTCTGCCAGACCTTTGGACCTCGGCTCATCCAGCTTGATGATGTCACCTACCATGGCTTCCCCAGCTTGCAGGCCCTGGCTGGTGAGTAGCTGGGTCCCTGGCTCCAGGCCTTACAACCGCTTTCAGGGTCTGTTGAGTTCTCCCCTGATGCCTTTCTTCCATCTCAACGCTTTCTGCCTTTTTAAATACTGCTCTCATCCAGAACCACCCTGCCTGGTCTGGTCAGCCCCAGTTATACCTCATCTTCCTTGTCCCTGAATTGTCAGCACTTCAGTGGTCTGTGCTTTTTGCCCATGAGTTCAATGGCTCATCAGAAGACATCTATATACAGTGTACAGTAGTTTGGGCTTAAGATACATGTTCTAGAGATAGCCTCCCTGGGACTGAATTTCAACTCTGGCACTTGACTTCTGTCTATATGACCTTGAGCTCATTATATAGCCTCTCTGTGCCTCAGGTTCTTAATCCATTGAATGGGATAACAATAGCTCCAACCTGTCAGAGTTTCAAGAGGGTTGAGTAAAAGAATGCACACGGTGCACCTAGCATAGTGTTTGGCATACAGGAAGTAAGCAGAAAATTCAAATTATTATCTCTGCTGTGAACCCAACAATTCTGCATCCAAAAACACACATGTTCTTCATGGGAGCGCTGTGAGGGATGTATTTTACAGAGGCAAGTACATCAGTTGGCAGATGTGAGAACAAGCTGGAAAAAGTGCTTAGTGCCTGCATAGCAAAGACACAGCCCCCGCTAGAGAAAACAGAATGTTTTGGGTGCTTAGAAAGCCCATCTTGGGTCTCAGCTCCCAGCTTAGTTGTCATAATACCTCTGGGAATTCATTCACTTCTCCAAGCTTCTCTTGTTTGTGGAATAGGAATGACAGTTTCTATCCAGAAGGGTTTGAGGCATGAATAAGGCAGTCGTGAGGTAGTGCAGTGCAGTGGGTTAAGAGCACCGGCTTGGTGTCCTAGACCTCAGTGCAAGGTCCCATCTGTGTCCTTTCTTGAGCAAGTTACTTAATCTCCTCTAAGCACTCATTTTCTTCATCTGTAAAGTGGGAAGAACAGTAGTATTGTCATCAAGGTCCTTGAGAAAAGCATGTAATAGAAACTGCTACTGTTATTATGACTATTACTTTATTTATTTTTTAGATTATTTGTCTGCTCTGGGTCTTCATTGCTATGCATGGGCTTTCTCTAGTTGTGGCAAGCAGGGCCTACTCTTCATTGGGGTGGTTGGGCTTCTTATTGCGGTGGCTTCTCTTATTGTGGAGCACAGGCTCTAGGACTCGTGGACTTCAGTAGCTGCAGCTCTAGAGCACAGGCTCAGTCGTGTGGCACACAGGTTTAGTTCCTCTGAGGCATGTGAGATCTTTTAGGACCAGGGGTTGAACCCATGTCCCCTGCATTGGCAGGTAGACTCAACCACTAGACCACCAGGGAAGTCCTATGTATTATTTTAGATCATGAATGTGAATTCATAAATTCACACCCTTTGGAAAGGTTAAAGAACTCAACTGAGGAGTTCTTCCACTAGCAAGTCCTTCTCAATCCCTGCTCCAGTGCACAGCACATAGTGCTCAGAAAACATTTGTAGAGGGGCAGAACCCAGGCTTCACTCTTTCCTTTGTATATGCAAGTGTCCTGGGGTCTCCCAGAGGATGGCAAGGTAGGAGAAGGGTACTTAGGAAAAGCATACGTGTCATTTACAGGGCTCACACACTAGCCTGGTGACAGGAAGGATTTGAGAATGTCTGACTCCTGTTCTCCTCCTCACTCCCCCACAGGGCCAGAGGTGGAAGCTCAGCTCAGGAACCTGGGCCTGGGGTACCGTGCCCGCTTTGTGAGTGCCAGTGCCCGAGCCATCCTGGAAGAACGGGGTGGACTTCCCTGGCTGCAGCAGCTGCGCAAGGCCCCCTATGAGGAGGCTCACAAGGCCCTCTGCACCCTGCCTGGAGTAGGCACCAAGGTGAGGCCCGGCGTTGGGAGGGGGGCAGGTAGAAGCTACTCTCACTCCCCATGCAGAGAGTAGCAGAGGAGGAGACAAGGCAGTCCTGAGAGCTGGGTGTGGGCTTGGCTTCTGGAGGCAGAGTGGGAGGGAGAAAGGATACCAGCAGATGTTTTATTAGAGAAAATGTAGAATGCAGAAAGTGTATAAAAGACATTGCTCTTTGAATGCATTTTTAGAAAAACCATTTGTCCAGGTACATACGTACACTGCTGTATGTGTGCAGAAACTTCTGAAAGGAATCATAGGGAACTCAATAGTGGTTACCTTTTGGAAGACAAATAAGATGTTTCCAACTTTTTTTTTTAAACACCGTACTGTGTGACATGCAAGATCTTAGTTCCCTGACCAAGGATTGAACCCATTCTCCCTGCATTGGGAGCTCAGAGTCTTAACCTCTGGATCACCAGGGAAGCTTTCCACTTTTCATTTTGTTCTTCCCTTAAAATTATATGTACTTACAGAACTTTTAAAAAAATTTTATTAAAGGATAATTGCTTTACAGAATTTTGGGGTTTTTAATTTTTTTTATTAAAGGATAATAGACCTTCTTGTTTAATATCAAGAATGGTTAGGTATCAGAAAGATGATTGGGAATTTGGTATTTATTGTTTTATTTTTTATATTTCTCTGTACTTTAAAAATAAATTTTTATTTAAATTACTCTTTTTAATGGGCTCTGAACTCCAGCCTAACATTAAATCTTGGTTCTGAGTCTCCCTATCTGTGTAACTTTGTCCAAATCACTTCACCTTCAGGACTTGTTTTCTTGTCTACAATAAACCTTCTTCTCAGGTTATGATGAAACTGGCACACATAAGATGTTTACCCAGTAGCACTCTTGTCACAGCTGTTTTTTAAATTATTAATAGAAAATACAGTAAGAGTGTCCTCAGAGTGGAGAAGGAAGCATTTGGCTTTGGGACTAGAAGCAGGTTGCTGACTGGACCCTGCCATTCCTTTGTGGCTTACTGTGGCTTACTCTTTGTCTGTCAAAGGTGGCTGACTGCATCTGCCTAATGGCACTGGAGAAACCCCAGGCTGTGCCCGTGGATGTCCACGTGTGGCAGATTGCCCAGCGTGACTACAGCTGGCACCCCACCACCAGCCATGCCAAGGGCCCGAGCCCCCAGGCCAACAAGGAACTGGGTAAGGAGAAAGAGTGGGATGTCAGGGCTGGTATGTGTGGGCTGAGGTGGTAGAAATACACTCTCCCTAAAACCCCACCCTTGTGGACAGAGAGCACAAGGGGCCATTTAACATCACCTCACCACTTCTGGTTTAGGTAATTTTTTTTTTTTTTTTGGTTTAGGTAACTTTTTCCGGAACCTGTGGGGACCTTATGCTGGCTGGGCCCAAGCAGTGAGTGTACCTAGGCTTCCCCTCCAACTCCAGCCCAGACCCCATATGACTTCTCCCTGGCCCTGACCTATTTTCTTCTGCCTCCATTGCTGTCCCAGTCGAGCCTAAAGGACTCTCTACCCCAGCCCTGCCACCCATGAGCCCTTACAGCTCCCCACACTGCCCCACCAGTCCTGACTGCAGTGTGCCCTCTCCCCACTCAGACTCCCACCCCTCTTCCCCAGGTGCTGTTCAGCGCTGATTTGCGCCAACTCCAGCGAGCTCAGGAGCCACCAGCAAAGCGCAGAAAAAGGTGCACAGGGCCGGAAGGCTAGGTGGGGGCACAGAGAAAGGGATTCCCCAAACACCCCTCCCTACTGCTCCCTCCTACTCTCACCCGTCCAGTCTCATGTTGGAAAGGGGACTTCCTATAGCTATCTCAGGGGCCAGACACCCTCAAATCAAGCAGTTTGCACAACCATGTGGGGTATAGGTTGTCTGAGGAGACAGAGCTGCCTGTGGTTTTAATCTCTTATCTTTATTGTAAGAAGGAACAATAAAATAGAAATATTTGTATGGAAAATGCAGTGGAGGGGTGATACGGAAAGGGGTGTGGAGGGGGTGGGGCAGGGTACCTCCCCAGTTCAGGGAGGGAGGGAGAGTAGGCCATCCCCAACCCTTCCTGCATAGCAGATCCTGACCCTGGATCCAGGCCCCTAGAGCTGGGGGTGCAGAGAGGGGGACAGTTCTGGGCTGGGCTCCACACAGCAGTCACGACAGCAGCAGCCAGCCACCGGCCCTACATGGGAAGAGAGAGCAGAGCTGATCACAGGAGCAGACCCTCCACTCCAGCCTGGGCCACTCTCCATGGACCTCCCATGCCCTTGCACAGAGCCCTCTTCTCACCCCCGGCTGCTGGTGCCAGGAGCTCCCCACGACTCGCTGTCTGTCCCTGCCCCTCCTGGCTGGTGCCCAGCTGTAGCTTCCTCATGTGCCGCACCACGGCTGTGGCATTGAAGGCTTGCTGTGGAGAAAGGCAGAAGAAGGGACTTTTGAGAGAGTAGGAGATCGTGGGGCAGGGTCTGTTGGTAGAATTCTTAATAGCAGTTCTGTTATTTTCATTCAAGTGATATTGGTTGATCCCCAAAACCCCCTGAAACCTCTACAAGACTTCATTATATTCAGTCACATTATATAGTTACACACACATACACACACGTATAAAATATATGTAGATGTATAATTTTTCATATAATTCACATTCACATAATAGTAAACACTTTGTATAGCATTGTGTGTCAGGTAGTGTTCTAAACACTTATCATAATAGATCATTTAATCTTCCTGAAAGTCTTTGAGGTGGGCAGTATTAGTGTCAGCACTGTCAAAGGAGGAAAACAGGCACAGAGAGGTTAAATGACCTGCACAGCTGTATGTGTATCATTCTCTATTCAACCTGTCCACTGAAATGCCCCTTGAATTTACCATGTCCTAAATCAAAATCTCCCCCAAAACAAGTTTCTGGCCCCAGGATCTCCATCTAAGTGATGGCACCATCATCCACCTTGTCCCCAACCAAAGTCTTGGGCGAGCCCTGGTCACCCCCGCTCTCTTCCAGTATCCATTCTAACATCACTTCTTGTTGGTTCTGCCTCCCAAACAACTCCTGGTCCAGTGTTCTCTGTTCACACTGTCACTGCTCTGATTCAAGCCCTCACTGTCTCCTGACCGCATCTCTGCCACAGTCCCCTAAAGGGTCTCCCAGCCTTCACTCTGCCTTTAAGCATCTTGAGAGCCCCTTGTAAAGGTCAGGTTTCAGCTGAAAATCCTGCCGGAGCTCCTCAGCATCCTCACCATCAAGTCAGTGCTCTACTGTGGGACCCAAGCCCCCAGGCAGCCTGGCCCTAACCTGTCTTCAGCCCAGTTTCCTGCCTGCAGCCCCTTCAGTCCTGCCAGGCACTGCCCAGATGGCTGTACTTTCTTCTTCTGGGCCTTTGCACCCTGGTTCCCTCGGCCTCAGACCTTATCCTGCTGTGCCAGACTAATTCCTACTCAGCTCTCAGGCCTGACCAGTCTGTCAGGCCATGACCACTTTAGGCCCCTTCCAGGACCCCATAACTTGGATTATGTCTCCTTGAGAAGAATACACTGTTCTCCCTCTGGTCTTGAAGATCAGGGACCATCACCGGAATAAAGTAGGTGTCACAGCATTGCATGAATGAATGAGACCCTTCAGTAAGCATCCCTGAGCATTTACTGTGTGCCCCACTTGGTGTGAGCTGGAGGCTAGATGGGGGTCGTGGGCTCACCTTCCACTTGCTTTTGGCAAAGTTCTTCTTGATCTGCTCGCTCACGGACTGGTGAATATTCTTATCTAGGGCAGTATCTCCTGCAATCCTAGGACAGGTGTGTATAGAGGGCTGTCGGTGAAGGAAGAGGCAGGCCTAGGGACCCCAGACCCCATCCTAGCCCAAGGCTTGTGGGAGCTCTCACCAGGGGTGCTGCAAGGCCTGCTCACAGGTGAACCTCTTCTCTGGATCCTTCTCCATCAAGTGCTGGATGAAGTCTTTGGCTGAGCCCCCCAGACAAGAGCAAAGACAGCATGGCGGTGCCTGAGAACACCCCCAAGATAGAACCCCCCCCCTCAGGTCTGGCCTGGCATCAAAGCCAGATCTGTCCATGCACTGCCCCACACCACCTGTACTCTTTCTCTAAGTCCCCCGACCCAACCCAGCTCTCCAGCTTTCTCCCTTAAGAATAACTTGTTCTTAGAGAAGATTCACACTGACGTGTAAATGATCAATAATGCCTTCACAGCTTTGCTGCCTAACTGGAGGCACAAAAGGACAGATGAAAACATTAGTGGTGTTGTTTTAGGTACTAGGAAGTCAGTGTGGGGAGGTAGTCTGAAATATACTATGTCTGACCAGGGGCCAGGCAGAGAAAAGCATCCAGGGTGAGGTGTCTGGTCTTAAAGACAGTGCTTAATCTGGGGCTGGGGAATCTGGTGAAGCGAAGAGACCTTCCCTAACTCCCACTCTGCAACCCCCACTCCCCCTCACCCAAGCAGATGAAGCAGGGACTGGAGGTAGGATCAGGGGATGAAAGCAAAGCCCCAAATACCAGAGTCAGAGATGTCGTCCCAGTAAGGAGAGTCAAACTCGTACTCGGCCTTCAAAATCTGTTCAAAGAGTTTGGCATCATTCTCGTCATAGAAGGGAGGATAACCACAGAGCCTGGGCAGGGAGAAACTCATTCTCATTTCTACCGTCAGTGTACACACTGGCTTCCAGAGGGAGCTTTGGTGCGATGTTGAGGTTCAGACAGGACCCCGAGGAAGGAGTTCCCCTTCTACAAAGTGGGGAAATCTAGCTTTCTGCCTTGCTCACTCCTGTCCGACTCCACCGGCTTTCTATTCTGTATTGTGCCACCATCTGTCGTTCCTCAGGGCCTTCGCGCTTGCTCTGTGCTCTCTCTAAGCCACTCTCCCCGAACACTTTGAGTGTCTGGCTCCATCACTTCATTCTGGATGCCACTCATGCCACCTCCTCAGAGCGGCTCCTGACCTCCTTATCTAAAACAGCATCCATCCCATCTCCCTACCTTGCTTTATTTTTCTTCATACATGTCTCACCACTTGCCATTATTTTACAGGTTTATTTACTTGTTTATTTTCTGTCTCCTCTGCTACTAGCATGTCTGCTCCCTGAGGGCAAGCACTTTGTCGTTTTTGTTCTCTGCTAAATCCTCAGCGCTTGGCCACAGTGGTCAGAAACATAGTCTCTATTGAGTGAAATAATACAGTCATTAACTGGTAGAGATAAATATGGATGGCAGGAAGGAAGAAATAGCACAGAGGAAAAAGAGAGCAAAGTAGGGGAGAGAAGTCCAGAGCCACATCCATAACAGCCAGGCCCCCACTCACAGGATATAGGCGATGACCCCGATGGACCAGCAATCCACGGCCTTGCTGTAGGGCTTCTGGGCCAGCACCTCAGGGGCTATGGAGGGAAGGGGACACGGTGTTGACAAATCTCTGCCCGGCAGCTCCCGCTTCTTCCCTGCCCACAGCGCCAGACCAGGGCCCTCCGCACCCACGTATCCTGGGGTCCCACAGGCCGTGGAGAGCACACTGCTGGGGTCTTCCATCTTGGAGAGGCCAAAGTCGGAGATCATGATCTTAGAGTCTTCATCCAGGCTGTAGTACAGCAGATTCTCTGGCTTGGAGGGCGGGAGGGAGGAAAAGGAAAGTTGGAAATGGCCAGAGGCTAACAGAAGCTTCTGCCTCCATAAACACCCCAATGAGCCCCCCTCCCCAAAAGCCACTGTAGTTTTACAGCTACCATCTTGGTTGGAGGCACAAGAAACTCAGGGAAGTTCTCAAGGAAGTTAGAAGTTCCAAAAAGGACAAGGACCTCGGGAGTCTGGGGGGGGCGGAATCTCCTATAAACCTCAGGTATGTATTGTGAAGCCCTGAAGAATTTTTGAGCACCTACTGTATGCCAGATCCTGTGCTGTGCTTCATTTCAGTTCATCCTTACCACATCCCTGCCAGGCCACTGTGAATAATCCCTCTTTACAGATGAGTAAACGGATGCCTTGAGAGGCAAAGTGACTTGCAGTTGGGGATCTATAGTTAGGGAGTGGCTAGGCCAGAATTCAAAGTCAGCTCTATTTCACCCCAGTGCTCTCCTCCTAAAACAGAGTGTGATGTACCACCAAACATGCACCTCATCATCATCTCTGAGGTGTAGGGCTTTGGGGGTTTCTGGCTGTCTTCTTTGTGTTTTGCTGTCATCCAAGTTTTCTACAAAGAGCAAGTGGGAGTTTTATTATCAGAAAAAACCTAAGATGTTACTGAGATAATCACCTTTGTGTTCATTTGAGTTTCAGAACTGGAATGGGGAGGAAGCAGTTTAGGGCTTAAGAGGTCAGACAGAAAGGCAAGGCTTAGCAAGGGGGTGAGAGGTACCCAAGGTCACAGTGGGGAGTTTGCAGAGGTCCCACTCTTGGGTGCCCTAGCTTCCCACACATCTTCATACCCACCTTGAGGTCTCGGTGTACGATGCCCAGGTCGTGTAGGTACTTGACAGCATCCAGCACCTGGAAGATGAGGCGGCTGGCATCCCGTTCCGTGTAGAAGCCTTTTTCCACAATTCGGTCAAACAGCTCACCGCCTGACACCCTGCAGCCAGGGACAGGGCAGTCTGGCCAAGAGAGCAGTGGATGCAGAGAGACCAGGGAGGGGGCAGCAGGGACGGGTGTGAGAAAGGGGTTGACACAAGGCCACTCACAGCTGCATGATGAGATAGAGGTGTCCCCCACTCTCGTAGATGTCATCCAGGGCTACAATGTTGGGGTGCTTGATCCTGAAAGGAGAAATGAGGTGGTTCAGAGCCGAGGACAGTTCAGCCACCTCCCTACCCTCATCTTAAGGAAGCACTGCCTGCAAACCAGGGCAGGATGAGCCAAAGATCTGGGTCCCAAAGGGAAAAGCTGCTTTACCATGATGTGTTATAGTGTCACGGAGGTTAACACTGGGCTCTGGCATCTCACAGACCTGAGTCCTCATTTGCCTCTGCCATGTGCTATTGAGGGCAAGTCTCACCTCACAGTGCTGACTACTATAGGATTTTAACACTTGTCTGGGTTTATAAATTTGCCAGCCTCTCCCACCAGCATGTCATTTCTACAAGACCGGCAGCTTTATCTTGCTGACCACTGTTCCTCCACACCTAGTGCAGACTGAATACTCACTAATATTCACTGAATTGAGTAACCTCTCCAGACCTCAGTTTTTTAAAATCTGTATTATGAAGCCAGTGATAGTACTTCCCTCCAAGTACTGAGGTGAGGATCACGTGAAGAAATGCAGGGAAGAATCTTGGCACAGTGCCTGGCGCACAGTGCCTGGCACACAGTAAACACTCCAGAAATGAACCAATGATGGTGAGTGAATTTGATGGAAGGCTTGGCTCTGCCACAGACTTGCTGTGTGACCTTAGGCAAGTCCTTTGTCCTCTCTGGGCCTCAGTCTTCCCAACCCAGTGGTAGAAATGATTATTTTGTCCCTGCTCAGGGTGGTGAGAAAGCTCAGGTGGGAGGCTCGAAGTGGAGATTCTATATGAGCTTTCCAGTGGGAACAGCAGGTTTCCCATCAGCATGAGGAGTTCAGAGACCATCTGGTTGTTGTCAGGGTATCAGCAGATGGGTGTTTTTAAACTTGTGAGGTGGTGTAATACGTGAGGCAACTTGAGGTAGGTCTAGAGATAGCATCAGCAGAGATACATGGGTTCAAGACGTGTTCAAGGATTGACCTTTAGATATGACTGGACATTAAACCATTGTAAAGAAGCAGTGGCATGTTAATCACATCAGTCGTGTTTGCTCTCGTGCCAGGCACTTGAAGTAAAGGACCTCTAATCCCCCCCACATCCTACCAAGTGGAGATAATTACCCCTATTTACAAATGAGCAGTTTGAGGCTCAGAGAGGTTAGGTGATTTGCCCAAAGCAGAGAGAGGAGGGGAGTGGGATGGGTCAAGGCAGGGTTAACCCACAGCAGGAACAGAATTTGCTCCACGCACTTGTGTAGGACAGCGATCTCGTTCTCCATGCTGCCCTCCTTGCCCTCCAGAGCCTTCTTGGCGATACATTTGATGGCTACCAGCTTCTGAGTCCTCTTATCTTCTGCCAGGATGACCTCAGAGAAGGCTCCTCTGCGGGGAGAGGGGATTCATGAGATGGAGAGCAGGAACCTCAGCTTGCCTCCAGCCTCTCCATCCCCCTATGGGTTACATGACCATCCCCAGGACAAGGAGGTGGAATGAGCCTCCCTCTATCACCCGTTCACCTCTGGTGCCAGAGGTGCCCCAGCCCCTCCCTGGCCACAGTAACTGGGTCCTGTGATGTGATGTAAGCCAGGTTACTGGCACTTTGAGAATGAGGTGTTCTTTCCTGCTAAGTTGGTAGGATGTAAGCCTGGAGCTAATGGTGGTCATCTTTGCCACCACTTGGGGAGAGCCTGCTTGAGAATGAAACCAACACAAAGGAAATCAGAGCAGAGAAACAGTCAAAGACAGTTTCCTAATAATATCATGTGAGCCCCTGTATCCCATACCTGAAGTTTACTCCCTAGGCTTTTTGATTATGTGCATGACTGATTCATTCCTTTTTCTGCAAAAGCCAATTTGAGTCATGGCTTATTTAACACCCTTTAGAACCATGAAGAACATCAGCATCACCTGCTAGCTTTTCAGAACTGTGGAATCTTGGGCCCCACCTTAGACCTACTAAAATCAGAAGCTGCATTTTAACCAGATCCAATACTTAGGCCACCTAATGCAAAGAGCCAACTCACTGGAAAAGACCCTGATGCTGGGAAAGGATTGAAGGCAAAAGGAGAAGGGGGCAGCGGAGGATGAGATGGTTCGACAACATCACCAACTCAATGGAGGTGAATATGAGCAAACTCCAGGAGATAGTGGAGGACAGAGGAGCCTGGCAGGCTACCTACAGTCCATATAGGGTCACAAAGAATCAGACATGACTTAGAGACTGAACAACAGGTGATGTGTATGTTCACTGAAGTTTGAGAAGCAGTGCTTTTGAAGTCTTAGAAAGGAGCATACTCATTTTCACTAAAGTTCACTGGTTAAGGAATGAGTGTTGACTAGTGCTCTCTAGAACTATTTGCTTTTCCTGGGATAAGTCATAGTCAATGAACAGCATCTCATGGTGAAATCTCAATCATCAGACTAACTAGTGACTACAATAGCCTCATTGCAGGCTTCCAGTCTTGTCCCTCTTCAATGTACCCTCTATACTGTGGCCAGAATGACTATCCTGAATTGCAAATCTGCCACAAAGTCTTAAATGTTACCCTGTGGCTCATGAGATTACTTCCAGCCTCTATATCTTGGCTTCGAGGCCTTACCTGACCTGTTCCTCTCTTTCCTCAGTGTCTTCCACTCTTCCCCCAGCCTCTGATTATAAGCTCCACCAGACTCTGTCTCTTTCCACACATAACATACCTCTGAGCCTTTGTTTATGCCATTCCTCCTGCCTGGAATGCCTTCTCCCTGTCTGACAAGTACTCTCCTACCCATCCTTCAATCCCCAGCTCTAATGCCCCCTTCTCCAGAAAGTTATTCCCCACACAGAAGCCGCTGCTCTCTGGGCTCAACAAGTCCTCTTTTGCGAACTTAGCTAGAGCACAGCACACACCCGGTTGTCATTTTCCGTGGGTCTGTCTCCCTCACAGGTTTGGGATCAACTTGAGGGGCAGAGATCAGGTTTGAGTTATTTTTGGATTCTCACCATGGAGAACAGAGCCATGCCCAGCTTCAGTTCCAAAACCTAGGCCAGAACCCCCAGTTCTTGGCAGTCAGTTTAAAAAACTGGCTCCTTCATTCTCGCCTACTTTCTTGTCACAGGAACCCAGAGCAAGAACAGCCTCTGTTCCACCCCGTCAGCCAGAAGTGAAAACTCCGGGCCACTCGGGCCATACAAGGCCACCACAGGGCCTGGGATGTAGGAAACAGGAAGCAGTGATCAACTGGCCAGAGGAAGCACCACCCTGGACCCAGCCTCCCTAGCCAGGCAGGCCCACGAGTGAGGACCCGCCGCACCCTACCCCCCAGCTCAGGGACAGCTCCCCCTTCTCTCCTGCCACGGAGACTCACGTTCCCAGAACATCTCGGAAGTCGTAAATGTCTCTAATGTCCTCCGCCTGCTTCCAGCTGGGGCCTTCCACTGCCCCCGGCATGGCCCACTGCCCTCCGGCCACAGCCAGGGCTCCTGGGAAAGGGAATCGAAGAAGACTCAGCAGGGCTCAGACTTAGCGAAGTCTGGGGAACTTAGCAAAGGCCCCATTGAGCATGCAGTTATTCATCCTTGATTCATTCATTTGACAAAATCATCCAACATTCATTCACAGGCCATTTGTTCATTCAGCAACATCCATTCATTATATCCTTAAGCCTAGAGGAAAATCCTTCAGGTGGCAGCAAAATTCTTTATTCAATAAAGTCACTCATTCAGCTCACCTCCCAATTTCTCCCTCTCTAAATCCAAACACACGAGGGGATACTGAACTCTAGGAGGACAGCAAAGAAGACCCCAGAACAATTTGTAGAAACACACAGCCCCGGAGAATCCCCTGTCCCCAGAACCGGGAATGTCACTGCCCCACCCTGGGAATCTCTGGGGTGTCTCCTCTCCCTCCTCCTCCTCCCTTGCCAAGCCTCTCGGAAATCAGGTTTCCGGCAGCCTGGGCTTCCAGCAATATCTCAGCCACGTTTTTAAATAGCTCCTTCTGCACTGTTACCACAGCAACAGCAGGCACAGCTGGAGTTACCCAGGCCTCCCGTTACCCCTCTCAGTCCTGACTCCCCATCTGGGTCCCAGCAGCCTGAGAAAGGGTCCCCCCCTAACCTGTCCCCTACTGGCTTCATCTCAGCCTGATCCAGCCTATACTTTTACTCTCTTGAGCCCTTTGTCACAACCAGCAGTAGCGGGTAAGCACTCTCTCCCCAGTTATCAGATGGGGAATGGGGAGCTGAAGTTGGAGATGGATAGGATTTGGTTGGAGATGGACAGCTGCCCAATGAGGCCCCAGCTAAGCTTGCTGAAAGCAAAGGCCTTGGAGGGCACTGCAGGCAGACTAGGACCCATCCAGAAAACACAGCTTCTCAATGCCATCATAAGCCCACGGAAAGGGAGGTCAAAACTCAGCCCAGTGTGCTGTGTGACCTCAGGGAGGGCACTTTCCTTCTCTGTTTCTTCTGCTGGAAAAAGAGGGGAAGGTGCCCTAACTAGAGCCCATGGTATGAGAGTCCAATCTGGATGAGACTTTGTTCCAGGGGGCCTGACCACTCATCCCAGGGGCAGAAACTTCTAGGAAAAGAGACTTGATGGTAAGCTTCAGAGGGCAGGATTTTAAAATCCATTTGGAGGCCTGGCCGAAAAAAAAAAAAACAACCAAACTGACAGTTCCATACATATCCCTGCACCAAGACCCACCCACAACCCTGAAACCAGACACCTGCCCCCAGATCCACACACTCCATCTCCAGATGAGTCTCTGATCACACATGTACACCTAGACATCAGCCCACATCAACTCACCCCCCCAGACACCCTCACACCCAGACATCCTTCCCACACCCCAAAACACATCCACACACACCAGGACAAGATGACACCCAGACAGAACAGATACACACACACATACCTACCTCACCTGTATACCAGACACCCTGGATTCCACACACCTATCACCCTGCAGCTCCTGCACACCCTGTTCAGTGGCTCAAATCATGTCTGACTCTTGTGACCCCATGGACTGTAGCCCACCAGGCTCCTCTCTCCATGGGATTTCCCAGCCAAGAATACTTGAGTGGGTTGCCATTTCCTTTTCCAGGGGATTTTTCCCACCCAGGGATTGATCCTGTGTCTCCTGCTTGGCAGGCGAATTCTTTACCACTAAGCTACCACAGAAGCCCTCCTATACACTCTAGAAGCTCTTAAACTCCAAAATCTTATACATCTAACTCCAAACATCCTCAGGACACAACTATATACCCCCCAACTCTGACTCACTACCCGTTGAGCCAGACCCCAGCACACACAACACTTGGATACAGTCTGTAACAAAAACACGGATTCCCAGACATCCCCACCCAGACGGATACCCTACACACCAACATGCCTGCAACTTCACATTTGATCCACTTGCCTGTGCTAAGACATTCGCACACCCCAATACGGCCGCCACACATCTGTACCTCCAAATGCCCAGTCCTTCCACACTCAGGCCCAGCTGAAGGCAGACACATACACACACATCCCTCCTCACCTTCCCCTTTTACCCGCTCAGTTTCCCACTGGCCACCTGGCACCTGCTGGGCCTGGGGCAGAGCTGGGGAAGAAAGGCCCTACCCTGCCCAAGTAGAGTCCAGCACGCCCAGGCACCCCCTCCCATCTTTGGGAGAGGGTACCCAGCGGATGGGGGTCCCGCCGCCCTCTGGCGCCCAGGGTCGTGGGCGGGGCGGCTCCGGGGCGGTACCTGCGGCTGCCCCGCCGCGGGGCTGGCTGGGAGGCCCGACTTGGCTGGGGCCGAGCTCCGGCCGCCGTCCGCCGCTGCTGCGCTCCTGGCCCGCCAGCCCGCTCTCTCACTGGGGCTCGGTTCGGGCTCCGCTGGCTCCCTCCTCCCGCCTGCGGCTCTGATGTCAATGGAGGAGGAGCCTGCGGCGGAGGGACTGGGGAGGTGAGGCCCCGCTCCGGGGCTGAGGAAGGGGCGCCCGGGGCGGGGTGGGCGCGCGGAGGAGCCCCTCAGTTCAGTCAGAGCATCCGCTGGACTCGTTCTGTCTTTCGTTTCCCGCCGGGGTCCCCGTTTCGCAAAAGGAACCACTGAGGCATAGGGAGATGAAGGGTTCAGAATCAATTGGTCAGAAGCAGAGCTGAATTCGAACCCAAGTCTGTCCGATGCCGGAAGCTGACCTTTTCCACCCTGTCTCTAGAAGTTTCTTTCAGACCAGTTCTGTGAGCTTCCTTAGGGTTGAGCTCTGTCCTCCTCCCCTCCCCGCCACTCCCCACCCCTCCCCACCCAGCCCCGGGAATTAGTCCCTGGGAAGGGCTTGGGAGACTGATGGGAGTGGAGGAATGGGGCCGTAAGGAAAGGCCCACGCAAAAGTAAGCAATGAAGAGAACAGAGGCAGTCGTAGGCTGGGGGCCGCATTCTACTGGCGGGAAAACTAAAAGATCCTTCTCTGAGGAAGAGCTGATGCTCTAATTCCCTACACCTGCCAGGCAGAACAGGTGTGGTGCCCGGAGGGCCTGGGGCGGGGAGGGAAGGGGGAGGAGGGAGAGTTAAATCAGGATCCTGGGGGAAGGCGGCCAAAGAGGATCACGTGATGGGGCCGGCGCTTGGGGCCCGTGGCTCAGGGCCAGGTTGGGGAGGGGAAGCCCGAAACCGCTCCGGGCCGGCAGGCAGGGGGCCAAAGGACCTGACTGACGTCATCTTGTGCAAGGCCTTCCTTGGGAAGACGGTGGGGCGGGGAGGAGCAACTCCCAGGAAGTAGGGGTGGGCCTGGACAGGAGCCAGCCTGAAGGCCCCCGACTCCACCTCCATCACGACTGAGTGCTACCCCGAACTTTTGAATTCCCGCTTTTTCCATCTGGAAATGGGGAGTTGTGCGTTAGTCACTCAGCCAGTCGTGTCCGACTCTTTTTGATCCCATGATTTGTAGCCCGCCAGGCTCCTCTGTCCATGGAATTCTCCAAAGAATACTGAAGTTGGTAGCCATTCCTTTCTTCAGGGGATCTTCCCCACCCAGAGATGGAAGCCAGGTCTCCTGCATTGCAGGCAGATTCTTTACTGTCTCAGCCATGGGGAGAGGAGGAGGCTTAACCCCAAGTCAGTTTCAACTGGCTTTTCCCTCTCTTATCCTCAAGACTGTGTTCTAGGGTAGTCAGTTTGTTATGCCTATTTTACAGGTGAGAAAGGAAGATGGCTGAGGTTTCTAGGACGACTTAACCTGGGTCACACTTTGTCTCCCTGAGTCTCACTTTCTCCATTTGGAATATGGGAATATTGATGACTGACTCAGAGTTCTCCCAAGAATTCTATGAGCTGATGAATGTGAAGTGCCTGGAATACCATTGGGATTTAAAATATGACAGCTAAAATTTACTTTTACTTTAGTATAAACAGAGGCTAAGAGAAGGGACCTGATTTGTCTGGGAATAGGGGCCTAAGTGGCAACTTCCTTTCCCTATATCTCCTTTCCACTGGTTAGATTCTTTCACTTGTCAAGTGACAGAATACCCAGTTAAGCCAGCTTCACCAAAAAGAAACCTAGGGCTTAACATAGCTGAGGCAAGGCTAAAGGAAGAACACCATGGCTCAGCGTCTGAGACTGGAACTGGAGACACAGTACTTGTAGGATTTGCTTCCTCTCATCTCTCCTTGTCTTGATTTTTCTTTACATTTTGGTTTCCTTTCCTCTGCAGAGTGATTTCCTCTGGCTGGAAGCAAGCATGGTGTGACAGCCCCATCTTTTCAACTGAACCCAGCAAAAGAGGAGCTACACCCGGTTTCGTGTATCAGTCTCAGGGAAGGACTATGATGGGCTCTGCTGAACTGACACGCCTATGCCTTTACCCCTGAACCTGTTGGCAGAGGATTAAGGTACTTACAGGGTAAATGTACTGTCATGGGCAACTCCACCAGAGTCACAAGGAGTGAAGACGGCTATATTGCCCAAAGGAATAGCAGTGCTGGGCAGGCACAACCAAAATCCATCCCAGTCCTGCTCCCATCAGAAAAAAAATCAAGTTAATATGTTTTGTTTCTTACTCCTCCAGACTTTTTATAATGTGTATACATATACCCATTTACTCCTATAGCCCCCATCTCCAATGAGCCCCCATATTCAATGAGCATATTTCAAGGTACTAAAAAAGTAAGTCAAGGAAAGTAAAAATATATGGAAAAAAGAAAAGAAAAAAGTAAAGGAAGTAACTCCCTTCTCTCCTTTGTAACTGAAAAAGGACAAAACAGCTCAGACATCGCCATCAGTTCTTGAATCCAACAGAAAATTAACCGTTAGATGTGTGGTCTTTTGAGATTAGAGAAAAATGGAAGAAATCACAAGGAAAAGATGGACAGGCTTATGTACAAACATAACAACCTTTTTTGTTGAGGTATAGTTGATTTACAGTGTGTTCATTTCTGCTGTACAGCAAACTGATTTAGTTCAGTTCAGTTGCTCAGTCATGTCCAACTCTTTGCGACCCCATGGACTGCAGCACGCCAGGCTTCCCTGTCCATCACCAACTCCCGGAGCTTACTCAAACTCACATCCATTGAGTTGGTGATGCCATCCAACCATCTCATCCTTTGTCGTCCCCTTCTCCTCCTGCCTTCAATCTTTCCCAGCATCAGAGTCTTTTCCAGTGAGTCAGCTCTTTCCATCAGGTGGCCAAAGTATTGGAGTTTCAGCTTCAGTGTCAGTCCTTCCAATGAATATTCAGGACTGATTTTTTCTTTAGGATGGACTGGTTGGATCTCCTTGAAGTCCAAGGTACTCTCAAGAGTCTTCTCCAACACCACAGTTCAAAAGCATCAATTCTTCAGCACTCAGCTTTCTTTGTAGTCTAACTCTCACGTACACACATGACTACTGGGAAAACCTTATATGTATACATACACACACACATATATATATATATATTCTTTTTTATATCCTTTTCCATTATTTTTATATTCTTATCCATTTTATCATAGGATACTAAATACAGTTCTCTGTGCTATACAGTAGGACCTTGCTGTTTATCCATTCTATACATAATAACTTACATCTGCTAACCCCAGCCTCCACTCCACCCTTCCCCTCCCTGCCTCCCCCTTGGCAACCACGTCTGTACCCTGTGTCCGTGAATCTGTTTCTGTTTCATAGATAGGTTCATTTGTGTCATATTTTATTTATTTATTTATTGGCTGTGCTGTGGCACAGTTTGCATGATTTTAGTTCCCGACCAGGGTTTGAACCTGAACCACAGCAGTGAAAGTGCCAGTTCCTAACCACTGGACCAGGGAATGACCAGGAAATTCCCTGTGTCATATTTTAGATTCTACCTATAAGTGATACCATACGTATTTGTCCTTCTTGGTCTTAATTAACTTACTGTAACAATCTCTAGTTGCATCCATGTTGCTGCAAATAGCATTATTTTGTTCTTTTTATGGCTGAATAGTATTCCATTGTATATATGTACCATGTCTTCTTTATCCATTCATCTGTTGTTGGACATTTAGCTCGTTTGCATGTCTTGGCTATTGTGAATGGTGACATAGGGATGCATGTATCTTTTGGGATTAGCTTTTCATCTGGGTATATGCTCAGGAGTGGGATTTCTGCATCTTACGGTAATTCTATTTTTAGTTTTCTGAGGACCTTCCATATTTTTTCCATAGTAGCTGTACCAGCTTATTTTGGAGGTTCACTTTTGTCCACATCCTCTCCAAAATTTATTATTTGTAGAGTTTTAATGATGGCCATTCTGACCGGAATGAGGTAGTACCTTGTAGTTTTTATTGTATTTCTCTAATAATAAGAGATGTTGAGCATCTTTTCATGTGCCTGTTGACCATCTGTATTTCTTTTTTGGGAAAATGTCTATTTAGGTCTTCTGCTCATTTTTCAATTGGATTGTTTTTTGTTGTTGAGTTGCATGAGCTGTTTGTATATGTTGGAAATTAAGCCCTTGTCAGTTGCATCACAATTATAAAAACATTCTTAACCTCTGTTGTTGGAAACAAACAAACCCAAAACTCTACCTTATTCCAAGAGCATAGCTAACAGTAAAAGGCAAACTTCCAACTGAGGAAATGTTTTAGTGACAATGGATTAATATTTCTATTATGTAAAGAATACACGAAATTGATAACTAAGAACCCAATAAATGGTCAAAGGAGACAGACAAGACACAATGAACATGGAATATTCTCTACCTTGAAAGTAGTCAAGGAAGTACAGATTAAAAGAAGAAACCATTTATAGCTGATGTTAGTGTGAGCAATGGGTACTTCAGTATTTCTGGTGGAAAAATAACTTGCTAAAAATCTTTCTTTTGGAAAGCAATTTGGCAGTACGCATCAAAAGCTTAAATAATGTCCAGCCTTTTGACCCAGGAATTTCTTTTCTGGGAATCAATTTCAGGGAAATAATCCTAAATTAGGGCAATGGCAAACCACTCCAGTACTCTTGGCTGGAAAATCCCATGGATGGAGGAGCCTGGTAGGCTGCAGTCCACGGGGTTGCGAAGAGTCGGGCACGACTGAGCTACTTCACTTTCACTTTTCACTTTCATGCACTGGAGAAGGAAATGGCAACCCACTCCAGTATTCTTGCCTGGAGAATCCCAGGGACAGGGGAGCCTGGTGGGCTGCCGTCTATGGGGTCGCACAGAGTCAGGCACGACTGAAGCGACTTAGCAGCAACAACAGCAGCAGTGCAAAGCTATACGCTCCAAGATGTTTGAAGAAATATTTTTATAACAACAAAATTTAGAAGAAATTACCACGAAGAGAATGACTAAAACATAGAAGGTACATCTCCCAGATGTACTACTTCACAGCTTGTAAATTGATGGTTACTGCAGCCTACTTAAGAGAGTTTTCCTCTCCTTTTCTAGACATTAGGTCCCCAAGGACAGCACTTTCAATATTATTTCTCCTTCCATTCTTGAAGGCCCACAAGTTCTAGTCGAGCCCCACATTTGGGGTTTTCCCTCTGCCTCTGTGGTGCCTACCCCTATTTTCTCACTCAGGAACAGCCTATCTTTAGAGGCTCAGAGGTCCATCTACTGTTTACCAGATCTCACTAATTTCTCTTGGCTAACACAGGCACATTCTAGGGCACATATTCTTGGCCTTTCGCTGATTCTCATCCCACAGTACCTACAATTTTGTATGTGATGGTGCTGGCCAGCCCAGAGAGGGACGTTTAGAATAAGGCCTCTAAGGTCTAAGACTTGGCTTACAACACTGGCTCACCACCAGCTATCTGATCTGGCCCTTCTCCTTTCTGTATCCTAGTTTCCTCATCTGTAAAATAAAGGTAATAGTATCGCCTGCTCTGACATAGGGTTGTTGAGAGGAGCAAATTCATGTACTGTGCTTGGCACCACCCTAGCTTGGGGGTCCCTTGCATAACCATTGTCCCAGAGTTGTTTTAACAATATGTCCTGAGCTTTCATCAGAGGGTGTGATAAGAAATCACCATGTGAAACTCAGTCTCCTTTTCCTGTCAAATTTATGGAGAATATTATCTACATATGACTCTAGTTGAGAAATTTCACCAGCATGACAAATTATTAGAATTTTTGTCAGTAAAACTGGGAGATGCCCTTTACTCTGATATCAAATGTTGTGAGACTGATGCATCATATTTCCATTTTTCACCTTAGCTTCCAGGAAGCTTAGAGCTAAATCTAATGGTTAATGACCATGACTCCATTAAACCAGAAGGGCTTAACTTTATGAAACTCATTAGACACACCCTCAGTTATGTTTTCCCAAATTCTTTTGAAAAAGAAAGAGACGAAGGGAAGAGAAGGAAGCAGGTATACTTTGAAAAGAGGGCTTGGCATGCCACTTACTTTATCAACTAGAACATAGGTTTGGTTTCCCTAGGAGACACCCAAAATAATTGTGACTTAAAATAGAAATGTATAACAATCTGGTTACAGCAGTCTCAGGCTGGTACCATGACTACAGGTAAGAGGAACCCTAGCTTTTTGTCTTTTTACTCACCTGTTTCTATGTTGTCTTGGACCACATGTTTTGAGAAGCGTGGCCACCATGCCTCATCCCAGCCATGGGGAGAAGGGAACATGGAGGGCACACCCCTTGGGACTCAAGACCTCATAGTAACACACATCTCTTCCACTCACATCTGTCAGCCAAAACTTGATCACATGATCATACCTAATTGCAAAGGAAGCTAGGATATTTAGTCTTTCAGATGCACATGTCCAGCTAAAGATCAGGAGTTCTATTACTATAGAAGAAAGGGAGAATATATTTGGGAGGACATCTGCCAGTTTCTGCAATATCCTCCATCTCAGATGTGTTTCTCTGCACACAATTGCACTCCTGTCTGCTGCCGGTTCACCCTCACCCTTTCTTTTCAGTGCAGCCTCCCTGCTGCTATCAGAGTACTTCCCATTTTAGAGTGCTGTTATGGCACTCCCCTGTTCGCAAACCACCCCTGACTCCCTAGTGCCTAGAAGAGTGATGCCCAGACTAAAATGCATCAGGAATCGCCTCAGGGCCTGCTGAAACAGACATCTGGGCCCCCCCCTGGAGCCCTGCTGATTGGGTAGATCTGGACTCTGAGAATTTGCATCTTTATTAAGTTCCCAGATGATGCTGATGTTGCTGGTTCAGGAACCACATTTTGAGAACAACCACTGACCTTAGGAATAAAACCAGTGAACCTTAACCTGCCGTTCAAAGTCTGTCCCAGCCTGGTCTCAACCTACTTTCCACCTCATCTCTCATCTTTCCCTCCCCCTCCACACATCCAGGGCTCCAGTCACACTGAAGTTCTCACCTCTCTCTAAGCAAACCAGCTGTTCGCACCTCTGTGCCTTGCTGTTCCTTTTGTCTGGAGTGTCTTCTGACCCGCAACTTCCTTTCCACATTCTCCCTGACCCTCTAAATGAAATGGAAGTGTTAACTGCTCAGTTGTGTCCGACTCTTTGTGCCCTCTTGGACTGTAGCCTGCCAGGCTCCTCTGTCCATGGAATTCTCCAGACAAGAATACTGGAGAGGGTTCCCTTCTCCAGGGGATCTTCCCTGACCCAGGGATCAAACCTGGGTCTCCCAACATGGCAGGCAGATTCTTTACTGTCTGAGCCACCAGGGAAGCCCTCTGACCCTCTGAGCTGTTATAAACCAGTCTCTGTCCCAAGTCCGTGCAGATTTTATACATTCTTCTATCTTCTTTTATTGACTTGTGTTTTGGTTGTCTGCTCAGCTGCCTCCCATTGTCACCCACATAGTTTTTAGCCAGGGTAACGGGATCACTGAGTAAGGAAACAAAAATATGATTGAGGAAATAGAGGCAAGTAGATGGAGCGATCGGAGAAGGCAATGCCAACCCACTCCAGTACTCTTGCCTGGAAAATCCCATGGGCGGAGGAGCCCTGCTAGGCTGCAGTCCACGGGGTTGCGAAGAGTCGGGCATGACTGAGCGACTTCACTTTCACTTTTCACTTTCCTACATTGGAGAAGGAAATGGTAACCCACTCCAGCGTTCTTGCCTGGATAATCCCAGGGACAGGGGAGCCTGGTGGGCTGCCGTCTGTGGGGTTGCACAGAGTTGGACACGACTGAAGTGACTTAGCAGCAGCAGCAGCAGCAGATGGAGCGATAAATGTTTTTATGAAGTGAATAAAGAGAAAAGGCAATGAGTGAATTAATACATGAACAAGTGAATTATGGTCTGTTTATGCTTAGTTCTCTCCTTTGAGTCCTGAGCCACTCATCAGGAAAGGAATTAATTCTCTGACCATTTTTCCACAAACTTCCAGCCATTGCCTCCTTCTTTTTTTTCTTTAGCTACACCCTGTGGCTTACAAGATCTCAGGTCCCCCGTTAGCAATTGAACCCTGAGGTCACAGCTGTGAAAGCCCAGAATCCTAACCACTAGGCCACCAGGGAATTCCTCATTGCTTCCTTCTTAGCAGAAGTCACGTGCGACCTTGCATCCCCCAGTTAGTTCCCCAGAGTGCTCAGGAGCTAAGAAGGCCTGGCGACCCACGCTAGGTCATGGGTGGGTTAAGCCCACCTACGCCAGGGCTTAACCTCTACCCAATCCTGTTCTCACTCACCCTGGTGTTTCTGAAAGTTAGTTGTAAGGCACTAGGGACTCAGGGTAAACAATGTTAGTGGATGATTTTCTGGGCCAACACAGAAAAGACTTTTTTTTTTTTTTTTTTTACCAAATTGGTGATAAGGGGTTAATGAAGTGAAGTGAAGTCACTCAGTCGTGTCTGACTCTTTGTGACCCCATGGACTATAGCCCGCCAGGCTCCTTCGTCCCTGGGATTCTCCAGGCAAGAATACTGAAGTGGGTTGCCATTTCCTTCTCCAGGGGATCTTCCCAACCCAGGGATCAAACCCAGGTCTCCCGCATTGCAGGCAGACGCTTTAATCTCTGAGCCACCAGGGAAGCCTATATCATAAGGGGTCAATATCATTTCCAATTAAAACTGTAGCCTAGGGAATTCCCTGGCAGTCCAGTGGTTAGAATTCCACACTTTCACTGTTGGGGCCTGGGTTCAGTTCCTAGTCAGGGAACTAAGATCCCACAAAAAATAAAAACATTGGAGCCTTGAGGTGTCAAAACTAATCTCCCCCTCCTCAAAGGGAACCCAGCTTTCCCCAAACCCCATAAAGGAGGCCTTCTTTGGCTCTAATGGACATGGGTAGGCCATAAGAAGGGACTCCCTGTCCTGTTGTGGTTGTCACCTCTGTCAGGGATGGTACTAGCAGGGCTGTAAACGTTCTTGCACTGAGGCTGTGCAACCTGTTTGAGCCTGGATGTACTCCTCTGCAAGGTAAATGTTACTCCTTGCCTTGTAGGTGTGTAATGAGCATCAAATAAGACATGGGAGCAAAGGGCCAGCACAGTACCAGGCAGAAGGTAGATGCACAATAGAGAATAACTAGAATTCTCACAACCAATCCTTGAAAGTTCCGTTTTTTCCCTAGTGAACTAGGCCCAGTCAGTCTTCTAGGGTTTTTCCTTCTATTTATAATGTCTACCTTCCTCTCTCACAATTCTACCTAATCTTGGGACCTTGGCTGCCATCCTTCCTCCTCCACAAAACTGTCGCTGTTCCTGGAACACTGTGCTAACGACGCCTACTATACTTATGGTCTGGTCTAATGGACAGGGAAATGAGTAGTAACTAAGAACAGGGGGTCTGTAGGAAGGGCTTGCATGTATTGCTGTACAGGTTGTGCACCACCTAAAGCTGAAGCACCATACGCAGACTCTAAGGAAGTGGGGCCCTGATGTGTTGTGTCATAAAGAGACTCAGTGTGCAAGTCAAATTGACTGAGCTTGAAACCATGCTCAACCACTAATCCACTACTTGAGCAGGCAAGGTATATCAATTCCTAAGACTTACGTTTCCTCATCTGTGACTGGGGTATTATTAGTACCTACATGAGGGATGTTTGAGAAGATTCAGTAGCTTAAAAAGTTTAGCAGTGCCTTGTACAAGGCCGAATTTATTGAGCACTTAATTTTAGAAATTAAGTGTGGGTGTTTCTCTCTGAGAAGGCTGTACAGAACCGCGGGGCAGTGAATCACTGAAAAGCTGCAGCAGCACCTCCCCCGGCCCTCCACTGCCACATAGCAGGAGGCAGAGCCTCCCTCACGCTTTCCTTTCTCTCAGGACCGCACACCGCCCTTCTTTTTGCCAAAATACACTTTCATTAGTCACATCTTTTCTAGTTGACAAATGACAAAGCTCCAAAGTAGACTAGCGTAAGCCGAAATAAACATTTGTGGGCGAATATAACTGAACTCCAGTGGAGGATCCAGGGCATCAGCTATATCATTCGAGAGCTCTGTCTTCCATCTCCTGGCTCTGCTTCCTAAATTGGCTGTATTCTCAGGCAGACTTTTCCATGTGGCTGGAAAATGGGTTACTGGGTGGTTCAAGCTTATATTCTGTGGTTTTTCGCTCAAAAGAGAAGTCCTCCCTTCTTTCAGCATCCATAGAGCAGGCTTACGGAAGGCCTCTGATTGGCCCAGCTCGGGTCACTTGCCCACTCTTTGGACCAATCATTGTGGCTAGAGGGATGGCAGACTGAGATTGGCCATGCTGGTGTCATGTGTCCACCCTCTTTTGACAGCCCACAGAGCTAGGTGGAATGGGAAAAAGGCAGTTCTCTAACAGGAGACGTGTTGGCCGTGTAAGAATGTTGGCTATCCTGGCCATCCTCCTTTAACACTCGGTTCATAGGTCACTTCCTCAGGGAATCTCTGCCCCCCGCACCTCCCCACTCCGCCTCCATGTGGACCTCAACCTTCCCACAGTAAATTGCAAAATATTCTCTGACTCTCTGACACCACAGTTTAGGAACAGTTGGAGACAGAAACAAGAGTGTTTATTCATCTGTTCTACCCTGTCTCCCCACTGCCTTAGGCTTAGTGGGGAAGCAGACTCCTTTCTCATGGAGAGTGGTCTAAACCCATTAGAGTCATCCCTTGCTAGTGGCTTGTTCAGGAATGGGCATGTAGGACCAAGATTGGGCTGGTGAGACCTAAGGGTGTCTGAGAAAGGCTTCTTATTCTTTGGGGTGGGCTGTGGAAGCCAGCTGGTGCCTTCCTGCCCTCTTGTGCTGGACAGAAATAAGGAAGCATTTGGCCTCCATCAGCTGCTACTGGCTGCCACTGCACAGCAGGAAGGGAACCTACTTCAGGCAAAAGCTGACACCATGGGAGAGTGGAGATCTCTGGCCCTTGGGTCAACCCTGGTGGATGCCACCCTGCCCCCGGAACACCAGACCCCTAGCTAACACAATGTCCTTATTGTCAAACCACCTTGAGCTGAGATGTTGTTACCTGTGGCCACAGATATCTTGAGAAAGTTCTCCCTGAATGAGTGACCTGGGTGAGTGGCCACAGGCTGACAGCCATCGAGCATGCCCTAGTCAACTCTGCCACTCACACCAGTTCCTTTCTACCCCACAGTAACAGACATGCAGAGATTCCGGATACTTTTTAAAAAAACCATGTTTCAGTCACTTTATTCTTAAGTCTGCACTTTACAAAACCACAAGGGAGAAGTCCTTGAGGGTGAAAGGGGTAGGGAGGGTAGGGGGTGAGGATGACCCAAAAATGAAGCCCACCCCTCATCTGGGGGACCAAGCAGAGTCTGGGCCCCAGGCCAGCCCAGCAGGGCCTCTCATGTCCTAGCTGTACAGTTTCGCCAGAACATGTCAGGGAAGGGCCCAGCCTCTAGAGACTGCTGCCATTTGACACTAGCTAGGCAGCCACAGGCCAAACTTCTGGAAGCCCGAAGGAAGTGGGCCTCCTGTCCCAGGCCAGGGGAAGGTGGCCTGAGCAGGGGTGAGAGCTACCCGTCTAGCAGCTTCAGGATGCTCTCGCGCTCCTTCAGAGTCTTCCAGGCCTGGTCTTTCTCCTTCTTGGTGGGGGTCCGTTTCTTCTGCCGGGCAGCCATGATCTTGCGGAAGGCATCCATGACCTCATTGTCTGCCATGCGGACCCGCTGCCTCAGCTCCTGCCGGCTCACCTCCTCCTTCGCCAGCCTATGGGGACCAGCCAACCAGATGCTGTGGGAAGCCCACCATGGGAGGGGCTCCTCGCTCTTCCAGACTGAGCCCGTCTGCTACCCAGGGACCGTGGGCCTTTCCATACCAAAAAGCAAAGTTACTGAGCCACACTTAGGTGTCCCTGTGCCAAATACTGCCTCTTCAAAAACAGTAGTTCAATTAATCCTCATAACAACCTTGTGAAGTAGGTACTACTATTATTCTTGTTACCAGTGAGGAAACTGAGGCTCAAGGAGGGTAAGAAATGCCCCAGGATCCCGCAACTAGTGAACAGGAGATCTGAATCAAGGCAGGCTGGCTTCCCACTATCTTTAAAAGGTGCCCTGGTGCCAGCAGAAGACCTGCTTGCTTCAGCATCCAAATTCCAGAGCCACCTAAGGGTCCAGGCAGCCTGAGTCTACAGGAGGCGAGTGAGACGCCCAACTGATGCCTCTGAACGGAACCTGACCTATCAACTCAATTGATGGTGGAGCTGGAAGGTCACTAAAGAGATCCATAGTCTAACCTGTTGATTTTTCAGAAGGGGAAGCTGCTGCTTGGGGCAGGAGATGCCTTGCAGCCTGTCCATGCAGGACTGAGGGGTACATGTGGGCCTTCTGACAGCCAAGCTAGTTCCTTCACTGCCCCTGACTTCCACATCTGCATAGCCCTACTTCTCTCTCTCTCCCCCTCTGCCCTTGCCCTCCCTTCCTCTGTACTCTTTCATCTGTATTCTCCTCTTCTTGCCCTTGAGAGGGAACTAGAATGAGGCTTTGGACTCAGCCTTGGGCTTGAGTCACAGCTTGGCTGTTTGCTGGCTGTGTGGCCTTCGGCAGAGCACTCATTTCACTGGGCCTTTATTTCCTCATTTGGTGCACAGGGAAAACTACCAGCTACTCTCTGGGCTGTAGTGGAGATTAAGTAAGAGGGCAGACATAAAACCCATGGTACATGGTAGACACTCAGTACACCCGCATCCTCAAATACCCCAGCAACTCGTCAGCAACTTTCGTTCCTACTGGTGCGTGTCTTTGCCAACCACTCATGCAATGACCGTAAGCCCTTTGCCCTGCCTCTCCTAACCCACAGCACCAGGTCTAAGAGATAGGCAACCTGGCCAAATGGATGAGCGTGCCCTGCTCTGCTGGGGCTCTGTGAGGTGAAGACACAGCACCCACCAGAAGCAAGGAGACTTAGTTGGGCTATTTGTCTATCTCCCCAATAAAATGGCAGTGCCTCCCGTGATCTCCCTCTGGTTACCACCTGCATCCTTGTGACCGATGCAGGGCAAGATGTATGGGAATGAATACAAAATGAGTGACATTGCACTTCAACACTGGTCAGTTCCTGGTGAGAGACTGATAATCACAGATGCCCAACTAAATGTTAACAGTTGCTAATCTGAGGTAGAGAGTATATTGGTGTTTACTGTGCTAGTCCGTCAGATTTTCTGCATGTATGAAATTTTCACTATAAAACTTGGGTGAAACAAAAGGTCCCTGGTTCAATCCTGAGTTTTGGCACCAAAAACAAAGATCAAGAATTTTTAAAAAAAGCACACTTTGGGAGAAAAAGAAAATCAGCATGGAGAGAATTAAAAAATAAGCCACACAACAATGTGAGTATAATTAACACTACTAAACTGTACACTTAAAAATGGTTTAGAGGGTAAAATTTTGTGTTATTTGTTTTTACCACAGTTTGAGGTAAATAAATAACTCACAGATGCTCAGCTCTAGTCAGTGGAATTAGACTGTTTGAGATATAACCAGTGGGGTGGTGCCCAGCAATGACTTCTTTTTTCAAAGCTCCTCAGGTCTTCAGAGGCCCTGCCAGGTTTGGAAAGCCTGTCGTCAAGCTCCCAGAAGGGGACCATTGTGGCTGAGGCCTCCCGTCCACACTCACCTCAGCAGGTCGTGCTTCTTGGTGCGGTTGTGGGCACTGAGCGCCTTCAGCTCAGCCTGCCGCTTGCGCAGCTCCGCCAGAACCTCGTCCTCTGAGTCCTCTGCAGGGCGGTCCTCAGACTCCAGCAGGCCCTGGGCGATCAGCTCCTCCTTAATGCGGCTCTCCAGGGACTTGGTATGCGGCACGCTGCAGGGGAGGGCAGTGCTCAGCTCAAGGCCAGCCCGTGGGGGCCCCTCTGAGGCACCCAAGCTAGCAAACACCTTCCCTTCTCTTTGGGACACCCTCTCTGTCTCTCTACATATCAAAATACAGAGACAGACATCTGATCTTGTTTCAGACACAAGCAACAGATATCAATATATTATGTAATATAAAATACAGGAAAACCTATAATGCTAACAACCTAGAGAGAATTATGATGTTATCTGTTATTATTACTTACCATTTTCTTTCCAGTGGTATATACATAAAAATATGTATTTTATGTTAAGGCTTCCCTTGTAGCTCAGTCGGTAAAGAATTTGCCTGCAGTGCAGGAGACCTGGGTTCGATCCCTGGGTTGGGAAGATCCCCTGGAGAAGGAAATGGCAACCCACTCCAGTATCCTTGCCTGGAAAATCTCATGGACAGAGGAACCTGGTGGATTGCAGTCCATGGGGTCGCAAAGAGTCGGGCACGACTGAGTGACTAACACACACATTATATAAACACTATACGTATTCTAGATTGTGTTACATATTAGTCTCACTTTTTTTTTTAAATCTTTTGGCTACACCTCATGGCCCTGTGGGATCCTAGTTCTCTGACCAGGGATTGAACTCACACCCCCTGCATTGGTAGTGTGGAGTCTTAACCACTGGACAACCCAGGAAGTCCCTCTTCCCACTTTTATTATGTATTATTTTAACTTCTTACCCGCTATGTGCACACATTTAAATATATCTTAAGTAAAAATAGGGTCATATTGTTCATATTGTGCTACAACTGATGTTTTCCACTTATCACTCTACTGATCCCATCTTTTCATATCAATTAATTATATTTCTCTAATATGATTGATAATTACAAGTTATTTCATCATATGGAGTTACAATGAGTTAGCCGGCCAGTCCCCTCTAGTTGGACATTTAGGTTTACAGTGAGAACAGGGCCATAATGAAAACCCTGAAGTAAGTCTGTGTATGTGGAAGTGCTGAGCCAGCATGCACATCTGACTTCTATTGGGCTTTATCAAAATGTCCTCGGTCTCTCTATGAATATAAAGACCACCCCACGTTGGGATTGACAGAAGTCAACAGAAGCAGAGGCCAGACTGTGGAGTGTGGACACGATGTCACTCACCTGAAGGGCTTGTTCTGATTGCGGGGAGAGGTGCTTGCCCCATCCGCCCCCGATTCTTTTCCAGACATGTCTGGAATAGGAGAGTCCTCCATGGGGGAAATAATATTTTCCTAGAAGAGCACAGAGATGGTCAGAGGAAGAAAGAGATGTAGTATTACCATTTCCTGCTTCCCTCTGACCTACATGGACAGTCTTCACATACCAGAAATAATCTTTTCTTCTTCGCATTCCACCCACTCTGGGAAGTTTTCCCAAACTGGCTCCAAAAAGCTTTGATCATTTTATAAATTCTTGTTTTTGTACTGATACAAAAGGGAGCACAGAAGAGTGATGGTAACATTCAACAGCAGTAATGAGAAGAACGAGGGCTCGTTAAGCATTTGCAGTGCACCAGGGGCTGTGCTAGGCACACGGTACTGAGCACAGGGGCTGTACCATAGCAGAGGTTGCTGGCTGTCCGAAAGCCATTCTCGCCTTTCCTCCACAGGAGCTGGGCTAATGGCTGCCCAGATGAACCCCACTTCCCAGCCTCCCCTGTGGTCGGGGTGGTCATGTGACAAATACTCTCCAATGGAAAGTGATTAGAAGAGATAAGAGCCATAGCCAGCGGGATCTTCACACACTCCTCCTCGCTCTTCTTCTGTGGGCTGGAGTGCCAGTCACATTTGGAGTGACCCTGTGCAGAGCACATGTTTACAACAGCAAAGTGGGCTTCCCTGGTGGCTCAGTGGAATGCAGGAGACATAGGTTTGATCCCTGAACCAGGAAGATCCCACATGCCGCAGAGCAACGAAGCCTGGGCACCACAACTACTGAGCCTGTGCTCTAGAGCCCGGGAGCTGCAACTACTGAGCCTGTGCGCCCCAGAGCCCCTGCTCCACAACAAAAGAAGCCACTGCAATTACAAGCCTGAGCACCCCAACTAGAGAGTAGCCCCTGATCGCCACAACTAGAGAAAAACCTAAGCAGTAACGAAGACCCAGCACAGCCAAAAATACATATATACATTTTTTTAAACAATTAAAAAGCCAGCAAACCTGGGGTCCCTGTCTGATGGTGTGGAACAGAGATCTCCCCCAACCTCCACTGATCTGGAACATGTGCCCAGAATGCTACATGGGAGAGAAAGAGGCTATTGTGTTTGAGCCAGAGGGAAAACTGAGGCTCACAGGTGAAGAGACATGGCTTGGGATAGCCAGTGGGCATAAAGAAAGGGCACCTGAACCTGGTGTTTGAAACCTGCTTCCGCTTGTTAGCTGTGTGATGTCAAGCAAACAGTTCCCTTTTTTGAGCCTCAACCTTGTTTGGTGTAATGTGGGGTTAACCACTATCTGCCTTTAACAAGAGGATGTGTAGAAAGCCCTTTGCACAGGGCCTTTCACTAATGCTCCACAAAAGTAACTGTGGAGTAGTGGCTACCCTGGAGGTGGGAGAGGTTAAACACTGGGAGGGGCATGAGAGGGCCTTCAAGGATACTGATGATGTTTTATTTTGTGATCTTGGGACTAGTTGTACAAGGCTGCTCATTTGTGAAAATCGATCAAGCTGTACATTTATGACCTATGTACCTTTCTAAATATATAATATACTTCAATAAACAAACATTGAAACAGAGTGATAGTGGTTTCTATTTTGCACTGGGGGTACTCACCTCCACCAAGGCCTGCAGCAGACGCTGTGTCAGGGCACCAAAGGGACACCCGTCTTCTGGCTGCTCATGCTGGGCCTCAGACTTCTTCAGCAGGGCATCCACATCTGAATTGGGCAGAGACATGGTAGACTCGTGGGCTGAAGTTCTGGGAACTCAAGTCCTAGCCTGGGGTGGGCAGGGAGGTGAGGGACTTACCTTTAGTGTCCAGTTCGGTCAGGGGCCCCAAGAGGCCCTTCTTCTTGTCAGCCACAGCTGCTGCCCGGGCCCCGTCCTTCTGCTCCTCCAGCAGGTCCTCCTGTGCCCAGCGCTGGGAGTAGTGCTTCCCTAGGGGCGGGATCTGTGGGAGACATCCCACCCAGCCCCAAAGAGATAAATACAGCCAGCAATGCCTGGGGTGTGGCAGGGTCTCTTTGTGCACTTGGAAGTGCCAACAGGCTCTTCGCTCACCCTCCTTCCTTCATTTATCTGTCTCCCAAGTATCTAGTCCAGGGCTGAGGCCTGAGGCTTAGGTGAGAAGAGATACAGAAGAGAAAAATCTCTACACTCACAGTTTAGTAGAGAAGCCAGGTACATAAACAACTAAAACACACAGAAGGCAATACAGGAAAATTTCCATGATGTAAGGTGCAGAATGGTGTGTGTACACAGACAATTTCAGTTGAGAGCTATTATCTCTCGAGAGAACTACAGGCCTTCAGGTCAGAAATGAGAGAAATAGCTTATGCACTGCTTGAACTTGTGACTGCCCGTATAGATTACCTTTTCAAATAAGTTTTTTAAAAACTCAGACAAGTGGAGTGACAGAGTAGGTTAAGGGGTTGTGGCAGTGCAACAGACAGACCAACCTTCTGCTGGAAAACCTGCAAAACCATTTTGGTTCAGGTAACGTGCAATAAGGGACTTGAAGGGTGTTAGTTTGCCAAGGGGAGATTGGCATGTATAGAGGCCCAGAGACCAGAAAGGACCTTGTGTGAGCCTGGAGTGAGGGTAAGGTGCTTGGTGGGGCTGGCAAATAATAGCAGTAAAGAGGTGGCGTGGCCAAGGACACTGTGCTACCAAGGACTGAAGCTTGGACCTGAGTCTGTGGGCAATGGGAGCCACACAAGGCTGTTATAAGCACCTCTGATCATGATAGCGGACCTATGGGAGAATTCCCCTCCAATATTTTTCTGTATTTTCTACATTTTCTTTAATGGAACCTCTTTTATTTTCATCATAAAAACTAAAAATAAAAAAACTTCTATACATTAAAAAAAAAAAGAGAGGAACTTCCATGGCGGTTCAGTGGTGAAGACTGCTCACTTCTACTGCAAGGGGTGCAGGATCGATCCCTGGTCAGGGAACTAAGATCCCACATGCCACCTGGTGCATCCAATAAAAAAAGGAGAGAAGAGAATCCCTCTAGAGGCAAGCAAGTGTTAAGAGGCTATAAAGGGAAAAGCTGATGAATGTTTGAGCCAAAACAAAGGGGATGACAGAGACAAAGGGAGGACCGCACTGAAGAAGATGCCTTAGGACGTAGCAGGGTAGAAGGGAGGAAGCTGAAAGCTAGAACCTGGGCGTCTAAGTAAGTTAATGGAACTGTCAGGAGGCTGGGGAGAGAGAAAAAGGAAGATGATATATAGCTCTGTTAATTGTGAGGCATCTCTGAGCCCTCTTGTTCTCCATCATGTCCAAGATGTTTCCATCTTGTCTCATCATGCCTGGGATCTTCACCTTGTAATGTTCAGCCTCATCTTCTGGGGGTTTCAGTAGCTCCTCTAGTGTGCGCACTTCCTCACTGGTGATATCAGCACAGTATGGCTCCACCGAAGCCCAGAATCTGCAGGGAGAAGCAGAGCCTGAGGGGGTGCCCCCTGCCCCCTGCCCCACCAGCCTCAGCCCCAGGCCTCTCCACAGCCTCCAGTGCCCAAATCCCAAGGCCCATCTATGTTCCCGGGCCCAGAACCTGTTGGGGGCGTCATTCTTGGGGATACGTGGCACATCAATTGGGTCATCAGTGAATTCATATTCCTGGATCTTGGGCTGAAGGTTTTTGGATTTGGGTCGCCCAGGGCCAGGGCCAGGCCCATGGCCCGCCTTCCCTTCCAGTTTCTGCTTCTTGGGCTTCCCATGTTTGGGGGGAGCTCCAAGCTCATGGTCTCGACCCAGCTTCAGGAATCGTCGGTCACCTTTCTTATCCTGCCAGTCAGTGAGGATCTGAAATTCAAAGACTGTCACTGAGGATGAGAAGGGAAGACACAGGACAACTCCATCTCCCCATGAAAAATTAGGATCTGGAACTCAAGAAGGCTCTAAGTCTCTCCCCTTCCTCTTTTCATCTACCAAACTTCTACTCATACTGCAAAAATCAGCTCCTTTTCTGTGCCCATCTCACAAGACTTTTTCATATACTTGTCATCATTCCATTCACTTGTCTGTATTGATTCACCTCTGCAGCGCCCAACCTGGTCACACAGTGTTTAGCAGGTCAAACAGGTAGATGACAACGCAGTGCATGATAGCCCGAGGAAAATATGCTGGCAATAACTTTCTATTGAAGGCATGCATGCCTCCCAGCAAACCTTCACTTCAAATGTCACCATGACTAGGAAGCCTTTTCTGTATCAGCTATCTAGCTTCTTAGATGCTGTCTGCTACAGCCCTACTCGAAAAGCTTCCATGGGTTCCCAGGGACCACAAGTTAATTTTATTCATCTTATGAGGTTCAGTTAAAATGGCATCTTCTTTCTATAGGAGTCTCTGGTACCTTGCACCCCTAGGCCCAATCATGTCATCTGGTCATAACTAGAATAAACGGAGTACCTAGTCTCTTCAACAGGATTATAAGCTATTGGCGACCAGGAAGTTCATCTCAGCCATCTCTGGTCCCCAAGTTCTGGCAGAGCACCTGGCACACAGGGCTCAGAGGATGTTTATGCCATAAATAGAAATAATGAGAGTCAGACCAATAAATAACATTTGACATGCTTACTTAAGTGTCAGACGTTGGGCTGAGCCTTTGCAAAAAATCTCTTAATCCTCACAAAAGCTGAGGGTAGGTCCTATTATCTAGCCCACTTTTCAGATGGAGGACTGATCTGCAGAAGCAGGCAGTAAGTTTTGCAACGTCACACAACTCAGAAACTGCAGGATTCAAATCCAGGCCTCCCATTCCAGTTCCCCCAGTACTCCTAACCAGAACAGCAATTCACCTGATACGTGTCTGACCTCCCTTTCCTTTAGTTGGCACACTCCCCAAAGGCTGGAATTGTCCTAATTAACTCTACAGACTCAGAACATTGGGGGGGGGGGGTCCCTAGATGCTTAGTGAATAAGAAATCTCACATTTTAGAAGGATCATGCACATTCTTGCATATTTTATGTGTTGCACAAGCAATGTTTGGATCTCTCTCTTCAAACCCTGAGATCCTATAACCTGGGCCTCAGCAGCTGAGGCTAACTCAGTGACACATCCCATAACTTGTCATAGTCCATCCCTGCAGTGGACTGTAGTGACATCCATGTAGTGATGTCCCCTCTGTAGGGTATAACCTGGGTTTCAGCCTCAAGCACCCGCAGGCGTCGGCTGGCAGAGGAAAGCAGGGTCTCAAGCTCCAGCTGCAGAGTGTCCAGCTCCTCGATACCGATGCCGTCATCCTCAGAGCGGGCCAACACCGCTGTGTAGCGAGGACAGACCTTCAAGTGGTCCACTGACTTGAAGTCGTGGAACTGCAAGGGGCAGTCCTTCAGCTCACTCATGGCTCAGGATAGGGCACCCTGTGGAACTGGAGAGGAAAGGACCATTGATGGGGGTAAAAGCGGCACTAGAAAAGTCCAAGGGCTCCTTCCATCCACCGACAGCTTCGGGGAGAGTCAGGCTTCAGCACCCTACTGACAAGGATGATGGCTTAGCTACTATTCTCACAGCACCTACTGTGTGCCAAGTGAGGGGCAGACATTCTACTGGCTACTCACTGAATTCCTCACTCAACCCCAAGAGCAGGGACCATGCTCATCCTCATCTTACAGATGAGGAAACAGACTTTGTAAGCATGCAGCAGGTCCAAGCTTACCAACATGAATCCAGGTAGTTTTGAATTTGTTCAACTAACTGCCATGATATACTATACTACTATGCTTGTCTTTCTGATGCTCTTCTGGGTTCTGCTTCCACTCTTCCTGGGTTCTGCTGAGCCCAGAGTTCCAAGCATCCGGTACTTAGGCTAACGTTCTTCATGCCTCCCAGCCTCTTCTTGTCTCACCCCTCCCCACCTCTGCCCCTTCTCTTTGCCCCACATAGTAAAGAGATACCTGGATCTCTGGACAGCCAGATATACCTGGATTCAAGCCCAGGCTTGACCAATGTCTATGTAGCCCTGAACATGTTAATTAATTCGGAGTCGGTTTTTCCATGCGTAAAATGGGGACAAAAGAAGCCTGAATCTGTTTTCCCTTAAGTCTGAATCTGTAAAATGGGGTAATAATGGTACCTACCTCCCTGGGATGTTCTGAGGATTTAGAGTTGATGCCAGTCAAGAGCTCAGTTCAGTGCCTGGCACAGGAAAAGTGGGGCTGGTTAATGGCTGGCCCCACCCATGGATCGCCCCAATGTCCCGCCTTCAGGGTCCCAGTTCTCTAAGGACACCCTATCGCGGCCCCCGCCCCCTCTACCTTCTCCTTGCTGCCTCCAGCGGCCCCGGGGCCGCGGGAGGGGCGGAGAGTTCCGGTCGGTGAGAGCAACCGCCCCGGAACTGGCTATGTGAGGGCCCCCTGCAGTTGACAAGGGGGCGGGAAGACGCGCGTACCAACCCCAGTCTTTTGGTGGGGGAGGGTTGCGGGCAGCGAGCTAGCCCGCTGCAGGTGGGGTGCAGAAGGTATGCCACGGGCGTACCCTAGGGAACAGCCCGGCGCTGGAGGGAGGGGCTCGGCAGCCAGGTTTTCGGCCCGGCAGTTAGTCTCGCCGAGCCCCAAAGGCTGCAGGTAGGAGGGGCCTGAAAATAGGATGGGGGCGCAGAACCGGAAGGATCGAAAGGCTCCTCCGCCTTGCCTTGCCCTAATATGGTGCCAACCTGAGGTCGGACTGCACCATTGCATGACTATGAGGGAAGGCGGCGGAAAAAAGACGAGAAAGCCAAAGTCACAAGCAAGAGCTCCATGGGGAACGGGAGAATCTTGAGTAGTGATTTTAAGCTACAGAAGCCTAAAGCTACTAAGACAGTCCTAACGGGAAAACTTACGAGGGACCAAATGTTCTTAGCCTTCCCCTCCCCCGCTCGGAACACAGATGGTACAGTCCGGACGTCCGGGCGGAGACTGCGGCTGCGCTTCTGGAGAAAGGGCTGGCGTCGCGGGGCGGGCCACTTCCGCACTTCCGCTTTCCGGCCCAGCCAGCGCCCGCGATGGTGAGAGAGCCGGGCCTCGGGCCAGGGACCCCCGTTTTCTGCCTCTAGGCTCTGGGTCTGGGGGAGATGCGACTTTGGAGCGGAGAGGCCCTGGGCCGAGGGATGCTGGGGGTGCGGGGGTACCCTGAGGCTGGAAGAAAGAGGGCGGGGCAGGGGCTGAGGTGAGGAAGGGGCGAGCGGGGGACGCCTTCGTAAGAAGCAGGCTTTGAGGCTTCCTAGTCTGTCCTTTGAAGCTGGTGGGGGATACTGAGGCAAGAAGGAAGCCGGAAGTGGCTCCTCCTCGGTTTGTGGTAGCGCCTCGAAGGCACGTAGTACACCTTATAGCCCGTAGTAGGGCCGCTGAGGCATGTAGTAGGGATACCTCCCTACCCAGAGTAGACAGACGTTCACTAAATAAACTTTTCTTTCTCGCTTGCTTGATCCCACAGTTCTCTGAGGGAAGTCTCCATACTTCCTTATCCCACTCCTCATGTTGCCACCAGCTCTTACTTTTACCTCACTGAAGGATCTCTCTTTTGCTGCCTCCACGCAGACCCCTTCCTGGTCAGAATTCAACCGTATCAGCCTTAATATGGAATGTTAAGCTCTGATGCCTCTGACCTTTGCCTTTCCGGAAGTCGTCCCTTTTGATCATTGTGGGTGTTTCTGAACGTCAATTGAGAGTTTGGGTCACTGCCTTCCCCTTCTTTATCTTCTTCCTGTCGATACCTATTTAATGCACAGGTCTTCATGACCATATAATTTATGATGACTCCTAAATCTGCCTTCCTAGCTCTCTTTCAAGGTTTACCTGGATATCTTGAAGACACCTTGAAATTAGATGTCTGGATTAAAACTCACCTCTCCCTAAATTTGCTTGTTCTCTTGTATTCCTTATTCTTGCTCTGTGTTTTCTTACCTCAGCTAGAAACCTGGGATATTCTTTTGTTGTTGTTAAACTGAGGGGATGCCTCTTGATTTTTTTAAACATCATACTTGTTGAAGTATTACACAAGAAGGTGCTTACTCCATTTGTGAAAGGGCAGACGTCATAGGGTTGACCACCTAAAATGTACCTTTTTCAGATTTGCTATGAACTTTGACAGATACAATCTTGCTTGTCCCTCATTGCCCCAGGCCAGGCTCTTATTACCCTACTTAAATAACCCTCTCTGCTGGCTCTGTCACTTCCCTCTCCTCCAATCCATTCTCCACAAAGTCTCCATGCAGCTGTAGTTGTGTAACTTCCTCCTCAGAAAGCCCCAGAAGTTCCTTACCACTTTTAACAGAAGAGCTAAACTCAGTAGCCTAGCATTTGAGATTCCTCATGAATCTCTGGACCCCATCTGCAACCTCATCCATTGAATCTAAAAAAATGCTTCCTGGCAACATTGTACTCATTACTACTTTAATGCCCCTATTTGTTACTCTAATCTTGTTATTTTTTCATTCATTCACTTATTGTACAGAAACTGAGTAAGATGATGTGTAGGAAAGGTCCTGACTGAGCAAGTTGCAGGGTATGTAAATTTGAGTAGAATAGATACGGTCTGTTAACCATGGAGCTTTCAGTTTAGTAAAGGAGAAAATTACTTTTCTTGGAGTTATTTGAAGGGTGTATCATTGTAAATTATAAGTGCTATGAAAAGGGAAGTCAAGAATGACCTCTGAGGAAAGAAGAGGCCTTCTCTGAATAAGCCAAGATCTAAAGGATGACTTAGGCAAAGAAGGGGGAGAAAACCCTGCAAGATAGATGGTTTGGCATGTGTGAAGGCCTGGGGTGAGAAAGAACTTTTAGCTAATACAAGGAATTGAAGATAGTCCTTTGTTGCTAGATGCCATTTCCTCTACCAGGAATATCATTTTTGTTTTTATCATTGTAAAATCCTAATCCTATTTCCATCTTCAAATCAAAACCAGTTTCTTCTGCAAATATGATTTGTAAATCTTAACTATTTCACATTTTATGCATTGTATCATAGTTACTGTCTGTCTCCCTGACCTGGTTGAACTATTTAAGGGTAGAAATGGTCTTGGTCATTGAATTCCCAACCCCTTGTGTGCCTGGCACACTATAGATATATACATTTGTTGACTCAAAGGGCAGATTGAAGACAGTTATTCACCTGTGTGCCTCTAGACCAGAGTTTCTCAACTTCAGCACTGTTTGGGGCTGAATAATTCTGTTGTACATTGTAAGCTATGTAGCAGTATCCGTGACTTCTGTCTATTCAGTGCCAGTAACTCCTACCCAACCTCAGTTGTGAAAATAAAGAATGTCTTGCCATTGCCATATGTCCCCTGGTAGGCAAAACGGTCCCCTTTTGAGAACCACTGTTCTAGTCTTAAAATGAAAGACATCTTGAAGGCCTAGTCTGTTCTGTTCACTGCAGTGTCTGAGAGCCAAGGACCTCAGTACTGCCTGGCTCCTGTGTAGCTGGACTATGGGATCAGCGGATTTTGTGAGACAGATTTTGATTGTCCCTTGGGGTTTTCCTCCAGACTGCCACTCTCCGCCCCTACCTGAGTGCCGTGCGGGCCACACTGCAGGCTGCCCTCTGCTTGGAGAATTTCTCCTCCCAAGTCGTGGAACGACACAACAAGCCGGAAGTAGAAGTCAGGTATGGGAGGAAAGGGGGTAGGGGGTGATGGATGTAGCACCCAGAGAGGACTGTTATCGGAGAGGGCCGTGAACTTCCATCCTGGAGTTGTCAGAACAACTACAATTCACATTTTTTGTCTTGCTGCCAGGTAAATGATGGTCTCCAATTTGAAGTTCAGAAAATTGGGTCTCAGTGGGTTGACAGGACAAAACTCAGGGGAGAAGCTACTCTGGAGCCAAGATTTGCTTGACACAAGTTGTGACTTTTCAACATAGTGCCATTTGGGAAATATCTCCCAAGGAGGTACTGAACCCTCTAGCAATTTAAGGAGAAGACTTGAGAACTGAATTATCTGAGATGCCATCTCTGCTCTTCTCAAATTTGAAGATCAAGGATCCCTCCCCTCAAAAAACAAATAAACAACTGGACTCCCATCCCCTACTACAAATATTCTATACTTTGGATTATTTTATCTGATTTATGTTTTGTAAAAAAGTTTTTCTTTTTCCCCTTTGATGTTTAATCTGGTACATATACAACTGAGATAAGGATTGTTACCACAGTAAATTGATATGATTTGAATGTAAGAAAGCTGACACGATGTTAAAATGTGCCCTGTTATGCTACTTAATGTATATGGTTTCCACTAGGCATTTTAAAGGATAATAGCTCACAGACACCACCAATACAATTAACTACCGTCTGAGGGATCCAGAGGCATCAAAATGGGAACTGAGTTGAGAGGGGTCATAATTTTGATTATTAAAGGAGGCCAAACTGTTTGATTTTAGCTTGTCCTTATCTCTAAGGCAGGCTTTCATTCCCTAAACAGTATATGGGTTTGCCTATAGTTAATGAAAATAGGAGCTGTCATTTGTAAAGCTCCTACAATGTGCCAGGCTCACTGTTACACACTTGACCCTTGTTGATCTGTTTCCAAATGAGGAAGTTGAAATTCCAACAGGGTAACTTGCCCAATGGAAGTAACAAAGGAGGCTGAATTTCAGAACCTTTCACCCTGACTCCAGAGCCTGTGCTCTTTCTGCTGGAGAACATGCTCTCTGGCCCCCATCTTGGAGCACCCCTGCTTGTGAGTCTCATTCCTTGGACTCTGTGGTCCCAGATAGTGATTCTAGAACCTGCCATGGAGCCTCCTGACCATTCTGTTCTTTTATAGTACCTCTGTCATTTTGTGTTCTCAGGAGTAGCAAAGAGCTCCTGCTACAACCCGTGACCATCAGCAGGAATGAAAAGGAAAAGGTTCTGATTGAAGGTTCCATCAACTCTGTCAGGGTCAGCATTGCTGTGAAACAGGTGAGCTCACCCCAGATCCCCTGCCTCCCCGGGGAGGCCAGGGATCCCCTATGTAAGAGGTCAACATGCCAGATTCAGGGTGCAAAGAAACCCAGGTTCTCTTTCCAGGAAATGATTTGCTAAACCTACCAGATCAGTAGAATAAAGGGAAATCAGCCTTATCTTCTAGGCTTGCTCTGGATTAGACAGCAGGTAATGTAGCAGCCAGGGCTGTGGGCCAGTTTGGTGTCAGGTCATAAAACTCTTCCTAATGAGTGAAGAATAAGTTCAGTTCAGACAAACAAGTAGTAATGGTATCAGTTTGATAGCCATAAACTCCAAAAGTGAGATTTAGGGTAAGAAAATGAAGTGTAGTTTCATGTTTCTTCATTGTTTCACAAATGTCTGACATTCCCACTACCCCCATCGTTTCTTCCATGTTTATGGACCACTTGGCTACTTCTTTACTTAATATTTTCTTTCAATTAACTTTTTTTTTTTTTTTACTTAAATTTACCATAAAAAGAAAAGCAATATGCCTTGCCAAATTGAGGACAACACTAAAATACAAGCACATTGAAAATAAAGCAGAGTTAAGACTTTTGCCTCCAGAAAGCTCTATCCCTAGTGCCTGCTCTTTGTTAAAAGGGGAGATGAATAAATATTGGGGGCTGTTAAGGTCTTGCCAGCCCGTAATACAAAATTCTTTCATCAGGAATGTTGAGAGTTCATTCGGGAAAAACTTTGGGAATTGTTTGATGTTCATTGTTACTAAAGTGGAGACCATCTAAGGTTATCTGATATACTTCATAGTGTGTATCACTGACTGGAAGATGTAGCATTAATGAAATGAGACTGGAAAGGGCAGATTTGAATCTAGATATGGGTTCTGGAAGGATTGGATAAAAGATTGGGGCTTGCCAGGACTTCCCTAGTGGTTCAGTGGTTAAGATTCTGGGCTTCTACTACAGGGGACTTGGGTTTGATCCCTGGTCTGGGAACTAAGATCCTGCATGCCACACGATGTAGCCAAAATGTGTTTTTAAGTTAAAAAAAAATAAGATTTGGGTTTGTCAGAGTTACCTTTCTGGAATGGGTAAAGGCAAGATCATGATGACGCCCCATTAAGTTGGAGGGCTCTCTTCCTTTTAGCTGGCAACCAGTTACTCATGATTCAGACTTCAATACCCAACCCCAGTGTCTCCAGCGAGCATGGGGGAAATTGGGCTCCGAAGACCAGGCTACAAATTTCTGTTGGCCTTTAGGGAATGACTTTAGGGAAACACATTTCTTCTTTGTTCTTACCAGGCTGATGAAATCGAGAAGATTCTGTGTCACAAGTTCATGCGCTTCATGATGATGCGAGCAGAGAACTTCTTTATCCTCCGAAGGAAACCAGTGGAGGTGTGTGATCCATGTGTTGGTAATACCCAGAATTCCACTACTGAGTCCACTGTCAGTGGCCTGGGATTGTTTCTAAAACTGGGATTGCTTGCTCCCCACGCTGTAGGGCACCCACAGCCTGAGTTGAGAGTTGGTCTTCATTTCGGCTGGAGTAAGAATAAGGGGAATCAGCTTAGGAGGTTGAGTCTGTCTCAGCTGTGGAAAAGGCCAAAAAAGATGAGGTGCATTGCTCACCTTCCCAGAGCCTATAGTGTAGTGGCAGAAAGGGCATGATGAATCAGAATTCTAAACTCTGCCACCAATTGAGTCAGTCTCTCAAGGCCACAGTTGATACGGGGTCACTTGTTGCCTGCCTTTGTACTTGAGCGCTCACTACAGATTCTCTGCCTGCTCAACTCCCTGCCGGTCAGTGACTAAGCAAATACCATGCAGAGCAGCGGACACCATTGTCAGACACATTAGTTGTTGGCCAAACTCACCCTCATCCTGAGCAAAAATCTCTCCTGTTCCTAGATCTAACCTCCAGGGCCACCAAGAATAAACAAAATTGCTCTTCTACACACAGTCTGAAAAAGTGAAAAACCATAGTTAAAAACCTCAATACCTCCTCCCACAGCATCTTCATTTCTCCCTGGACTAAATGTTCCTGTTGTTTGATGAGATTCTTCTGTAACAAGATTTAAAGTCCTTTCACTCTCCCTTGATTCATTCTGAACACAACTGTTTATACCACAGAGAATCTGCCAGACAAAATTCTCAATTGGGATCAGTTGATCCACCTGTTAATTCCTTGGATCCAGCATACACACCGCCACCAGAGCAGATGGGCTGCTGCCTGAAGGGTGTGTCACTTGGGAGAAGGTCAGCTGGAAGCATGTGGCTGAGTGACATAGAGGGCTGGCCAGTGAAGTTCCCCAGGATGTTGATTCTCTCCCTCCTCTCCACTGTCTTTCTTCCCTAGGGGTATGACATCAGCTTTCTGATCACCAACTTCCACACAGAGCAGATGTATAAGCACAAGTTGGTGGACTTTGTGATCCACTTCATGGAGGAAATTGACAAAGAAATTAGTGAGATGAAGCTGTCTGTCAATGCCCGTGCACGCATTGTGGCTGAGGAGTTCCTCAAGAATGTAAGTGGAGTGGCCTTCTTGGTTTCCTTTCAGAAGTAGAAAGACCTAAATAAAGGTTGTGCTGAGAACTTAGCATCTGTTGGGGAAATGGTGCCAACCGTGCGTAAATATTTTCTGAGGCCTCTAGGAACTCTGGTGGGCAGCAGGTCAGCCCCATGCCTTGGTGTGGGAAGGGCCTGAGGTTCATCTTGGAGAGCTGTAGAGCATCTCCAGGGCCCTGGGCAGTGCCTCTCTTAGTCGTTCACTTCTACGTCTCAGAATATATAGAGTCCTTCCGTGTATCTAGTTCCATCCCCGAGTGAGTCACGTTAAAGCCACATGTGAATTTTCTGGGAATATAGGGCGGTTAATCATAGTGTAATTCCACTTCTCAAACAGACTCGAATAGTTTCCTTCAGCGTCTGTTTCTCAGGCTTAAAGTCACGATTTCTTGACTCTGTTTTCCATCATTTTCATGGCTTAAGTCCTACAGATCCCTCTTCAGTTGTTTGTGCCTTCCTGACAGAAAGCACTGCCGCCCTCTGAGGAGGACAGATTGTTTACATTGATGAACTGATGACACAGTTCTTTTTTAGACATTCACAGCGTGCCGCCTTTTTTTTTTTCTTCTTTTTCCAAACAGTCTTTGGTTTGTTGACATGTTCCACTCAGAATTGACTATGATCCCTAGATGGTAGAATTAGTGTTTACTCCTACCAGTGCATACAGGTCCAGCCCAGAAGGAGCTCAGGCTCCTAAAAATGGAAATTAAACCCACTTCCCCTGGGCTTTAATTATACTGAGGGCAGCCAGTGTATAGAGTAGCTGTGCTGTGCACCCAGGGGAGCACGCTTGTTCAGGTCACAGAGATGATGGAGTCAGACCACCTTTGCATCCGGGTCCACTGCCTCCTCAGGCATCTTACAGAACTTCTTGACTAAGCCTCAAGTTTCCTCGACCCTGAAATGAGACCGTTAATTAATATATACCTTTTCAGTGTAGTTGAACGTTAAATGAGGAAATGTGTATAAAAGCATATCACTTGGTACATAGTAAACTCTCCCTGTATTATAGCACAAAGGTTATGTGGCCAGGGCACGGGGAGGCCTCTAAATTCAACTGAAGAAAATGAAAAATAGTTTTTGTCCCAATTTAGTATTTGGTTCATTCATTCAGTAGTCATTTAGTTGTTACACTAATTGCACTTCTATAGTAATACAGCTGAAAAAGCACATATGAGTATCTCAGGGGGAAAAAAAAAAAGACTTCCCGTGTGGTCCACTGGTTAAGACCCTGCACTTCCAGTGCAGTGGCACGGGTTCCAGCCCTGATCAGTGAACCAAGATTGCACATGCCGCATGGCACTGCCAAAAGAAACATCCAAAAAGCCAAGTATTGGCAATATCTCATTTAACACCTAAAACAATCTTTGAATCTTTATCCTCATTTCATGGATGTATCAGCCAGGCTCTCGAAGTTGTCACATATTTCAAGTGCCTCAGCCAGTAAGTAAGTGAAGGAGCCAGGACTCAGTTAGTTTGTCTGACTCAAAAATCTGAGATAGTATCATGGCATCTGGCAGGGATGACACAGTCAGGTGCATGGAAGGCTCAGGCCATTATGTTCATGAGTGAGGTGGGTTGTGTGGGGACCTAGGGATCACATGCCTTATCCTAGGTGGGTCACCACTGCACAGCTCCAGCCCTCTGGCTTCATCAAAAGAATCTCAGTGTGCAGTGTCTTCTGTGTTTTTAAGGTTGTCTAATTCATATTCATAGCAACTAGTTCATAATCTTTGAAACACTGTGAGCCAGACAGTGCTCATCTTTGGGCTGAGTTCAGCAAGTGGGCCAGTAGTCCACAGCGTCTGGTCTGTAAAATGTCCAGGGCGGGTCTGGGCACTATGGGGGATATTTGAGGGCACAAAGCATGTCCAGGGCCTATCCTGCTTGGCAGACCCCTCAGAGCTTGACGCAAAGCACCAGCTCCTGAGTCCCTTTCTGAATCCCCAGGCATTTGCACATGAGCCCCCATTTCTACAGAAGGCAACCTCAGTTCAGCAAGCAAGGTACTGTGACAAGGCTTTTTGGCTGTCTCCATGGCAAAGCCAAGGGGAGCTGTGAAAGAGCCCGTAATTTTTTTGCCTTGTCTAATGCTAAGTTTTACGGCCAGTGCCTGCTGATTTGGGAGCAACTAGCGCATGTCCGCGGGGTGTCCTGAGACCCAGTCCTGCCCCCCAGAAATGTGAGTATAGCTACAGCTCACAGACCAGCCCCCCTCCCCAGAACAGGCCTGCCAGGATACAGTAATAACTATCATTCTCCGCCTCTTGGTTCTCTTAACAGTTTTAAACCACCTGGCTGGATCTCGTGGCCTTCCCCCTCAGGATCCCCCGTGTCTCTGTGAAGTCGTCCTGGAGTTAACTTCCCGGAGCAGCAGCGGCGACGGCAGTGGCGGCAGCAGCGGAGGGGAGCTGGGTCAGGGTGGGCATTAGATGCGGGAGGGGGGTGGTGTGCTTGCTCGCTGGGCCACAAAGCAGCAGTGGACCTGCCCCGAGGCCACATGTGCCTGGTCAGGCTGGCTTCTGATGTACAGTCCCCTGAGCCGGGACAGATTTTTTTTTTAACGTCTTGAAACTTAAAACTCTGTGCTTGTAGGAGACTGTAACCTTTTTGTCTTTTTTTTTTTTTTTTAAAAAAAAAAAAAAAACAATCTCCACCTCCAGTGGCTGTGACTGGTCCCAGTGATTGTACCTTATTGGTCGCTGTGGGTCTGGGCGGGCCTGGAGCCAAAAGGCGACTACTGTTCCTCCCTGGAGCCATCCCAGGTGGGGAGGGAGGGGGGTTTCAGACTTGTGTTCCTCTCCCTCGTCCTCCTATCTCCTTAGGCTCAGTAGAAGCGGTGGGGACCCTCTACCAGCTTCCTGAGCCCTGTCTGCAGTTGGCCACCCAGCACTGGTTGGGGACAAGGGCTGAACTGGTGGCCACCAGCCACACCTAGGAGCCGGGGCCTGGAAGCTGGCAGCCTTCAGCCTCAGGGGCCACTTTGTGCCCTCCCAGCTGGGAGGGGTCGCTGTTTCGCCTTGTCTGTCAGTGCAGTGCCTGTGCTAGAGGTGGAGAGGTGAGTCCTCCAGAGCGTCCCTGCCAGGGCCTCCTGCCTGCTCTGGCTCCTCTGCTCCCTCGCTCGCTGTACCTTTTCTTATTCTGGTGGATCCTCCCTCCCCTAATTAAAGTCTCTTTTTGCCCCTCTGGGGCTGCATGAGGTCTGTGCTCTGTGTGTATATGTGATGAAAGGAGGTAGAGCTGTTCCTTAAGACCATGTGGCAGGCACTTGGGCCTGGGGGTCCCCACCAGAGACAGCCTTGTGATTGGCCTCTGACAGTAGCCCTGCTGCTGCTGCTGCTAAATCGCTTCAGTTGTGTCTGACTCTGGGCGACCCCATAGATGGCAGCCCACCAGGCACCCCTGTCCCTGGGATTCTCCAGGCAAGAATACTGGAGTGGGTTGCCATTTCCTTCTCCAGTGCATGAAAGTGAAAAGTGAAAGTGAAGTTGCTCAGTTGTGCCCGACTCTTTGCGACCCCGTGGACTGCAGCCTACCAGGCTCCTCTGTCCATGGGATTTTCCAGGCAGGAGTACTGGAGTGGGGTGCCATTGCCTTCTCCGAGTAGCCCTGCTGGAGGGCCCTAACCCGAGAGACCCATTACAGTCCAGGTTCCACCCATTTCTGAAACTGCTCTCTACCTGTATAGAGCTTTGACCCTTTTCACATAGTGAGCTCATATGGGCTAGAATGTAACAGAAATAATCCCATTTCATGGCTAAGAAACCCGAGGTTATCATGAGATAGAGCAGCTTGCCCCAAATCTCCCAGCTAGTGAGCAAGAGGGTGCAATTCAGATGTAAGACATCGGCCTCTACCTATGCTATGATACTGATCACTAGCCACATGTGGCTATGTAAATTATTACAGTTAAAAAGTTTCAAATTTATTGCCTCAGTCCCACCAGTGCTCAACACTTACATGCTACTAATGCCTATCACATCACATGGTCATAGATAAAACATTTCCATCATTGCAGGAAATTCTGTTGGACAGGATTAAACCCTCTCAGTGACACCTTGAAGTGAAGTAAAAAAAAAAAAAAACAACTTACATTTGGGTCCTATTATTATGAATTTGAGCAAACTTTATATTCTGTGCCTCAGTTTTTAATCTATAAAGTGGAGATAATGTCAGTCTGACACAGTACCTGCCATTACAAGTAGTGAATAAACAATGACTGATCTTTCCACCAGCCCAGTATCCAAGCTGTTGGTAACTTCCATTGTGCTGGTTGTTGGGGGGTGACATTATCCCTGTCTCAGAGAGACTTGGGGGCCAGTGGAAGTGTTGCATATATAAATAGGTGCATTGAAGTGTTTCACGCTCACTAATGGAAGTAAGTGGGAGCCCACAGCGGGGTGTCTTTATGAAAGAGGAGGCCAAGAAAAGTTTGAGAAGGGTTGGGCTTTGCTGAGTTTTGAAGAGTCTTCCATATGGCCAAACGGGGTCTCTTGAAACGGGATAAGGTACTGTTTAAAGGAGGGGTTGGGGGTAGGGACAACTTGGGCTGCTATCATCCCCTTTATGACATTACCTCTGTGACCTCCCCCTCCTGTCTTGCAGAATTAGGTGTGCCCTTCTGTGGGGCACACAGCCGTAGCCTAGCTTTGCAGTGATTGTTGCTCACGTGAAGGTGCGGTGAGGCTGGACATCCAGTAGAGTATGGCAGCTGCTCACTCAACCCTCACAGGACAGCAATGCCTGGGTGAGCCAGCCAGAATTCTAATTTGTCGTGGATCCATCCCCCAGGGTTCAGAGCTAAAACCAAATTTGCTGGCTGATCAGAACAGACTGGATGGTCTCCAATCAGCCAGTCCTCTCCTGAAGGCATACCTTTTGGGAAGCCCAGTCATCAGCCACAGGGTTGAGAAGGGTGATCTTAGTGGTTGGGGTTGACTAGGGAGGTCTGTGGAGGACGCACCTTCACTTGTATGAGCCAATGTATCAGTGACTGACAGAGCTGGGTTCCTGGAATCTGCTTGAGAGGGCATTGCTAGAGTTTGCCTCTCACACTGTCCATTTGGTACTTGCATGACTGATAGGCAACCCTTATGAGAGATGATATGGACTTGTCTTTAATAGTGTTTCTGTTTAAGAGTGGGGCTTTGGAGTCAGACCTGGGTTCCAGGGCTCTGCTATGCGATTTAAGGCAAATAATTTAACATCTTGGAACCTTATTTGTCTCACCTGTGACATTTGAGGGTGTAAGTTTTCATACTACCTCCAAAAAGGTTGCCTAGTCTTGTCTTGAGGGCTGTTGCATAACTTGGTTTTTTGGTAGATTGAAACGATACTTATTTTCTATTTCCAAGTGCTGTCTTTTTTTCGGAGGCGGGGGGAGGGGTGGGGGTGGGGGTGGGGGGGGCTCTGGGAGTTCTGCCCTTTTATTTTCCCCATAATACTGTCCTGGCTTTCAAATCTACCCCCAGGGACCTTACCCAAGCTCCATCTGCCAGGAGCTGCAGATCTGGTCAGCTTCCTTTTAGTTCCCCCAGAAAAGTTCTTACCCTTTCAGGGCTGTTGCAGAGGCTCCTCTCCCTGGAATGCTGTTCCTCCCTTGGCCAACTCCTCACTTGCATTCAGTAGGTTTCAGTTTAAATGTCACCCCTTCAGAGAGGACATCATTGACCATTTTATCTAACGCATAAAACACCTGTTATTTCTCTGTTGCTTGCTTTTTGTTTCCCCTCCACCGGGCAGTAAGCGCCATGAAATCAGGGACCATCTGTAGCTTGTTCTGATCCCCAGCACCTAGCCCACTACTAGCACGTGGTCTTCGCTGAATACTGTGGAATAACTGAAGCCCAGGAAGCGCTGGATAAGGAATCAGGGCCCTATTAGAAACTGGTAGGGCAGCCCGTGCTCTATGCTTCCAGCTTCAGTGCCCCATTCGTGACGGGTCTAGGGCAGGCAAGGCCCCGAGTTTGGCCCCGCTGGAAGTAGACCCCCGAACCGCCACCCGAGGCCTGATTGTGCCAGGGGAATCGTTTCTAAGGCGACAAAAAACAGAGGGCGGGGCCTCAGAACGGAGGGTTCAGCTCTGGCCCCCGCAGGGCGCTCCCGCGAGACGCGGCTGCGCGCGGAGGGGAGGCGGGCTCTGGGGCTCCGGGAATGCGCGCGCGGGCGCGGCGAGGGTCTTATGCAGGGGCCCACGGCAGCGCTGCTCCTGAGGGCGGGGGAGTTGGGGGCCACACAGCCGGACTCCACCTCCTGGTACCGCCAGGAGGGTGGCCCAGTGTGCAGCTGGCCGCGGAAGCCGCAGCCGCTCGAGTGCCGCGCAACTTCCCCCGCCCCATGGCCCAAGGCGCGCCACTCAGAGTTCCGGCTTCCAGAGAAGGGTCCGGCGCACGGCCAAGACTGGGTCTGCAGCCCAGCCTCAGCGCGCCGGCTAAACTGCGCCCTCCAGCCCTCGACCCACGACAGCCACGCCCAGGGCGCCGAGGATCCCCGCCCTCCTGGGCCCTCGCTTACCCCGGCCCAGGAGGACGCCCCGCCCCAGGACGGTGAGGCCACTTGCGGCTCGCCCCTCCTGGCCCAAGGCTGTCTTGGGGCGGACGTGAGAATCCGGGGAACCGGAGAAGAGCGGTAGAGGATAGGCATCGCGATGCAGGGTGGAGAGAGAAGGGGTGCCTACCCCACCCCCACTCCGCATCTTTCTGCAGGTTCTCTTGTCCTTTGGCGAGGATTCTCCAAGGCGTCTCAACACATGGGCCGGCTCAGAAACGCCAAGATCCACGTGGAGAGAGCTGTCAAGGTCGGAGGGGGTTGGGGGAAGGGCTAAAAAAGGCCTGGAGGGTGGCTCACCCTGCCTCCTTGCACTATATTCTCCCCTCCTTAGAAAATAAAGAAGAAAAAACCTTGATCCCACGCCTGTCTTCAAATACTTCTCCAGTTTTCAACACCCCGTTCACAACCAAAATTCTTGGCAGAATTCAACTTCTTTATCTGGGTTTCAGTCAGCCCCCACCACTCTGGGTCCCTGTCCTTCACCACTCTCATCAGGAACCTCTCTAGTTAAGGTCACTGGTGACCGCTAAGGAGCCAGATCCACCAGTCAGTCCCTTTTCTGTCCTGACCTTGGTTTGGCACCTTGCGTCATTCTGCACCAGCACACCTTTCCTCTTGGCCGTCTGCACACTCCTGCTTTTCCTTTCTCCCTCCCAGGCAGCTACTTTTCGGTTGATTCTGAAGACTTCTCAGGACATTCTTGTTTCCCTGGATCCCTCTCTACACTTGTCTCCTTGGCTGTGAGTTCAATCCATCCTGCGCCCTTTTCATTCCCTCTCCAGCCCAGCCTGGCCTCTGACTGCAGCGCTCTGTGGTTCCGGTCCCTCACTTGACATCTCCATCGAGGGAACATCAAAGCATTTCAAACCCATGTCTTAAACCATACTCGTCATTTTCCTGCCCAAACCCATTATTCTCCCTGCTCTTTGGTCTTTTCCATCTCCCAGTTGCTTGAGCCAGGAAATTTGATCTTTCTGTTCCCTCACCCACACATCTAATCCTAATAGCACAACTAGTCTCTATTTCCAAAAGGAATGTCAGCTCCCACCTTGTTCCCATCTCTGCTGGAGGCACCTAGAGAAACCACAACAGCCTTCTCACTAGTCTCCTTTCTTCCATCCTTGCCCTCTGTTTTCCATAGGACAACAAGCCACACTTAACAGCCTCCAACCACATCACTCCCTCCCTTCACTTTATTGCTTCACGCTGCTCTTAATATAAAATCCAAGTTCATTCCACAGCCGTCAGTGCCTTGCACACACCTCTTAGGAGGTCTCCCTGCATTTTCCACACTCCATATACCGTGGCTCCCTTCCAGTTCCTTCTGACCCCTCCAGCCTCAAGACCTTTGCACGTGCTTTTCCCTCTGCCTTAACTGCCATTTGCCCAGCTCTGTACATTTCTGGCTCCTTCTCAGCTTCCCTTGATTGATTCTCTAGATCCCCATTAAAATCCTGTTTCTTGAGCTTCCCAGCCTGGATGTTAATTCCTGCTCTTTCACTTAACCACTGGGTGGCCAAGCTACTCAGTGTCTTGATGCCTCTGTTTCATAACCAGTTAAGTAGAGACTGGTTGCATGAGGGTGCTCAGCTATGTCTGACTCTTTTGTGACCCCATGGACTGTAGCCAGCCAGGCTCCTCTGTCCATGGGATTCCCAGGCAAGAATACTGGGAGTGGGTTGCCATTTCCTCCTCTAGGAGGTCTTCTCAACCCAAGGTTTGAACCCATGTCTCTAGCGTCTCCTGCATTGGCAGGCGGATTCTTAACCACTGCACCACCTTGGAATCCCCAAGTGGGGATAATAGTGTCTATTAAAAATACACGTTGTTAGTAGTAATGTATTTAAGCGCTTAACACATAGTAAATGCTCAATATATAGTTGCTGTTATGATTATTACTATGCAGATTATTTTTCTACTTTTTTACAGTCTGTCTCTCCTATTAGAATATATAAATTTCATGAAGGCAGAGACCATAGCTGTCTGGCTCACCATTATCTCCCCTGTGACCAGCACGTAGGCTATACTTACTGAAAAAGTATTCTTCTGTCACCTTATAGCAGAAGAAGATCTTTATGATCCAAGGTCGCTACCCTGTGATCCGTTGCCTCTTGCGCCAAAGGGGCTGGGTGGAGAAGAAGATGGTTCATCACTTGGGTACCACTTTGCCACAACCACATAAGGATCTGGACAGCTCAGTAATGGGTGACAGTGACACGACGGAGGAAGGTGAGAAATCCCTCCCTTCCCACAAGCTGCCTGAGTCCCTTTTCTTTGTTTCCCACTGTCCCAGGGTTGAGGCTTTGATGTGGGGCTGAGGGGCGGGGACTGGGGCCTTCCCACACCTGGGCTCTACATCTACAGAGGATGAAGATGAGGAGGAGGCATTCCGGCCACCACAGCTGTTTGACTTTGATGAGTTATTGGAATTTGATGACCTACATGGGAAACACGCTCTGATGGTGAGGACCCAGGGGGCTGGATAGGGGGCTGCTTCTTTCAAGAGAAAGCACTAGAGTCCAGCTTGGTGACCCCAGACAAGCCGTTTTCTAAATCTCAGTTTCCCTATCTGTGGTAAAAACGATCGGTTCTCTAAAGCCTAGGTAGGCCAGTGGAGTGGTGAGTGACACAGATGAGGCTGGCCTGGGATCAGGACTCTTTGCCAGGTTGTATCAGAAGCTGGCACAATCTCCACACCTGGTAATTCCCCTTTCCAAATAAAACCCCATAGTTCATCTTCCTCCATCCTTGGCAAGTGAAGGTTAGAAGGAAGGACTTAAAAATTTTTGAAAAAGGCTGATATGTTGGGGAGGATGTGTGTGTTGAGATCAAGACACTTGGCTTTGAATCTTCATACCACCACTTTCTGAGTTGAACTATGCCAAACTGCCATTATCATCTCTCAGGTGAGGTTGAGGACTGGCAGTTCCACATGGCCCAACATTGTGAACCTGGAACAAGTCCCTGAGCCTCAGTTCCCTCATCTGTGAAATGGGGATAATGGTAGCACCTACCACATAGGGTTATGGTGAGGATTAAATGAATTGACATGGAAAGCTTAAGCACAGGCCCTGGCACATGGTGTTACTGGTTATCAGTAATCCTTCTTCCCAGAGTTCTAGGAAGGATGGGGAGAAGTGGAGCTCACGAGAAAACCTTTGTCACATGCTCTGTGACCATCAGCTTAGAGTCACTGCCCTGCCACTAAGTCACTAATGACCAAGACCCAGAACAAGGTGTGGCATTCAGTTGTGGGCTTTAGTCACAGCCTAGGGGCACCTGGTTGAAAGAGCTGCAAGCCTGCCTGCTCTCTGCTCACCAGCGTGTGCCCCAAAGGGAAGAGATGTCTTTTCTTAACTTACAAAAAGATGACATGTGAGCTAGAGGACCCCTTGGAAAGATATTTTCCCTCCATTCACCCACCTTGCTCAGCATGGCGGGGAGAAGCTTCCTCAGACCTCGTGGTGCCCACATCAACCTTCCCTGTCTCCTCCCCTCTCCCCAGTCACGTATGGTTCGGAACGAGATCCCCTACTTCATCTGGACTACTCGTCGGGACATCCTAGACTGTCGCTTCCTCTCCAAGGATCAGATGATAAACCACTATGCTCGGGCAGGCTCCTTTACCACAAAGGTGAGCTCTTCAGAGTGCAGGCATGGCAACTGCCAACCCCCCCCCCCCCCCAGCTCTTGGGCTGGCAGTCCCTTTTTCTGCTCTCCTTGTCAGTGAGAGTTCTCAGGAGGTGGGGAGGTACGTGATTCAGTGGGATTTGGACACACCTGGGTTCAAATCCAACCTGTGCAGCATGTCGGGCACATATAGACATGGTGACTAAAATAGACTCCAGGAGCCAAATGGGCTCTGGAGTAAGAACAAACACCATGGCCAATGATTGTGAGCAGGAGGACCCTTCTCTCCTAAGCAGAGACTGTCTGGCTGATGGTTCTATTATATCTTGTCTTGGTTAACTGACTTCACCTCTCTGTGCCTCAGGCTCCTCTTCTTTAAGTGAGAATTCCAGTAAGACCTATCCTCTAGGGTTACAGCAAGAATGATAGGCTTTATAATTGGGACCTGCTGCTCTATTATTAGTGTGGACTGGAAAGGATTCCTCAAAGAGGCAGGTTTTTAAGGATCCAAAGGGTGGCTTGGAAGGATGCGGGGCATTCTGGACAGAGGGAGCCACATGAGCAGCACTTGGAGGTGAACATGAGCCTAGCAAGTGGGGCAGAGGCTCTGAGCCTGTCCATGCAGCATCCCCTTGAGCTCTCTGGGTGGGTGCCCAGTGTGGAGAGTCCCTTGGAGGCCCCCTGGGCAAGTCCCACCCAGCCCCCTCAGCGGCTGACTCCATAGGTGGGTCTGTGTCTCAATCTCCGGAATTTGCCGTGGTTTGATGAGGCTGATGCCGACTCCTTCTTCCCGCGCTGCTACCGCCTGGGGGCTGAGGATGACAAAAAGGCCTTCATAGGTAAGGAGATACCAGCCCCACGCCTAGCCCCTCAAGCCAAAGGAGGAGGGCTAAAGCCCTGGCTGGTGTTGGAGAGCAAAGGGCCTCTCTCATGCCCTCATGTGTCCCAGCAGATTTCTGTCTCCATCCCCAACCCTCATCTTTCCCTTATGTGCCTCTCTTAATGAGGCCCCTACCTTGGTCACCCCAGACCTCCAGAAGAGCTGATGTAGTTTATCTTATTTTCTAGAGCAGGTTCTAAAAGTTGGTCACCTAGTTGAGTTTGGAATCCAGAATAAGTTCCAACCCCCTGTCAGATTCCACTGACTAGATCGGGTTCCAAGTCTAGTTCCAAGAAAAGTTTCTAGACTTTGGGGCTCACAGACAGAGTAGGCTCCAACTCCAGCACACGCTCTAAATTCAGGTCAGAATTTGGATCCACATTAGATGCTAGGTTTAAATTAGTCTCCAAATCATTTATAGATTTGGGGCCAAAGTCTGGTTCTCAGGCTACAATAAGTATTAAAAGTGGATCAGGACATTGTAAATCAACTATACTTCAAATTAAAAAAATAGAAAATCACACACACATTTAAAAAAAAAAAAAGTGGATCAGGAACAGAGGAGGAGAAATCAGACAGCAGAACCAAGCAAGATTCTGAAGGTGGAATATGAGCCAAGTCAGGTCAGATTCTGGGGCTCGTTCCACAGTTGAAACAGAAGCCAGGTTCTAAGTGGGGTAGAGCCAGAAACGGTAGTCAGGTTCCGGATCCAGAGTGGGACAGGTCATGATCAGGTTCCGGAACCAGAACAGGCCTGGAGCCTAGGGGCTGAGGAGGGTATCCCCTGCCCCGGGAGCAGAGGACTTCTGGCTGACAGCTGCCCGCAACGTTCTCAAGCTGGTGGTAAAGTGCGAGTGGAAGTCAAACTCTGTCGATGAAGGAGAGGCCCCAAGTAAGTACTGTGGTCACTTCTGCTCCCCTAACCATCGATCCTCCCACCCAGCACACCTCACCCATCTGTCGTGGTATTTTTCTCATCCGTCTGCCCACCCACTACCCCTTCCTACCCACTCTTCCATACATCTCCCCTTCTCTCTGTCCACAGTCTGTTCATCCATCTGCTTACCTACTTACCCACCCATCTCACATTCACCTACCCATCCACCCATCCACCCATTCATCCTTCCCCCGACTGTCAATCTGTTCATTCACCTACTTTTGTCAACTCCACACTGCCTATCCATCCACTCCACCTTGCTGCCTATCTACCTACTTATGCTTCCACAGACCCGCCTCCCCATCCATGTACTTCTTTTCCATCCTGCCATCCACCACTTAATCTATCTTCTGGCCCATCCACTCATCATTCTTCTGTCACGCCCACCCACTTACCCACATGTCTTCCTATCTGTTTGTTAATTGGCCTACTGCCTCGCTCAGTCCTCCGATGGGCCTGGCATGTGGCAGAGTGCTCTAGAGAGGACAGACTTCAGAGGACATGGTCCATCCCTGCCTGTGGGGAGCTCAGATCTGTGAGGAGAGGCAGCAGTAAAACCATGTAGTTTCATGTGGTCTGAGGACCCCTCGTGCCATGTGAAGGGGGACCCAGAGAGTCTCTCCCTACTTGTCGGCTCAACCAGTTGCTGGCCCTTTCCCTTTCTGGACTTAGCTCCTACCTCAGAGCTTCCATCCTGTATCCCAGAGTCCTATCAGCCAGAGTTCCCAGAATTCTTCAGGGATTTGGTGAAATGAGAGGCAGCTCTGCTGTGAGCAGAAAGTCCCTGGCTCTTCCAGAGGGAGACCTCCCCATGGCTGTCTCCTGGGTGTGTCAGGAGCAGGGGCTCAAGGGGCCTCAGGTGTGTCAGAGCTCCCAAAACAGAGAGGCTGCAGGTGTGTCTCCTGGGACTCTAGGTGCTGAGATGCTTTGGGGACATTTAGGGTGGAGCCCAAATGAATGACAGGTCCTGCGCAGTGAGGGGCAAGGACGCGCACTGAGGCCACAGGTGAATTTAGAACAAAGCCCCAGGTGAGTGGCAGGTCCCACAGCAGTAGGGGCTGCAGGTGTATTTCAGGTGAAGTCACGGGTAAGTGACAGGCCTTGGGGCAGTGGGAGCTGTGGAGTGTGGGATAGTGACAGCCCCCACCTCTACCCCATCTTTTCAGGAGACAAGCAGCCGAAGAAACAGGAGAAGAAGCCAGTGTTGGTGTCCCCAGAGTTTGTGGATGAGGCTCTGTGTGCCTGCGAGGAGCACCTTAACAACCTGGCGCATATGGACATCGACAAGGATGTGGAGGCCCCGCTCCACCTGAGCCCTGAGGGCTGGTCCCTCTTTCTCCAACGCTACTACCAAGTGGTCCAGTGAGTGCCTCTGCAGCCCAGGCCATGGGGCGTGCTCTCGGGCAGCTTTCATGCTCCTAGCTGAGGGTCAGGGACAGAAGCTCTCTGTTGAATGCCCACCGCCCCCAGCTTCTCCCCAGTCTCGCCATTTTCATTCGCCCTACTATTCTCCTCTAGAACCCTCAGGAGTTCTCACTGGCTTCATATTAGGGTCCAAACTACTCTTCCCCAGATCTCGGTGTAGCATAATCACTAAAATCATGGCCTGTGCTGTCAGACAGATCTGAGTTCAAGTTCTGCTTTGCTCTTTCCAAGCTCTGTGACCTTGGGAATCTCACTAACCTATCTGATCTTTGCTTTTCTCAAATGCAGAATAGGTTTAAAAATAATGTTCTGCCTCAAAGGTGGGATTAGACAGGATAATTTTTATGATGTGCTCAGCATTGACTCATAGTATTCATTCACAAAGTAAGACTCTGTTAAGTCATTTAGATTTTATCCTGGAAACCAGCATTTTGCAAAGCCTATTATATAGCATGCTAGTTCTATATGCTGAAATGGAGTTTATGAAAAAAGGGTTTTGTGGTCAGTCACATTTGGAAAACACTGGGTTGAACAAAGTTAAAATAGGTTTCCTTGATGCAGGACTTTTCAGAAGATGGTGTAAACTCCCAAGAGGGACAGAGTGTGCAGTGTATCCTGTACTTATGTGACCCCAGCCCCCTGCCCCAAGAATGCATAGTGGTTGTATTTGCAGGACACATTTTGGGGAAAGGTTCTTGAGCAGAGGAAAGGAGTATTGAGATGGGCCTGGGCCTGTTGTAGGGAGATGCTGTTCAGTACAGTGTGCAGGAAAAACTGGCAGGAAGAGGGCCTGAAGGCAAGAAAACACTCAGCATTTACTGAGCCCTTCCTATGTGGCAGGCATTGTGCCAGACCCCAGAAATGAAGCAAAATCCTTGCCCTCAGGAGCAGACAGCTCAAGGTGGGAGACTTGGAGCAAGTCAGGGGGAGGACTAAAGGCCTCAGGTGGCGTGGTGTTAGAATAGAAAGGAACAGACAGATTTAATGATTGATAGGGGAGACTGAAGAACTAGTAAATGAACTGTGAAACCCACATCACTGATGAATAATTCATTTGTATCTTTTTTTAAACATTAGAGAATGAAAACTAGGTGATCCCATACTTTCCCCTTAGCTGCCAGAAAACATAAAGCTGCCCTTCTGAAATTAAGAATCACTGGGGGACTTCCCTGGTGATCCGGTGGCTAAGACTCCAAGCTCCTAATACAGGGGGCCATGGTTCAGCCCCTGGTTAGGGAACTAGATTGCACATGCTGCCGCTAAGAGAGCCCACATGCCACAGTGAAAGCTAGTAAAACCGAGTACAGCCAGATAAATTTAAAATATTAATAAAAGGAAAAAAGAATCGTCAGGACTGAGTTATAAGAGTCGGTGGAAATCATGTCAGTCCTTTGCATTTCTGGATGTGGGGCAAGTCGAGGGCTGAAGGAACCTCTCAAGAGCAGGATTAGGAAATTTCCCTGGTCATCCAGTGGTTAAAACTCTGCTTCCAATGCATGGGGTGCAGGTTCAATCCTTGCTTGGGGAACTAAGATCCCACATGCTACATGAAGCAGTCAAAAAAAAAAGTTAATTAAAAAATCAGGATTACATAAAATATTACCTCATGTAACATTGCACTGAATTGTTAGATCATTAACATTAATTATTAAGTCAATATTTATTGCTACTTCTCAGCTTTTAAAAACAAATCCACAACTCACCAGCCAGGCTTTTTTTTTTTTCCGTCCCCTGACCACCAGGTCCACTTTCCACAGAACTACTGGGTTTTTTTTTCACTAAATATAAAATCATCCTGTCGTGTTGAATATGCTTTTTCAAATTGCATGTGTCCCTGCCACTGCCATGTGACACTTTCCTGGGCCAGATCACAGATTTGCTCAGTATATTCTTTATGGCCATGGCCACAGAAACGTTTCCAGCAAACCTTGTGGAAATAGAAGAGCCAGGATTCATATGTGACAAGGAGGCCTTGCCAAGACTCCTCCATCTGATTGTCCTTGTTCCCAGCACTGCCCAGCTGCCACTGCTATGCCAGCCTTAGTAACAGAGATAAGTTCTCTGTGGCTGGAGACATCCAAGAGGCTCCAGCCTCTTTAACATCCGAGAGATGTTAAAAGAGAGGTTACCATCTAGCGGAGGCTTCCTTCCTGTTCAGTCAAAAGAAAAGAAATGGAGAGTTTGGCTGAGGCTGCCACCTGGGATATTTTGTGACTTGGTTTAGTTGAGGACATTTCATGTCATGTAGGGATCAGGTTCCTCTTTGTCCCTGAACTCTATCCATACAGCCCAGTCGCTGCCAGAGACTTCCTTATCCAATCATTCATTCATTTAACAAACTTCTAGGGAGAACCTAATAAGTGCTGGGGTACTACTTGGGGACAGGAGTATAACAGAGAATAACAACTATAGAAAGTGTTCCTGGTCTCATGGAGCTTGCATTCCAGTGAGCAGAGACAGGCAATGACCAAATAAGTGTAGGTGTCAGGTGGTAAGTGACGGGAAGAGAAATCTAGGAGATGTATGATATAGTTGTGCAAGAAAAGAATTAGATGAGGAAGGGGCCTGCCTATCCACCAGTGTTAGGTTAAAGATTAAGAGAGGAGTGAACCACCAAAAGCACTTGTGGATGAAAGATTCAGGCAGGCTAGAGTTTGCATCCTGGCTCAGCCTCTTAAATCAGTGTGTGGCCTTGGGCACATCATTTAACCCTGCAAGCTTCAGTTTATACTTCTCTAAGATGGGATCAATAACATATCCCTAAAGATGGATTAGTGATAATGTATGTAAAGCCCTTGGCAGAGTGCCTGGCATGTAGAGGTGTCTCATCATTTGATGCTGGTGTGATTAAATTCTGCCAAAGAGCAGTTTTAATATAATAGAGAGAGAGGTGGTGGCAGGAGGTGGAGTATTGGAGTGGGAGGGGTTACGGTAGGTAGAAGGCCCGTTCCAGCAGTTGGGGACGATGCCCTGGGCAGGGTGGATCTGGGGCACAGCCTGAGGGTGGGGGTGGAGGATTGGGAGAGCCCTGTCTGGGTCTCAAGGGGAAGGGTGTGACCAAAGCTGGTGGGACCATGGCCAGGGGGCTTGTGTCTCCCCTTGCCTTGTTCACCAGGATGCCCCCAGGCCCAGCCCTGTCCAAGTCCCATCATCTCCCCACAGCGAGGGGGCAGAACTCAGGTACCTCGACACTCAGGTCCAGCGCTGTGAGGACATCCTGCAGCAGCTGCGGGCTGTGGTGCCCCAGATGGACATGGAAGGAGATCGCAACATCTGGATCGTGAAGCCGGGAGCCAAGTCCCGTGGACGAGGTGGGGGTCTGCCCCTGCTACCTGTACCAGCACCCTACACCCTCCCCAACCAGAGGCTTGGGAGGTTAATAGTACAGCCTCTGTTGGAGCCAAACTGCCTAGGTTCGAATCCCAGCTCTTCTACTGATGAGCTGTGTGACCTTGAGGAAGTCATATCACCTCTTTGAACCTCAGTTCCCTCATCTGTGAGAGTTGATGATAATACCTCCTATGAGGCCAGGATTAAATGAGGAAGTGCATGTACTGCTCAGCACGGTGCCAGGCACAGTAGCCACCCCATGAATGTTGGCTGCTGTGATGATGATAGGGCTTCCCTGGCAGCTCAGCAGTAAAGAATCCGCCTGCCAATTCAGGAGATATGGGTTCAATCCTTGGGTTGGGGAAATCTGCTGGAGAGGGAAGTGGCAACCCACTCCAGTATTCTTGCCTGGGAAATCCCATGGACAGAAAAGCCTGGCGGGCTACAGTCCATGGCTTCGCAAAAGAGTTCGGACATGACTTAGCAACTAAACAACGTGATGATACCAGCGCCTCCTCTCCTGCCCTGAGAGTTTAGGTTAATGCTTTAGGCAGGCCTGGTGGTACTCACTGCAGTTACTTGCCGTCTAAGGGCTCTCCGATTTGACTTATGCATCCTTGTGAGGTGTAGAACAGTGGTTAAGGGTGTGGATGCTGAGAGCCAGACTTCCTTGGTTCAAACCCAAGCTCTGCTCCCTAATATTTGAAAGACCTGGGGCAGGTCAGTTAACCTCTTCTGTGCCTCATTTTCATCCTTGGTGAAATGAAGCCAATAATACCTACCCAAGAGGATTACATGAGTACAATATGGAAAGTGCTTTGACCCTATACTTTTAGAGTAACTGCTATGTAAGTGCTATAATTTTTAGCCACTATTTTGACTGCTCAGCATGAATGGAATTTGAACAGGTCACCCAGCAGGCTGGGATGGTGCATCAGCCCAGCCTTTAAAAGATCGTTAAGGACTTCTAAGATGTAAAAAACAGATTTTTGGCAGCGGATCACCCCACATACTGCCCTTGGGAGAATTTGTTCATGTCCTAGTGAAGCTGTCGCAGCTTCACACACTGTGGGACACTCTCGGGATGTCTCTCTAAAACTAGCATCATAGTCTTTTCTTCTTCTACCTTGGAATTGTTTTGTTGGTCTTTTCCAGGTTTGAAAATACATATTTGTTATTAAAACAAGACCAGACAGTACAGAAACGTGGAAGAAACTAAGGGCACCTTTGATTTCACTGAGATAACTACTGTTTACCTTGTGGTGTGTTTCTATACTCTCGTCTATGCGTGTTGGGTGTATGTGTGTTTTATTCTAAATAAGAGCATACTATGTAGCTTCCTTTTTTCATTATTTATCTTTTCATATCAGTGAGTATTACTTACTGTTTTTCACCTTTATTTTTTCTTAATAGATCTTAGAGGTCACTCCATTTCCATACATCTAGATCTGCTTCCCCCTGCCCCCCATTTTTAGTTTATTGTTAGAGTCATTTTCAAACATACACAAAAGCAAAGAAAACAGTACAGTGAGTTCCAATGTATTTCAACATTTCCTCTCCATTTTTAGTAAAACTTAATTGAAATATGTATACAGTCCCCTTCATTGACAAGGGCACACATTGTGAATATACAACTCAGTGAATTGTCACATAGGGAACACACTCGTGGAAACAGCATCCAGATTACAAAGTAAAACATTACCTTTACCCTAGAGGGCCCTGTGCTACCTCCTGGTCTCTGCCTCCCTGCAGTGGAAGCCCTTATTCTGACATACAATACCATAGATTAGTGTTGCCTGTTTTTGAATTTTATATAAAAGTACAGTATATACTTTCCGACCTCATTCTGTCTTACAGCTGCACAGTCTAATCTTGTTTATATGTACTCTCATGGTTTTACTTAATCCTTTTCTGATGGATATTTAGATGGCTATCAGTTTTTTCCCTATTTACTTGATTATTTATTGGTTAATTGCTGTTAACAACACTGATGAATATCTTGTGCACATATCTTTCCATTTATAGTAGTTTTTCCACTTATTTCTTTACGATAAATTCCTAAAAGTGAAATTGCTGGGTCAGAGGTCATGAACAGTCTCAATCTGTGGCTACACAAGTCATCATCATATTGGGAATATTAGTCATCAGTCTGGGCTTTTGGGAAAGAATCTGGCCTGGGCACCAAGCATAAGTTGTTCTGTGCCATTGGCAGGCAGTCAGACTGTTTGGAGGACCAAGCAGTGAAGAAATAAGATTGATTTTTGAGTGTAGGTGTCTGTCTGCAGTGTGATTCTCACTGTAGACCCTTGAACAGCATGAACGAACTGCATGAATGGGTCCACATGTAAGCAGATCCTTTCACTTTGTACCTACTTTAGTACTGCATGACCTATGGTTGAACCTGTGGATGCAGAACCATGGATACAGAGGACCTACTGTAAAGTTATACAATAATTTTCAACTGTTCAGAGGGTTGGCACTCCTAATCCCTGCATTGTTCAGCTGTATTTATCAGCATTAAAACGCCTCAATTAGCGTAAGATGCTTAACTTCACTTGTTATAAAACAGTTAAAATTAAGAGATACCATTCTACCTAGGAGAATGGCAAAAATAAATCATCAACAGTGTCGGTAGTATGTGGGCAAACACACAATCTCATACACTCTTACTCGGAGTGCAAGTTGGTAGAACATCTTTGTTCTGTAAAGTGAAAAAATGTACATACCCTTTTAGCCAACAAATCTATAATGAGAGATGTTTTTCACAGGTGACTAATAATGATGATGAGTTAACATTTACTGAATGCTCACCAAGTGCCAGGCACTGTTCCAGTTCCTTAGGATGTTTAAATGCATAGAATGCTGTGCAACTGAGGCACACACAGACTCTGCCATAACTTGGGTGCCCATCCATACGACCTGGAAGCAGCACCTGGCTTCTTTGGATCAGGAGATGTGTGTTGTTGTTGTTGTTGTTGTTGTTTTTAAATTGTGTACCCTTTTGTACTGCCTGCTTTTGCCTCTGCTCTTTTATATTCTGTTATTATGAAAAACTAATCAAAGTCATATCTGTATATGGTTTTAAAAAGACCCAATACTGTTTAAATTTTCATATGTACATATATTCCTTTCCATCATCAAAATTGGTTAATTTAAAAAAAAAAAATCCTTGGCAGATTCTCAGCTTTCCCAAAGAGAACATGGAGAAAGGCAGACTTACCCACTCAGGCCTGTCAGTCCTTAGGGAATGTGAGCTTAGGATGAACTGTTCATAATCCCCTAGCCCATCTCCCAGCCGAAGCCTGGCCTGATCCCTAACCAGCCCTGTTTCCCCCTTAGGTATCATGTGCATGGACCACCTGGAGGAAATGCTGAAGCTGGTGGACTGCAACCCCATGATGATGAAGGACGGCAAGTGGGTGGTGCAGAAGTATATCGAGCGGCCCTTGCTCATCTTTGGCACCAAATTTGATCTGAGGCAGTGGTTCCTGGTGACTGACTGGAACCCACTTACTGTGTGGTTCTACCGTGACAGCTACATCCGCTTCTCCACACAGCCCTTCTCCCTGAAGAACCTGGACAAGTGAGCCCCGCCCCGCCCTCAGCCCCCTCAGTCCCATGAGCTCCTAATCTAATCTGGGAGCTGGAAAGGAACAGTGCTTCCAGTGCAGTGCTGGTCTCCGAACACAGCCTCTGCAGGCAGGCAGGCCCATCCATCCACCCTTCCTTCCACCCAGCAGATGCCTATAGCACGTGTACCCTGAGCCATTCACCATTCTAGGTGCTTGGACACAGTAGTGAATGAAACAAACCCAGCCCTCAAGAGTTCACATTCCAGCAGGGAGAAACAGACAAGCCGTGAACATAACCAGTAAAATCATCAATGGGTTAAAAGGCGATATGTGTTATGAGAGAAAAGATGTAGAGCAGAGTAAAGGGGGATCCGGAGAAACAGAGAGGCAGCATTCACTTGGGGGTGAGAGGAAGCCTGTGGAGCCCTGGATTCAAATTCCTGTTTTGCAGTTTCCAAGCTCTGTGACTTGGGTCAAGTGGAACCCTGTTTAAGCATCAGTCACCACCATCTATAGAATGGAGCCAGTGACACGGAGCTCAGAGCTGTTGGTTAACTGAATGCTTGCATGTGACGAACGCCAAGCACTTCATGTATATTATCTCAGACGTTCATGAAAACCTGGCCAAGTGGGTACTGTTACTACCCCCATCTTTTACATGTTGAAAGAAGCATGCAGGTTAAATGAATTATATAGGATTTTACCAGTCAGCAATGAAGCCAGGACTTGAGTGCATGTCTTGGTGATTACAGGCCCTGTACTCTGAGCTACCTTCTTCCAGGCACTGGGAGAGTTAACTGTGACACTGTCACAAAGCACTTGGCACTGTGGCCCCATATTTAGTACCCTCAGAGAGGGCCTGAGCACAGACTGGCAGTAGCCCTAAAAGATGGTGATGAGGATTTTGCCAACTCAAGCTGCACAGTTTGGTATGGGCAGGACTGGTTCCGGGGTTTGCCTGCCCTCCCCATGTCTGGGTGGGTGGGGCGAAGGGAGCCAGCCCTCAGCTTCCTGCTCTCTGTCCCAGCTCTGTGCACCTGTGCAACAACTCCATCCAGAAGCACCTGGAGAATTCATGCCACCGGCACCCACTGCTGCCCGCAGACAACATGTGGTCAAGCCAGAAATTCCAGGCCCACCTGCAGGAGACGGGGGCCCCGAACGCCTGGTCCACTGTCATCGTGCCCGGCATGAAGGCCGCAGTGATCCACGCCCTGCAGACCTCCCAGGACACCGTGCAGTGTCGGAAGGCCAGCTTCGAGCTCTACGGTGCTGACTTTGTTTTTGGTGAGGACTTCCAGCCCTGGCTGATCGAGATCAATGCCAGCCCCACCATGGCACCCTCCACAGCTGTCACCGCCAGGCTCTGTGCCGGTGTGCAGGCAGACACCCTGCGTGTGGTCATCGACCGGCGACTGGACCGCAACTGTGACACGGGGGCCTTCGAGCTCATCTACAAGCAGGTGAGGTGGCCAGGCCCAGGTGGGACCCAGGGAGGCCTCCCTGTAGTAAAGCTCAGGGCTCTGCAGTCACACAAACCCAGTTTGGGTCCTGGTCTTGCTGCAGTGACTGGATACAGCCACTCCACCCTCTTGAGCCCCCATTTCCCTGTCTGTAAGATGGTCATGCTGTTACCATCTTTTTCCTGGGGTTTGGGGGATGAAATGAGTCAGTGTGTTGGATAATACTTCTAGAGGCTGGTAGCATACTGTTAGAAGGATAGACTCTGAAGCCTCCCTGGATTCAAATCCCTGCTCAAATAAATAACTTCCTCTTCCATGAGGTTCCAGTAAAACAGAAGCCCTCAAAATTATAGAAGCTCTACTGTTAACCAAAAGGCCTTGCAGGTCTGTCTTTTCACTCAAAATGTGTTCAAGACTGAATCTTGAGACCTATAGGTATACTCTTGGGATGTTTAAAAGATGTGTAGCTGCCTTAAAGGGCCTAATAGGCATGGCTTGGATTTCTCTGAAGTTTTCTGTTTGTTTTTGTGTGTGTCTTTTTAGATATCATTGACATACAACATTTTTAGTTTTAGATGTACAACATAAACAGTATTTACAAATTTGAAAAGATCACCACCATAGGTCTAGTTAACATATATCATCAAACAGTTACAAGAATTTTTTTCTTGCATGAGAACTTTTAAGATCTACTTTCTCGGCAACTTTCAAATATACAACATTATTAACTATAGTCGTGATTCTATACATGACTTATATATTTGTAACTGCAAGTTTGTAATTTTTTATTCCCTTCACCCATTTTGCCCCCCAATCAGCTATCTGTTCTCTGTATCAGTGAGTTCAGTTTGTTTTTTATTTTAGATTCCGCATATAATTGAGATCATACGGTATTTGTTTTTCTCTGACTTGTTTAACTTAGCATAAGACACCCATGGTCTGTCCATGTTGTCACAAATGTCAAGATTTCATTATTTTTGTTTATTTTTTTGGCCGCTCCACAGGGGATCTTAGTTCCCCAACCAGGGACCAAACCAGTGCCCCTGCAGTTCCCCAACCAGGGGGCAAATCTATGCTCCCTGTAGTGGAAGCGTAGGACTGCCAGGGAAGTCCTGAGATTTTCTTCTTTTTAATGGCTGAGTAATATTCCGTCATATATTTACAGGTACACATTTTCTCTGTTCATCTGTCAGTGGATGCTTAGGTCACTTCCGTATGTCGGTCATTATAAATAGAGCTGCCATGAACATGGGCTTGCAGATATCTTTTCAAATGGCTTTTCATTTCTTTTGGGTAAATACCCATAAGTGGAATTGCTGGATTGTATGGTAGCTCTGACATTAACTTTTTGAAGAACATCCATACTGTTTTCCATAGTGGGCACACCAATTTACCTTCCCACCAACCTGCAAAAAAGTTCCCTTTTCTTTACATCCTTGCCAACCCTTGTAATTTTTTGCCTTTAGGATGATAGCCATTCTGCCAGGTGAGAGTGATATCTCATTGTGGTTTTGATTTGCATTTCCCTGATGATTAGTGACATTGAGTACCTTTTAATGCACCTGTTGCATGTATCTGTATGTCTTCTTTTGAAAAATGTTTATTCAGATCCTCTGTCCATTTTTTAATCAGATTGTCTTTATATATTTTGGGGACCTCCGTGGCAATCCAGTGGTTAAGACTTCACACTTCAGTGCAGGGTGTGTGGGTTTGATCCCCAATTGGGAAAACTAAGATCCTGCATGCCTCATGGCATGGGGGGGGGGCGGGGAAAGATTGTCTTTATATCTTTGTGTTATTAACCTCTTACAAGTGATTTGCATTTTCTTCCATTTGGTAGGTTGTCTTTTGATTTTGTTGATTTCCTTTGATGTTCAGAAGATTTTTAGTTTATTTGTGCTTTTGTTGCCAAATCCAAAAAATCATTGCCAAGACTGAGTTAAGGAACTTCCTGGCTGTTTTCTTCTAGAAGTTTTATGGTTTAAGGTCTTATGTTCAAATCTTCACTCCATTTGAGTTGATTTTTCTATATGGTGTAAGATAGTGGTTCAGGTTCTTTCTTTTGCATGTGGCTGTCCTGTTTTCCCAACACCACATATTAAGAGACTGTATATTCATGCCTCCTTTATCATGACTTAATTGACCACAATGTATGGATTGATTTCTGGGGTTTTAATTTTGTTCCATTGATCTGTGTGTCTGTTTTTATGCCAATATCATACTGTTTTGATCACTATAACTGTGTAATACATTGGTTTGGCCAAAAAGTTCATTTGAGTTTCCATGTATGCTTGCAGGAAAAAAAAAAAAACAAATGAACTTTTTGGCCAACTCAATAGTCTGAAATCAGGAAGTGTGATGCCCCCAGCTTTGTGCTTTCTCAAGACTTCTTCAGCTATCAGGAAGTCTTTAAGTGATTCCGTACATCTTTGGGGATTGATTTCTCTATTTTTGTGAAAAATGTCATTGGAATTTTGATAGGGATTGCATTGAGTCTATAGATTCCCTTGGGTGTTATAGACATTTTAATAATATTAATTCTTCCATTCCATGAGTACAGAATATTTTTCTATTTATTTGTGTCATCTTCAGTTTCTTTCATTAGTAGTGTACAGGTCTTTCACCTCCTTGGTTAAATTTACTCCTGGTATTTTATTTTCTCTGATGTCCTTTAATCTCCTTAAGTTAGAACAGCTCCACTGCTTTTTTCCCCACCCATGTTTGGATCTTTTGAAGGCCCCAGACTGGTTGTTTTATGGAACTGTCCCACATTCTGGATTTATCTGATTGTTTCCTCATGGTGGTGTTTAACTTCTGTTATCTGAATGTCCTATAAACTAGAAGTTAGGTCACACAGCTTGATGAGGTTCAGATTACACATTTTTGTCAAGAACACTTGAGAGGTGATACTGGGGGCCTCATACAGCATCACGAGGCACCCATTGTCAGAGTGTCTCGTGATTGGTGATGCTAAGTCTGACTGTGCAGGTAAGGTCATGCTACGAGACCTCTGCATGGTAAGTTGCATCCTTCCCTTTGCAGTGATCATTTTCTTTGTAAGGTGATTCTTTGGCAGCATGCAGATGACACATTTTCCTGTCATCCTTTTCACCTACTTGTTTTGATATCCAGTTTTGATTCTTGCCTGTTCTGTTAGAGTCGCAGAATGGTACATTGCTATTTCTATCATTCTTTCTGCATTTATGAGCTGAGATTCTTCCATAAAGATGAGTTTTTCTGTATCAACTGGGCTTCCCATGAGCTCTGATATCTGTATTTTTGTAAATTGAAGTATAGCTGATTTACAGTGTTGTATTAGTTTTTCTATATAGAGTGATTCAGTTATATATATACATACATTCTTTTTCATATTCTTTTCCATTATGATCTGTCCAAGGATATTTACTGAATGTAGTTCCCTGTGCTATACAGTAGGACGTTAATATCTGTAAATTTTTAAAGCATTTATTCATTCATTAGGCTGCATCATGTCTTAGTTGTGGCATGTGGGACCTCCATCATCTCCGTTATGTCTTGCGGATCTTTCGCTGCAGGGCACGGATTCTCTAGTTGTGGCGTGCAGGCTCAGGAGTTGCAGTGCAGGGGCTTAGTTGTTCCATGGCGTGTGGAATCTTAATTCCTTGACCAGGGATTGGGCCCACGTCCCTTGAATTGCAAAGCAGATTCTTAACCACTGGACCACCAGGGAAGTCTCTCGATATCTGTATTTTTAACAAGCTCCAAATGACACTGATGTTTAGATAGGTTCTAATCAGGATCTGTTGATGACATGGAAAACCCCTCAGCCTAGCCCTAGGTTAACCAGGAGTGTTCCTAACAAGATGCAGGGGCTCTTCTGTGTCCAGTGCAGGAAGCACAGCTTGGCTTAATAAGAACTGAACATGGTCCAGGAGCTCCTTTCTTGGATCTTTCTCTCTGCCTCCCTCTGTATATTTGCAACGTCATTCTCTCCACAGAAAGCCTTCTTTAAGGTTCTGCTTCCCTTGGTTCAGATGAGAATTTAGGCAGGCTCCAGGCCTCTTATCTGTCTGGGTGTTGTAATTCACATGCTTTCAGCAGGGAATCTGGCTCATCTCAGGAAGCTGTCCATTGACAGCAGCCGGTGGAGGAGCATTTCCCGGCCAGGGAGTTGAGGAAGGCAGGCGGGTGGAGGGGTGAAGGTGGGGGCCTGGCTAAGACTACCCCCCATTCCTCTGGTTTATTCATCTCAGGGGCTCTGTGACCCTCCAGGTACTGATTCAGACCCCTTAGAGGACAGAGACGGGCTTTGCATTTCTCAGCCCAGAAATGTCTCCTGACCAGGTGTCCCAGAAGTTAATTCCATCTACCCCTTCCCTAAGTCTTTCTAGACCTAGGATTCTAGCACCATGGTCTGAGCAGGCCTTGTCTCCCCTTCTTCCCCACAGCCTGCCGTGGAGGTGCCCCAGTATGTGGGTATCCGGCTTCTAGTAGAGGGCTCCACCATCAAGAAGCCCCTGGCGATGATGAGTCACCGGCGGATGGCCGTCCGCCCAGCCCTCCCTCACCTGCTGGCCCCGAGAGGCTCTGGGGAAAGCAAGGACTCAGGAAGCCCCATCCACAGGTCAGCTTCTAGGAAAGTTGCTGGGGCCAGAAGCCTGGGGCACACTGAGAAGCCAGATTCCACTGCCACCACCTCAGCCCCTGGAAAGGGGAAGAAAGGCAAGGCGAAAAGTGCCACAGCCCAGGTCCGCCCCAATCTCCGGAAGTGGGACACCCCCAGCACGAGGATGAGCTGCATTTTTACCATGACCTTAGCTAGCAGGGACAGGCATCCCCACTCTTTGAACAGATTGCCATTGAGTCTGAAGAACCCCCAGGCCCTGGGTAAGACCCTTCCCTCCAAACACCCCAGGCCCTCAAGACAACTTCTTCCTGTTCTCCAAGCCGCTCCTAACCACCTGGGTTTGCCCCCACCCACAGCCCCACCAGAGAGTCACCGGTAGTAAGTAAAAGCCACCACTTACAAAGTATTTTTAAAAACTGCACGACTGAATGACTGTGATCCACCCCCCGCAAAGTAGTCACGTGGTGAGGCAGTTGTACTCATTTGGAAGATGCCAGGACTCAGTCCCAGTTTGGTCTCATGCCAGAGCCCCTTTTCCTGCTGTAGTATTCTGTCTTTGCTGCCGTGCAAAGTTGCCTCTGGGGAAAAGGAACTAATATCTGTACAGCACATAACAGTTGAAACTGTGTCACTACCTGACCAGCTCCTTTAGTTCTCACAGCCTAGCGAGGGAGGTGCTATGATCCCCATTTTCCAGCCGAGGTATCAGGAAGTGTAAGGAAGTTGCCCGAGGTTGCACAGCTCAGAAGGGGCAGAGCTGGGATGCAGACCCAGGTCTGTTGGACTTCAAACCCTGTGTCCTTCCCATGGCCTCTGGAGAAGGAACTGGGTGGGCTCCATCTGCCCTCGTCTCCCCCTGCCTCCCCACCCTCCACTCACACCTTGAGGGGGAGCTGGTGAGCCTTAGCCCCTCCCCACCCCCTCACGGCCCCTCTTGCTCCCACAGCCCCTTACCATTTCCCAAGCCTTCACAGCAAGGCCCGGCTGCCTTCTCCCCATGTGCCCTGGCCCCAGGGGCAGGTCCTCAGACTACAGCACAGCAAGCTGGCGGGCACTAAGGCCCTGTCAACTACAGACAAGGCCTTGATGACTCTACCAACTGCCAAGGTTTTGATTTCCCTCCCACCTAACCCTGAGCTCAAGCTGGCACCCAACGCCCTGAAACCAAGAAAGGTGGGCCTCAAACTGTGACCAGTACCCCGCTGGGCAGTGCTGACTACCGGGGTCAGGGCTGGAGGGCACAGGTAGAGGGTAGCCCCCAGGCTGGCCTGTGCCCCAAGGGAAGGGCTTGCATCCCTCAGGACCCCCCTCCTGAACAGATTCCTGATCATCTCTCCTCCTTCTCCCCTCCTTTCACACGGAGGCTCTTGCTCCCCAGCACCTTCATGGTCCCCACTTTGGAAGTAATGTGTGGTCTCAACCCTTTGAAGACGGAAATCTTCCTAGCATCTGTAGGAAGAGCAAGACCAAAGGCAAATGCAAGGCCAGACTCTGTGACAGACCAAAGGCCGAGACACACCTCATGACAACACTGAGCCTTCCAGGGCCTCTGACCCTTATCACAGACCGGGGTTTGGAGGGCACAAGGGACATGTGGCCACAGAAGCTCTTGCTTCCATCACCACTACCCTTATCCTGGATGCAGCGCCAAATAAAAAAGAGCAAATGAGGTCTTCGAGGTTTGGCTCCTTTTCTGTTGGGAGGGTGAAGAGAGGGTATAGTGTGACCCTGTACTCCAAGGCCCAGGACTAGAGCCAGAGGCTGTCAGCAACTCCCCCCAAAGCACAGCCCCGCACTCCCACCCAGCGACGACAGGAGACTCAGCGGAGAAGAGTGGACCTTGCTAAACCCCAGTCCTCTCCTGAGGGAGTGGGCCCGTCCCTTCCTTTGCAAGGGGCCAAGGTCACCTCAAAAGGAAATATCCAACAAGGCCCTCTCATCTGAAAAAAGCTCAACATTCCTTAGTTATAATGGGTTGAATGTTGGTATGTCTTCCTAGAACCTGTGGATATGTCTATTTGGAAAAAAAGGTCTTTGCAGATGTAAGTTAAAGTACAGATTTTGAGATGAGATCATCCAGATGGAGCCTCAATCCAATAACAGTTGTCCTTACAAGAGACTGAAGACAATCGAGGAGGAGGCTGTGTGGAGACAGAGGCAGAGGCTGGCGTGATACGGCCACAAGTCAGAGGGTGCTTGAGCCACCAGAAGCTGGAAGAGGTAAGGAAAGATTCTCCCGTAGAGCCTTTGGGTAGAGTACAGCCCTGTCAACACCTTGATTTTGGACTTCCGGCCTCCAAAACTGGGAGAGAGAATCCATTTTGTGCTATTTTAAACCATTCAGGTTGTGGTAAATTTTTTCTTCCCCTAATTTTTGGTCGTACCATGTGGCACATGGGATCTTAATTCCCCAGCCGGGAACTGAACCCATGCCCCCTACCATGGAAGTGCACTGAACCTCCAGGGAAGGCCCCAGGTTGTGGTTAATTCATTGCAGCGGCCCTAGGAAACACACTAGTCAAATCAAGATAAATACACTGATCCAGAAATTATTGCACAGCTGAATGAGAAAACGCAGACAGGCAGACCCACAGCAGCACTGTGGTCACAGCCGATGAACTAAGTGTCCATTAACGTTGGGTGGATAGACTGCAAGCCCCAGCATTCCAACTCCGTGCCATACAACAGATGCATTTCCCAGGGTGGAGAACAAGTCACAAAAGGATATATATAGCACAGTTCCATTCCACAGGAGTTTGAGAAGCAAGCAAAACAAAATACATTGTTTAGGGATGCACGTATATGTGGTAACACTTAAAAAAAACACACAAGGAAAGAATTCTCTCAAGTTAGGGGAGTGGTTTCCAATTGTGACTCTACACTAGTGCCCATTCTGGAGCTTTTAAAAAAGATGTCTCTGTCCCAGACTGGTAAAAGTGTCTTAGGGGTGTAGTCAGGGGAGGCATGGGGATCTTTTTTTAAGCTTTCTGAGGGGGCAGGGTAGGGGATTTTAGTATGGGGCCAGGGTTGAGAACGGCTTTGTTCTAAGATAGGAGAAGGCTGCTTCTGTTTTGTGCCAAGTGGTGGTCATGTGAGTGTCACCTTACAGTTATTCTTTAAATCACACAGATGTTTTATGCACTGTTTGATATGTTACATGGTTTTTTTAAGTAAAAGATCTAACATCTAAATGAGCAGTCAAATTCTTGGAGACAGAACAGTGGCTCCTGGGGCTGAGATGGGTAGGGGATGGGCAGTTGGTGTTTAATGAGAACAGAGTTTCAGTTTGGGTGGATGAGAAAGTTCTGGAGTTAGATGCAGAAGATGGTTGCACCACCGTGTGAATGTACTTAATGCCACTGAACTATACACTTAAAAATAGTGAAGATGGTAAAGTCTACGAAGCATATTTTAGCACAAATTTAAGAAAAAACACTCTTACATTTTCCCTCAGCTAGAATTGGGCCAGGAACAGCCAAACATAAAGACCACATATTGAACTTGACAGAAAGCACAGTCCATGATAAACATTTTCTTCCTCAGCAAATCCTGAAAACAATCCTGTGAGGTAGGTACTTTTATTATTTCAAGCCCAGAGAGGTGAGGTCATTTGCCCAACACCACACAGCAAATGGCCTTAGGATGCGATCTCAGGTCTATCCCACTAGAGCGCCCAGCATCTTACACAGTGGCCTGACTACATGCTGAGCACTGACCACACTCATCTTGGGCCTGACTGCAGCCCATTCGCCTCCCACCCCAACTGCTTTCCAGCAGGACTATTGGTAGTGGAGCCCGAGGCACTGCAGGGTCCTGGAGAAGTAAGAGGGCAGAGGAGCCAGAAGCTCAGTGGGTGGGTCCCTGGGCCTGGTGCCTGGGAGGCGAAGACAGTGCAAATGGAGGTGCAGGGGCAACCGGGCAGCCTGGGAGGCAGTCAGGCAGAGGCGGCCAAGGAGGGCTTCATCCAGGACCTGGGGCGGAGAGACATATCAGCATTCAGCCGGGGGAGTTCCCAGCAGCGCTCAGCAAAACAGAGCAAGGCAAATACTTTGTCCTCCCTCTGCATCCGTGTTCTGCGTGCCTCTGCACACGTAAATACCGTCACACTCACACACACACTCCAGCATAGACCAGCTGCTGCTGCTGCTTCTGCTAAGTCACTTCAGTCGTGTCCGACTCTGTGCGACCCCATAGACTGCAGCCCACCAGGCTCCCCCGTCCCTGGGGTTCTCCAGGCAAGAACAATGGAGTGGGTTGCCATTTCCTTCTCCAATGCATGAAAGTGAAAAGTCAAAGTGAAGTTACTTGGTCGTGTCTGACTCTTAGTGACCCCATGGATTGCAGCCTACCAGGCTCCTCTGCCCATGGGATTTTCCAAGCAAGAGTACTGGAGTGGGGTGCCATTGCCTTCTCCAACAGACCAGCTAGGGTTCACCAAATCAACCTCCTAGGCATCTTGCTAAACTGCATTCCCCAGCACCTCCGGCAGGTTGGGGATGCCGTGATTGAGCTCCACTCAGCACAACAGGAGTGTTGAGTGTGTGTCCCGCTTCCTGACCTGGCCCAAGAAACCAACACCCAGCCCCCCTGCCCCATGAACCTGCCCTGTCTCCTCTGCTGACCAGATGGCAGCAGCCAGGGGCCCCCCCAAGTGACTTGTTTGGAGCAAAGCCTGCTCCTACCCCATCCCATTAACTGGACTTCACACAGAAGGAAACTGTTGTGTTAATACTCTGGTACTTGAGGTTTTTCTGTTAAAGCACATAGTGTTACCAGAATACACAACCTCTTACACCCGTTATAGAATGGCAGATTTAGAAGGACCTTTAGAAATCGTCTGGCTTGATTTCCTTATTGAACAGAAGAGACCCATAAGAGAGGGTGTCACTTAGGGCCACACAGCAAGACAAGGCTACTGGTAGCTTTGGAAGCCTAAGTTGCGTAGCTGACGTCTGGAGATGCTAGCCATCCCTCCAACCCCACAAGCCCCAGCCCACCCCAGAAGGCCACAGGCAGGTGGGCTTGGGTACCTGTCTTTGGGGCTTGGTGCTCTCGACTGGCAGAAGAAAGCGCTGGCCAAGGACAGTGCCCACACGGGCAGAGTATGTGTGATCCCCAAGCACAGGGCAGAGCTGCAGGGCCATGTGTGCCTGTAGCTGGTTGGGAAACACTAGAAGACAGGAGAGATGGGACAGATGGCAGGCAAGCAGTTCATTCTGTCCCACCCAGTACTGCCGTGCCTCCCCACCCCATTCTCAGATGGTGTGGTTTCAGTGAGGTGGACACTACCACCCCAGCCTCTGGAGCGAGGTTGGGGCAGGCAGAGCTGTCAAGCCACCAGCCCTGAGGGACTCATCCATGAAGAGACGCAACCCTGAATTTTTTGTGATGCTTCTGGGAATGAAGAGCACTCTTTCCTGCTGTGGAGTGAGCCTGGAGCTGCTGGAGCACCTGCATCTCTGCCTCCATGGGGGACAGCTGCTGTTCCTATGGGAGGAAGAAGCCAGCACGCAGGAGGTGGAAAGAGAGGGGGAAATTGCTTTCTGATGACATCCTCCAAGCCCGGACTATTATTGTTTTGGCTGCACTGGGTCTTCATTGCTGCATGCGGCCTTTCTCTAGTTGTGGAGAGTGGGGGCTACTCTCTAGTTGCGGCATATGGGCTTCTCATTGAGGTGGCTTCTGTTGTGGAGCACGGGCTCTAGGGTCTGCAGGCTTTCAGGAGCTGCAGCAGGCAGGCTTGGTAGTTGCGACTTGCTGGCTCAAAGGGGGAGGGCTTCAATAGTTGCAGCACAGGGGCTCCTTAGTTGTGGCTGGTGGGCCCCAGAGCATGCACAAGCCTGAACTTGTAAGTTATATGAGTCATTAAATTGCTCTTTTGGGTGATACCAACTTGAACTTGTTTTGGGGAAACGTAATGGTATGAAATGGTTCACACATGCAAACTTATTAATACTCCTGAAAACCCTATAATGTGAGACCTAGCATCATTCCACCTTATAGACAGGAAAACCGCAGCTCAAGAAGTAACTAGCCCACCACAGACTGGGATTCAAGCCCAGGAGCTGTCCCATCTACTTTCATGTCCAGCAATATGGTGGGCTGGGCAATCTAAAACCCATCTTTTATTAACCACCTAGAAACACTGGAAAACTAGCAATCAGCCTTTCAAATACACAGCTGGACACGGGGGAAAGTAAAGTCCCCTGGATGAACATACAAAAAGAAAACAAATCCAGAGCACAAGAGAGTCGACATTTCACCTCTTCTAGGGGTACTTCCAATCTTGGGGCCAAGGGGGCTTGGGTTTAAGTAGTGACAAGGGGCCAGGGATGAGGCTGTGGTGCCCAAATGAAATCCTGAGAGGCTACATCTTCCATGCAAGGGTGGAATAGGAGAAAAAGCCAGCCACCAAGGAAGGCAGATGAGCTCTGTAGGTATGGATGAGGGGAATGAAGATGAATTCCCAACTGTGAGCTGCTCTCACACAGGCTTGGGGTTCTAATACCACTTGAGTGATCTGTGAACTTCCAACTGAGGTGTTAATCTCTAGGTCCTGAAGCAGTGATGTGAGCCCACTCAGCAGAAGCAAGGCAGAACCTCTCAAGTCCCCACTGCCAATGAGGCAGTAAAGGATTTCCACAGATGAAGACCCAGCATAACCTGAACCACAGAGCAATAAGGAGACATTCCACCAAGGGGAGCAAGTCTGCAGAAATCACAACAGAATTAGACACTTAGAATCTCAAAAGAATTATAGAAAGACCATACAGGTGTGCTTTAAATGAGTAAAGACAAACAAGAACAAGTAATGAGAGAAAAAAACAGATGCCATCACTAACTGGGTTCAAGGCTAGGAGAATGGATGGACAACAAGCACAGGGAAGGAGGTGATCAATAGAGAGGCTTGCCCAGAGCATGGACCGTCAGCTGATGTGTGTTCTTGGCCGTTTGGGATTTATAGGTAAAGAAAAAGCTGACAGATCAGCAAGAGAAGGCGCGAAGCAATCTGCAGACTAACCAGGTCATTTAATTCCTGGAAAAACTTGAATCAGTGGCTGTTGGTCACCTTTACTTACTGGTGTGAAAAATAAAACCACAGGATGGACCACAGCAATCGGTGAGCAGACAAAACTTTAATCAGAAAGGCAGGGTGGGGGTCCACGGTATGTGCAGCAAAAGTGGTTAGATGTGTAATGACTTGAATATCCTTTGAGATCTGAGATTTTAGCATCATGCTCTATTGGGTGTGAATACTGTTCTCATTAGTTTTATTGCAGTCTAGACAAAAATGTTAGGACTTTGGGAGTTCCCTGGCGGTCCAGTGGTTAGGACTCTGCTCTTCCATTTCTGTGGGCCCAGCTTTAATCCCTGGTCAGGGAACGATCCCTCAAGCCATGCCATGCAGCCAGGGAAAAAAAAAAAAAGAGGCTGATTTAATAAGAATGAGCAAAACATTGGTTAAAAAATGCAGGCAAGGGCTTCCCTGGTGGTCCAGTGGTTAAGAATCTGCCTTGCAATGCAATGGACACAGGTTCCTGGTCAGGGAAGAGCCCACACGCAGCAGAGCAACTGAGCCCATGCGCCACAACTACTGAGCTGCAACTAGAGCCCATGCTTCGCAAGGAGAAGCCACCGCGATGGGAAACTCGCCACCACAACAAAGAGAAGCCCTCACTCTGCGCAGCAGGAAAAGCCCACGTGCAGCAACAGAGACCCATCACAGCCGAAAACTAAAAGTAAACAAACAAATCTTAAAAAAAAATACAGGCAATAAGTCTAGAAGTATTCTAAAAGTTCATTTACTTTGCAGTTGGCTGGATTGAATCATGATTTTCAGGCTGACTTGTGCCTTTGTGTGGACTGGAGGAAAGCACCGCTCCTTTGCTGGGTGCAGTCCTGCCAGGGCCCACACCTCAGCAGAGAGAATATGGGCTGCTCGGTAACAGAGCTACCTGCACGTGGGCAGCCCTGGCTGCTTGACTGTTAGATAGGAACACTCACAACTTTTGAAGACCAAACATTGTAAATAAATGTTTTAAAATTTTTTGGGGGGAGGCTATTTTTGTTAAAAGCATTATGCTAATTAAAAACAGTTTGACGTAAAAGAAAAAACAGATGCCTTATTTTTTTAAAAGGCCATCTGTATTTGTAAAACAGTCAACTTGAATTTGCAGACGTAAACAACACAATCAATGGGTAGGTTAAACTAGCAGGTTAGATCCAACTGAAGAGAAAATTACTCAGCTGGAAGGTATGTCTGAAGATTACCCAGACAGGCAGCAAAGATAAAGACGTGAAAAACGTGGAAGGTGAGAGAGACACAGCTTGTGAATAAGAAACTCAGACGCTACCAGGCATTCAAAAGGGAGGATGCAAGAGGCACAGCATTTCAAGAACTTTTCAGAATGGATTAAACAGGTTAATCTTCAGATTCAGCAAACACACTGAATCCCGAGAAATAAAACTAAACCTACACACCTCGATTCATCACAGTGAAACTAGAGATCATTGAAGGTAAAGAGAAGATGCTGAGAACAGTAAGAAAAAAAATAGGTGACCTGCAAAGGGGTGACCTTCAGACTGACCGGAGAAGCACTGCCCCCTGCGGGTGGAGCTGATCACATACACCCTTACAGTCCATCAAAGACTCCCCAGGCCACCACTGAAACTACCACCTACCTCCCATTCCTTGCCTCCCCAACCAAATACAGTTTGTCAAGTCTGGCTGGGGCTCCAGACCCACCTGTCAGTGGCTGCAGCTGGACCAGGGCACAGCCAGAGGCCGCCACTGAAACTGCCACCTACCTCCCATTCCCTGCCTCCCCAACCAAATACAGTTTGTCAAGTCTGGCTGGGGCTCCAGACCCACCTGTCAGTGGCTGCAGCTGGACCAGGGCACAGCCAGAGCCCGTGGCAACCACACGAAAGTGGCTAAGGGTCCTCTTGACACCTTCCATGATGTCCTTTCGAGATGGGGACTGCACTGGAACAACCTGTGGTGTCAGCCCCCAAGGGTGAACAAGCTTCACACATACATGGGAGCTGCCCCCAAACCCTACCTGTTCCCACCAGACCCAGGACAAGGGCCACAGTATAGGCAGTGGTCACTCACCTGTTTTAGGGGAATGAAGGGCCAGCCACCCCATATCTATACCCTTCACTCTTCTTGAGGGGTATGTCTGAGGGTCCCCTCTTCCCCACCCAGGCCCTGACTCACGAGATTGACCCCATCAATGTGTTCCAGTTTCAGAGCTGCTTGGATCTTCCCTTCAGAAGTAACTGGGATCCCATCAGTGACAGCACTGAGAAAGAGGCAGGAGGACGTCACAGAGTTGATTGCAGGACCTCCCCGCTGCCCTGGAGCTTCCCAGACCTTCTCACCAGTACGTGGCTGTGGGTCTCCTGGCTCTCTGTGAGTGAGCGAAGAACTTCTGGAGGCGGCTTGCTGTCTGGGGACAACTGGAGAGGAGCACAAGCCCCGAGGCCTCCCTGGAGAAAGACAAATCACAGAAGTTAAAATCCCCTGAGATCACCCGCAAAAAGAGGAGACCCTGAGGAAGAAACATGGACCCGCTGAAGGCCGAGGAGTAACATCTGGACTACAACACAGACCTCCTCCTGAGAAACAAGTAAGTCTTCCCCGTGTTTGATAATAAGAGTACATAGCTTAAACATGTTTCTCATTTTGCTCTGGCTCCCAGGGAGCTCAGAGCCAAACATCATAACAATTACTACCAACTGCTGACTGTCTACCAATAGGCACTCTACTAGGAATTTCATATATACTAGCTATTAAATGGGCTTCCCTGGTGGCTCAGATGGTAAAGAATCTGCCTGTAATGTCAGAGATCTGGGTTTGATTCCTGGGTTGGGAAGATCCCTTGGAGAAGGGAATGGCTCAATTCCCCATAAACAAGCTTATGAGTTTGTGGAACTGCAGAAACATCTCATCTCAAGCACCATCTCTAACGATGGCTATTAGAGGAAAGAGTATCACAGATGAGTTAACAATGCCGGCTATGAATACTGGACTGGAGAAGTGACTATACACTGAGCACAAATGTTATGAGTTCTGTTTCATGGTTAAAGAAACTAAGGCTCAGTGACACCTAAGATCAGTTTGTACATAAGGATTTGAACCCAGATCTGTCCACTTCCTCCTCTTTTTCTTTGTTTCCTACCTCTGTGATCCCAAAGCAGCCGGTGGAAAATGTCTGTTTATTCCTAAGTGGCTCTGCCCCCATCCCAAATAGATGCTTATCTTCCTACCTTTCTATCACTCCCACCACTTACTTCCCAGATGCTCGGACAACCTGGAGCTCCTGCTCCCCAAGCCCCAGGGACCGGCTCAGTTCTGGCAGCACTGACAACAACGTCAGCTCTCCTGGTTTTCCTAGGTGAAAAAAAAAAGGAAGCATACAAGTTGCTCTCAGAGGCAACATCCCTTCTCTTTGATACTGTCTGCTCTCAGACACATCAAAACCCCTTTCACTGCATCTCTTTTCCCTGCCCATACCTGTCACTGGCAGACCCTGTGGCTTGTTCAGTGTCACCAGAGGTCCTGAAACATGTAATACATAAGCATCAGCAACAGCAAAAGCAATTTACAAAGACTTTCTCAATTCATATTATCATGTGGTCCCAGTACAACTCTCATACAGGAGTTATCAACCACGCCCTGAAATGAACTTCTTTCTGAACCTTGCATATGCTCAGCTTGCTGCCTCAACCTCAGGACCTTTGCACTTGTTGCTTTCCATGTCTCAGATTTTCACGTGGCTTGCTCCTTATATCATCATGGCTCAAATGTGATTGTCGCAAAGAGGCCTGAGTCTCCAATCTGATGTCTGCGCCTTTCTTGCAGATCCTTACCACTGCTGTTTTATTAACAGTACTGATCACTAGTAAGTATTTATTTCATTTATATTCTGGTTAATCATTTTCTCCCACTGAAAGGTTGGCTCCCTGAAGGCAGGAACCATATTTATTTTGTTCAGTACCGGACAGCCCTGTTCTAGAGCAGTGCCTGGAACACAGCCTGTGCTCAATAAATAGCTGAGAAAATTCTTAAGTCACTTGAGACTGAGGCACAGAGACATTGTTATTTTCCTAAAGCCACACAGCAAGCTGATCACAGAGCTAGATATGACTCCAAAGCCCGTTTTGTCCCCCAATACATTAACACTTTACTGAGAGCCTACTAGTGCAAAGCTCTCTGGTTATTTACACTCTCCCTCCCCACAGCTGCATCCCATGATGCTGAGGCATAGAGAGTACGTGGCTGGTCCCACGTAGTACGTGGTTAGTACGTGGCTAGCTGGTCCCACGTAGCCGTGAGGTTCGTGAGTGGGAGAACCAGGATTTGACCCCACAGGTTTTAGTACTGTACCGAACCAGATCCTCAGAAGGCTCGGGTTAAGACTCCTCCCCTTCCAGGTCTCTCGGCACCTGTCCCTCCCACCCCTCACCTTTACGGTCCACCACAGCCGCCCTTAATACATCGACCAGTTCTTCCCGACTGAAGGTCCCCGGTCTCAGCAGTCCTGGGAAAGACTGGTCACCCGGGGTGATCCGACGGTTTGCTGGCGCCTCGACGTTGCAGCTGATGCCTGGGAAAGGTTAGGTAAACAGAGGAATCACTGCTTCCCGAGGTGCCGCCCACTCTTATCTCCACACACATCTTCCCAAACCCTGCGGCTTCTTATGAATGCTTCAGGAAGCCTGGATTGAGCTTCCCGAAATCTCAGGTTCTATTGGCCCCAATGTACAGAAGAGAGAGGCTCAGAGAGGTCTACTAGTTTAGGGGCACACAGCAGAGATGAATTAGAACCCATATCTAGATCTCTACCCTCCCCCAGCCCCAGTCTCCTCCCTTCTACACAAAGCGGGGCGGAGGTTGTGTAATCACCGGGCCTTGGTGCCAAAGCCTGCGGCTGTGGGCGTTGCACGGATCCCCAGACCCCGCCGCCAGCCACCCCAGGCCTGACCCAAAACCCGACAGCCACCCATCTGCGGAGCGAAGACAGTGCGCTTGTGTCCGGAAGGACTGCCCCAGGATCTCCCACAGCACGCTGATTGGTCAGATTGACTGTCAATCGGAATAGCTAGGCACCGAGTGGTGAGAAAGCGGAGCTTTGCTTTTAACCGGGAAGGAAATGCAGAAGTTCACGATCTGTGACTTTGAGAAACCGAAGCACAGAGCCGAGCAGGTATTTACTGCAGGTCAGAGGACCGGTCTTAGGACAAAGCCAGGTTTTCTGCTCCTCATTGCAATTCTTCGGAGTCTTTTGACTTAAAAAAAAAAAAAAAACCGCCACTGTGCACAATTTTGTAAGGCAAATTGGGAAAAACAAAATCCGCACTCGTTTGTTCAGTGAACCGGCTTCAAAGCATACAGCCTGGTGCATAATCCAAAAGGGGGAAAAAAAAAAAGGCCCAAGGCAGAAACAGGTTCACTACAGCATTATTTATAAAGGTAGAAATAAATCTCAAAACTGTAAACAAATTGTCCTGTGATTAGATGCATAAGGACATAAATTCACCCATTCAACATTTTTTGAATGCTAACTCTATGCTATGTCTTGGCATCTGTGAACTGGAAACAGAGTAACAAAGAGGCAACTAAGATCCCTCATGCCAGGTTACGCAGCCAAAATAACAACAAAAAAATTAAGCGAAAATATAAAAGACTATGATTCATTTAAAAAAATAAATAATAAAAATAAGTAGAAGTAAAAGATTTTAGAAGACTGATTTCTGATTTTAGTTACATGACCTTTTGGGAAAGTCAGTGGTTGACAATGACAAGGGCTGGAGTGGGTGAGGGAATGAGAATCTACTAAAAATGGGCATAAGGGAACTTTTTGGTATACAATGATTACATATCTGTATGAATCTGCCAAAAACTTACTGAACTAAATACCTTAAAAGGGTAGATTTTATTGTATGTAAATTATACCTCAAGAAACTTAATTTTTTTAATTCAAAGATTTAAGTAGTCAATTTTTAAAAATAATTTTTAAGTTAGTGTGTTGTATTTTCATTTTTTTTTAGTTCAAGAAGTTTTCTTTTTTTTTCCCTTTGGCACTACCGCATGAAGGATCTTAGTTCCCTGAGCGGGGATCAAACACACCCCACTGCAGTGGAAGTGTGGACTCTTTTAACCACTGGACTGCTGAGGAAGTTCCTAAACAGTCAATTTTTAAATAAATCTGCACAAATTCAGACAGGACTGGCAAGAAATTTGGCAAGGATGCAAGTGATTTTATCATGTTTGGGGCTCAGACATGAGTGTGCTGTGTCAAAAGGCCCCACGGTATTTTAGAACCTCTCTTCTGAAAGATCTCCTGTGCATTCATAATTTGCAGCCTGTATAAAGACGGAGGGACAGGACACAACCTACTTTGCCGACAGCAGCCCTCTCCTCCACTGGCCCCGCTTGGCCCCAGGAAGAGCCATTCTCTGACTTGGACTGGCCCCTGGCCTGCTTGAGGCTTGAGCTCCCTCCACATGCCCCAGCCTCATCAAAGTCTGCCTTCTACTGTTCACTGCCTAAAACTGATGTGACTGTTAATCTCCAAGCTTCCAGAAGGAAAGAAAGAAACCTGGTTTTCTCTAGGCTGAGAGGGCTCAGTGCAAAGAAACAATGATCAGCCATTTAAGACTCACATGTGAAACTCAGATTGTCAGGAGGAAGGTAAGTTGGGACAAATTCCAAACTTTAGCCACTCCCAGCCCAACTCAGTTTATGACTAACTGCACAAGAAGAGCTGGGAGGCCACAGCCTCAGCAACAGTCGGAAGGGAATAGTTTCTGTGCTGATGTAAACATCGTGCCTCATGCCAAAGGCCCACCCCCATGGACCCAGGACAGCACTGAGCCAGCCCTCCTACCATAAGTGCAAGAGCAGGAAAGCCCAGAATAAAAATGTTCTTTGCTAGCTCTGGCAGCTTCTCCTACACACGGCTGCAAGGTGTGGGTCGGCTGCAGGAAATGGGTCAGCTGCCAGAAATAACCCTTACACTTTAACTTTGGTAACATAGGCCTTTGTCTTAGTATTTAATAAACCCAGGTAGTCAGAAATGACATGTATTTGAATCTGAGAGGCACAGACTAAAGCACGTTCACCTACAAACCTAGTCTTTCATGCTTATCTTGTTTGAGTTGCCCAATACTGAAAAATGCGAGCTTACACTGAGAAACTAATACTTCGTGGCTACCCCAGAGTGCATTTTGAAATCCTAAGATTGAGTGTTCTAAACACAAAAGAAAACTGTCTAGCAAGGTAGGGAAGGCTTTGATGGAGAGTTGCATTGCAGCTTGACTAGTCCTGTCCCACTTAGACACTTAAAAGATTGTAATAAAATGTAACATTGAGAAATTAGAAGAGTGCCTTCATCCTACCCTCCCAATCAAAGCCCTTCTTTTTCTAAATTTTTTTTAAAACTTGAAGTATAGTTGACTTCCAGGTGGCTCAGGGGTAAAGAATCTGGTTGCCAATGCAGGAGACATGGGTTCTATCCCTGAGTGGGAAAGATCTCCTGGAGCAGGAAATGGCCACCCACTCCCGTATTCACAACCTGGAAAATTCCATGGACAGAGGAGCCTGGGGGCCCTCTGGGGCCCACAGGATCACAAAGATTTGGACACGATTGAGCACAAGCACATAGTTGATTTACAGTGTTGTGTTAGATTCTGCTATACAGCAAAGTTACTCAATTATATATATTTTGAAGAATACATATCTAATATATATATCAGATTCTTTTCCATTATATGTTGTTACAAGATATTAAATATAGTTCCCTGTGTCGTAGGACCTTGTCATTTATCTATTTTATATATCTGTATATATGTATCTGTTAATCCCAAACTTTGCATTTATCCCTTCCCGCCTTTACCCTAACCATATATGTGTTTTCTTTTTCTTTTTTAAAATTTCATTTATTTATTTTTGGTGACACTGGGTCTTTGTTGCTGTGTGCCATCTTTCTCTAGTTGCCGTGCAAGGTATTCTAACTGTGATGGCTTCCCTTGTTGCAGGGCACAGGCTGTAGGGTACTCTGTCTCAGTAGTTTCAGCTTTTGGTCTCTAGAGGGGCTAGCTCAGTAGTTGTGGCACAGGGGCTTAGTTGCCCCTAGCCTGTGGAATCTTCCTGAACCAGATTCCAGCCCATGTCCCCTGCATTGGCAGGCGGATTCTTAACCACTGGATCACCAGGAAAGTCCATAAGTGTGTTTTCCACGCCTATAGATCTGTTTCTGTTTTGTAAATAAGTTCATTTATATTATGTTTTTAGATTTCACATATAAATGATATCATAATATTTGTTTTTCTCTGTCTGACTTACTTCGCTTAGTATGGTAATCTCTAGGTCCATCCATGTGGCTACAAATGGCATTATTTCATTCTTTTTTATGGCCGAGTAGTATTCCATTTTATGTGTATACTACATCTTTATCCATTCATCTACTGATAGTTACTTAGGTTGCTTCCATCCCTTGGCTATTGTAAACAGTGCTGTTATGAGCATAGGGGTACATGTATCTTTTCAAATTTTCTATCTTTTCCAGATGTATGCCCAAGTGGGATTGCTGGATGATATGGTAACTTTATTTTTAGTTTTTTACAGTGAAGTGAAGTGAAAGTTACTCAGTCGTGTCCAACTTTTTGTGACCCCATGAACTATACAGTCTATGGAATTCTCCAAGCCAGAATACTGGAGTGGGTAGCCTTTGCCTTCTCCAGGGGATCTTCCCAATCCAGAGATCGAACCCAGGACTCCTGCATTGCAGGCAGATTCTTTACCAGCTGAGCCACAAGGGAAGCCCAAGAATACTGGAGTGGGGAGCCTATCCCTTCTCCAGCAGATCTTCCTGACCCAGGAATCGAACCCTGGGAATCCCTTAGTAAGAAAACCTCCATGCTGTTCTCCATAATGGCTGCACAATTTACATTCCCACCAACATTGTAGGTGTTTTTCTCCATACTCTCTCCAGCATTTATATTTGTAAACTGTTTGATGATGGCTATTCTGACTGGTGTGAGGTGATACCTCATTGTAGTTTTGATTTGCATTTCTCTAATAGTTAGCGATGTTGAGGATCTTTTCATGTGCCTATTTGCCATATGTATGTCTTCTTTGGAGAAATGTTTGTTTAGATCTTCTCAGTTTTTGATTTTTTTTTATGTTGAACTGTATAAACTGTTTGTATATTTTGGAGATTAAGCCTTTGTTGGCCTCATTGTTTGCAAATACTTTCTCCCATTCCAGAGGTTGTCTTTTCATTTTGTTTATTGTTTCTTTTGCTGTGCAAAAGCTTTTGAGTTTAATTAGGTCCCATTTGTTTATTTTTGCTTTTATTTTCGTTACTCTAGTGTTATGCCCAAGTCTCGAAATCTCCCAATGACCACCAGGGAGCCGGTATCCGATGCAAAAGCAAGAGAGTTTTTATTACCAAGCTCGAGCTAGGGCTCCCACTGTTATCGACGCAGCGGTTAAGGAGAGGAGCCCCGAGTTTTGGGTTACACTGCTTATATAGGGAATATTCAGGTGAAAGGGTAACAAAGGGGGTGTTCAGGCTGAAGGACTACTGATTGGTTACCCTCTTCTATAGGGTTGTGTGTGGATTTCTGATTTTTTTTTTTTTACTTCCACGGTAGATCATTACTTCCAAGGTAAATCACAAATTCTTGAACTTAAAGTCAGGAGGTTTAACCTAAGGGCTGATTGGCTCATGCACAGTGGGGCAAGTTTAGGCAATATCCAAAGTCTAAGTCTGTTTGCCCGGTACCTTTGCAAAATGGAGTTCTTTTACAAGATGGAGTAGCTCAGGCTCTTCACTAGGAGATGGATCCAAAGAAAATATTGCTGTGTTTTATGTCAAGGAGTGTTCTGCCTATGTTCTCCTCTAGAAGTTTTATAATGTCTAGTCTTATATTTAGGTCTTTAATCCATTTTGAGTTGACTTTTGGGTATAGTATTAGAGCATGCTCGAATTTTGTTCTTTTACATGGAGCTGTCTAGTTTTCCTAACACCACTTACTGAAGACACTGTCTTTTCTCCATTTATATTCTTACTTCCTTTGTTAAAGATTCATTGACTGTAGGTGTGCAGGTTTATTTCTGGGCTTTTTATTCTGTTCCGTTGATCCCTATGTCTGTTTTTGTGCCAGTGCTGTGCTGTTTTGATTTCTGTAGCTTTGTAGCATTGTCTGAAGTCTGGGAGGGTTATGCCTCCAGCTTTATTCTTTTATTGCTTTGGCAATTCTAGGTCTTCTGTTGTTCCCAATCAAAGCCCTTCTGGTAGGCAGATTTGTTTGGAAACTGTCACTTACCATCTTGGTTATACAGTCTACTTAAGTTTAGTACTAGTTTCAGAATTAACTGCAACTTTGTTTTTGTTTTTTAGTGGGAAAAGTGCTGTTTCCTAATCCACATTATGGAGAATGATTTGACAACAGAGTTCTCTCTTCCCTTAGACCTTTCCAGATAGAACCCTACTCTCACCTTGCAAAGAACAGAAGCACAGAAAATGTATCAGCATATATAGTTTATTGTGACCTCTCTAATGTCTTACACAAGTGGGTTGACTGTTCATTTGGGATGGGAGGCCGGGAGGCAGGCAGTGTAATGAAAGTGTAGCACGTGAAGATAGCTTGCTGAGCGGCAGCCTTCCTGCCATTGCCTGCTGGTGACTAGTCTTAGTCCGCTAAGCTACCTGGGACAGGAAGGAGCCAGGCCAGGCCAAGAGCCCTCCGTTCTCTTTTGGCTGGCCCAGCCCAGGTTTCAGGCCCTTCCCCCCACTTCCTCATTCATGGTCCCATAGAGCTGAGGGAGATGTGGGAAGGTAAGAAGCTCACTAGCTGCCAGGCTTGTGGGTGCTACCGGCTGAGCATGGGGTCCCCAGTCAGGTCCTTGGCTGGGCTTTCACTGCAGCACCTTCAGACTGGTTGGGATGAGGGATGTGGCTTTGCTCTTGGGGGGCTGTCCCCGCTCTGTGGCATCCAGGAGCTGCTGCAGGTAACAGGAGGTGCCAAGCAGCAGATGGCCGGTGGCCCGCATGCTGAAGAGGGCCCAGCGGAGAGCTTCCCTGGGTGGAATGCAAAGGCATTAGGGTCAAAACACCAAGAAAACCCCCTCCTGCCTCTTCTAAATGCCTGCTCCCCCAGGCTCCGTTTCATAAACTGTAGAGTGATATGCAAATAGAACAGATGTTGCCTTCCCTCAGCAGATGGGACAGGGTCTGCCTTAACTGAGATGTCTGCATATTCTCCTGCAAAATTCAAGCTCCTTTAGTCTTTCTAATACTGTTGGTAACTTTGGATCAGCCAGATGGATCTGCGTCACATAACTCTGCCCATTCACCACCTCTGTTCTAGACAGAAGTGTTACCAAGACGTTTGCAATCTAGGTAGTTTTCAGAGTGCAGGATGTGAAGATCTCCCACTGAGAGCAGGACTCCAGTCAGACAGGCTTGAGTTCTCATCCAGTCTCATTAGCTGTGACAAGCTTGACAAACTACTATAGCTCTGAGCTGCAGCGCCCTCATCTGCGTCACACCACTTTGATCCCCAACAGGGTTAAGGAGGCTGAAATAATATAAATCATTTAATACAGGGCCTGATGTTTAGAAGAACAGGGGAGACATGGGGTCAAGACTAGGTGGTTGAATGCTTGACTAACCAAATTCTTATCCGAATCTGTTTGAAAGAGGGTCATATGGGTGTCTAGTCCTAGTGAGGAGAAGAAAACACAAGGAAAATGAATTCTTCCTGGCTGATATTAAAATCTGTCTTCTGTTAACCTTCACTCAATAAATGAACTTATGATTGAGGTGGAGGGGGACAGAAAGTTCGAACCATGAACATCTGTACATGAAAATCCTTCAGAAATTTAAAGGCTGTACCTGAGAAGAATACCCATTTCTCAGATTAGAGATCTGAGGCTTCAAACTAGCCATCTAGACATAGATAGGAATGAAATTCTGACATATGCTACAACATGGACTTTGAAAACATGATGCTAAGTGAAATAAGCCAGACACCAAAGGGCAAGTATTGGATGATGCCACTTACATGAGTTACCTAGAATAAGAAAATTAACAGAGACAGGAGAACAGAGGTAAGTATGGCTGGGCGGGGCAGACATAGAGAGTTAGTATTTAATGGGTACAGAGTTATAGTTTGGGATGATGAAAAGTTCTGGAAATGTATGTACAAATGACCATTGCACAATATTATGAATGTACTTAATGTCACTGAATTTTATACTTAAAAAAAGTGGTTAAAATGGTAAACTTTATGGTATGTATATTTTACCTCCATTAAAGAAAAAACACTTGCTGACACCCCTAAATCATTCCAGGGATTCCAGCTTGCTATCATTCTTGTTTTTCAGTACCAGTACGCCTACTGTGTTTAGGTCAGAGAGTCCCACTTGCCCTAGATGGACTGAGTTTAAAGACTGAAACTTCTTGCTCTAGATTTTGCAACCTGCAGTCTGTTGGCAGGAAGCCCAGGTCAAGAGCGGACATGATACGGGACAGGAGGAAAATGGAACTTCTTGCCACAGAACCAGGCCTGAGCCCACCACTGAGTGTCGTCTGTGGCAGGCGGACCGCAGCCTCAGGTCCTTCATGTGGAGACTGGAAATGCAGAGAAGAAACTCGGGAAGCCACAAAGGTCTGGTATGCTCTAGCCTCATACATTCTGGCAGAACTCTGGAGACCCAGAGTAGGATTTCTCAGAAGCCCACTGTGAATGACAATTCATATGTATCTTCATTGCTTCTCCCATTATTTGAATTACTGCTGTGGTACCAGCTGATACAGCATTCGGCAAGGAACTGGAGGCTACAAAAATTCTTGCCCCCTTGGAGCTTGCTCTGACATTTTGTTTATCCCTGCGTCTCTAGCTCACAGCATAGGGTCAGGCACATAGAGAGTGCTCAGTAAACACTAAATGAAGCAACTGGGAGAAGTGGCATCTGTCAGAACTAACTGGCAAGAGGCCAGCTTTGTGGTTTTGAACTAGTTGGCTACATTTGCTTAATGGGGTAAGAGTTCTCTAGAGCACTACTTGTAGCAACTGAATTTGGGAACCACCACCATAACTGTACTTTAATAACAGAGGAGCCTGGTAGGCTGCAGTCCATGGGGTCGCAAAGAGTTGGAAACGGCTGAGCGACTTCCTTTCACTTTTCACTTTCATGCATTGGAGAAGGAAATGGCAACCCACTCCAGTGTTCTTGCCTGGAGAATCCCAGGGACGTGGGAGCCTGGTGGGCTGCCATCTAGGGGGTTGCACAGAGTCAGACATGACTGAAGTGACTTAGCAGCAGCAGTAGCAGACATATAAGTGACTATTACCTATAAACTGCAGATTAATTCTGATCTATGGAAGGACACTTATTTCATCCCTTCCACACCCATGGAAAAATCAAAGTTTGTATTTATAAATTTAGCTCAGCATTCTTGATGAATCTATACATGGGTAGGATTTTGAACTGATTGTAACTTCTTGCTGGTTCTCTCCTTAACTGGGTTCAATAAAATTTTTGACACGTTCACTTTTTAAAAGTTGATTAGAAGATTTCTTAGGAAAAGTTACTACTTTAGCTGAAAAATAGTTGTTATAGTGGAAGCTGATGAGGAAAGCTAAATGTATCCAGATTCCACCAGCAGGAGTGTATGAATCCCTTTGGTATACACTACTATAAACTAAAACACGAGCGCAGCCATGAAGTCCTAGACAAATGCTAACTGTCATGGTTGGTCAGCATCAACACCAGTCCCAGGCTCCCAGAAGGCTGAGGGTGCATGGGAGAAGACAGGGCCACTCCCATTGCTGTGTACCCACCCCAGCCCCAGCTAATCCCAGTTCACTCACTTCATGATGCGCTTGGCCCCGGAGCAGTGCAGATCATAGGAGAGGGAGTATGTGCCATAGAGAGTTGCCTTCACGTTCAGGCAGCCAATGAAGTCCTGTGGATTCACCTTGTATAGGTCGAAGGTTACTCGGGCCACATCGATCTTGGCAGGCTTGCGGGAGAGGGTGAGCTGGTACTGAGTGCTCTGCATCAAGACAAGTATGTGGTTAGCATCCCTCCAGGATTTCTCCTAAGCTCCCGATATTCTCCCACCCAGGTGGGATATCACCTGTTCTGATGGGGGCTGCCATTTCTGCCCCTTGTGGAGGACCATGAATACGGTGTCATCTGCCAGGGATTGGAAATACCCTTCTGTCTCTACAGTTGTGCCATCTTCCTCCAGCACCAGGAAGAAAGGCTTGTACGCCAGCATCAGGGTATCCCGGACCTGGAGAATAAGGTAAGTGATGCTCTTGCCGTCATATGTAGCCACAGAGACCCAAACCAGCTGTCAGGGACAGAATGAGTGGGCCGGGTTTTATGGGATGGGACTGAAACCCAGGGCTCTTGATGTGGGGTCACCATCCAAAGAACCTATGTTGTGGTATTCCTTATCTGACTTCATGGGTAATATTCTAGAATAGTGCTGTCCAATAAAAATATAATGGGAGTCACATATGTAATTTTTAATTGAGATAAGTTTTAATTCACATGAAAACTCACTGTTGGAAAAGTACACAATCCAGTGGTTTTTACTATATTCATAAAATTCTGCAGCTATCACCACCATCTAATTTCAAAATATTTTCAATCCCATTTTTACTCAAAGAGAAACCTAGTACCCATTAACTGTTACTCCTCATTTCCTCACCCTTGGCAACCTCTCCTCTTCTTTCTGTCTCTATGGATCTGTCTGTTCTGGACATTTCATATAAATGGCTTCCTTCACTTAGCAAGTTTTCAAAGTTAATCTGTGTTTCAGCATGATTATTTACTTTTTTATGGCTGAATAATATTCTACTAAATAAATATGCTACATTTTTAGTCCATTCTTCAATTGATGAACATAGAGGTTGTTTCTACTTTTTGAGTATCATAAATAATGGTGCTTTGCACCTTCATGTACACATTTTTGTGTGACATATCTTCTCAATTTTCCTGGATATATATCTAGGGTTGGAATTTCTGGGTCATGTAATAACTCTTATGTTTACTCTTCTTAGAGAACTACCAACCTGTTCTTCAAAGCAGTTGCATGATCTAATATTCCCACTAGCAACTTCTCCACATCCCTATCAACACTTTTTATTGTCTGTCTTCATTTTAGCCATTCTAATGTTATGTAGTGTTTTTTATTTGCATTTTCCTAATGACTAAGGATGTTGAGCATCTTTTCATGTGTTATTAGCCATTTGTACATCTTCTTTGGAAAAACATCTATTCTGATTTTTTGGCCATTTTCAAGTAGATCCTCCTTTAAGAGTTCTTTATATATTCTTGATACTAGACCCTTATCAGATATGTGTTTTACAAATATTTTCACCCGTTCTGTGGATTATCTTCTCATTTTTTTGTTAGTGTCCTTTGATGCACAAAAGTTCTTAATATTGATAAAGTCCAACTTTTTCCCTTTGGTTACTTCGAGGTTTGGTGCCATATCTAAGAAACCAAGGTTATGTACTCTTATTCCTATGTTTTCTTCTAAGGATTTTATAGTTTTAGCTCTGCATTTAGGTATTTGATCCACTTTGAATTAATTTTATACATAATATGAGGGAGGGATCCAACTAGATTCTTTGGCATTTGCATAGCCCATTGACTTGGTCATTTGTTGAAAAGACTACCCTTTCTCCATTGAATAACCTTGGCATTCTGTCGAAAATCAATTGACCACAGATACATGGATTTACTTCTGGACCTTCAGTTATATTCACTTGATTTGTATGTATTATGGGCCAAATGGTATCCCTGTGAATTTCATATATTGAAGTCCTAATCCCAGTACCTCAGAATGTGACTATCATTGGAGATAGAGTCTTTACAGATGTAGTTACATTAAAGTGAGGCATTAGAGTGGGCCCTAATCCTAATGTGGCTTTAAGAAGGAAAGGTGTCTTTATAAGAAGGAGCTATTAGGGGCTTCCCTGGTGCCTCAGTGGTAAAGAATCCGCCTGCCAGTGCAGGAGGCATAAGTTTGATCCCTGGTCCGGGAAGATCCCACATGCTGTGGAGCAGCTAAGCCCATGCACCACAGCTATCAGCCTCGGCTCTTGAGCCTGGAAGCTGCAACTGCTGAGTCCGTGTGCCGCAGCTACTGAAACCCAAGCACCCTAGAGCCCGTGCTCTGCAGCGAGAGAAGCCGTCACAACAAGAAGCCTGCACGTCACAGCTGGTGAGTACCTCCTGCTTGCCTCAATTAGAGAAACGCCTGCGCAGCAATGAAAACCCAGCACAGCCAAAGGTGAATAAATAAAAAATTTAAAAAAAGAGAAGGAACGACTAGGGCAAGTTACTCCCAACCACGTGGAGGGGGAGCGTGGAAATGGGGAAGGATGTCATTCGTGCCCACTGTTACTCCCACCCACAAGTATTATGTGTCCGTGGTTTCCTCTCTGGAACCTTACTGATCAATAGTTTTAATTTTTTTTTCAATTTACAAAAGTTTTTTTTTTCTCCACACCAAGGGGCATGTGGGATCTTCCCCTTCCAGAGATTGAACCCAGGCCCCCTGCATTGGAAGCACAGTCTTAACCACTGGACCACCAGGGAAGTCCAAGATTTCCTTTCTGATGGCAAGTTCAATAGGCTGGTGGTGCCCGTCTGGAGTCTTGTCTGTCTGGTGACAGGAGGGTGGCAGTACATTACCATCTGATACTAACAATAGGCCAGAGGTATTGTTCAGGGCATATTTTTCTTATGAACTCCATCCCTACTGAAGTTCTACCTCATGACACCAAGGCCAGAGGCAGCTGTCAGGGCCAGCTGTCAACCAAGGTCCCCATGGTGAGCTGTGAGAAGGCAGGCCCGTCCCTACCTTGACATGGAGGTCCTCAAGACTGTGCGCCATGATGCCCTTCCTCACACTCCGGTCAGCAGTGGTTACTCTACAGGGCCGGGCCCTGGGGGCCTCTGCACTGGGCTCTGACAGCTGCTGCTGGGTCACCACCGAAGTGCTCACTGCCATGTACCTGGGAGCCATATGGAGCATCAGCATGAGCTGTCTGCTGCCTTCCAGCTCTCACCCCACCACAGGGTAACTCACTCCCCAGTTCTCTAGGCTCAGCTCAGCATGCTCCTCTTCCCCTACTATCCACCTAGTCTACTCTGGATAGTCTTCCTTAAAAGCCTGCTGGATCAGTGCATCTTAAACTTTAGTGGACATATATGTCCCCTGGGGATCTTGTTAAAATGCAGGCTCTTCTGATTCAGTAGGTCTGGGTGAAGTCTGAGATGTTACATATGTAATGAGTTCCCAAGTGACATTGATGCTGCCAGGTCTCAGACTGTGACAAGTAGCCAGTGACAGAAGATGGCCCAACCTCTGCCCAATTACCACTTTCCTCTCTTTGCCTCCTTATCATCTGTAATGAGAGATGAAATGGCAAAGCTGAGATCAGTATAAGAGAGTTTGAACTCAGATACACAATGGAGAACCAAAGGCCTGCAGGGAACCTAGGTTTTGGAGTCAGGCAAACCCAAGTTCAAATCTTGGCTTCACTAAACATTTGCTCCAACAGAGTGCCCACCCTGTGCCTCAGTTTCCGTGACTATTAATCTGGCAAAATAATCCCCACTTCTCAAAGTTGTGGTGAATTTTAAGTGAGATCAAGAATCAAAATCTCAAGCAGTATCTCCCTGTTTCTACTTAGGGTGTGATATGGGGATTGGGAAGAGGCAGCAGCCTTAATATCTCCTGGGGAATTGTGGAAGGATCCCACTCCAGACCTCCTGAATCAGCATCCACATTTGAACAAGATGCCGAGGTGACTTACATGGCCATCGAGGTTGCAGAAGTTCTGCCCTACAGAGCACATTAGGTCCCCTTCCCTTCCCCAGCTGGCTTTCCTTACCTGGAGAGGGACTTAGGATAGAGAAGGCTGAGGGACTTCTTGGCGTATTCCATCCTCGTCAACTGGATAGTTTTGGGCCTGGAAAGCAAGCAGAGATAGCCCATTGTGAGGGATGAGCGGCTTCTCTCTCTTGTCTTTTTCTTTTTTAATGTTATTTTGGCCACCCCACTGGGCATGTGGGATCTTAGCTTCCTGTTTAGGGATCGAACCCCACCCCCTCTGCAGTGGAAGTTGGGAGTCTTAAACAATGGATGCCAGAGAAGTCCCCTCTTGTTTTTTGAAACCGTGCAACCCCACCTCCATCCATCAGGCCTCCACTCTGGTTTCCCCTCTCAGCTCATACACATCTCCCCCAGCCCTTCTTCTGTTCAACCCCAGTAGACCACCGTGACCAAGTTGGAGACCCTCTCAGTGCCCAGGCTCAGCCCCCCTCAGCAGCCACGCCTCACTCCCCGGCACCACTCACTCCATGTTTCTCTGACCCCTGGTTCCAGTCACACTGATCAGGGATCCCAAGTCGAAGTGAAGAGGCCCTGCTCAGTTAGTTTCCACCCTTGGGGACAGAGTCCACTTTATGCTGGCAGGAGGCTAGTCACACCACCTCACAGTGCTGGAGACTTTCCCTCACCTGTCGTCCAGAGACCTCCCAGGCCAGGCACCCCATAGACTAAGGCTGCTCTTTCCAATGGGTCCTTGAACAATCCAAACCCCTCCTGAGGCTTCCCACTGGCCAAAGGGACTTTCTACCATGGTGGGTTCTATATCCGTTCTAATACTGGAGCTGCTACCCTAACATGGCTATTGAGCACTTGAAGTGTGGCTAGTATGACTGAGAAGCTGGATTTTTAATTTTATTGAATGTTTACTGGTTTAGATGTACACAACCACCAGGGCTGCGGGCTGCTGGCGGCCATCCTGGGCAGCACAGTGCTAGCCACCAGCCCTGGGATGACCTGCCAGCCCTTCTCTCCTGAGGCTGGCCCATCCAGGCCTTCCTGAAGCCAGTTCCTCCACCAGCATTGCCTCCCTCCAGCCCAGGGCTAAAGCTTTGCAGCCTTGAAGCCTGAGTTTCACTGCATTCTGTGATCACTCACAGAATTTCCCCTCCATCCTGCTACTTCCTTCTCCCCAGCCAGGTGGGCCTTAGTGTCCGCTTCTGCCCGTCCCTCTAACCTCTCCCTGGGTGCCTCACCCTGAAATGTTCTCCTGTTCCCACCCCAGCGCAGACCGGGCCTGGTGCAGAGCAAGGGGCTCGAGGAGTATATGGTGCACAGGCCCCTCCCTAGTCTCCTTTTGACAATATGGGGGTCTCTCCAGGCCAGCCTGACTGTGAAAGCCCTCTGCCCTGACTTAGCACTTTCCCCTTCAGCTTGCTCCAGCCTCACTCCTCACCCCCAATGACAAAGCTGCCAAGCCCCACCTCACCTGTTCTCTAGGAGCCAAAACCAAATCCAAATGAAAAAACCCAGAATATAAAACTTCTTACCTCCAGCTCACAGCCTCCTAACCTTCCAATCCTGTCCTGCTCAGCCCAACCCTCCCTCTACTTTATTTCCAGCTCCCAGGGCAGCCCCTCCCCTGGCCTTCAGCCCCAGCTGGAAGAGAGCATGGGCACTGAGCGTGCAGCTCTTACCCTTGGGATGGCAGGCCAGCCTCACTTCCAGAAAAAGCCAAAAAGGAAGGGTGTAGGCGTGTTTTGAAAGCTTTGGGGCAGGGTATGGCCCAGAACATGGCATTGGGCACAGAGGGCACAGGAAACAGGCCAATGTGAATTGTGATCCCCGCTCTACTCACATTAGCTGTTTGAGTGTAGACAAGTTGCCTTAACCTCCCGGAGCCCCAGTCTCTCTCACCCGTTCAACAGGGATGATGATTCCTATCTTAAAGGGTTAAGGTAAGGATTTGTATTAATACAAGTGAAGGGCTTTGCAACAGAGATACTTAATAGATATAAACAAATATTGGTGTTACGGATAACATAATTATTTAATAATAGCAGAGGATTTAATAATAATAATTAACACCAGCTGAAATGTGTAGTGCTTAAGAATAAGATCCGTGACCCAGCAGTTCTATGTATACATAATATTTGGAGTTATATTTGAAGTTCCAAGGGAAATGAAAATCTGTATCCACACAAAAACTTATACATGAATGTTCATAGTGTTATTCATAACAGGCAAAATGTAGAAACAACCCAAATGTTTGCATTAAAAAGTCTTCAAAGAAATTTGGTGTTTCCATAAATGGAATATTATTTGTCAGTCAAAAGGATATATGCTGCTACAGTACATTGATGAACATTGAACATGTTGTGCAAAGTGGAAGAAGCCAATCACAAAAGATCACATATTAATATTTGTTTGTATCATCTCATTTGTATGAAATGTCCAGAATAGCAAAATCATAAAGACAAAAAATTAATCAGTGGTTGTTTAGAGCTGTGGCTGGGGAATGCAAAGGGAATGGGGACTGTTAGTGGGGAGACTCTTAAGGGAGACAAAAAATGTTTTAATTTATTAATCTAATCCAAGTCTATTTTGGTGATTGCACCAAATCTATTTGGAGGTTACACAGCCCTGAAAATATAATAAAAACCAATAGACTGTACTCACCTAAGTTTGTGTGGTATATGAATTCTCTCTCAATAAAGCAGTTTTTAAAAAAGAGGTTCAACCTCATCTTTCTTTTAACGATAGATTTTTCACACTAGTGAGTCAGAATCACATGGAAGGTTTGTAAAAAATCAGATTGCTGGGCTTCATCGCAGAGTTTCTGACTCAGTATGTCTGGGGTGGGGCCTAAGAACGTGTATTTCTGATTACACAGTGATGTTCCAAGGTTCCAAGGTGATGCTGAAGCTGTGGCTACTTAGGGACCCCATTTTGAAAACCAGCAGCCAGCACTAGCTGTGTGATATAACTCATCTAAGCATCAGTTGGATCTGACCAATAGGGATTAAAAATACCTCCTACCCCATTGGGTTGTCATGAAGAATAATCATGAAAAGTATTTGATACAAAGCTTAATGCACCCTTCAGGCTTAAAAAATAGCTATCATCATCATCATTTTATTACTTAACATCTAAATCCTTCCCTAGAGAAGCTTGCAGACAACCATTATTCATTCATTCACCAAATACTTACTAGGCATTTACTGTATACTGCCCCTCCTTGGGGCTGAGAATACAGCAGGAAACAAGACAACCTTGTCACATTCTTAAAGGAGCTGACATTCCTGGAGGAAGGGGGCACTCAGACCATGAACAAATATGCAGATAATCAAGATGGTTTCAGAGAATGATGTTCTCGGAAGAAAACAACACAAAGTGATGTGACAGCAACTGGATGGAGAGCTAGATTGGCCTATGGGCTCAGGAAAGACTGCAGAGGTGGGCTTTCAGCTAAATGATGACTGGTGAGAAGTCACTCTTTTGAAGATCTGAAGTGTCTTGGTCTGTTTGGGCTGCTAGTCAGAAAACCATTAATTGGTGACTTATAAACACCAGAAGTTAACTTCTTGTAGTTCTGGAGGCTGACAAGTCCAAGATCAAGGTGTTGGTAGTTCAGTGTCTGGTGAGGACCCTCTTCCTGGTTCCCAGACACTGTCTTCTCTCCGTGTCCTCACCTGGTAGAAGGAGCAAGGGAATCTCTTTCATAAGGACACTAATCCCACCTCCTGCGGCTTCCCTGTTGGCTAGTGGTAAAGACTCTGCCTGCCAGATTCCAGAGATCCTGGTGGGCTACAGTCCATGTGGTCACAAAAGAGTTGGATACCATTTAGCAACTAAAGGACAATCCCACCTCCCCCAAATCCCACCTCCAAATACCATCATATTGGGGATTAGGTTTCAAGATACAAATGGGTGTGGAGCAGGGGGTCACAAACACTCAGTCTATTGTGTTCCTGCGACTGGAAGCCAGTCTTTTGAAGTGCTGGGGTGGGGTGGGAGCATTCAAGCAAAGGAAACATCAGTGCAAAGGATTTGAGAAGGGAATGGGCAGGGTGAGAGGACAGGAACACAAATCACTAAACTTTAAGGCAGACTAAGAGCAGAAGAAAAGTACTGACACTTCAGGGAAGAAGTTCTGGGGAAACCGTTAGGGCCCCTCCCTAGAACATTCATGCCTCAAATATTTATTGAACATCCAGCATGTGCTTAGTGTCTCATGATAAGCCAATGGATGACTCAGAGGCAGTCTGACGACGTGGAAATCACACACAGAAAAGACAAAGATAAGCACAAGCTAAAGCCAGAGGGGTGGGGTGAGGGTGGTGAAGAATTGCTGAGTGACCCTGAGGAGTCTTCATGGTGCTTAGAAGAGGATGATTTTGGATCATTTATGTACTCAGCAAGTATTTCTTGAGTTTACCCTTTGCCAAATACATGGGTTGACTCAGTTCATATCTGTCTCTTTAGAGCTCACCTCTAGTTGTAGAGGCAGATTTCTGAGCATGGTTCTGTCACGCGAGTGTTCCTCGGTTCTTTGTCTCGTCACAACAAAGATTTGGAGCGACGGACATTAAAGCCCTCGGTGCGTCACAGCTCTCGGGTCTTGGACAAACCATGTTATAGCTCTTAAGCAAGTCAGTGTTACAGCTCTATTTTAGTTAGAAGATAGCAGGAGAATCCATCCTCGAAGTGTGAGGGTATGCCAACCCAAAGACTTGAAGAGAAGAGAGTGGAGGAGCACGTGGGGGCGGGAGAGAGAGAGAAAGAGCGCACGCCCTGGGGGGTAGGGGGAAGCGCTTTGGCTTCTCCTTTTATATGTTTTTTCTCCCACCTGGGCCTGCCCTATGCAAATTGGGCTTAGCCAGGAGTGCTGTTTGTTCTACCTGAGGTCTTCACTCTGGTCCTTGGACCTTCTTTGTTATTTTAGCCACCGCCATATTGGACTCCTTTTCCCTTTCTACCTAACAGTTCTCAAATGCTGAAATGCATAAAATTATTTGAACACCTTGGAGGACTCTAGTTATGACTCAAAATTGAGAAGCAAGAAAAAGAGAAAAGATTATATATTCAACCATATTAAAAAACTATTCTGCATCTTAAACTTGTAACACCATGAGTAAAGTCAAAAGACATACAATACATAGGAAAAATATACGGCAACTAATATTAAAGATAAGAGACTCTCTCTCTCTGCTATCTATATATATAAATCAACAAGACCAACAGTACAGTAGAAAAAATGGACAAAGAATATGAACACAGTTCAGGGAAATGAAATGCCAACGACTCAACATATGAAAAGATGCTTCAGTTTTTTCAGTAAATGTAATTTTGAAATTCTTATTTTATGTATTTTTTCTTGTGGTAAAATGTACATAACATAAAATTAACAATTTTTAAGTGTATAGTTAAGTGGCATGAAGTTTATTTACACAGTCGTGCAACCATCACCTCATTCACCTTCAGAACTTTTTCCATCTTTCTCATGTCTGTATCCATGAAGCAAGTCCCCATTCCTTCGCCTCCCCGCCTCCCCCAAGTCCTTGGCTACCACTGTTCTGCTTTCTGCCTCTACCTTATTTCTTTAATGGCCTTGACATTTTTTAAAAGTATAGTCCAGTTACTTTGTAGAATGTCTCTCAATTTGAACTTATCTGCCCGTCTCTTCATGATTAGATTCTGGCCAAGTATTTTGGGCAGAAATATCAAATAAGCTATCAGCTTCCCTGATAGCTCAGTTGATAAAGAATCCGCCTGCAATCAGGAGACCCCTGTTCGATTCCTGAGTTGGGAAGATCCGCTGGAAAAGGGATAGGGTACACTGTAGTATTCTTGGGCTTCCCTTGTGGCTCAGCTGGTAAAGAATCTGCCCGCGATGAGGGAGACCTGGGTTTGATCCCTGGGTTGGGAAGATTCTCTGGAGAAGAGAAAGGCTACCCCCAAAAAGCCGGACTCGACTGAGCGACTTTCACTATCAACACGTAAGTAATGTTGGTCCTCAGTTGTATCAGGAGGCATAAGGAATCTGTCTCACTCGTGGGCAAGTATTTCGTTAACGGGGTGCCTGCCAAGTTTCTCTACTGTAAAGTTACCATTTCTTCTTGCAGAGATTACTCTGTGGGGAGATACTTTGAAACAAATGTGGCAGTTGCATGCGCTTGAGAAAGTCACAGACCCCTTCCATGCATCAGTTTCCCCATCTGAGAAGTGGAGACAGAGACGTCTGAAACTTGAATTCGAGCTTAAGGAAGTGAAAGTGCTCGAGATACTGGAGAATCAGCTTCAGCCCTTGGCAAAACCCCCAAACGCTAGGAGTTAATTTTCTGAGCGCTCCAAAGGATGGGGAGAGAGGCCCAGGGCGGAGCCGAGACGGGAAACGCTCGCGTACGCGTGCGCAGGGACGTGACCACAGAGTTGGTCCTCCAGAGACAGAGAGGCCGGAAGTTGTCTTCAAAGAAGCGCTAGACTGTTGGGTTGGCTGAGCTGAAGCAATACGAACAGGGTCGGCAGGCAGTTCCGAGCAGAAGTCGCGGCAGTTTGTCGGCTTGAGGGGCTCCAGGAATCTGGGCGGGGAAGATGGCGTCTCGGGCAGGCCCGCGAGCGGCCGGCACTGACGGCAGCGACTTTCAGCATCGGGAGCGCGTCGCCATGCACTACCAGATGAGGTATGAAGTGAGGCGAGGAGCCCGCAGGGCCACAGACGCAACGCCGGCCTGGTCTCAGGGTTTTGCTCCTCAGCCCGCCCTCGGGCACCTCCCAAATCCCCTCCACCTGGCACGGCCCAGGACCCCCACCCCACCCCACCCCACCCCGCCCCGCCCCGCCAATCCCGGGAAGCCCCGTCACTCTTGTGAGTTCCACCCCTTGATCCCCCTGTACCTCGAGGGAGTCCGGGCCCTGGGTCGTGGTTATATTGGCCCGGCTCTCCGACCTCGGGAACCTAACTCCTAATTGAGCCTCAGTTTAAGCTGCCTTTTTGGTCTTGAGGAAGAATTGGTGAGCCAATAATCTCGTGAGAATGTAACATAAAATCTAGTACAGAAGTCTGCCCAGTACGCGGTAGCTTTTAAATTTTGGGTCGTTTTGGGGTGTGGACCCTAACGTCGAGACTTTGCCTCAAACGAATTTTACGGAACACCCCTCCCCATCTCCCGATCATGTAAGGGATAGTTCTGCGTTCGTTTATTCGTTCAACAAATATTTATCTTCCTTCTACTCATCATGCATTGTGTTAGGCACTGAGGATATAATAGCGAAAGCAGCCCTGGTCTTCGTATTCATGTTATACCTTCAGTAAAAATTTATTGACAAACAACAAATCTGGTCCCTGCCTTCATGGAGCTTGAAGTCTACCGGTGACTGATCCCCCTCCCACCACACACACACACACACACCCCTTTCTGCACTTTCTATGATATATATATTTTTTAATTTAGAGATTTTCGTTCCTTAAATCCACTGAAGTTTCTCAGAATCTTTTCCACATCTTTCTTCCCAGAGTTTTAAAGAATGACAAGCTCTTTGGAACCTCACTTTATTCTTATGCTTAGACCCTTGTTCAAGGGAACCTCACAACCGACGCTAGCATTTTCATGCCTGTCTAGAGCAGAAACTCTGCCCTCTGGAGATGTGAAGGGGATATATCTAGGACCTAAGAAAATTCAAAGAATAAGAGAAAATTTGCTTACTTTAGAAGAAAAAGGTTTGCTTTACCTGAAGAAGTATGGACGGCCTGAGTTGGTTTCTTTGCTGCCAATACCTCGTTCCATAGGCCCTACTCTTATGCTACAGTCAGAGTTCTCTTTCTTTTTTTAATGGCCGCGCAGTGCAGATTACAGGATCTTAGTTCCCTGACCAGGGGTTGACCCTGGGTCCTTGGCACGAAAGCGCAGATTTCTAACCCCTGGATCGCCAGGAAATTCCCAGAGTTTTCTTTGTGAACACAGCCCTGAGATACTGTTCTGTCTTTAAAATGACTGAGTCAGAGTCTTTGCAACTTCATATCCTGATACTCCCCTCCCTGCCACAGTGGAGGCCTTCCACACCCAGCTGTTTACTCTCCTGGAACACAAATGTTTATGCCTTTTTGCCTGCATGCTATTACCTCTGCTCAGAATGTCTATCTCCACCTACCTCTCAACCTAGCTCAGATATCACCCTTGTCTAGATAGCCTTCTCAGTCAACTCATTTCAGTCGGAATTGATTACTCCTTCCTGTGATCCCATATATTTTGCAACATAGATTTACAAGAGTTTTTCCACTTCGTTTGTAATTACTTTTTCTTCCTCTGCCTTGTTCCCAGTCTCCAGGCAGGAACTATACCGTATTTATATCCGTATCCCTGTGTCCAGTACAATTGCTTGACATACAGCTGGTGTCAGAAAACTCTGAATGAAAGATACTTCTCCCTCTGCTCTGCCCCACAGTGTGACCCTCAAGTATGAAATCAAGAAGCTGATCTACGTGCATCTGGTCTTATGGCTGCTGCTGGTTGCCAAGATGAGCGTGGGACACCTGAGGCTCTTGTCTCATGATCAGGTGGCCATGCCCTATCAGTGGGAGTACCCCTATTTGCTAAGCATTGTACCCTCCCTCCTGGGCCTCCTCTCCTTCCCCCGCAACAACATTAGCTACCTGGTGCTCTCCATGATCAGCATGGGGCTCTTCTCCATCGCTCCCCTCATTTATGGCAGCATGGAGATGTTCCCTGCTGCACAGCAGCTCTACCGCCATGGCAAGGCCTACCGCTTCCTCTTTGGTTTTTCTGCCGTCTCTGTCATGTATCTGGTGTTGGTGCTGGCGGTCCAAGTGCACGCCTGGCAGTTATACTACAGCAAGAAGCTCCTAGACTCTTGGTTCACGAGCACACAGGAGAAGAAGCGTAAATGAAGCCTGCTTGATGGACTGCTGTGTGAGGTGACGCCTGGGCCTCTTACCCAGTGAACTGAGAGGGTAAAGGAGTTGCTCTAAAATCTCCTTTGGTGATTTTGGCAGCTGCAATGTTGGCGACTAGTGCAAACGAAGCCTGAATTCTGCAGAGCCCCTTCTGTTACCATCAGCTGGTGGTGGAACTAATTTATTCCTGGTTGGTGGAACTGGGTTATCAACAGCTGTGAAACAAACTTTGGCTGGTTGAAGTTGAGGTCCTTCTGAGTTTTTCATCCTGACGTCTTCTTGGTCATTCTCTCCACTTCCCTCCATCACCCCTTCCCATCAAAACTGAAGGAGATGGGAAATCAGTCAAATTCTCCTTCAATCAGTAGGTCGTGGAGCAGGAAACATCTGGGACGCTGCTCCCCCTGTAGGCGTTGGTCTCTACTGTGAAACCTTTTAATTAAAAAGAACCTCAATAAAGTTACAACTGCCTAGTCCCCCCTGTGCCTTGTGTTGGGGATTTGATAGAATGTGAAAAGTGTGTTGTTTGATGGCCTTGGACACTTGGAGGTAGGTAGAGGCTCCCTGAGAAACCTGGCAGTGGCCACAGGGAAGTGAACTGGGCATAGGGAACCTAAAGCATGGTTGAAACCCTGCAACTGATGGGCAGGAGCTACCATGCGCCATAAGGTCAACCTCCCCCTATAAAATGGTCCATTCTCATTTATGCAGCTTGGGTTATGGGCTTGTCTTTTGACTGGATATTCATGTTTATCATTCAGTATTAACAGTGTCAGTTACGTGTGTAATACTGTTTCATGGTTTCCAAATGAATTTTAAAGTATCCTATATATAGGGAATCTGCAATCTCCATGAAGTGTAACATCCTTGTGAAACATCCAGTGAACACAGTATGTAATGGTGTGGAGCAGATAAGTGTAAAAGGGATGTGGGAAAGAGATCTGTGAACTAAACCCCCTAAAGTCTGACACGTTGTAAATGTTTATTGCTTGAAGGACGAGTGTCCCTTTGCTCTTACTTGCTTGACTTTATCATGTCTGGATGACGCCCAGATTCTAACTGTGGATCCCTGCCCTCCAGTCATTCTGTTCTATAAACATTCTATGTACTCAGTCTCTATTAGGTACTGGCAGTAGTTCTGTGTACCTAAGTTTTAGATGTCCTGATTATCTTTTCAAACTCGGTGTGTCCTGAACTTAACTCTTTGCCTTTTACCTCATATCCATTTCTCTTTCTGCCTCCCTGTGTGCAGATGAGTATACCAAGAGCACAGCTGTGAATCATCAAGTCCCTTACTATGTGCTCTTGTTTTCTGAACAGCCAAAATTCCTTAATCCCTTTCAGCATGTCCAAAGTGTGGTCCCAGTGCATCACTCCTGGTTTATCTCCTGATAACCACACACTGTATGTCTGTCAGGAGAACCTCTCATGAATCTCCATATCAGTTCCATGTTTTCCCAATTTCCTTCAAAATTTTCCTTTCAAAAAACAAAAGTTTTCCTCTTCTACTTCTTTATTACTTCTCTTTCGAGACCTAGTTTATATGGTAATTCTGGAACCTTCTGGTTACTTCAAGGAGTAAGGGTTCCTTCTTTGAATTTACATGTCACTTTAATTTTATCTTCTCTATTGACAGAACTACTAACATTTTTTCTCACCCCTAGTAGCTAATGTATAGTGTGCTTTCTGAATTTATTGAGTGGAATAATATGTCCTACTGTAGACTAAAGTCATAACAAAGAACTAGACTGATGCATGGGTAGGATTTGGAGAGCAGAGAGGTGCAGACGTAAATGAGTGGCTAATGGAGTTATGTGCACAGGCAGTGATTGCTAATTTTCAAAGAAGCAGGATATAAATAATTTATTAGTTTTTAAAAGTTTAAAATTTATTTGAATATTAGAATGGTACTTTACAGTCTTGGAGCACTTCTCAAGACTCATGAAAATTAGTGTCAACAACCAAAAAAAAAACCCATTTGGTTAATTTAGTTTTCTGCTTGTGGAGTTATTGGGATTCTAACTTTTCTGGCCTCTCCAATCACTTTTTCCCCCTTGCCTCATGGTTGTAGTATTCCCTGAACTAAACAAGATTCCCTTTGAAAAGGATCTTGATTTAGTGGAAAGAGGACTGTATTTGGATCAAAAGGCAGGTTCACATACCAAGATCAGCCCTGCCTAATTCACAAGAATGTTTTGAAGATCAAATAAAGTCTTGTAAAAGTGCTTAAAGAACTCTATAACACTATATAAATGTGAGGGATGGTTATTAATCCCTGATCTTACGGAGCTAGAGGGTGTAGGCATTGGAAGTACCCTTAGTGAGCATCTAGTCTGTGGGAAAGGCAGTGTGCTGTAGTGGAGAAACAGTTTCTGATACTACACTGACTCAAATCTAGCCAGACATTTTGCTTCCTTTTGCCTTGATTGAGCCCCAGTGTTTGATCTAATATATGGGGGATCATAGTATCTACCACACATGGTGGTTGTGTGGGTTCAATAATGTATGTAAGTTATGCTCATGCTTAGTCGCTGAGTCATGTCCGACTCTGTGACCCCATGGACTGTAGCCTGCCAGGCTCCTTCTGGCAACAGTACTGGAGTAGGTTGCCCTGTCCCCCTCCAGGGGCTTATCCTGATCCAAGGATCAAACTTAGGTCTCTTGTGTCTCCTGCATCGCAGGCAGATTCTTCACTGCTGAGTCATTGGGAAAACTCTGTGTAAGCTGTAGTATGTGCTTAGCTTAATAAATATCAAAATCCCTTCCAGTGATGAGCAGTGTTGGTGCTTCCCTCTCATGGTGGGAGTTCCAGCCACTTCTCTTAAGCATAATCTCTTGCCTCCATATTCTGGAGTTTGATTCCTTCTGGAAGAGCAGGAGTAAGAAAGGGACACTTGTGTACTCTTGGTTTTTGTTGGTCTAATTTGTTGGGCCTTCTTGCCCAGGGTGCCCTGATAGTAGGCACAGTTGCCTCAACAGATCTTGGGAATCTGCCATTATAGGAAAAGCCTAGAGACCCTGCTGTAGTTGTCTGACCAGAGTCCACGCATGGATAAGGCTTTGTCAGGAAAAATGGCTGTCCAAGGCCCCCACAGTGTACTCTGTACCTAAGCACGTGTCAAGGCCTCCATGACCTCCTGAGGGCCTGGCTTGGTCCCCAAGTAAAGGTTATTGGAACATGAAGCCTGGATCAGCTCATTCAGACACAAACCACAGGTGAGACAGGCCTTGGCTACTTCCTAAAAGTAGCCAAGTGCTGCAGGCCTGCCACACACCACTGTTGCCATTACTCCTGTTGGCCACCTCCTTTTCCAGCCAGAGAAGTATTCCTGCTCCTCCCTTGTTGACACTTGCCAGACAATCCCTACTGCCCTAGTAATCTGATCACTGTTAACTCACTCCCATAAGACATACGTATCCTTTATTCTTTTCACCTATTATGATTTCTTCCCCCACATTGTTAACCCTGCCAACTCATCACATCGTTCAGTCTAGTACTTCTGTGGATTACAGGGCCCAGAAAGCACAGATCTCCCTTAAGCAGTGTGTTGTGACAGAAAGAGCTAGAAAGACATGAGGGTGAGTCTCCTCCGTTTTGTATTTGGTTAAGTTACCTAATCTTCCTGGTGTTCCCAAGTCTGTAAGATGGTTTGGTAAGACTGACCTCAGGGGTTATAGACCAGTGGGCCAAGCCCATAGCCCAGAATCTGATGGTAGGAGTTCAGCAAAATGCTGGTCTTGCCCAGGGTGTACTGGAATTCACCCACTGTACTTTTTACTTTAAGCTCCATTTTGGGAAAGGCTCCACAATAAATGAACTAGCAAAACAAACTTTGTTTTCTCCCTCCCTTCCCCTATTCCTTCTGTCTCTTCTGCCTTTTATACATGTTCTTTTTCTTCCCTTTCTTTCTTATGTATGTATATGTGTCTCTGTCATTTCTTTTCCACTTCTCCTCCCATACTTTAGCCAGAGTCAGGGAACAATTAACCAAATGTTAAATGTTTTCATTGTGAGAATCAGAAGATGAAAGTGTTAGGCTCTCAATTGTGTCCGACTCTGACCCCATGGACTGTAGCCTGCCAGCCTCCTTCTGTGCATGGAATTCTTTAGGCAAGAATACTGGAGTGGGTAGCCATTCCCTTCTCCAGGGAATCTTTCTGACCCAGGGATGAAACCCGGGTCTCCTGCATTGCAAGCAGATTCTTTACCATCTGAGCCAACTGGAAAGCCTAGAAGATAAAAGGAGCCAAAAGAGAAAAGTGTTTGAGAATGAAACCAACTTTCTCACTTGGTGTCCCCAGCATTAGAAAACACGTTATCGGTATAGATCTAAACCATTGTGGGCTAAGTGAAAAATTAGGGGGAAGACTCCGTAATCTATCTGAGCTACCAGGGAAGCCCAAGAATACTGGAGTGAGTAGCCTATGCCTTCTCCAGGGGATCTTCCAAGCCCAGGAATTGAACCAGGGTTTCCTACATTGCAGGCAGATTCTTTACCAACAGAGCTATCAGGGAAGCCTTAGTATGGCCAGACCACCCTTTTCTCCCTTCACATCTTAGCAGTTTGTTTGCAGTGGTGGGCTCCAAGGCCAAAAGAACTTAGTCAGGTAGGCCCTTAGAAGCTCTCAGGAGCAGAGGGGCATGAGGCAGTGCAGGGAGAGGCCGTAAGGATGGGAGAAAACAGAAAGGAGCCGTGAGAGGCTGGCCGAATTGGAGCTCCTTGGGCTTAGAGACCTTGACCAAATCATTCTCCTTTCTGCTTCTTATTTCTCTCCTTAATTCACCTGTCTTGTAAGATAGTTAAGAGAATCAACTCTGAAAGTGATTCACATACGAAATGTGAAATAAACTGCTTAGATGAAACATCAGTTTACATTTACCCAACTACAAAGCACCTATTTCATGACATCTACTTCTAGGCACTGGAGAAACATAAAGAATAAGAAAAGATCTTTCTAAGGAACTCAAGAGTTAGTATTTTTAGGATAATGGGTACAATGGGATCTTCAGACAGTGGACCTGAAGACTTAGAAACTGTTGATGGAATTGGCCTAAAGATAGCTATGGTCAAGCTACTGAAAAGTACAGAGGGCTAATAACAGTGTCAAGGTACCTTCACCCAGTAGGTGTACCCCCAACTTTTTCCATTGTGTGTGTCACCAAGGTGAGAGCTGAAGCGGCTCAAATGCTCCATGAGCAGGAGGAAGCTGTGGGACGACGGGGAGGGTCCCCACAGAGAACGGAGCCTCGTCAGCATCGGAAACCACAGGAAACCAGGTCAGTGCGTGGGGCCTGCTCCCTCTGCTCCAGCACTCAGCTCTGAGCTCTAGGGCCTCCTGAGCAGACTACTGATTAGTGGATCCTTGAAGCTGGAGGCCCTTTGGCAGAAGAGCTAGAAGAACTGGCCAGTGGGTCATCAGAAAGCTACTCTATAATCCCAAGAGTCAGCCAGGTAGGGCCAGGGTGCGCTGGGGGACATGTGAGCTTTGTGTGCCTCCTACAGTGCGTTCTTGTTCCACTCTAGATAGTGCTCAGTCACCTCTGTCTCCAGCACCCAGTGCACAGAAGTGCTTGACAGCTCTGTCGGCCCTCTAAGTGAGAGGATGAAGCATGTGTCCAGGGGAGATCCAAGTCAGGAGCTGCTAAGGGGCGGGTCCCATCTACAGGGTGTTGCAGGAGTAGGAGGGGTTAAGTAGATGCAACCTGCCATCCATCCCCCTCGCCCTGTACCCGCCTCTTTCCTGTTCTTTGCCAGAGCAAGAGCCCCCTTGCCCTTTAGGTAGGGGAGCGGGGTTTTCTGAGGGGCAGATGTCCCCCCCCCCCCCCCCCCCCCCCCCCCCCCCCCGTCCCTGCGCTTGGGGAAGGAATGTGGCTTGGCCGGCTGGTTGGGATCGAGGAGGAGCTCTGGGGCAGGGCGGGGCAGGGGCAGGCCGAGGCGAGGGCTCCTGCTGGCACTGCACTCCCAGCTGCTGCGCAGCTAGCCAGCCCAGGCCCTGCCGCCCTCCTTCGGGCCGTGCAGCCATGCACTGGGCGCCTTGACCCCACGGAAGCCCATGGGGAGCCCCAGACTGGCAGCCCTGCTCCTGCCTCTTCTCCAGCTGCTCACTGGCCTGTCTGCCTCTGCTGGGATTGGCTGCCCCTTCCTTCCCCGCTGGAGCACCCGCTGTCTACTGGCCTCTTGCATGGTAAGGTGCGCCTGCCACTGCTGGTGGGGACACCTGGCGCGCACAGGCTCATTCATAAAACTCCCCACTCTGCTGCCTGTCCTTTCCTATCACCCAGGTCCCTAAGCTCTGATGGCAGCATCAGCGTGTCCTCTACACCATCTTGAAGGGATAGCCATAGTCCCAGGGCACTGAGGGCCTGGGCAGGGTGGACCTGGGAAGAAGAGAGCCAGAGTGGATGGACTATTGGTTAATAGGTCTCGAGCAGGGAGAACACCCCTGTGAGAACCTCTGCTAATTATACTTCTGTCCTTTCTTTTCCCTACCCGGCCCTGTGCTTTCAGGATGGCAGTTTCACTGGTGAGTCTCATTCCCTGCCGTGCTCCCCTTCCCTGTTTCCTCCATTCTAATTTTTTGTTCTCTACCTAAGAAGTGGCATAGTATCAAGGGAAAAGCACAGGCTTTAGAGTGAGGACAAGCCTGGATTTGCGTTGCAACACTGCCACATACTCCACACATGGCTTCGGGCAGTGCATGGTGTCTGAGGGGTACAGCAGCAGAGTAGAAATGATTGTACAATGAAAACTGTTGTCCCTGAGCTGCGGGGAGGATTGAATGAGAGCCAGGTAAATCTCTAGGCACTCCGCCTTGACTAGTCCCTCACTAGTCAGTCGCACAACAATGATCCTTCCTATTTTACGGTACCTTCTACTTTACAAGGTATTTTCCTACGCATTATCTTACTTAAGCTTGACAGCAGGCCCACTTTATGAATGAGGAAGCTGAGGCTTACAGGAGTCTGTAACTTGCCTCAAGTCACTTGGCCGGGGTGTAAGTGGCAGTGCTCAGCCTCAAGTCCAACTTGTCCTGGGAACTTACCGTCTGATTTCCTTTTCTTCTGTCACAGGAAGGTCTGCCCAGATTCCTCACCATACCCAGCCGGCCCCTCCCCTCTCCCCAAAGCCTTGGTGTGCTTGCTGCTGCCACCGTCCCCACTGCTGGTGCTTGCATCTGGTGTCAGGTCCCTTGGGTATGAGAAACAGCGCTTTGGGCCATTCTTAGAGGAGATGGGAATTGGGGGAATTGGGGGTAAGCCAAGTAAAATGTATCATACTAAAAGAGATGTTGGTCCTGTTATCAACCTCAGCAGAGACTTCGGCCATCCTGAAATAGCACACTGTGACTACTGATGAGTTCTGGGGTATCATTTTGTGAACGTGTTTCTCCTTTCAGCTGGTACCAATTCTTGGGATTAAAATTGTTTCAGTTCTATGAATTTACTATTACTATGTTCTAGTTGTAAGGCAAGTTCTTATAAGAAAGAACAGACAGATCTTATTCAACTTTACATTTTTCTTGCCTACCTCAGTGCCTGGGACATACTAAATTCCCACACACTACTTAAGAATTGACGGTTTATAATTGTTCACTGTTATAAATAATGCTACTATGAATGTTTGTATACACATAGATTTTTCTCTCTTTGATTGTATCATAACTTGCAGGACTATAGACGTTTGGGATCATTACCCTCCCTGATGTAAAATGATTGACTGTCCAACACCAGGTCACATCTTCAGATAGGGGAGGGACTGTGAAGGACTGCATAGTAAATATGTTGTTCCCTGTGCAGATCTTCAATGGGGTTGGCTCCACCTCCCAGTGCAGAAATCCGAAAAGTCTTACAAGTTCTGGTTCTGTAGGAGACACAGGATGCCAGTGTCTGCTCAGGTACTCTCCCTGCCAATGCCAGCCCTGCCCTATGCCCCACAGTCCTTCCCTTTCTGGCCTCTCCTTCTGTTCTCCAGTCACCCAAGAGAAAGGGAAAGCGTGGAGCTCAAGTAGACTATTCTTGAGCTCTGTCCATTACACAGCTAGGGACACTAAAGCTTAAATGTTGGGCAGCTTCCCTGATGTACCTCGGGCTGCTCCATAGACAGGAATAGAAGCCAAAGTTCCTGATTTCTGTCCTGAGGCCAACCTTGCTGTCTGCCTGCAGATGAAATTGCTGAGTAGCTGCTGCCTGTCTGAGAAGGGCCATCACAACTCCAGCCTCTCCCCAGATACCTCCCACAAGGGGCTGCGCTCCAAAAGAACCCAGCCAGTGGATCCAGAGGCAGGGGAAGATCTCTCCAGATCCGGCTCACAAAAGCTTGGAGGTAGGCACATCATGTGACTGGAGATGGTGGAGCCAAGTAGTGGTGCCTGTGCTAAGGCCAAGAGACAAGGCCACCAAATCCCCCTTCTCCCCAGGACCTGAGTTCTCCTTTGACTTGCTGCCTGAGACAAGGGCTATTCAAGTGACCATTCCTCCAGGCCCAGAGGTCAGTGTGCGTCTTTGCCACCAGTGGGCACTGGAGTGTGAGGACCTGAGCAATCCCTTTGATGCCCAGGTATGGAGTGCCATCTGCCTATAAAGCCAAATCACACAGGGCTGGAGCCAAAGTACCCACCCATTGTACAGATGAGGAAACTGAGGCCCAGAAAGGAATGGTAATTGCCCAAGACTTCTTACAAGTCTGAAGTGCCTATCATGAAGACTTTGAACTAGAGAGAGAAGATAGGGGGCTGTGTCTCCTGGCAGGAGAGGAAGGGAAGAGGGGGTAGAGACCTGGGACAACCATGAATGCCTTGCAAAGTGAGGAATATGGCACTTAACCTCAGTGCGATGACCCTCAGTGAGATTCAGGTTGCCTTTTCAGTTCCACCAAGAAGTTGTTTTCCCTGAGAAAGTAATAAATTGGTCACATCTGTCTTGATACCCTTTGATCTCTCTCTCTCTTGTCACTGCTCCTCAGAGAATGAGATGTCTGCTGTTCTCCCAGCCTATGGCCTGACATCCCACCTCAACCTCCAGTTATCACGGATACTCTTGTATACAGTTGGAGCCATTTGCAGGGACTGATGCTGTACCCAAGTCCCTCAGCTCTCCACATTTAAAATGATGATGATGCCTCTCGACATCATCGTGATGCTAGCATTTAATGCACTGAGTTGGTGCTTCTAGCACCTAGCACCCTCCCTAGCATACAGTAGGGGCTCAATAAATGTATATTCCTTTCCCCAGCTCCTCCCTCCCCCTATTCCATGTATTGAGACACTTAGAACAGATGGTCAGACTACAGGACAGAGACCCCCTGAGAATAAATTTGTCAGTGAAACAAATAAGCCTCAGATAAGAGGAAAAGCAGGCTGTATGGTGGGTAAGTTCCCAGCTTCTTCCTGCCCTTGTCCAGGGTGCCTCTGCTCTTTCTCAGCCCCCTCTTCATCTTTCCCTTTGCTGAACTGTCCACAGAAAATTGTGCCTGGGAGCCGCACTGTAGACCTGCCTTATGAATTCCTTCTGCCCTGTCTGTGCATCGAGGTAAGCAGAGGAAAAGGTGTGGGTGGTCCATTGGTCCATGGCTCCACTCCTAGGCCACCCAGACAGCACAGTTGGTCAAGTGTATCTCCACTGAGTCTGGTTTTAAAAGGGCTGGTGTTAATGAGATGCTGGTGGAGACTGGTGCCAGGTAACAGTGAGCCTCACACTGGGTCCGAGGTGGAGGTGTACTGCTGATCATGGGATATTCCGGGGGGTGATTCCAACCTCAGCCCCACCCAAACCCAGCTTGCTTTTGTTGAGATCCAGCCTCAGCCTACCCACAGAGCAGAATAGACAGCTGCCTTCACTGGGTGTCCTGAGCCGTTAGGATGAGGGCTCATGGCTACTGCAAGGTTGCATATGGCTCCAGAAGTGTCATTCCCACTAGCCCTACATGGCAGTCCTCCTTCTCTGCCTGTAGGGCTGGGGGCGCCTAGCATTAAGACTCCTTTTAAGGGACTTCCCTGGTGGTCCAGTGGCTAAGACTTCACACCCCCAATGCAGGGGGGCCAGGGTTTGATCTGTTGTCAAGGAACTAGATCCTACATGCTGCAACTGAAGATCTCATGTGCTGTAACTAAGACCCAGCACAGCCAAAGAAATAAATATATTTTTGAAAAAAGGCTCCTCTGGGCTAGACAGAAAAGTCTGGGGGCCGTGTTACCAGGAAGGAGATGAAAGGAAAGGTACAGGCAGAGACATGTAATGAGGAGCGCCTGCCAGGGGTACAACCACTGGATGTTGTGGGGAGAGGCCTGGCAGGGCACTTGGCAGCTTGGGAATTGCTGAGAATGGATACCTGGGAAGGCAGAAGTTGAGGAACATGGACCTCATGATTTGTCTCTTTCTGGGGCTAGGTTCTCCTCTCCCAGAGAAGAGGACTCAACCCCTCCCTCACTGACCTCGCTGCTATAGTCTGGAGTTCCTCCCCAAGTGCTTCCACCCTGGCCTGCACCCCACACGGCTCCCCCTCCTTGGTGCCCACCCAGCTCAGGCAGCTTGTGTCCAGGCAAAGTCAAGCCAGAATGAGATTCAAGTCTGAGTGATGTCGGGAAAGCCAGTCCTCTGACTTCCATTCCTGTTCCTTTCTCCCACAGGCATCCTACCTGCAAGAGGACACCGTGAGGCGCAAAAAATGTCCCTTCCAGGGCCAGCCTGAAGCCTGTGAGTGCTGCTCATGTGACTCCTGTGCACGCACACCTTCTCTCTGTCTCTCTCCCACACACACATACATACACACAAACGCACGCACATGCACACCCTCTACACTGGTATGGGAGGAAGTCCGCAGAAAGCATGAGGCACTTTCTTTGGAATCAGTGCGGAGGCAAGTCATGGACTACCGTGTCTGCTAAATCGGGCTGTTGAACATTGTCCTGGGCACTATGGGAGGTTCAGAAATATCCACCCCAGGAGGCAGTGTACTAAGAGGGCGGATCAGAAGACCTGGGCTCACTTCCCAGCTCTGCTACTCATTCTTCTCCGAGCCTCCTCTGTGAAATAATGATACTTGCCCTGCCTCACTTTCCAACTCCTTATGAGACTGGAATTCAATATTATATGTGAAAGTGGTTGGTGACATCTATGCATATTGTTGAGCCCAAATTGCAGAGACAGGATGGTCAAACATGACAGATGAGTAGCACCAAGCAGCCTATGGTCCAGGGCAGGATTGTAACTAAGGAATAGGCTATAGGGCATGACCTGTGGGGACAGAGAAGCCCATGATGGTTGTCTTAGGGGAGGGAGAAGCCCATGGTGGTTGGATAGAAAAGGTCTCCTAAAGGAGGTGACACCTGAGTTGGGCTCAGAAAAAGGGCAGGATTTAGAAAGAAGAGAACAGAGGATAAAGCATTCCTAATTCTGAGAGGAATGTAAGAAAAGATACGAAGATTTTGAGTTTGGGGAGCAGCAAGGAGTTGGCCAGAAGGGAGGTGCAAGAAGGAGAGGAGGTAGCTAAATATAAAAGGTAACAGGAGGGGCTGGAAGCGGCATGCTCCTTTATCACCTAGGCAGACCATGGCTGTACCAAGCTCCTTCAGAAATATCATCTCCTGATGCCCTGGGGATTGGGATCAGTTTCAGGCCTCCTGGGCCTCACTCTTTGCCCCTGCTGCCTGCCCAGATGGCTCAGACTTCTGGGAGTCAATGAACTTCACTGACCACAGCCAGCACAATCAGATGGTAATGGCCGTGACACTCCGCTGTCCACTGAAGCTGGAGGCCTCCCTGTGCCAGAGGAGGGGCTGGCCCCCCCTCTGCGAAGACCTCCCCAATGCCGTGGCTCGAGAGTCAGAGGGGGTGAGTCAGGCCTTCCTAGGGCCTGGGCAAGCAGGGCTAGGGCCTGGGGCCCTGCTCTCAACTCTCTTCTCCCCCAACAGTGGTACATCTTGGAAAAAGTGGACTTGCATCCCCAGCTCTGCTTCAAGGTACCAGCATGGGCAACAGGGACCGGGAAGGGTGTGCATGGTGCCTGGAGCTTGCTGACGTGCCCTTCTTGGATTTCTCAGTTCTCTTTTAGAAACAGCAGCCACGTTGAATGCCCCCACCGGATATTCGGTGAGCCAATAAGTGACCCTGGCTGGGACCCCTCTCCCACCATTTCACCCTCACACAACTGTGGTGAAGCCAAACTCTGTCCCTGCCCTAGACTTCTCTGTCAACTGCAGCCCAGCTCCTATAACCTCCCACAAAAACATCATCTCTCACCTGATGCTCTCCGCCCCTCCCCGCCCCCCCCCCCCCCCACAGCAGCTCCATCCTGGAATGTGAGCATGGATACCCAGGCCCAGCAGGTGGTCCTTCACTTCTCTTCAAGGACGCATGTCACCTTCAGTGCTGCCTGGAACTACCCAGGCTTGGGGCAGGACAGTGTGGTGCCCCCCGTGTACAGCGTCAGCCAGGTATGGCCTAACCAGGGTTTGTCTCCCACTGGGACCTATTGATTAGACACATCAGGGAGAGGCAACCAAATATCTGACTTACAGCATCTGCTGATTTAATGACTTGATAAGCCTGTATTCAGCTGCCTCCTCTGCCAGTCAGTGGAGTCTTCGATGGAGCAGTTTCTAGGCCTTTCCATTTCTGAACCAACAGGGATAAACAGGCAAGAGGCTGGCCCTCCCACTCCCAGCTGCTCTCTGACCCACTCCAGCTGCCACCACATTTTGTACTGATGCCCTCTCCTGAACCAGCTGTTCTCCACACACCCCTGCCTGCCTCCACAAGGCATCGGCCAGGAGTTCTCTGTCTCTGGGAGACAGAGCCCCAGGAAGCTGAAGTGCTCTTTGCAGAACACGGGGAACCACTGACAGATTTAACTCTATCATGTGAACTAAAAACAGCTAACTAGCAGACTCTCTCCTGTGTATCTGACATAAAAACCACCATCAAATATATCCGCAAAACCACAGCACCAAGCTGACTAAGCATGGCTCGCTCTTTTCAGTTCTTTCTTACTCACATGCAGCTTGTTTATTTGTTTTATAGTTTTTGAGGGCTCCCAAGCAGACAGATGGTAGTAAATGCTATAGATTTAAGACCAAATCATGTGTGATGACCTAAAATAGGGAGCTATATCCAAGGACTCCTTTATTGCTGTGAGCTGGGAACATCATTGAGTTTAACCATGGTTTGAGAGCCACTGTATTATACCCGCTCACAGCTGGCTGGAGAATGGAGGCTGAGGAAGGGCTGGGACAGGGTGGAGGGTGTTTCCAAAGAATGGAGGTTGATCCACCCTAACTAACCCCCAGAACGCAGGGTGAAGCCACATCCTGCCTGTAGATGGAGGGCCGTCAGTTCAGCGTGCATTTATTCAGTGCCCACTATGTTCCCACTCTGTAATAGGCCCTGGGAGATAAAAGAAAAGCATGTAACACAGCCTCTGCCCGTAAGGAGCCTATCGTGTAATAAATAAGCACTACTACTAAATGAATACACACTGCACTGTGTACTGTAAACGGCATCCACCTGCACATTCCCATCTGAGGCTTTCAGTAGCCCAATAACATAAGGATTATTATCCATTATACACAGATGAAGAAACTGAGGCTCAAGGAGGAAGGTAGTCTATCTCGATGCAAAGATCCCACTGCTAGGAACAACAAAGGCAGTGTTAAGCCTGACTTTGCTAGCTGTGGTCTCCTGATTCTACAACTTACATTCTTTCCAATGGACAAGCTGTCCCTCCAGGTTTGCAGGGCAGAGATTAACGATCTGGTTTGTGAGCTGCTAGAGGACAGAACCAATGTCTGTGCCCACCTTGTTTCCTCAGGGCTTGGTGCAGAGTCAGTACCTAGAGTATGTTTGTTGATGAGTGCCTGATTAATGTGTATTTGTGCCACAGTTCAGATCTGGGAATGATCAGCAGGATCTGGGAATGAAGCCTAGGAAGGCTTCTTGTTCAGGTGGCACTTGGCCCTAAGCCTGGTAGGATTGGGGGTGGCGTGGAGAAGGGAAGACCACCGCATGGGCAAAGGCTCAGGGGCTGCACGGAGCCAAATTTGCCTCTATGGGGACATTCTGCTCTTCGTTCCCACAGACTCGGGGCTCAACCCCAGTGACCCTAGACCTCATCGTTCCTTTCCTGAGGCCAGGAGGCTGTGTCCTGGTAAGAAATTCTGCCCTCACTCTGCATACACACCCCTGGCATCTACGCCACAGGTGGCACATGGAACAAATCCAGTCGGTAAAAATGTTTGATTTGGCCAGCACAGTGTTTGAAATTGGAATTAGTTGCCACCATTTAATTAGTGGGAGACGTCATATTTTTAAAAGTTGATTTCCAGCGTTTCTTGAAAACTCAGAAAACCTGGTGCTTTGTGTCCACATTCAGACATGGTAATTGGGGTGGGAGCTCAGCGGCGTCTGATTACTTCAGTCAGGACTTGTGCCCCTCCAGCTCCTCGTGGGTGCCCTGGTCCACTTTGGGTTTACTTTCTGAGTTTGCCAAAGCTGGCCCAGGCGCAAACCCTGTGCTAGAGGAATGCCCTCTCCAGGGTCCCCCTCTCCATCCTCCCACCTCATTCAGCTTCCCCCGGGAGAAGGGTTTACCTTGGCTCACAAGGGTGGGGGGCTCTCTGCCCTCAGGTGTGGAGGTCAGATGTCCAGTTTGCCTGGAAGCGCCTCTTGTGTCCAGATGGTGAGTTCTGGGGAGGGGATGGGGAGTGAGAGGGAGGCTGGGCACAGAGGAGCTGGGCTTCGCCTCACCCTGCTTGACTCAGTCTCTCACAGACGCCTGGGGCTCCTGATCCTGGCACTGCTGGCCTTCACCACCCTGCTGGGAGTTGTTTTGATTCTCACGTGCCGGCGCCCACTGTCAGGTAAGTTCACTCGGAGGTAACCTGGGGACTTTTTTGGCTCCTAGGCCAGTTGCCCTCCCATTGCTCCCCTGCCCAGGATGCCTTCCCAAAGAGCCTCCTCCCTGCTGTGGGCACCCATCCTGTGTTACCAAGGCTTTTAGCCTTAGGCCCCCTAGTGGTCAGAGATGGTTAAAGCAGGACAAAGGTCCCTCTGCAGGTAGTTCTCTGCGGCGTCTCTAGGCAAGAGGCAAGTGCGGTGGAAATGCAGCTTGCGCTGCACCTGTCGCCCTGGCCCTTGCCTCTTCCGGGGCACCTTTATCTAAATTAGCCCAAAGGTGCCCTGTAGACTAAAACTGCCTTGAGTACCCAACCCTGGCGCAGATGAGGAACAGGGAAGGTGGAGGCGGGGTGACGTTCAACTCTATCAGGTAGCCCCGAGGCCTGGGAGGAGAGGGCTGCGTTTTCCTTTAGCCCCGCACCCTGCTCATCTGTTGCTCCCGCCCCCAGGCCCGGGCCGAGCGCCGCCGGTGCTCCTGCTGCACGTGGCGGAGTCTGAGGCGCAGCGGCGCCTGGTGGGAGCACTTGCTGAACTGTTGCGAGCCGCGCTGGGCGGTGGGCGCGACGTGATCGTGGACCTTTGGGAGGGCACGCGGGTGGCGCGCGTCGGCCCCCTGCCGTGGCTCTGGGAGGCTCGGGCGCGTGTGGCGCGGGAGCGGGGCACTGTGGTACTTCTGTGGAGCAGCGCCGGCCCCAGCCCCACCGGCGGCCCGGATCCTCGCGCTGCGCCCCTGCGCGCCCTGCTTCACGCCGTTCCGCGCCCGCTGCTGCTGCTGGTTTACTTTGGTCGTCTCTGCGCCAAGGGCGACATTCCCCCGCCCCTGCGCGCCCTGCCCCGCTACCGCCTGCTGCACGACCTGCCGCGCCTGCTGCGCGCCCTGGACGCTCGGGCTTCTACTGAAGCCGCCACCCGGGGCTGCTTCGTCGCCCGGCCGCGCCTCCGGGGTCGCGTGGAGCTGTGCCGCAGGCTGGAACTGGAGGCCGCCAAACTTGCCGACCACGGCTGAACAGAGCTCAGCGCAGTCAGGATGTCTGTGACTGCAGGCCTAGGGCCACTGGCTGGAACCCCCTCACTCAGCGTCCCCGCCCACTCCCCGCGTTCCCCCAGTGCCCAGCCTCTTCCTCCTGCTCATGCTTCCTCAGAACCCTCAGGGAGAGTCTCTCTTTACCAAGGACGCCCTTGACCTCTGTCCTGTGGTGGGTGGGGATCATCACACTTCCTCTTTCCAAAAGTTCCAGAGAATAGTGCACGTAGGCTCCAGTCCACACGGAGAGCTTAGGGCTTGGGGAGGCAGGAGAGATGGCAGTTCTGACTGGGAGGCGCCTCCAGACGGAGTGGGGGGCGGAGGGGGCAGGGGGAGAGGGCAGAACACCCCTTTGGGGCTAAGGATCCACCTTTTTCAGAAGGGGGCCCTGCCCACAGTTGGAGGGAGGGAGGGCTCTGGATCCAGGGAAAGTCTTTGACCCTGGGTAGCGGGGGCAGAGGTGGGACAGTGGAGACTGAGAGAAAGATGAATAAAAGAAAACATGATGGGTAAGCTAAGAAACACAAGGTGCCTCTTCAGTGTGCCCAGGGTGCTGAGCTGGGGGAAGGATCAGCATTACCCTACCCAGGGGTGGTTATACATCATTCTGTGGGCCCAGATCCTCTGTGCCCACATCCATATCCACATTTGTCATGTTCTCACAAGCAGTGCCACTGAAAAGGCAAAGAGGGATCTGGAGATCTTGATCCTCACTGTGATTCTTCAGAGAGAAAAAAGAAAAACAGGTGGTGTGGGTCCATGGTCACGAAGCTAGCCTGTGGCAACAGCGCAATTAGGACCCTGTCTTCCTGCCGCTGGGTCCTGGGTTCCTCCCCCCGACGCCACACTTCAGCATAAGCCAAGCAGTGATGAGAAGCCCACTTTCTCGTGCCTTTAGTGCTCCTGTCCCACAGTGAGGCCCAAGGAGAATGTGGGAAGGGACCCGGAGTCCCAGAGTCATATGGGAAGTGAAAATGACCCAGGATTGCCCAGAATCCTCCTCCTTAGGGACTCCCAGAGTGAGTAAGAGCTCCCTTACTCACCCATTAGGCCACCACCCTCTCCAGGGGCCCCTCCCAGCCAGGTGTCCGCAGAGAAGGAGGAGGAGGAGGGGAAGAGGAGGAGGGACTGAGCCACCACTCCAATCCAGGGCTGCTGGCTCCCAAGTCTGGTGTCGGTGGGAGGGACCGGGAGGGGGGGTGGGCGGGAACAGACGGCTGCCTGCCGGGAGCCAAAACGAAAGCACTCTGACCGGGACTGGCCTGGAGTCAGGACTCCCGGGAGAGGAGAGCGCGAGCGGGCCAGCGCCGGGACCCCAAGGCTGAGGAACGATTCCAGCCTCGCCTACCTCGAGGCCCGCGGCTGAGTGGGAGAAGAGGTGTGGTGTCTGCCCCCCCTCGGGGGGGGGGGCGCAGGACAGGGCCTCAGGCCTGGGTGCTGCCTGGCACCTGGAAGATGCCTGTGCCCTGGTTCCTTCTGTCCTTGGCTCTGGGCCGGAACCCCGTGGTCCTCTCTCTTGAGAGGGTTGTGGGGCCTCAGGACACGGCCCGCTGCTCTCCGGTGAGTCTGGGGCCCCGGGCGGGCTGAGGAAGACTCCGGGTTCGGTCTGGGGCTGTCGAGGCCCTAGCCTGGCTCCTGTCACTGCCATCCCTGTCAGAACCGCCCTGGCTGGTCTGTCGGGTGCTGATGGGGTAGGAGAAGAATGGGGAGGGGGCAAGAGCTAGATCTGAGTTCTTCTGGGAGGGACTCGAAAAAGGGAGAAAGAGTCGGCGGCAGAGGGAATGTTAGATTCAGAAGCATGAACTCTGACTTGTCTTTACCTCTCTCCCAGGGCCTGTCCTGTCACCTCTGGGGTGAGTAGCTCTACTTTTAGAGAGGAAAGATCTTTCTGGGTTGGCAGCAGGGAAGAGGGTGGGAGCTGTTCAGCCTAGGGAGAGCCCAAAGCTCCTTGGCCCTCCGGGGGTGTCAGGTGCAACCAGACTCTGGGTCTGAGAGGCTTCAGCACCTACCCCGCCCTTCACACACAGATGGTGACGTGCTCTGCCTGCCTGGGAGCCTCGTGTCCGCCCCAGGCCCCGTGCTGGTGCCCACACGCTTGCAGACAGAGCTGGTGCTGAGGTGCCATGAGGAGACTGACTGTGACCTCTGTGTGCGTGTGGCCGTCCACTTGGCCGTGCACGGTGAGCCTGTCATCCTGTGACTGGGCATTGGGTGCACGTGAGTGTGTCTGATGTGGACACGAGGACAGGGCGGGGGGAGTCTGTCAGGTAGCCTGAGCATCCTCAGATTCTCCTGGAAGACACTGGCCAGTGCACACCCCCCAAGTCAGCCTGGTCTCACCGCCCACCCCCCAGGCCCCAGGCCTGGCCTCTGCTTCCAAGCACCGAGCTTCCTGGAAGGAAGCCAAACCCAGAGCCGAGGCTGGAGCTGTGCCTTGCTCTCGGGCCCTTCCAGGGTACTGGGAAGATCCTGAAGATGAAGAGAAGTTTAGAAGAGCAGCTGACCCAGAGCTTGAGGAGCCTAGGAATGGTGAGGAGAAGCTGGCCGACCCAGCTGTCCCTGCCCAGAGCCTTGCCCTCCCTCCTGGGCCTGACCACCTCCCCGCCCTGTTGTTCACAGCCTCTCTCCAGGCCCACATCGTGCTCTCCTTCCAGGCCTACCCTACTGCCCACTGCGTCCTGCTGGAGGTGCAAGTGCCCGCTGCCCTCGTGCAGCCTGGTCAGTCTGTGGTATGCAAAATAATAAAAATGCTAACCACTTCCTAAAGATGAAATTCATGAAGTACTTTCATGTGCATTATCTCAAGTCCTAATCTCGGCAGGGCTGTGGGCAAGTCGTTTCAGTCCTTCATGCTTCAGTTTGCTTGTCTGTAAAGTGGGAATAAGAGTAGTCCCACCTCGGGAATTCCCTGGCAGTCCAGTGGTTGGGACTTCCAGCTTTCACTGCTGAGGTCTCATCTCTGGTCAGGGATCTAAGATCCCACAAGCCATGAGATGTGCCTCCCCTACCAAAAAAAAAAAGAATAGTCCTATCTCATATGGCTGTTGTGAGAATTAAATGAGTTGATATATGTAAAATACCTGGTATAATGCCCAGCTCGGAAGAGTCTCAGAAAGTTTAATTTTTCTCTTGTAATCCCTTAACTGAGTGGGTGGCTGTAATCCCTTACTGGCCCTGCTGCCATTCCTCCTGAAGGTGTGTATCTTAGCACTAGAGTCCTTGAGGACATGATGGAATTTGGGGCCATACAGTATAGTCATTGGTTGGGAACAGGGCAGAGGGCAAGTGGAGAGGGGTCCATGGAGAGGATTCTGAGCCTTATACCACCAGCCTTCCGCCACCCTCTCCTCACAGGGCTCTATAGTATTTGACTGCTTCGAGGCTGCCCTGGGGGCTGAGGTGCAAATCTGGTCCTACACTCAGCCCAGGTACCAGAAGGAACTCAATCTCACGCAGCAGCTCCCTGGTAAGTGACCCCAGAGCCTGAGGGGCCCCAAGTCTGGCCCCTTGTCTCTCTCCCCACTGGCCACTGCCCCTCTGCACTTGCCCCCTTCCTTGTCCCAACTTCACTCAGGCACTCTCACCCCCAGCCTCCCCAGGTGACATTGCTCCCCAGTGGGCACTGAAGTAGATATGGGTGATATTGAGGGGACAGGGAGTCTTCCCAGGGGTTGGTTTGCTCCCCTCTTTTCTTTGGCCCCTCACCCCACTGGAGGCTTTTCTGTGATCTCTCCCCAGACTGCAGGGGTCTGGAAGTCCAGGACAACATTCAGAGCTGCTGGGGTAGGAGCTAGGTCCACCAGGCTGGGAGGAGGGAGGGGCTTGTTCTGGAGTGGGAGGGACCCTGGGAGTCAACTTCAGGTCTGGCTGCCACACCCCACAGGCTCACAGAGCTCATTCATTCATTTATCACACATGATCTACAGTAGCTCCTACTCAGTGCCAGGCATTCAAAGGTGAATTCTCACTCCTTAGAACAAATATTTGTTCATACCAGAGACATCCAGAGGCCCAAAGCATGGTCAGGATTATGATGTAACCCCCACCCCGCCCCAATATATCAACATAAAAATAGCTTTAAACCATAAAATAAGGGCTAAGGATCTCAAGGTTCTGATGATGTTTTTCACATGGACTATTTGGACTTTTGTTTTGTTCCTTTAAAAAAAATACTTTATTATGGTGTACCATACATACAGAAAACTGTAAAGTGCACTAATTTTAATTCCAGTTCAATTAATTTTTACATATGTGTACCCTTGTGTAACTATCAGCACATCAAGACAGAAACAGTGTGGGGCTTCTGAACTCTTAAGTTATTTCAGCTTCATTTTCTGCTTAGTTTCTAAGCTTGATGCCTCTTTGGTAATTCATTTAAGACTGCTCAGCACCAGGGCTTTGATATGCAGCTACACATCATGGATTTCATGTCTTTATTCATTCAGTAGACCTTGATTCACTTAGTCATCAGATATTTATTGAGTAATTATTCTGCCCAAGGAATATCCCTTGGCACTGGAGATAAACCAATTAAAAAAAAAAATCCCTGCCCTCACAGAGCTGACATTCTAGCTGGGAGTCAGGGTCATAGTAGACGTGACAGAGGACACTTCCAAGTGTGAAATATACAGTAAGTTAGATGGTAATTAATGCTACAGAGAAAATTCAGGGAAGAGGGATATGGAGGTTGGGAGTGGCAGTGGTCAGTCAGCAAAAGACCTGAAAGAGGCGAGGGAGGAGCCATATGCGTATCTGAGGGGAGAGGGTTCCATATGGAGGGAAGAGCCAGTGCGAAGGGCCTGGGGCAGCAGTGTGTCTGGTATGTTTAAGTGTTAGTAAGAAGGACAGTGTGTCTGCAGCAGGTTAATTAAGGACATGAGTACTAGGAAATGAGATTAGAGGGGTCACAGCAGCCAGATGAGAGGGACTTGCAGGCATTGTAAGGACCCTGACTTTTACTGTGGGAGTGAGGTGGTGGGGGCAGGCATCAGAAGGTTCTGAGCAGAGGAGAATGCTTTATTTTAGTGGCTACAGGGTACTTTTCTGGCTGCAGAGGGAGAAGCAAGGAGAAGAGCCATCTCCAGACCCCCTACTGGGATCTACACAGGCTCCATCCTGGGGTGCGGCCAAAGTTTGGCTTGCAATGGAGACAGGCTCTGCCCTCCAGGGCCCCCCTAGTCTAAGGGGTTTGAAGGAAACTCCAAAGGGCAGTGGTTGGGTATGACCCAGGCTTGGGTGTGCGGAAGCGGTGAGGGAAGACTGTCTGTCTCCGCATCCCCCTGCAGCCCTGCCCTGGCTCAACGTGTCTGCAGATGGCGAGGACGTGCGCCTGGTGCTGGACGTCTCTGAGGAGCAGCACTTTGGCCTCTCCCTGTACTGGAACCAGGACCAGGGCCCTATAAAACCCTGGTGGCACAGTAACCTGGTGAGGCCTCCCCCTCCCCAAGTCCATTCCCATGCTAAAGTTGCAAGTGCCTTATCACAGGGGACCCTTGAAAAGGACACAGCCACCCACGGTCAAAGCAAGGATCATCGGTGGGGAAATAGCTGCCTGCTGAGTGTCCTTAACTTTGGCCTGCAGCCTTCCTCCTACTCATCTTATCCAGCTTCTCCCCTTCTACTTGTCCCACAGACTGGGCCACAGACCATTACCTTGAACCACACAGACCTGGTCCCCTGCCTCTGTATTCAGGTAGGGGCAGAATCCGGCTGGGGGCCCAGGGAAGGGGATCAGGGAATTGGTGAGAGGGTTAGTCTTCACCTGCCTGGTGGAATCTATGGCTCCTAGGGGGGCTGGCCCCCCTTGACCTTTGCTGTCCTGTGTCTTCTGCTTGTGTACGCCCTGAACACTCTTTCTGCCCTTTGAAGGCTTCTGCCACTCCTCTAGTTCCCTCTCTGGGCTTCCCTGGAGAGCAGAGCCTGTGTTATGAACTTGGAGTCATTTGAATCCTGATTCTTGCCATTTCCTAGCTCTGTGACCTTGAGCAATTCACTTCACCTCTCTGAGCTTGTTTCCTATAAATAAAATGAGAATAACAGTACCAGCCTAAGAGGGCTGTTACAAGGAAGTGTGTTACTTCCAGCTTATATATGCTATAATAATACATTCTCCCTCTGTACATTTAATTGGTCATCAGGTCCCATGTGTTACCTCTGATATTAACATCTCTCATTCTCACTACCTGAAATGCCCTCACTTCTTTTTCACACACCCTAATCCTTCCAGTTCAAATGTTACCTCTTTCCCAAAGCTTTTGGTCAAACTCCTGGCCTCTCCTATCTCCAAATCTTCTTGTATTTCTCTCTTTTCTGTTCATTATTTATCATTGCTTTTGTTATTTGGGCACCTGTCTCTTCTTGCACAAGACAAATCCTCAATAAATGGAGTGCTTGATTTATTAATTTGTATACGTTTTATTCTTACTACAACTGTGAATCTGTAATTTCCCTGAAGGCAAGGAAATAATAATCTATTCAAAGTTAGTAATTTCCCTGGAGCTTTGCATAATGCTTGGCATGTAGTGGGTGCTAATCAAGTTTGTTAAGTTAATGAATGAATGAACGTGTGAAACTCTACTGCTTAGCACAGTGTTAGGACATAAAACAGACATTCATGAAATGTTTGCTGTGACATAAATGTTCTGATTGCCAAGCACAATGCCTGCTACATAGTAGGTGCTCTTAAAGGTTTACTGAATAAATTATTCTATTTCTCCTGTGCTTAGAACAAGGCTAAGCCACGAATGGGTACACTTAAAAAGTCTATTGGAAGAATAAATGGAGAATAAATGGATGTGTCCTTCACACTTAGCACAGTGACTGGCAAGTAGTGTGTTCTCACAAAGTGATTGTGGATTTAATTGTCGAACATCCCTATGCCTACCATAGTGCTAAGACACATAGTACGTACTCATTAAAAATTTGTCGAGTGAAGATGTTGCCAGATGTTGGCATGGGGATTGCTGAAAGAATAAATGTGTGCAATTTTCAGGCTTTGCAGAGAACAAGAAGACCATATATTTGTAAAATACCTCCTCCCTCTATATTCAGTATCCTAGAGGGATTAGTTCCAGGACTTCTGTGGATACCAAAGTCTGTGATCCTCAAGTCCTTTATATGATATAAAATGCTGCAGTATTTACATACAACTTACTCTCATACTCCCATATACTTTAAATCATTTCCAGATTGTTCATAATACCGAATACAACCTAAATGCCATGTAAACAATTTCGTGTAGACAAATTCAAGTTTTGCTTTTTGCAACTTTCTGGAATTTTCTCCCCAAATATTTCTAATCTGAGGATGAGGGAAAGTGGATAAGGAGGGCCAAGGAGGGCTGACTGTTTGGGGCTGAATGAATGCATCCTCAGGGCTTTCAGCAGAGGGTTGGCTGGGTTGAACTGACCTGCGGAGCTCTCTTTCCTTTCTAGGTGTGGCCTCTGGAGCCCGACTCTGTCAGGACCAGCATTTGCCCCTTTAGGGAGGGTGAGTGAACAGGTCCTGCCAGGGCGGGAGCAGTGCGGGAGGGACCTGCTGGTGAGCAGTGCAGTGACCTGTCCTCTGCCTGCAGACCCCCGCGCACACCGAAACCTCTGGCGCGCTGCCCGGTTGCATCTGCTTCCCTCGCGGGGCTGGCGGCTAGACGCGCCGTGCTCGCTGCCCGCTGAGGCCACTCTGTGCTGGCAGGCACTGGATGGCGGCCCCTGCCTGCCGCTGGTCCCGCCGCTGCCCCGAGAAAACGTTACAGTGAATGTAAGTGAAGCGGCAGGAGGTTCCTGGGGTTGGGGAAGGAATGGGAGCCCAGGAGCCCACTTTCATGACCTCATGCATTACCCTCTTTCCACAGAAGGTTCTTGAGTTCCCCTTGCGGAAAGGCCACCCCAACGTCTGTGTCCAGGCAAGAAGGGGGCGCCAGAGAGCTGAGCTGGGGACAGGACCTGCACGGACCCCTAGTCTTCTGGATCCACTTTATCCTTGGGTCCCTGGAACAAAGTGGTTACCGACTCCCTCTTTAGGAGTTCCACTGTTTACCTTAGCAGTGCATGGCATGCGAGCCTGGGCACTTCACCTGTCTGAATGTCAGTCTCCTCATGTATTTAATTGGGATGGTAACAGTAACTACTTCATAGATGAAGATTAAATAAGTGCTTCACCTTGGTGACTGGCACAAACTAAATGTTCAGCAAACCTTAGCTGCTTTGATACTTGTTATAATTATCCCATTTCCCTACCTGGAGAAATGGGTTGCTTTACAACTTCAAAGGGTGGTTATAAAAATACTAATTCAAGATTTATTGAGCGCCTACTATACACCAAGCACTGTTTTAAGCTCTTGGGATAGCTGTATCAGTGAATAAAACCAATAAATATTCCCACCTTTAGATAGCTTATGTTCTAATGGAAAAAGACAGACAGTAGACATAATGAGTAAATTACATAGTCTGTTATAATTGTGTATAATTGCTATAGAAAAAGAGGGGGAGGGATAAAGGAGGGTTGTAGTTGCAGTTTCAAGAGGGGCAGTCAGATGAGTCTTCTTTGAAAAGGTGGTTAGACGAGAAAGGAGTATATAAAGCGCTATCAGAAATGAAAAGAGTAGGGACTTCCTGGTAGTCCAGTGGTTCAGACTTTGCCTTCCAGTGGAGGGGTGCAAGTTTGATCCCTGGCTGGGGAGCTAAGATTCCACATGCCTTGCAGCTGAAAAACCAAAACATGAAACAGAAGCAATACTGTAACATTCAAGAAAAACTTTTAAAATAGTCCACCTCAAAAACAAATTTTATTTTTTTAAAGAAATGAAAAGAGCTAATTTAGGCTGGGCTTCCCAGGTGGCTCAGTGGTAAAGAATCCACCTGCCAATGCAGGAGACATAGGTTTGATCTCTGGATTAGGAAGATCCCCTGGAGAAGGAAATAAACCCACTCCACTATTTTTGCCTGGGAAATCCTACGGGTAGAGGAGCCTGGTGGGCTACAATCTATGGGATCACAAAAAAGTTCAGACACAGCTTAGAGATTAAACAGGGAAGCAATTTAGGGCCGTTAGACCTGTTAGCACAGATAACCTCACAAGGCTGAGGCTGAGACAGATGGAGTGATTCCTCATTAACCAGCTTTGAACGTAGATCTGCCCAAGTTCAGGTCCAGAGTCCAGACCGCCTCCTCCCCCAACCCGACAGGCCTCCCCTTTGTCTCTCTTTCCTTCTCTTCTGATTTTTCTGGCCTCAGCTTCTCTTTTCCTCATGTCTCTAACTCTGGCCTCTTCTGAGCAGGTGAGCACCTGGGAGAAGCTACAGATGCAAGAGTGCTTGTGGGCTGGTGAGTGGGACCTCGGGGGAGGCTGGGGCAAGGCCACTGCAATGGGGTGAGCCCAGGAAGTGCCAGCCCGTGGGGTGAAGGTCAGGCATGGAGCAGGGTTGGGTTGGGTCTAACTCAGAGTGGGCTCTCACCCTTTCCAGACTCCCTGGGGCCCCTCAAGGATGACATGCTGTTGGTGGAGACACGAGGCCCCCAGGACAATGGTTCCCTCTGTGCCTTGGAACCCAGTGGCTGCACCCCACTGCTCAGCAGGGCATCCACGGTGAGGGATGGTGGGCCCTCCTCCATGTCCCTTTCTAGCTCCATCTCACACCTGACCTCAAATTTTCATTCTCTTCACATTCCGCTCCTCCAAGCCAAGCCCTGTGCTGGTCTCTGGGATGTGGGGGTGACTTAGACTTGGACCTTGTTCTCAGTGGCCTCTCAGAAGTCTCCCAGCCCCCCTCCCCAACTATTCTGCCCACCTGTAGCCTGGTGGTCTCCTAGGTGTGTTGCCTCTAGGTGACAGCCCCCACTCCTTGGCTTGGCAGAGGGCAGCTCGCCTTGGAGAGCAGTTACTACAAGACGTGCAGTCGGGCCAGTGTCTACAGGTAAGTAGGTGGCAGGAGGGCCCTTCCCAGTGCCAAAAGGCAACAGGCTTCAAACCCTGTCTTAAACTTTTTCTACCTCTTCCTGTGCCCAGCAGGAAAGAGTGAGAACCCTTCTGGGTCAGGGTCCTCCTCACTGTCCTCCAGCAGCCATCCATCCATGTGCTTGTTTTCTGTCCAGCCCAGGGGAAGCTAAGGGTTGAGCCACTGTCCCCAAGTTGCTTGCTGCTGGGTACCAGCAAACAGATAACCACTGGGTTAAGACAGTCAATAACCAATGTGTTAAGCTTTGGGTTCCAGGGGACATTCAAGTAAGGGTCTCTTCCTGTGGGCCAGTTCTGGCACCAGGAGGAAGGCACAGTCCAGAAAACAGGCACAGCATGAGCAAAGCAGAGCAACTTGTGGCAACCTGCTGTGTGTAGGGGGAAATATGCATGGTCAAGGCTGCAGATTTGGGACCGGAACTTGGTGGGTGTGGAACACCAAGCTGGGGCCCTGGATTTGCTTTTGTTTGTATCTTACAGCTGTGGGACAGTGACCTGGGAGCACTCTGGGCCTGCCCCATGGACAAGTGTGAGTATTACAAGAACTGCCCTTATCTGTACCGGGAGCTGGAATCTTGACAGGGACCATTCCCAGGGAAGCACACACAATGGCCTTGTCCTTTCCTGGCTAAGATCAACCAGAGGGTAATTCCTTCATTAATTCACAAACTAATCTGGTGATCCCAGCATCACCAGAGACACAATCCTTGTCCTCATGCCAGTGTCCAAAGCCCTGAATGCTTATAGAGGGGAGCTGATCTAGGTCAGGCAAGTTCAGGGGAAAGTTTGGAAGTGAACTCTGAAGGCTGAGCTAGATGAAGGGGGTAGGTAAAGATGCATTTTTGTGAAGACCCTGGGTGATTTTTTGAGGAACTCCAAGGTGGCCAGTGTGAATGTGTTTTAAGAGGTAGACCTCTGTAATGAGATGACATGAGGGCCATTGTAGGGCCTTGGGAACCAATGTAACCAATTTGGATTTTATATTAAGAATAGCAGGAACTTCCTGAAAGGCTATAATCAGATTTGCATTTAAAAAGATCTCGGGCTGCCATGTGGTAGTGAAAGTGAAAGTCAGTCAGTTGTGTCAGACTCTTTGGGACCCCATGGACTGTATAGTCTATGGAATTCTCCAGCCAGAATACTGGAGTGGGTAGCCTTTCCCTTCTCCAGGGGATCTTCCCAATCGAGGGATCAAACCCAGGTCTCTGCACTGCAGGTGGATTCTTTACCAGCTGAACCACAAGGGAAGCCCAAGAAGACTGGAGTAGGGTAGCCTATCCCTTCTCCAGGGGCTCTTCCCAACCCAGGAATTAACCGGGGTCTCCTGCATTGCAGGTGGATTCTTTACCAACTGAGCTATGTGGTAATGAGTTAGAGGCAAAAAAGAAAGAGGTCAGGGACACCGCATAGAAGGCTGCTGCAGTCATCCAAGAGAGTGAGGTCAAGAGTCCAGCAACCCTAGCCTTGGAGTGGGGGCAAAAATCTTAGCTGACATCTGAGCACTTATGTCCATCCAGCATTGTGTTCAGTGCTTTACGTGGATCAATACATATAGTCCTCACAAGAATCCTGTGAAGTAGATACCACTGTTATCTCAGTTTTACAGAGGTGAAAACTGAAGCAGAAGGTGAAATCACTTATCCAAGGTCACCCAAGTAGATTGATCTGTGTTCATATCCTGTATTCTGACCCTATGAGCTCTGACTTTGGGCAACTCTCTTCATTTCTCTGAGCCTCAGTTTTTCTCCTTCATGAAGTGGGGGTCTCTTAATAAGCCCATCTTCTCCCTTCATTCTCCTAGATATCCACCAGCGCTGGGCCCTGGTCTGGCTGGCCTGCTTACTCTTGGCCGCTGTGCTTTTCCTTCTCCTTCTTCTCAAAATGAACCCTGTGAAAGGTGAGCGCTTCCTAGCTCCCCATTCCCCAGGGGCAGGACTGGAAGTTGGCCAGGAGAAAGCGGGGACAGGGCTGACTGGCTGCCTCCGCTCCTCTCCCCTCGCAGGGTGGCTGAGGCTCTTGAAGGAGAACATCCGCGCGGGGGGTGAGTGTGAGCAAGAGCGGGGCGGGGGGCCGCCCCCAGCGGGCCGGGCCTCGGGCCAGCTCACGTCTCCCTCCCGCTCTGTTCTCTCCCACAGCGGCCTCCCGGAGCCGCGCGGCTCTGCTCCTCTACTCCGCCGACGACGCGAGCTTCGAGCGCCTGGTGGGCGCCCTGGCCTCGGCGCTGTGCCAGCTGCCGCTGCGCGTGGCCGTGGACCTGTGGAGCCGCCGCGATCTGAGCGCGCAGGGAGCGCTGGCCTGGTTCCACGCGCAGCGGCGCCAGACCCTGCAGGAGGGCGGCGTGGTGGTCCTGCTCTTTTCGCCCGGGGCCGTGGCGCTGTGCCGCGAGTGGCTGCAGGATGCCACTTCGGCGCCCAGGGCGCACGGCCCGCACGATGCCTTCGCCGCCTCGCTCAGCTGCGTGCTGCCAGACTTCTTGCAGGGCCGCGCGCCCGGCCGCTACGTCGGGGCCTACTTTGACAAACTGCTGCCCGCGGACGCCGTGCCCGCCCTGTTCCGCAGCGTGCCAGTCTTCTCTTTGCCCTCACAGCTGCCCGACTTTCTGGGGATTTTGCAGGGGCCCGCCGCCCCCCGCTCCCGACGGCTCGCGGAGAGAGCGGAGCAAGTGTCCCGGGCCCTGCAGCCCGCCCTGGATAGCTGTTTCCGGCCCCCGGGGGCCCTGGGGACAGGACGCGGGATGGGGCCTGAGGCAGGAGTCAGAACTTGAATAAAGTAGGACGCTATTTTTCTACCCGTGTCTCCAGTGTGTCTCCTCAGCTACTGTCCGCCGAACTACCACCAGCTTCCCGTATCCCCGCGCCCCTTTAACTCCCGGACAGGTGCAGCCCGGAGGCGTCTCTGGTTGGCTGGCATGGGGTGACGCAATGGCACATGGCCCACTGCCATTGGCTGTGGCGTGGGTTCCGCCCCTCCCGGCTGCGGAGTCGGCGGCGGGTGCACGTTTTACGCAGCCGCGGAGTTGGGAAGACGGCTGCTGGCGACCGCGGGGTGGGTGGGTCGTCTCTTCCTCCTCCGCGGCCTATGTGGATCTGGATCCTTGCTTGCCCGCTAGTGGGCCATGCCTTTGCCATCTGAAGGCCCTGGACCTGACCTCTTCGTATCTGGATCCGGGCTCCTCCCCCCTCCCCCACATCGGGGTTCCGGACTCCTCCCCCCAAGACCGTCCGTCCATCCGGAGTCTTCTCCCGCAGTATTTAGGAATCTGACCAGTTCTCCATAATTCCGCTGATTCAGCCTTTTAGAACCGTATTCCGACACTAAAACGATGGGCTGACTCCTACCTCCTTGCCGAGGATCCTGACCATCTCCTCCCGCAGCGACGAGGATAACAGTACCATCCTGGAATTTTAGAATAGCTTCCTTTCCCTGCTTCCCCTCCCTCGGACTTAACCGAGTCTGGCCTTCTTTTCTTATAACACAGATCTCGGCTCCCAGACCCGCAGCACCGCAGAACCCACCCTTTTCTTTCCCACTTGGCTTCCCTAGTGAACCCTCCCCATATCCTCTGTCTACAGGTCCCCAGCCTGGGAAACGATGGCCCCAAGATCCTCAAGGGGCATAGCCCCAGCTCTGCTCTGTGGTCTGAGCCTCTTCCTTGGCTTCCCAGGCCTGGTCTGGGTCCAAATTTCTGTGCCTCCCCAATCTTCTCCCCACACTGAGGCCCATCCGTGTCACACCTGCCGGGGACTGGTTGACAGCTTCAACAAGGTGGGTGCATCAGCAGTATAAAGAGGAAGGGGCCAGCTACTGTAGCACAGGGGTTGAGAGTTGGGAGCTCTGGGATACAGGTCTGTATGAACTCATGTCCCAGCTTGGTTCCTTGCTGTTTGAATAGACTTGGGCAGGTTGCCTCTCTGCCTCAGTTTCCTGGTTTGTGAAATACAAGTGCTAGAATGTGCCAGGCAGTGTACTTAGCTACTAATATTGCTAATTTTCTCCATTTCCAGGGCCTGGAGAGAACCATCCGGGACAACTTTGGAGGTGGAAACACTGCTTGGGAGGAAGAGAAGTTGTCCAAATATAAAGACAGGTAAGAAAGAGGCTGGAGGGGTGAGTTTGTATACCTAAAATCCCAGTCTCTGCTATGCTGGTAGAGGCCTAGAGACACGTGGAGAGGACTTATTCAACCAATGTCACTGAATATAGGAGAGCACTAAACAAGCCAATCAGAATCCCTCCTTCAGGGAGCTTGCATTCTAGTAGAGGAGATAGTGAATAGATAAGTTGTTATTGTTTAATCACTGAGTCACCTCTGACCTTTTTGCAAGCCCGTGGACTGTAGCCCGCAGGCTTCTCTGCACATGGGATTTCCAGGCAAGAATATTAGAGTAGGTTGCCATTTCTTCTCCAGGGGATCTTCCCGACCCAGGGATCGAATCCACATCTCCTGTATTAGCAAGTGGATTCTTCACCACTGAGCCACCAGGGAAGCCCAAATAAATTAATAATGTCATGTCAGGTGAAGAACGGTAAAGCAGGATGGACTGCAGATTGGGGGGAGGCATGGCATTCTGTGTATGACATTTGAACAGAGACCTGAGGTACAGAAGCAGACAGGCAACGGTTCAGGAAAGGATTTGGACAGAGCAGGACTGAGCTTGATGTATTTGAGAAGTGGTTGGATTTGGAGTGAACTGAAGGGAGAGTGGCAGAAGACGAAGGCAGAGGTCCTGGAAAGTCACAGAAAGACATTTAGATTTTGTTCTGAGTATATCAGGAAGTCATTGGAAGTTTTGGAGCCGGGAAGTGATAACAGTTTTATTTAAACCTACAAAAGGTCTCTCACACAGACAAACTATAGGGGGTGGTGGTGGAGGAGCAGGAAGACCAGTTGGGAGGCTAGGTCATAGACTAGGCATGTTGGCAGTGGTGGATGTGGTGAGAAAGGGTCAGATTCTGGGTTTACTTTGCAGATAGGATAGGACGTGATGATGGAATCATTATGAGGTGTGAGAGGAAAAGAATAAAAAGTGCTCACTTGGTTTGGGGCCTGAGCAACTGGGTGAATAGTGGGACGGTTTTCTGAGATGAGATAAATGGGTCTAGGGGAGGCATGGAATCAGGTGTTCTCATTGAACATGTTGGGCTGAAACGTCCATTAAAGAGTCAAATAAAGTTAGATGTAGGAGTCAGGAGTTCAGGGGAGAAATAGAGCTGGAAACATGAATTTGACAGTCATCAACATATAGTTAGTTTATAAAGCCAGGGAATAAGATGAGATTATAATGAGAGGAGAGGCCGAGTCCTAGACCCTTTAGCTTTTCAAAGTCTGATTGGGAAGAGGAATCGCCATGCTTGAAATTTGACCATGTTGTCAGTTGTGATCCTTTGTACCTTCAGGAAGGTCACTTCACCTTTGATCCTCTATTTCTGTATTGGTAAATTGGGAGTATTAATGTCAATCCAATTTTATATGATGTGGTAAAGATTAAACTGTGATTAAACCACTAGAAAGAAAAGTTTTGTTACTATGTAACACTGGTCATTTTCCCTTCCCTCAGTGGGCCTCATTTTCCTCATTTGGAAATGAAGGGATTGACCAAGGTAACCCTAAGGGCAATGCTAGTTCTATAATGGTTCCTGTTTTTCGGTTTTATTTTAAATCACTACGTCCTATATGCCAGGCACTGGCATATACTGGCACTATGTCCTATGTGCCAGACCCTTTAAGCATAATACATTTTTTGTATTGTATATACATTAAAATTTTTTAAATTGTTGTAGAATGCAATAACATAAAATTTACCATTAGATAAATTTACCATTAGATATACCAATGTATATTAAATATACATTTAGTATGTTCAGTGTTTTGCAACTATAACCATCATATCTAGTTCCCAAACAATTTCATCCCCCAGAAGAGAAACTCCATCTCCATGGAGCATCATTCTCTCTTCCCCTAGCTGCTGGAAACCCCTAATCTGCTATCTGTCTCTGAGGATTTGCTGATTCTGTTGGAATCATACAATATGGCCTTTTATGTCTGGCTTCTTGCACTCAGCATAATGTTTTCAGGGTTCATCCACTTTGTAGCAAATATCAGTACTTTATTACTTTTTAAGGCTTAGTTATATTCTGTTCCATTAATAAACCACATTTGTTTATCCATGTATCAGTTGATGGACATTTGGTTGTTTCTACCTTTTGGCTACTGTGTATAGTATTGCTGTGAACGTTTGTGTACAAGTTTTTGTTTGAACACCTGTTTCGCATTCTTTTGGCGAAGTATCCAGGAGTGGAATTACTGAGTCATATGGTGATTCCACGTTTAACTTATGGAGAAACTGCCGAACGGTTTCCACAGTGGCTGCACCATTTTTCACTCGCATCTGCTATGTAGGAGGGTTCCAGTTTCTCCACATCCTTGCCAACACTTGTTATATGATATGTTTTTAACTACATCTACTGAACAAGGCTATTATATTCTGTTGTGCAGATTCAGGGACTGAGCTATCTTCCAGCAAACCTGCAGGGGAGCCATTGTCCCCATTTTACAGATAAGAAAACATGTTCAGGAGAGGTTAAATGACCTGCCCAAGGTCACACCACTAGATTGGAACCCAGATCTGTCTGACTCCCAAAACTAGCACCCCTTGGCCTGTAGCCTTTGACATTGTCTGGCACCAGGTGGGGGAAGGGATTATAAGGAGGGTAGTAGGTGGGCTGGAGTGTGTTCCTACCACCCCTACTTGTCCCGTCAGTGAGACCCGCCTGGTAGAGGTGCTTGAGGGCGTGTGCAGCAAGTCGGACTTCGAGTGCCACCGCCTGCTGGAGCTGAGTGAGGAGCTGGTGGAGAGCTGGTGGTTTCACAAGTGAGTGAGAGGGGCCTTCCTGGGAGGGGTTCAGGCCAGGCTGGCTGGTAATGCAGGGGGTGGCGAGCTAGCAGCTATGTCCTCCTTTGGCTCCTTCCTCCAAACCCAGGTGTGCCAAGGACTGCTGGGGAACCCAAGCTCCCACTCTGAGCTGCAGTCTGCAACTCTGCCAGTCAAGAAGAGGGTGGCCTTATGGGTCCTGTGCCCACAATGGCTTTATCACAGATGCTGTGGGCGGTTGGGGGTGGGGTGGGCAGCGCCTATGACACTGTCTCAGCCCCCTCACTGTCCCCCCACCTCAGGCAGCAGGAAGCCCCGGACCTCTTCCAGTGGCTCTGCTCAGATTCCCTGAAGCTCTGCTGCCCCTCAGGCACCTTCGGGCCCTCCTGCCTTCGTGAGTTTTTCCAGGTCCTCTTGGGGGCTGGAAGGGAACTTCTGGGGCCAGGGGTCCAGTTGTGGCCTTGTCCCTGGCTGGCTCTGTGAGCTCAGGCTCCTCAGATCACTTCTCCGGACCTTGGTTCTCACCTACCTCACAGAGCTGGTTGGTGAGATGAGCAAATCAATGGGGAATGACTCTGAAAAGAGATATGGGGCTAGACTGAGTCAGATGGGACCATGGTTTCTATCATGTATTTGAGAAAGCTACCCCCCACCCCCAGCCCCACATTTCCCATGCCTGGACTAAGGGACTAAGGTATGACCGTGTTAGGGACAGGCAGGTGTTGCCCTGAAGCCCCTGGTGTCACCAGTTCTTTTTCCACACAGTCCTGAGACAGGAGCTGAACTTACTCCCAGCCGCTTTTAGAAAAATCTCTCTTGCAGCTGCACATATAAAGAGTTAGCAACAAAGATGGTCAATTCAGTCTTCCTAAAAGAAAAGATTTGTAAATAACCTAACCATTCCACAATGGAATGGTTAAGTAAATTTCATAAAATTTTATGACAGAATATTATGGCATTGTTAAAATGGTTTCCTCTCCAAAAATGTTTACTGACATGGGAGAAAATACTCTCTACATACAAAGTTGTATTTATGACCCCACCTGGTTCGGTGTCTGCCCACAGCCTGTCCTGGGGGTGCGGAGCGGCCCTGCGGTGGCTACGGCCATTGTGAAGGGGAAGGGACTCGAGGGGGCAGCGGGCACTGTGACTGCCAAGCTGGCTACGGGGGTGAGGCCTGTGGCCAGTGCGGCCTCGGCTACTTTGAGGCGGAGCGCAACGCCAGCCATCTGGTATGTTCGGGTAGGTAGCCCAGAGGCGCGGGGCCGGGCAGGGGTGTGTGGGATACCTGTCTGCCCACCCTCAAACTTACCCCGTTCTGCCCAGCTTGTTTTGGCCCCTGTGCACGCTGCTCAGGACCTGAGGAATCACATTGTTTACAGTGCAAGAAGGGCTGGGCCCTGCATCACCTCAAGTGTGTAGGTGAGTGGCACCCTGTCTGGGAGGGCAGGCAAAGTCTCGGGCTTGGTGCCCCATCAGCGTACATATCTCTAGGTTCAACCAGTCCAGTCTGCATCTTCACAGAGAAATACCAACCTGGAAAAGCGAGAAAGTAACCAGGCACTTTCAGTACAGACCAATTGTTGTACAGCAGGAAATGTGTCTCATCCAATTTGGTGGTGGTGGGGAATCAGGAAAGGGCTCTTGGAGGAGGTGTCACTTGGGTCTGGTCTTGAAGATTGGAGAAGGGTTAGCCAGGGGAATGAAGATACTGAACTTGGGGTCAGGAAACCTGTGTTCTAGACTTAGTTTGGTCCCTGTCTAGTCATTTAGATACACGAGGGTAAAGGCTAAGCTGCTGTAACAGAAAGATCCCCAAAGACTGTGGCTTAGTGAATGTAGAGGTTTATTTTCATCTCAAATCAGTCTTGAAGCCAGTGGTCCAGGCTAACAGAAAAGCTCTGCTTATCACGGTCATTAGGACCTGGATTCCTTCTGTCGTACTGTGCAGTCCTGCCCTGAAGTGTTGTCTTCCTGGCTGAGGCTGGATCATGGGCACCTCTTTGTTTCACTGTCTTGCACTGAGGAGGTGAGGTAGAGAAGAAGGGGCACAGAGGATCTAAGTCCGTTGTTTTAAGGCCAAGCAAAAAGTGCAGCACGTCACTTTTGTCTGCATCCCATTGGCCAAAACTCAGTCCCAAGGCCAGTTAGCTGCAAAGTTGAAAACCAGTAGTCTCCAGTTGGCCAGCCTGAGTCCAGTTCCACCCCTGTATCAGTGGTGGCGGACAGCCTGCTGTCTCAGCCACACTCTTTGAGCCCGGGGAAGTCCTTTGCAACCCTGGCCTCAGCTTCCCTGTGAGTGAAATGGAGATTGAAGTCCCCACTCTGCTGGCCTCTTCGCAGACATTGATGAATGCGGCACGGAGCGAGCCAGCTGTGGAGCCGACCAGTTTTGTGTGAACACGGAGGGCTCCTACGAGTGCCGGGGTGAGTGTCTGCCCCTGTCTTCTGGGGACAGCTATGGGGAGGGTGGGAGGGGCTGTCCCACGCCTTTCCCCACAAACTGCCGCTGTGCCAGGTGCCCCAACCCCTCCACCCTAGGTCCCTTCCGGAGCAGGGCACCCCCAGGCCTACGGGCAGCTCGCCCTCATCTCTCTCCCTACTCCAGACTGTGCCAAGGCCTGCCTGGGCTGCATGGGGGCGGGACCTGGCCGCTGTAAGAAGTGTAGCCCTGGCTACCAGCAGGTGGGCTCCAAGTGTCTCGGTGAGTGTCCTGCCACCCAGGAGCGCCTCGCCCACCATGAATTGACGGGCTGGACTGTGGACGGGGTGTGGGAAGGAAGGGTGGAATGTTGCCTGGGCCAGGGCAGAGGGGTGTCAGGGTGTGAGTGAGATGGGACCCTGGTGGTCAGGGCTCTGAGCCCTCCTTGCCCTCCCTCAAGATGTGGACGAGTGTGAGACGGCGGTATGTCCAGGAGAGAACCAACAATGTGAGAACACCGAGGGCAGTTACCGTTGCGTCTGTGCCGATGGCTACAAACAGATGGAGGGCATCTGTGTGAAGGAGCAGATCCCAGGTGAGCCCTAGGAACCTGGGGAGGGGAGTTCCTCATACAGGGGGAGGGTTGGCAAGCCCCTTGTCTAGGCAGCTGTGGACCTTCCCTTCCCCACCCTTTCACCAGGCTGCCCTAGCACAAGAACCCCCCCTCCCAGGCTGGCTTTCGGTGGCCTCACCCTTCCCAGGGTAGAAAGGAAATCTGACTTGGCATCAAATCATTCTGCCTCCCCAACCCTCTTTCCCCGTCTATCCTTGCCTTGCTGCTGAGGGCTGTTGTAGGCCGTGGGTGTGATGAGACGAAGGACAATCACAGTGATGGTGATAGGGACCACTTCCATGTTTTCGAACTGTGTGTCACATGCTGTTCCAGGCATGTTGTACATATTGACTGATTTCACCCCTAAAATAGGGTGTGATAGGTCCTATCCTCATCCCCACTCTGCATCGTGGAAACGGACACAGAGAGATGAAACAGCACACCCAGGGCCCCATGGTAAGCAGGTGGCAGAGCTGGGTGTCACATCCAGGTGCTCTGACTCGAGCTGGGCTTGTACACATGCTCTGACGTGACAGTCTCACATGGCCTCGGGCAAACCTCTCTGCACCTCAGTTTTCCATTTAGTGAAACACGGATGATAACTGCCCATCTGGGAGTTGTTCTCAGTGGTGAATGACGCCGTGTGCTGGCATGCCCAGCGGGCATGTATGTGGCAGTGACGCTCAGGCATGTAGGAGGCTCCAGAAAGAGGAAATGAGTGACAGGCGCTTCTCTTGCTCAGAGTCAGCGGGCTTCTTCTCGGAGATGACGGAGGACGAGCTGGTGGTGCTGCAGCAGATGTTCTTTGGTGTCATCATCTGCGCGCTGGCCACGCTGGCCGCCAAGGGCGACTTGGTCTTTACCGCCATCTTCATCGGAGCTGTGGCAGCCATGACTGGCTACTGGTTGTCAGAGCGCAGTGACCGTGTGCTGGAGGGCTTCATCAAGGGCAGATAATCGCTGCCACACCTGCATCATCTCCCGCCCAGGCTGCCCCTGAGGTCGGGGCTCTCCCATCTGGACACTTGAGGCACTTGCTTTATTTTTGAGAGTGGGGTAAGCACCCCCTCTGCACTTTATAGAGCAGCCCAGACACTAGGCCCCTGGGGTGAAAAAGTAGCCCCAAGGGTAGGTGCCTTGAGATCTTGACCTTGGGGCACTGGGCCAGCTTCACAATGTGTGAAATTTTTTTAAACAGTATCTCCTCGTTGTGGCTGCTGGTGAGCTTTGGCCCTTGCCCAGAGTGAGGTTGGGGGAAGGTGTCCCTGCAGGGGTGGGCCCTTCACAGCCCCCTCCTGCCAGCTGCATGCTGCCAGCTCCTGTTCTGTACTCACCCCCCTGCCCCTCAGCCACTGATTTATTTATTCATCTCAGGAAATAAAGAAAGGTCTTAGAAAATGGAGAAGCTTGTCTTCCTACCTGTTCCCACCTGCCATGGGTTGGCTTAAACTACTGAGAGCCCTCCACCCTTGGGGAAGTTTCCTAAAACCCTGGGAAACTGAGGGCTCTCTTGATGGGAGGAGTAGAGGGAAGGCAAAGGAGAGCCTTGGCCCTGAAATATGTTAAGAGAAGGGGGATGGTGTAACCAAGCTTAGGAATGAAACTTTCTCAGTTCAGTACTACCTATCATTTGCCAAAGGACCCTGACCAATGACTCTTCTGTAAAATGGGCATGATAATGCTTCCCATCTAGGCTTAATGTGAGAAATAAGGTGATGTAAAGAGCTGAAAGTGTACAGCAGATAGATGTCCCATGAAACATTGGTAGCCATTATTTCTGAAGCCTCCCGGGGGCCTCCCTGGCGGAGCCAGTGCAGGGGACACGGGCTCGATTCCTGGTCCGGGGAGATTCCGTGTGCCAGCAGGCAGCTAAGCCCATTCGCCACAACTACTGAAGCCCCCGTGACCTTGAGCCATAGCTGGTTGGTCCACAACCGAAGTAGCTCTCCCTGGCCACTGGCTAAGACTAGAGAAAACCCACACACAGCAAGGAAGACCCGATGCAGACCAAAAAACAAAAAAGCCTTGGGAAGTTGAGTGCCCTTTCCTTTGAATTCCTCCCTTCCACTGTACACACAGGACTTGGAATTACTAGGTGGGTGGGTGAAGGGGGCCATCTCCTCTAAACAGGATCCTGGCGAGGGCAGAAGGAGGCATGAGCCAAGTCCTAAGGGTTTATTTCTTTGGCACAAAGAGGACAGTCTGGACAAGCAAGACTCATCTCCACCCTGGGGAATCTGGAGGGGATGTTTCGGGCACCTGCACCCTGTTCCCCATTCTCAAATCCGTGCATGTCCACCCTGTATTCCGCATAAGTCTCGGCCTCTGTGCAAAATACCCGCTGAAAAAAATAGAGATATTTTAAAAAACAAAAATCCTGGGCTGGGGGTGGGTTCATGTCTGGCTGTCTCCGGAGGTTGCATTCAGTTGGAGGCCCAGGAATACTCCTGGAATGTCTTTCAAATGCTCAGAGTCCCAGAAGGTCTGCTGCGCTCGGGGCCCCGGTCCTGAGTTTCTGGACCTCTCAGAGCTCGATGGTGTCACTGGAGGCGCTGCGTGAGTCTCCCGTCTTGCAGCGAGGCTGGACTCCATTCTGGGGCTCCCCAGGCCGCGCGGGAGTCGGGGCGGGAGCTGGGGTAGACAGTAGCTGCACTGTGCTGGGCAGCTCATCCAGGGGCAGACTGTCCACCGACGACAGCCCGTGGCGCCACGGGTTCCAGCTGATCTTGAGCGAGCCCCGGGAGAAGCTGTCCACGGAGCTGCCGGTAGCCGCCGCGTCAGCTTCGTCCACCACGTGTGGCGGGACCGGGCCGCGCACGCGCACATCGCTGAGCGACCGGCAGCGGCCTCGGAGGAGCGAAGAGCCCAAGCCGTCGAGCTCGGCGTCGGGGTGGCTGCCCCGGCGCGACCGCAGCGCGCCCCCGGGCGGCGGGGAGGCCAGGCAGCGGAGGCCGCAGCGTCGGAAGACGCTGTCTTGGACCAAGTGCTCTCGGAAGAGCGCGGCATCGATGCTGCGGCTCAGGTTGATGGGTGATGGCGGCCGCAGGTCCAGCTCGCTTATTGATGGCGCCGGCCCCACGCTGCTGCGGGACAGTCCGGGGCCACCCTGGGGACCGCGGCTCAGCGACGCAGCCGAACCCCAGGCGCCGGAGCTGGGCGTGGCTGGAGGCCCACCCTCCGCTGGATTGCGGATAAGGCTCTTGCTGATGTCCAGGGTACCTGCGCTGACGCCACTGGGCCCCGCATAGCAGTTGTTGGGCCGCTCCGGCACCTCGCTCTTGCTAGAGGGCGTGGGGCACGCCAGGCGCAGCAGCTTAGCCCAGCAAGCGTGCTCTGTGGGCGGCCTGGGCCGCGCGGCGGCCAGAGCGGCCAGCGCCAGGGTGAGTGCCCATGTCAGCTCTAGCAGGCGCAGCCAGAAATGGACGCCCCACCAAGCCCACGAGAAGCGGCCCACCCGGCCCGGGCCCGGGTACAGCCAGAGCGCCGCCGCCAACTGCAAGCCGCTGGCCAGCAGCCCCAGCGCGCCGGCCACGGCCAGCAGCCTCGGGCCCGGGCTGGCATCCCAGCCCCTCGGCCCATCCAACAGGCGGCGACGGCACAGACAGAGAGTGCCCAGAGCCACGGCCGCGCCCCAGGCGCACGATAAGCCCTGGGCCAGGAGGTTGAGCGCAGGCCTCACCGACAGCAGGTCTGCGGCGAGCAGCCCCAAGCCGTGCGCCAACGCTAGTGCTCCCAGGAGGAGTGGGTTCTGCAGCTGCTGTGGCAGCCCCGCGCCCAGGCCCAGCAAGGTCAGGGCCGCCAGCGCGGTGAGCAGCAAGGGGAAGGGCAGATTGTAGAGCACCAGGCCGGCGCGTAAACCCAGCCGTGCCTGCGAGCCATACGGGTCGGTGAGCATGTAGGCGGATCGCAGCCCCGCCGCTACCAGCACCAGCACCGCTGCTACCAGCGCCAGCCGGGGCCCAGCAGGGGCAGCTGCCAGTGAGGCCAGTGCCAACAATGCGGGCAGCAGGAAGAGCACCCCCACCCCGTAAACGTGCAGCTCCCAGGAAAAACTCAGCACCCGTCGCAGGGGACCCCAGCGCAGAGGGGGTGCCGTGGCGTTGGCTGGGGGGCTGGAGGCAGGGACTGATGCCACGGAGCTGGCTGAGGGCTCCGGAGGGGGTGGCTGGCCCAGGGCGCGCTGCGTGGTGACCCGAATGAGGCCCCGGCGAGACGTCGAGGGGGCCTGGACAGGGGGTGCTGGGGGATGGCTTTGGGGGCGCCCCGGCCACTCCTCGGCTTCATCTGCAATAATAACAATATTAAAATAGCCCTTTGAAAAGTGCTTTTGATTTCCCATCATGCTCCGGTGTGGTGAACAAGTTATATAACTTTGCCAAGCACATCTGTAAAATGGGGATGGTAACAGCACCCCCCTCCTTGGGTTGCGGTGAGAATTAAACGTTTAGCATAGTCCCCAACACCCACTAAGGGTTAAATGGATGTGTCCTGCCATTTTTATTGAGATATCAGCAGTTCTCCTTAGGGGCTGCATATCAGAATCACCTGGAGATCAACTCAATCAGAATTCCTCTTGCTGGGGCCTGTGCTTTGGAATTTTTTCAAAGCTCCTCCAGTGAATTGTGGGAGTTGGAGAATCCCTTGCACTAAACAAACCCATGTTAATTTAATTTAAGACTTTTCTAGTCACCAGAGTGCAAATGACTTCTCCCAGAGTACCCAGTGAGTAGTAGTTTATTATCCTAAGTTGTTTGAAGTTGTTGGTCAGTTCCTTTAAGGAGGCATTCATCCCCATTCATTCCCCACCCCTCCCCTGTATGCTTCACACAGGTTCTTTTATTCCAGAGTACCCACTCTCGCCAACCCCCCAGCCATGCCCTCACCTGGCTTCAGGGATCCCACAGGGCTCTCTGTTCGGTTTGCAGTTGGGCCAAGGTCCAAGGGGCCAGGGATGAGGGACTTGGGGGTACCTGGGGCCTCCACTGCACCTCTCACCCGCTGAGGAGAGATGGGATCTGCTCCATTAATTGCTGCCAACTCTGAAATAAAAAAAGCAGTCATCGCTTTGCCTGACCCTCTAGCATTCCCCCAAATCTAATCCTCCAGGAGAGAGGCATGATCACCCTCATTTGCCAGAATGAGGTAAATGGGACCCAGAGGGACCAGAGGTCACACAGAAATGGGGACATCCAGCCGCCCTGGAACACTGTCCCTCCCAGCCCTGATCAGCACCCTCACTTTGATACCTACCTGGTTTGGGCTGCCCATCAGAAGTCTCTGAGGCTGGGAGATCTGACGGCTGGGGTCCTGGTGAGCCCCTGACATCAGGGAGGTGAGCCTCTTTGGGGGAGGGACTTGAAAAACTGACCTCCCAGGCCTCCCCACCTCCAGCCGTCTTGGGCAGCTCCATGGGCTGCTCCTCAGCAGGAGGAAGGCTTCTGGCCAGTGCCAGGTCTGGCTGGGACTCAGGCTCCTGAGAGGATGCCCCCTCAGCTGGTGATACTGAGCCAGTATCAGGGGCTGCTGGACCCTGCTGGGTGGAAAGGGGGCCTTGAGCTGCCTCCTGGAAGTCCTCCTCACCCCCACCCTGTTCTTCCAGCTCTGGCCTCGCCACAATACCCGGGTGGGGCACAAGAGTTGGGGAAGGGCCCCTGTGGTCCCAGGGAAATGTCTCCGAGACCCTGGTCTTGCCTTTGGCCAGTAGACCCTCATCGCTAGGTGGTAGCTGTCCCACTTCGCCTCTGGGTTCCGCCGATGTGGGAGGAACTGTGACTAGCCCGAGTTGGAGTCTGGGAGTCGTGGGGAAGAAAGGGAGGTGAGGGGGCCCCACTGGATAGGGGACTGGTGCTTCTTGCTCCATAGGCTCCTGTGAGTCAGGAGGTCCTGTCCAGCCCTGAGAAATTGGCCCTTGAGCCACCTGGAGGTCATCGGTCACTGGGAGTCCTTCTCTCTGAGCCCCATGGGCTGCTTTAGGTCCATGCAGGGCTGGGCCAAGGGCGTCTTCGGGCCTCTCTGGCATCTTCTCAGCAGGGACCTGGGGGACACTGGCATTCCAGGGGCTCTCGTCTAGGGGCTTCTCCCAGAAGAAGTCGAAGGCCCGACGCTCCGTGTCAAGAAGGCCCTTTTCGTGGGCTCCAGGGGTCAAGTGTGGTTCTGAGTCTTCAAGGGGTCTGGGAAGGCCCCGGCCCAGGGCAGGGCTGGTCCCCAGGGACAGCAAGGGCAACAGCAGCAGGAGGCCATCCACACAGCCCCAGGGGCTGGGGGCCATGCTCCACGCTGATGCCTGGGCCTTGAGCCCTCCGCTTCCCGTCCTCACCGGATGAGCCTGAAAAAAGGAGAGGGGGATGGCGCACGAGAGGGTGGTCTTCCACGGCTACCCACCGGGGGCTGGTGGGAAAGAAAGAAGCAGCTTCCTCTCTACCCATTCCTTCCTGTTCAGCCTCTGCATGCTACCCAGAGTCCTTTAACACTACCTCTCTGGTCATGCCACTTGCCATAATTCAGAACCTTCAATGGTTCCCCATTGCCCTCAGGAGAGAATATAAGGTCCTCTCCTGGCCTCCCAAGGCCACACCAGGCTGCTCACCTATCCCTCAGCACCCACAGAACTGCCTGACACTCCACGCCTTCGATACTGCTCTTCCCTCAGGCTGGAATGCCATCTCCCTTCTCCTTCACTTGCTGAAATCCTTTATATATATAAATATAAATATAAATATAAATAAATAAATAAATATATATATATATATTTTAATCCTATTCTTGAAGGCCCAGCTCAAAAATTACAGAAGTGGAGAGGGAGAGGAATATGCCCCTGCCTTTGAGGAGGGACCTGGGTTTGAATCCCAGCTTCACCAGTTTCTGGGTGACTGACTTTTCCCCTCCACATCATGGTTTTCCTATCCGTAAAATGGGTGTAATAATAGTACCTAACTCCAAGGGCTTCTTATAAGACATAACAAAACACATGATGGGCCAGGCGCATAAACGGAGCTGAATAAGCATTAGAGCCCTCTGACTTTTCCTTTTGCCCAGAAAGCTTTCTTTCTCACCAACCCTCTAACCATGTCAACAAATAATTGGAGCACATACTGTGTGCCAAGCCTGGGGGATAAAGCAGTGAACAAGACTGGCAAGATCTCTGCCCGCATGGAGCTGGTGTTCTAGGTAAAAGACAATGAATACTTTTAAAAAAGATGGGCTGTGGAGAACATAAAACAGGGGTAAGAAATAGAAGAATGGGGGACGATTTTACACAGGAGTGCAAGAAAGGCCACTCAGGTGACATTTGAGCTAAATACAGAATGGGAAGGAGTCACCCATTAGATGATATCCAGGAAAAGCATTTGCTGGAGGAAACAGCAAGTGCAAAGGCCCTTCGGCAGGCAGAGGGAGCAGATGCAGGAGAAAGGAGCAGAGGGAGATAAAGTCAGGGAGGCAGGGCTTTCTCAAAACCCACAAAAAGGCACCTGGACTTTATTCCCACCCGGGAAGCCAAGGGAGATGACAAGCAGAGAAGTTACAAGGGAGATCTGAGAAGTCTTTTAAAAGGGGGGGGGGGGAGAGGCCAGTACAGAAATCCAGGTAGGATATGACAGTGGCTTGTTTCAGCTTGAGTATTTCTTTCCCTGACACCTTCTCCACCCCTTCCCATCACACCGGTCACATAGCATAGTAACCTCTGTCTCCCCCACCCTCCTGGGGCTTCTCAAGGGCTGTGTCTTTTATTTCTTGTCTCCAGTCACTGCATATGCCTAGCCCAAGTATATTCCCTTACAGTTCCCCTTCCTGAGAGTCCCTAATGTAGGCGGGAGGCAGGAAGGAACCCCACAGCCAGCAGAGGGGGACAGTGCCTGGGTGAGTTTAAGCGCAGAGACCCTGTTGATTCCTCTCTGGGGGCCAGTTGTGCTCAAAGCTCCCAAGTTCCTAATACTTGGTGGCTTGCAGACACCTTGAGAAGCTGAAGAAAATGCCAGGTGGCCTCCCCAGGGAAATGTCCAGGTTCACCAAAGCTTGTGGGTAATTTTAGGGGGAATCAAAGATCGCTTAAACCCATCCCCCAAACTGAGTTTAGTCTCTGCCTCGTTAGTTCATTGCTCAAACCTGGCCCAGGCTAGGTGCTGGGGACCCCAAGAGAAGGCTCAGTTCCAGGGTCCAGAGTGGGGTCGAGCTGAGGGGGAAGAACTGGAAGGCCACGGACACAGGCGCTGGTTAATAACAGTTCTCCTTTGTCGAGCTCGTCCCCACTTAGGCTTCTGTGCTAAGCTTAGCTGCATGTCCCCGATTTCATCCACCCCTCCCGGTACAAGCAGGTGTGGGTATATCCATTCATAGGGGAAAAAAGCAAGGTTCAGAGAGGCTGAGCAACTCAGCCAAGGTCACACAGGCTGCCAATGGCTATAGCAGGGGCTGTGGAACCCGCACTGGCTCAGTTTACACGGGGGGTCCGAGAAGGTTTTGCAGAGGAGGAGGCAATAGAGTTGGGCCTTCAAGGATAAACATATGCCATCTGCTCACCACCCCCGATCCAAGAGATGTAGTCATCTCCGGATGAGCAGGGGGCTGCCCAGATCTGGGTTCCAACTGCTGAAGAGATTTTTTTTTTTTTTCCTTTTTTTAAGTGGGGAGGGTGTTCTCCCTACCCCGGGGACTGGGGAGAGGCCGTCCTGGGGGGAGGGTGCCGCCGGCCGCAGGGCAGCCTCAGGAGCCGGTCCATCTCGGGTTACCTCTCCTTTTCCTTCATCTCCTCTCCCCTGGCTCCGCGCCTTCCCGCAGTGTCCTGGGTGGGGGTAGGCGCTAGTGCAGACCCTGCCGCTCGCACCTGAGACGGGGGCTGCAGGCCATGCTCCCTGCCGGGGCCCCTCCACTGCCCCCTCCCTAGTCCAGCTCCTCACCTGGGGGCCAAGCTGGCAGCCCCCGCGTTCACCTTGCGCCCGTCCCTGAAGCTGCTCTCCACGCCGCATCCTCCGAGATGCTCAGACTTGGCTAACAGAGCCCAGCGCTGCCGATCGGGGAGCCCGCCCACAAGAGTGCCGTCCCAGCTTAACCCTTTCCCCTTAGGGGTGGCTTCTTCTCCCAGTCCCAACCTCCCCTCTCTGAGAGAGTCTCAGGGCTAAGAAGTGAAGACAGGCCACCTCGGAAGGATGTGGAAATCACTTCAGCAGCATCCCTGAAAACAGGGCAGTCAGTCTCTGTTTGCATGCCTCCTGGGACGGGGAGCTCATTCCCTTTGTAGCTCCTTATAATACACACATACATACTAGGGACCTCCTACAGGTAAATCCTACCTACAGCGTGATGTATAGCCTTCTGCTTTTTGAAGGCACAACCACATACACATTTTAAATAGAAATGAGATCATACTGTACATATTGTTCTCTAACTCTCCTCCTTCACTTCCCAATATATCCTGGCATATTCACCATGTACATTTCTACAGATCCATCTGATTTTTTGTATTCAGCATGGAGAGTTGCAGCATATGATCAGCCTGTCATTTTTACTTAGCCAGTTTGTGAAGTCGGACATGTAGGTTGTTCCCAGCTATTTGTTAGCAAGAATAACAAGGCACCAGCACTCCCGTGCAGACATCTTTGTGCACACGCACTGGTTTGCCTATCAGATAATCTCTGCCCGAGGCATGGGTAGGTCAGTGTCTCTGCACATTTTCAGGCTGGTCTGCCAGAATGCTCCAGGTCCCTCTTTGGACAGTTCCTGATGTATTAAATGGCCACCGTAAGGCTCAGCACATTAAGGAAGATCCATAGAAGGAATACATGTGGTCATTAAATATGATGTGGGATCTTTAATGGCAAGGAGACACGTCGAGAGTAGACTTGTTTATGTATTTAAATCGCAGTCATTTGGGTTATAATATATGCTGAAATTGTCCTAATTCAAGCAACATACAAATGTTCAAAGAATACGGGAACTGTCTTACCTTTGGTCTCTCCAGCTCTGCCGCACCCCCCCCCCCCCGAGATGTACCCACTGTTAGCATCATACTGTTTTCTTTGCATCATATAAAAATATATATGCGCATGCATTTCTACAAAAATGGGATCATACTATGTGCATTATTCCATAACCTTATTTTGTTTTAAGCAGATATATGTTGGAAACATTGTGAAGGCAATACATACTAGCTCTGCCCTTTCTTTTAATTAGCTGTAAGTCTTGCATGGTGTGGATGTTCTGTCAGTTTGTCAGACAGTCCCAGTATTCCCCTACTGATGAGTAATCAGGTGATTAGCAGCTTTTTTCCCCCTAGAAACAATACAGCAATAAGCATCCTTACATACTAATATATATATTATTATGTGCTGATACTCTCATTTCTCTCAGATAACTATTTGTATGATCCCATTTTTGTTAATATCCATCAATCAGTCCACCACCTATCCTATCCCTAAATATTAGAAGGTAAACAGTGATTGATGTTGTGTGTGTGTGCTCCGTCGTGTCCGACTCTTTGCAACCCCATGGGCTGTAGCCCGCCAGGCTCCTCTGTCCATGGGATTTCCCAGGCAAGAATACTGGAGTGGGTTGCCATTTCCTTCTCCAGAGGATCTTCCCAACCCAGGAATTGAACCTGTATCTCCTGCATTGGCAGGCAGATTCTTTACCACCAGGACATGACTCAGTAACTCAGCACTCATGCAGATAGTGGTTGATATAATTTTTACCTAATTTTGCTTTTCTGTTTACCAGTGTTTTATACAACCATGTATTTCTTTTGTAATCAGAGGTAAGAATGATAATATCATTTTAAAAAGAAAGAAAGAAACTCCTTCCTAGGGTTGAGCTGAAGTATCTGTCAGTGTTTTCCTATCTTTAGCTCTCACAGAAAACCAATACTCAGGCCTTAGATGTGTCTGACATGTTATAGTGTGAAGAGTGGTCAGTCTCTAGTAGCTGGTAAACAGCGGAGCCTGAATCTAGCTTTTCTGACTCTGGGGGAGAGTTCAGGCTTCTCCCATTTCACCATATCATCCGACCAGCTTTACTATTTTTTCTTGTCGGAACCCCTTCAGGATTGTAAAGTCATCTGTTATTTCTCTAGGATTTTCTTTTCCAGGCCAAACCTTTCCAGTTCTCTAGCCTTCCCTTGAGAGACAAGGTTCTGAGAGCTCACCATGGTGACATCTCTCCTCTGTTTGCTTCTTACCAGGTCAACAATATTCTCTTTAAAGTATGACTCTTGGAACTGAGAGAATAAAACTGAATGTTCACCTCCCCTATTAATATGACCCTACCTATTAATATGCTGAAGTGATGTTTCTGGCAGCCGCATCACTTTATTCTCAATGTTGACCAGGTCTCCCCCATCTCATTGTGTGCAGCTGGTTTCTTTTTTCTTCTCTTGGACATATCCCATGGCATGTGGGGTCTTAGCTCTCCACCCAGGGATGGAACCTGTGCCGCTGCAGTAGAAGTGCACAGCCTTAACCACTGGACCACCAGGGAAATCCCCGCAGTTAATGTTTTGATCCTCACTAGAGGATTCTACATTTGTTTGTTGCTTATCTTGTTAGATCTAGCCAGTTCTGATTTTGTGGGAAATTATCTAGATCCTGATTCTATGTATAACAGATAGTGGGCATTTTTTGGCTTTGTCCAAGATCTCTCTTCTGACAGTATCCTCATGTCCTTTGAGGGGCCTCTGACTTTTCCCCTTGGGGCAGTCTTGGTGGGAGGGCAGTTCTAGGGGCCCATTATGGAAGCTGTGGGATCCAGGCCCCTCCTTTCAGTGCCTTATGGGAGAACTCAGTGATGAGTCTCCTTTGGAAATGTCAAGATTCTCTCAGCAGGTTCGGGGCTGGCTTGGTTCCTTTCCTCAGTTTCCTCCAAAGAGGGCAGGGTTTGTGTGCTTGGACCCCAATTCATGCCCCTGCAGAGTCTCACTGGCTTGGCAGTGCCCAAACCCCCAGTTCCCTCAGAATCATCAGGCTGCTGCTCCCTGGCTGCCTCTCTGGAGCCCCAATCCCACTGTGTTTCCAAACCGTGGATTGGTAGGGGCTTTGAGATTCCAGACAAAAGCAAGGAGATTATGATCCCTTTGGCCAGAACCCACGATGAAAGCTGATCCAAAGGAAAGAGGAGACTGGCTAGGGGTGGAGGTGAATGTTAAGTGGGGGGCATGGGGTGCCAGTTATAGGTGGGGAGTATTCTGGCTCTAAAAGGAGCTCCTGGCCTCATCCTGGAGAGGCTGGGACAGCAAGGATGGGTGGGGGATGATCCCAAGCATAGCATATGGGGTATGGTCAGTAGCTCTGTTTATCAAGCTCTTCGTTTGCCAGGAGCTGTGCTACACGCCTTACATGCATGATTCTTTCTAAGTCCTGACAACAACCCTATATATTATTTATTTTTCCAGTTAGGTTTTGTAAAAAATATGTGTTTATTTGTGGCTGTGCTGGGTCTTTGTTGCTGCACAGTCTTATTCTCGTGGCAGTGAGTGGGGGCGACTCTCAAGTTGTGACGCACACGCTTCTCAGTGCAGCGCCTTCTTTTGTTGCGGAGCACAGGCTCCAGGGTGCGTGAGCTTCAGCAGTTGCAGCACGTGGGCTCAGTAGTTGTGGCACACAGGCTCTGTTGCCTGGCAGCATGTGGAATCTTCCCACATCAGGGATCAAACCTGTGTCCCTTGCATTGGCAGGTAATTTCTTAATCCTGGACCACTAGGGAAGTCCCCATAACCTTATATTATTATTATTTTTAATTGGAGGGCAATTGCTTTATAATATTGCGTTGGTTTCTGCCATATCAACATGAATCAGTCATAGGCTTACATATGTCCCCTCTCTTGAACCTGCCTCCCACCCCATCCCACCCCTCTAGGTTGTTACAGAGCACCAGTTTGAGCTCCCTGAGTCATACAGCGAGTTCCCACTGGCTATCTATTTTATATATGGTAATGTATGTGTTTCCATGCTACCCTCTCAATTTGTCCCAGCTTCCCCTTCCCCCACTGTGCGCACAAGTCTGTTCTCTGCCAACAGCTTGATATATTATTATGCTTTCCATTTTACAGCCAGCAAGCTCAGGCTCAGGGAGGTTATGTAACTTGTCCAAGGTCACACAGCAAATATAAAGCTAAACCATAAGAGCCAGTGATCTTAAGAGTGATGACACTATCCTGCCCCTCTGGAAGAATCCAGAGAGGAGAGATGAAAACCGCAGGCTTTCCCGGTGGCACTTACTGTGCTAGGAGTTTGAATCTGAAAATAGGCCTCCAGTGCTCGCTTCGGCAGCACATATACTAAAATTAAAAACAGGCCTCTGACTGGGATCTCCGATGAAAGGAGAGCCAACCACCGCTTTGGGAATCTTTGAGAGCTCCTAATCCAGAGTACCTTGGAAGCTCCCAAGGAAGGGGAGAGAGAATGAAAAGGCAAAGGTGAGTGACAGCCAGGATGAAATCTCCTGCTTGGACAGGACACTTGGCTGGCATTTCTGTTCTGGCAAGTCACTATGGTGGGAAAGAGCAGAGAAACAAAAGGCAGCTTGGGAGTGGGGCTGGGGGAGACGGTGCTGTCTGGCAGACTTTGTTCACGGCCACTGTCTTAGCTCTGAGAGCAGGAACAGTTACACTCCCACATTGAGCGTCAAGGGTTCCTGGAATCTTAATTCATTCTTTCTCAGAGTTAAGCCTCCATGGATACCAGCTAAATGAACCCTATTTTAAAAAATATATATATTTATTAATAAGTCTGATGAGCCAGTACACACTGTAAAAATCAACTGTCCTTTACTTTATTCCCTCTTACTCCTAATTCTTTTCAACTCTTTCTGGTAGTTCTGATTATTTCTTTGGTTTTTAATATGTATTTTCTAATTGTCAGACCTATATTTTTTTCGGCTTTAGGTTTTACCTCCCGACTACTATAAAGGAACGTAAAGGTTTAGCTCTTATACTGCCTTCCACTTTTTCCTGTGCTGCTTTTGTTTCGATCATCAATCTGCATTTACAGTAGTCCAACCGCGAAACAAACGATCAAGCTGAATCAGGAGTGTGCTATGATTATAGCCCCTTTGCTTTTCTGGGGTAAGTGTGGCTTGGGCTGTTTACTTAATTGTCTATGCATCTGTCACTAATTCCCCACAATCTTTCCTTGAAGCAAAAAACAATCTAAAGATTTGGTCTCCCATCCCAGGTGAGAATACTTTCAAAAAGGGTTACAGACTTCGATAACAAATACGTAGTTTCTCCAACAAACTAACAGCTTGAAAAAAGCAGGGGGAAGGGAAAATGTAAGAGACTTGAGTCATAGCAGTCAAATGCCACGTGCGGGGTCCTTGTTGGGATCCTCTTCCAGACAAAGCAAGGACACAAAGGTATTGGAAGATAATTGGCTAATTTGAATATTGATTGGGCCTTAGCATGGACTAAACAATAAACCTGTTTGGACTCGGTGAATAATGGTATTATGGGTTATGTTTTATTATTTCCTCATCTGTTAGAGCTACTTACTAAAATATTTATGTGTGAGATGGTATCGTATCTGACATTTACTGTCAAAACACTCCAGGTTAAAAAAAAATGGGCTTGGAAGATACATGAAAGATTGACAAAATATTATTATTCATTATCAGTGAAGGGAGATGGGTAGGTACCTTATACTATCCTCTCCGCTCTTGTGTGTGGTTGAAATTTTTCATAGTAAAAAGTTTAAAACAAAAAAGAAGGAAGGAAAAGATTGCACAGGGTTGGCTGTGGAATTGGTGAGCTGCTTGTAGAAATATAACCTTTCACGTATTGAACACCAGCCCATTTTGTGTCTAGTACCCGGATATAGAACTCGGGTTTCTGAAGCCCGCTGACCTTCCCAGGCTCCTCCAGAGCCCGGGAGATGGGGATGGTGGGACCAGGGTGAGCACAGGGTCAGGAGGAGGGCTGCCAGGGCTGATGTAAAAGCACAGGAGAGGCTCAGGGACATGCTGGCATGCCCGACACCCCTCTGCACCCCGCATTCACAGATGTCTCTTCCATGCCCTCCTTGTACATCCTGGATAGTCTCCAAGAGCCCCTCATAGCCGTGACCTTGAGAGATCTTGATGTCAACAGCCAGGGACTTGCTCTCACTTAATAGGATATAATTCACCTATTTAAGGTGTTCTATTCAGTGGTTTTTATTATAGTCACAAGGTTGTGTAACTATCACCAGTACAAAACATTTTATCATTATCTTTTATTACTGAAGTATGGCTGACTTACAACGTGGTATTAGTTTCAGGTGTGAAGCACAGTGATTCAGTTATATACATGATTACACACGGTTGATGGCTATTTGGGTTGTTTCCACTTCGTGGTGGTTATGAATAATGCTGTGTTTGTGTACAAGTTTTTGTGTGGACATATATGTACTCATTTCTCTTGGGCTATTGTCTAGGAGTGGAATTGCTGGATCATATGGAAACTTTGTTTGAGCTTTAGAGGAACTGCCAGACTGTTTTCCACAGTGGCTGTAGATCTGGGCTGGGAAAGGAATGGATAGGATAGAAGCGGAGAGTAACAGGGTGGTGAGTGGGGAGACTGAGGCCCAGAGAGGGAAAGTGCCTTACGCACAGCCACACTGAGGCAGAGCAAGGAAAGGGGGGCTAATCATCTTGACGGCCTCAACTCCACCCCAGCAGCAAATCCCTTCCCACCAGTCCCTCCCAAAGGTTCCTGAAGTAACATCAGGACCAAGTGCATGTCTGAAGGGTGACTTAGCAGCTCTCTGCCATCTGGCCTTGCCTCATCGCATCAGGTCTTTTTTGTGTTTTTTATTCTGCTGCATTGGGACCTACTTGCAGCACATGGGATCTTTAGTTGAGGCGTGTACTGTGGCATGGGATCATATCATTTGCAGGCCTGACCAGGGATTGAAACTGGGCCCCCCTGCATTGGGAGCAGAGAGTCTTAGCCACTGGACCGCCAGGGAATTCCCAGGGGTGCTTTTCACTGCGGTTACGAATCTGGTGTCTCCGTGAGAAGACAAAATGCCTGAGAACAGAAAAAAGCAGACTTGAGAAAGCAACCAAGTCTGGATGGTATCATTTGAGGCCCCGGCTCCAGCTACACTGAAGTAACTGACCACTGGACATTTTAGTTTTTGAACCAATTTACATTCATTAAGAAAAAAAGAAAACTGCTTAACCCAGATTGAGTTCTGTCAGTTTCCACTGCAAGATTCCTCACACAGTCACCCCCCATGTCTCCCACATATAGCCACGCCCATCAGGCGCCTCAGACCCCACAGGGGAACCGCACTGGCTTCTGCCTCTGAGCACAGGTCTACCTGCTGTCCTCCAATCCAAGTCATCATCATTTTTCCGAGCTGTGTTTTGCCACTGACTGTCCATCTCTAGTCTTCCATGCAAGGTGCCTTTCATACCACCATTATCAGTAAGTAGCCATTTCAGGTTGCCCTAAATGGTTTTGGGTGCTAAGTCCAGGTTGATGGTAAAGCTCACCCAGAAGGCTGATCCAAATCAAACTCCAAGAAGCAGACATAATAAGCAGTGCTCCCTGAACTTGTGTGCTGGTTCTGAAAAGACCCTGCCAAGACAAACTTGGCTTTTCCCTTTGACTTGCTGGTGCCAAGGACATACACCCACCATGATGGGTGAGAACAGTCTCACACATTTTACCCACCCAACTTACCCCAGAGGTCTGTGCCCATGTCTGTTACTCTGGAGGGCAGCGTCAGAGCATCCATCAGATTCTCAAAGAGGTACTGTGACCCAACGAATGATTAGGAACAATTTCTCATGTGTCTCTCTTATGAGTTCCTGAGGACAAGAGTCCCATATTTTCCATTTTAGACTCTCCAGCACTGGTCCACAATACACATTCATAACTGTTGGCAGAAGGCTGTGAGTGACCCACAGAGGTAATGTTTTTACAGGCAAAGACAAGAAAACAGAATGATTTAATTTGTAGAGTCGAGCTGTTTGTTCTTGATTACAACATTCAACACGTAGATTACATTCACCTCTTGGTACCGAAAAGGCCCTCTGCCACCTTCCTGGGACAGTTAATCCAGACAGAATTCTTCCTGGGCAACCCTTACCTCTGTGTCGGCCAGCAATCGCCCTCTCTCCCTCCTTACAGCCATATGTAAGCTCTCTCTCATCCAGAATAACTTGGACACGGGGTCTTTTGTTCAGTGGAGTAGCCATGGATAGAACAGCTCTACTGATTCGACAATGGGTTTAATATATCATGAATATCAGATGAAGAGCTCACACTATTTAACTGCTGAAGTCTGCGAGGATCCCAAAGGCATTTGAGAATCTGGCAGTGTCTCAGGGTCACCAATTTTTACTTGATAGTATTAAAACAGAGAGAAGGTTTGCTAAGTCTGTCCTGACCCTGGGTATTTACTCTGAAAAAGAGCTTGAGTAAGGTTTTGACACATTTGCTTTTCATATCATTTGCAGGCACAAAATGAACAACACAGTTTCATTTTGTCTATCCATTGGTCCTAAATTTTCAACAATGAAAATGTATTATTTGTGAAAGGGAAGCTTACTAACAAAAAATTAAAGGTGAAATGCCGGGTGGATAGATTCCAAGAAAACAAGAGTTTACTGAGGTTTAAATGTCAGAATGACTGCACGTAATAATTAGGTTTAATTAACAATGCTTTTTCCATAGACTGAATTTTTGCTGTTTTTTAATATTATCACTAGCTTGAGTGTCCCCCCTTTCTCTTACTTTTATTACTAGAGTCACCAGAAGGAACATTTAAAATATTAAAAAAATAGCTGTTTCTGGGCAAGTCACCCAGCATACACTCCTCATGTTTCCTCTGGGTTCAAACAAGACGGGGAGCCTGCCTCAGATAAGAACAATCCTTGCTGCACCCCCGCCAGCTCAGGCACCCCCTTTTCATTCCAAGAGGCTCCAGCTCAAATCAAAGTTATAAGGTTAAGCGCGACTCCGAGTTCCAGACACAGCTAGCCCCTGCTTGGTCTTCAAAAAATAGAGGTCTGTAATTCCTTTTTGAACATGCCTTCGAAATGGAGGTCTTTGGCCATGAGCTCCTCTTCGACGTCATCCAGTGCCCATTGGTGATCCGTCAGTTCCAGAGCTTCCCACTCTGTCTGCAAAGGAAGAGAAACATGGGGGCAGGAAGGGAAGGGCTGTTATAGGAGCAGTGCTGATGTGCTCCGGCCTGGAGCGGGATCGAGCTCTGCACACGTGACCCTCACTCAGGCCTATGAGGCAGCTCCTGCGGCGCCCTCACCCTCCCGCGCCCCTAAGTTACAGACAAGCGACTAGGCTAAGAAAGAAACAATCTGTTCAGGTCTCTGGAGCTGGCAACTCACTACATTTCCCAAGTATTCTATTAATGTCGACTACTTTTGCCTTTAATTGGTAGGTCTTTAAAAAAATGCTCTACGCAACTTAATGTGCAATATAAATGTTAGCTCACAGGTATGGGTTTTAAAAAATAATAAGTTACACAACCCATCCCTTCAATGTGTGCAACTCAGTGGCTTTTAGTATATTCATAAGGATGTGCAACCATCACTACCATGTAGCTCCAGAACACTTCTGTCATGGCAAACACACTCTGTATCAAACAGCAGACACTCCCATTATCCCTCCCCCAAGCCCTGGCAACTACTACTTCATTTGCTGAATCTTGTCATCTTTTCTGGATGCAGTATGTGGCCTTTTGTCACTGGTTTCTTTCACTTAACATTAAAAAAACTTTTATTTTGTTGACGTATACTTGATCTACAGTATGGTCTTGGTTTCTGCCACACTGCAAAGTGATTCAGTTATACATATACATTTAGTTTTCTTTCATCCTTTTCCATTAAGAGTTACTGCAGGGTATTGGTTATAGTTCCCTTCTCTCAGCATGTTTTTAAGGCTCCTCTCTGTTGTGGCATGATTCAGCACTTCATTCTTTTTTATGGCTAATATTCCACTGCATACATTCCATTGTCTAGACACTGCATTATCTGTTCATCAGATGATGGAGATTTGGATTGTTTCTAGTTTTCACTATTATCAGTAGTATTCTGAACATTCTTGTACTCAGTTTTTGTGTGAAAATATGTTTTCAGTTCTCTTGAGTGTTTGAGAGTAGAATTGCTGGGTCATACGATAAGTGTGTTTAATTTTTTGAAGAAAGGCTAACAACTGCGTTCCAAAGCAGCTGGACAATCACCAGCATGTACGAGGGTTCCAATGTCTCTACATCCTCGTCAACACTCGTTATTGTCCATCTTTTTTATTATAACCATATGAGTGAGTGTGAATTGATATCTCACTGAAGTTTTGATTTGCAAAACCCCCGATGACTATTGATGTTGGGTATCTTTTCATGTGCTTAGCTTACTGCATATCTGCGTCTTCTTTGGAGAAGTGAGTATTCATATCCTTTGCCAACTTTTTACTGGATCATGTTTTTATTGTCGAGTTCTAAGAGTTCTTTATTCTGAATCCTGGACCCTTACCAGATATATGATTTTCAGATGCTTTCTCCAATTCTATGGGTTGGCGTTTCACTTTGTTAATAGTGTCTTATGAAGCACAGTTTTCATTTTGACAAAGTTCCACTTAGCTATTTTTCCTTTTGTTGCTTATACTTTTGACATCATATCCAAGAAATCACTGCCTAATCTAAGGTCACAAACATTTACACCTATGTTTTCTTTTACGAGCGTTCTAGTTTTAGCTCTCATATTTAGGTCTTTGACCCATTTAAAAACTTTTATTCAAAACGTTTTTTATTGTGGTAAATATTAATATACATATGACACAAAATCTGCCATTTGTAACCACTGTTAAGTATACAATTTGGTGGCAGTTTTTAGGTTCACAATGTTGTGTAACCATCACCACTAACTTTTTCTAAATTTTTCATCCCCTGAAACAGAAACTCTGTACACAATAAACAGCAAAACTATTCTTTCCCTCACTGAACTTTTTTGGCACCTTTCTCAAAAATCATTTGATCTACATATATGAGTTTTATTTCTGAACTCTCAATTCTTTAACAACAAAACTTTTTTTATTTATTGGCTGCACTGCACAGCATATGGGATCTTAGTCCCCTGGTCAGGGATCAAACCTGCGCCTCCTCCACTGGAAGCACAGAGAGTCTTAACCACTGGACCGTCAGGGAAGGCCCTGCTGAATGAAGTATCAGTTCTGTTCCACTGATCTGCGTGTCTGTCCATACGCAGTCCCACACAGTCTTGATTACTATAGCTCAGAAGTAGGTTTTCAGATCAGGAAGTCTTGAGCCTTCCAACTCTGTTCTTATTCAACACTGTTTCGCCTATTCTGAAGCCCTTTCACTTCCGTATTATCTTCTGGATCAGACTGCCAATTTGCGCAAGAAAAGCTGGTGGCATTTTGAGTCTGTAGATCAACAGATCAAGGAGTACTGCCATCTTGATAACAGTAAGTCAAAATAATATGTACATGGATATATTTGCATTTATTTAGGGCTTCTTTAGTTTCTTTCAGCAATATTTCACAGTTTTCATGGTACAAATCTTGCTGTTTTGTTAAATTTATTCTTATCCTTTTTGATACTATTATAAATGGAATGATTTTCTTAATTTCTGTTTTTCAGATTCTTTATTACCAGTGTGTAGAGCTATGACTCATTTCTGAAAACCTGGCTGAATGTATTACATGTAATAGCTTTTTTGTGGATTCCTTTTAGGATATTCTATATAAAAGACCACATTACTTGCAAACAAAGACAGTTTTACTTCTAAAACTTTTTTTTTTAAATTTTGGCTGCACTGTGTCTTCACTGCGACCCATGGGCCGCTCTAGTTGCAGCATGTGGGCTTAGCTGCCCTGTGGGATCCTAGTTCCCTAACCAGGGATCGAACCCAAGTCCCCTGCACTGGAAGGCAGATTCCTAACCACTGGACCACCAGGAAGGTCCCTACTTCTTCCTTTCTAATCTAGATGCTTTTTATTTCTTTTTCTCGCCTAACTGCCCTGGCTAGAACATCTAGAATAATGTTGAATAGAAGTGGTCATAGTGGACATCTTTTGTCTTGTTCTACCCTTAGGGGCAAAGCTTCCAGTATAAATATGCTAACTGTGGGTCTTTCATAGGTATCTTTCATCAAGATGAGCACATTCCTCTCTATTTCTAGTTTTCATCATGAAAAATTAGTGAGATTTTGCTGTGTAAAATTTTATTGGATTTTACAAATTCAAGAATCATTGTGTGAAAGGCTCAAATAATTTAAGATTTTTTTGGGGGGGGCAAGCCACATGGCCTGTGGGATCTTAGGTCCTCCACCAGGGATTGAACCTGGGTCCCCGGCAGTTAAAAGAGTGTGGAGTTCTAACCACTAGACTGCCAAGGTATCCCAATTTAGATTTTACTGAATGAAATTTATATTAGGGTCCAAAAAAATTCAAAATATTCCAAATGTCTACCTGGCATCTCTGATTGGGCTATTTTTATAACTTCATTTACACTATGGATTAAATTGAGTGAGCATTTAAAAACCACCAAAAGTACCAAGAATCTCTAACTTACTTATCAGATGATTCTGTCTCTGGAATAAGAGACATGTAAATGAAAACACATTTTTGCTGAACTTAAAATGATGGAACCATAGATATACCACACTCACTTAAGGGAATTCATCTTTAAAAGTAACTCTGGTAACACCTCTGAGCTTCAGTGAAGCTGGGGAGAGAAGTGAGTGTACCTTAAAAGCTTTGTTGGTGTCTGCGGGCATGGCCATGGCTGCGCCAGTCATCTGCTCCTGCATCATCCGTGACTGGTCAGCAGCTGCAGAGTAAGACACACCCCAGTGAGTGCCAGGGCACAGCAGGCACCCAGGACCCCCAGGGAAGAATGATTCTCACACAGCACTTACAGATGCTTGGCAGTGGGTTAGAGGACCATGGGACAGTTCACTGACTGGCCTTGTCACACACTTTGCGAAAGTCCCTTTACCTCTTGCAAAAAATGGATGTGATAACAGCAGGAGAAAGAAGATTAACTAAAAGCTCTAAACTTTATTTCAAATTTAAATAACAGGAGCAATAGCTATGAGTTACTGAGCAACACCAACATGCCAGGTACTTCACTAAGTGCTCCATGTATCTACCTTATCTACTCCTCACAACAAACCCAGAAGTCAGCTATTAAGGTCCCTATTTTACAGGTAGGCAAACAGAGGACTGGTGTGGTTCAGTAACTTGCCCAGGGTCCCAGCTATTTAAGTAAGAGAGCCAGGACTGGTACTGGTCTCTAGTCAATGGGCGAACTGATCAAGCCAGCCTTCTCTCAGCTTCAGGCTTACATTGCTGGTGCTGGATCCCTCATAGGAGGGTATCAGACTCTGCATAACTAAATACTGTCCCCATGATTAATGAGGAGAATTCAGATCTTCAGTCTGACCTTGGGATGTTTAAGACTCTTTCAGAGTACCTCAGATACTTAGGAATAAGTTTAGGGAATGAAGCACTATATTTCACTCTGTTCAATACAGCACAGCCTGCATAATCACTCTGGCCCTGATATGAACGACTCAGCTATTGAAGTAACTGCCTCTTACCATTATCTTGGCCCAAAATCAGAGAGTAGATGCTTCGAAGCCCAAAGACGTTGAGGAAATACCAGGATGCAGAACTCACCCTAGGAAGCAAAAGTTAAATAATGCAGGTAGTTATTTCAGAATAAACTAGTTTATACATTTCTCCCACCCAAAGTTGTTCAGAGTATGTAAAAGGAATCTCCTGGGGTCAGCCAATAGTCATCCAGAGCACAGCCAAAGAAGAAACACACGTTGTGAAGGCCATGTTACAAATATTAATAGTTATAGCTCTCTGCAGGCGAACAGCTGAGCTTTGTGGACAGACTTGGGTCAAACCTCGATCCTTCCACTCACTTCAGAGATGTTGCCATGAGGGTAAAATGAGGTAATATATGGAGGTTAACGGCTCCTTCTTTGGCATTCAGTAGCAGGAACTGAACTCACACCTGGCGGGCTTCATTTTATCAGGGAATACAAGTTTTGTTTAATTATCCTGCTTACATAGTGGGTTTTCAAACCATTTATTATTTGTAATTATGACAACAACACACACTTGTTATTGATGTGTATAATACATGCAAATAATACTGAAGTATGTAAGATATAAATTCAAAGAGGCTGCCTGTCCTGAATCCCATTTTCTAAAGAAACCACAAGTGTCAGCAGGCTTCATGTTGAAGACTGTAGTGATTGGAAAAGCCATTTCAAGTTTTGAACTATATCCTACAGTTCTCCTTAGGTTAGGTTTCCCACCTTGCCCCAGTGAAGTTAATATGCTTGCATATAATAAAAAACTAAAACGAGTGTCAGAAATGATACAGAGGGAAAGGACCCACACTTTATTCTAATACTTGGGTCACACTTATCTGTACATAATCCTTCAGATTGGTAAGCTAGTTCATGTGTGGTTCCAGGCTCCTTTGTCTACACAAGCATGTCAGAAACGTACTTGTCCAGGTGCTGAGAAAAGATAAAACAGCTTTTCCCCTCCCCATGAAGTTTGTGTTTAGCCCACAGGAGACTGGAAGGTCCAAGCTGAACAGTCGTGCTACTTGTAGTAAGTTTAGGTTTCCTCCTCTGGGGGAAGCGTGCACGGCCAAGACTCCCAGCGCCGGGTCTATCGTGTCCCTCCCAAACAACCACAGGCTGCTCCAACTGGGGAGTCGAGTCAGTCATGACCAGCAGTGGTGACCCCCACTGCCCATTCTCCTCTTCCTACTGTCTGGCTATTTTATTTTATTCTAGCCTACTCAATTTTATTTTGGCTCCGCTGGGTCTTTGTTGTGGTGTGCTGGCCTAGTTGCCCTGCCGCACATGGGAACCTAGTTCCCTGACAAGGGACTGAACCCGTGACCCCTGCATTGGAAGGTGGACTCTTAATCACTGGACCACTAAGGAAGTCCCTGTCTGGTTTCCTTAGATGCTAGTCTCTGGGAAGCCAGACAAAATAACCTTGGACAGACCACATAAAGAAGCACTACTGTGTTCCAGAGGCTGCAGCAATGTCCTAAGAGCTCTTCATACTTGGGGTTTTATTACTCGGATATAAAAAACAGAACAGTAAATAAGACAGACGTGCTGGATTTGGACAGACTTGGGGTCAAATCTCAATGGCTCCACTTCATAGGGTTGCTACGAGAATAAAGTAATATATGGAATGTATCTAGCACAGTGACTGGTACCAGTGAAAAGAATTAATGTTGTTTTTGGAAGTAATGTATTTTGAAACAAAAAATACCAACATCCACTTCCATAAGCTCCAGGGCATTTCTTATTAAAAAGTCTGCTTTGGTCAGAGTTCTTGTCTTTAACTTTTTTGGGGTGGACACATCTACTTTTTTGAGCTCCTGAGACCCAAGAAGCTAGGGGAAAGAGCTTGATACATTCTCTCCTTTTGCAAGAAAACTCATGTAAAAGTTACCATAATCTGTGGCATTCTGAGTGGAGTTTCAGTGGGAAAAACTCAAAAAACCTATTCCAGTGAAGCAGGCAAACTGGAAATCCTGTTGTTTAAGAGATCCCTGTTTTAGATTTTGGTTGGTGTTTTTACTCAACAGAAGAAAGTCCTTACCAGGAGGCATCTAACGTAAGTAGTTCAATTCCTTGCTGTAGCATAGGCTTAAAACGGAGGGTCAGTGGAAATGGGACCTTGGCTGCAGAAAAGAAAGAAAAAGTTCAGAACCATGCCCAGCTTCCTCTGGAAAACAGTGTAATAAGTGTGATGCACAGATTTCCCTGAGGAGATGGGAACTCTGTACCATACAGTGTTTAGAAACTTATTTCCACAAAGAGGCTTATGCCACTTTCTGAAGAATTAACACTCAAAAGTCACTCTATTCTAGTTCTTTGAACAACACCAGATTCTCTAGTGCTTAAGAAGTAGGGGCTCAAACTGAGCTGTGCCCATCTGTTAAACCCAAAGTGGAATATATATGCACAAAGAACTACATTACTGAGACACCAAGTTCATTCAAATCAAAGCGGCTCACAAACAAATTGACAAACAACTGACCCCAACACCTCAAAAATGAAGTCAAGACAGAAACAGGCTTCCCGTCCTCCTACTCACTAGGACACAGAACTAGATTTGGGGATACAAATTAGTAAGCCGCTCGCTCGAGTCCCTTAGTAAAAGAGCATCCCTGTCATGACTGCATGGACGCTTTGGTAAGAGCCGTGGAACTAGAGCATGATTGGTTTTTTTGTTCAAGAGCTGTTACCAGTTTCCACTCGAGAACACAGGACCCGGGACAGTACTCTGTCAGCAGCACCTGGATTTCTGAGTAGGGTCATGGGAAAGGGTCAAAGATGAAGCAAACCTGAAGTCTTCTAAGTCTGTAACTTACTTGTGACAAAGCCTGAAAACGTCATGTTGATCCATCCACCAATAAGAATCATAGGCAGGACGTTGGTGACGTTGCCTTTCATCATGTCTGTGAGCATGGTGGGATCTAAGACAGAAAAACAAGCAACCAAGAGCTGTTACCATAAGGCAAGGATTTATTCCTTGCTTTCTGTAACTCTTTAATTTACTTGATAAAATTAACACAAGTAATACAAGTTCACTGTAAAAAATTCAAACAACATAGAAACACAGGATGTGGACAGTTCCTCTGCCTACTGTCTAAACACTTTTAACTGCTGTCTATTCTTCTATCTTTATATGTCAATATAAACATACATATATACCTATACATGTATATACACACAATGGTTTCTTTCTGTATATATACATGAAGGGATACTATGCTTACTATTCTGCTTTCTAATTAAAAACATTAACATATTGTGATATAGTATGTTTCCATATTGGTGTATATGGCTCATTATTTTTAATGTCTGCACAGGCGTCCACTGTGGTCACACTCATCACTTCTGGCTAGATCTATAGATTATTGGCCAAAAAAAAAAAAAAAGTTGCGAACAACTGCCTTGTACACAAATCTGCAAATTTGTGTGTTTCTGTGAGAGAAACTCTTAGAATTTCTCGGTCAAGGGATTTGACCATTTAAAACTGACTTTCAACAACAGTAAGAGGACTTCACTTTCCATGTCCTTGACAGTAGCAGCTTTGGTCAAGCTTTTCAATCTTGTCTAATTTAATGGGTTAAAAAGGACACCATGTTTTCATTTGCATTCCACTGATTTTGTGATGTCAAGTATCTTTCCATATACTTATTGGTCTTTTGTTTCTTGTAGGTTTGCTAAAAGACTTATTATTTAAATCAATTCCAGTACCTTCTGTCTGGGATTATGATACTGGTTATCTAACCTAAAGTAATAGGTACTGAAATAAATGGATAAGTAAAACCAAATAATAGATTACTTTCGTTTTAAAGATGCTGTGTTTTTCACTTGACTGGGATCAGAGGAAGCAAGAACTCTGTTAGAGGAAAACCTGTAGAGGGCAAGCAAGCAGTCACGTCTGACAAAGAAATGAATCACCGAGGGAAGCATTTAGGCAGAATCTGGGGGTCATCTGCCAGCAACAGGACTGCACTGGGTGGGACCTGGGACTGAAATGCCTTCCAGCTGTGCCCCTCAGAGCCCTGGGTCCCGAGGAACAGCAAAGGGGAGACACCTGGGGATAATGGCCCTATTCCCCGACCCCTTAGCCAAGAGGTCTTGCTTTTAATTCCACTTTATACCCTGGAGTTCCCAAGGTATAAAATTTATTTGAAAAAGAGAATCCCCCCTTTTGTAGTCCCTGTATCCGATGATCCCTGAATTCCCTCAGATTACTGTCTTATACTATTTAAATTTCAGATAAAAGGACATCCTCCCTGCTTATCCCACCATCATGTTAAAAATCTTCCTTAAAGATAAGAGAGGGGAATAAACATACCAGTCATAGGAGAAGGCGGCACAACCTTCCTTTTAGTTTTTTTGAAAAATCCATCCTCTGGGTTGTTGAAGTAATACTTTCGTGTCAGGAAAGACTAGTAGAAAAAAGAACTTTTTAAGTCTTAAAACTGTGACATAGAACATTGTCAAATTATTCCCCCGAGGTTTAGTCAGAAGGCCCTTGGAATATGCTATCACACTCAGAGCTGGCAGCCTACTTGGCAGCCGATCTGACACTTTAGCTGAGCCACGTTTGAAAACAATTTCCCAAGAAGAGCAAGGTCATGATGACAGCAAACACTGCTAGGCCACAGCTTAATTACTGACTTGCCTGCCTTCAGCTCTCCCTGAAGAGTCCCCTTATAAAACATTCAGCTATCTACTGTCCTCACAGTGAATCGTGGAGCTTGTAATAAAAGATAAATGAGTACCTGTTTGGGAATGTATTTTCCATTTTCCCTGAGGACTCTGCTTCGAATTAGGACTTGACTGAAGGGGAAAAAAAAAACAAACAAACCAAGACAATGAGATTTTTAAAAGTGAAACTCTAGAAGAAAATGAGAGAATAAAGTAGAAAACCTATTTAAACACAAGAGAAGGCCTATTTGGCAATAGCTCTGTGCGGAAACTTTTCAAAATACCAGTGTCCTTAAAACCAACAGGACATACTTAACCCAATACTCAGCTTTCCACAAGTTTTCAGGAGTGACTCTTTCTGAACAAAGATTTCTGAGGAAGGCACATTTGGGACATTACGCTTTTTGTTACTTTATAATGAGCTAAGGAGGAACTTTTCTCTGAGTAAAAACAGTAGCAGTTGGATGCTACTCAAAAGACCTGGGGGCAGAAGGGAGGAAGGGTGAGGATAAAAGAAGGAAGTTTAAAAACAAAGCAAAACCAGAGAAATGATTACAGGGCTTGACAGGGTTGTTACCTGACAGACAACAAATACAAATTCTACTCAGGGTGCAGATGTTGGTAAGCTCTCAGTAGATACTCACTGAATTAACAAATGAAGTTATCTGGTGATATTTGAACATAGTTGATCCTTACAGATAACAAAGCGTACCAAGTGGGCAGTGTTAGAACAAACGTCAGACAGAAGAGATGAAAATGCTAATTTTTCTAGGTTTTCAAAAGTTGTTTTCATGAGGGGAGGAAAAAAACCTCCTTAATGGAAATCCTTCTTGAAAACTGAAACAAAACAAAATGCTGTAGACACAAGCCTGAAGAGTTGAGAGGTGATATGTTCCATTCCCTGGGAGCTAGACTAAAGCTATTCATAATGTGGTCTGTGTCTCAATGCTGGTCTGTGGTGAGGTGAGAACAGACACTGAGACTAAAGGCTTAGAAACTTTTATAGTAATCTGACATTGTCCAAACATCCAAATATGTGATCAAAAAATTTTTACCAAAGCACCAGTCTGTGACAGACTGAACATTCAAAAACCTAAACTGGTCCTTTACCTCGGACAGTTTTAAGCAGCACTGGGCCTAGAATAATGAGTAAAACTTTAAGCTCTGGAGTTGGACAGATGGGTTCAAATATGGGCTCTGCCACTTGTTAACTATGTGATCCTGGGTGAGTCCCCTTAAATTTCCTACGCCTCCATTCATACTGTACACAATAACAGGCTTATTCTCATTGAACAAATACTTCTCGAGCTTCTGGGTGCCATGTTAGGTGACATGAACAACAGTGATCCAAAAGCAAGAATCTTGGACTTCCCTGGGGGTCTGGTGGTTAAGAATCTGCTCTCCTACTGCAGGAGGCATGGGCTGGATCCCTCCTCAGGGATCCTGCCTGCTGTGGCCAAAAAAAAAGGGCAAATATCCCAAGAAGGTTAAAGTCTAGTAGGGGAGAAAAACAGTAATCAAATAACCACAGGAATAAATGTCAAATCCATCTGTTATATACCAGGAAAGAGAGACAGATAATCTGAGTGTGTTAACAGGGGGATGTGACTGAGCCTAAGAAGTCAAGGTCTTGGAGAAAGCTTTCCTGAGGGGGTATGATTAAGCTGAAATCTTAAGGACAGGTAGAGAAAACCTTGGCAAAGAGCTGGAGCATGGGCAAAAGCCCTGAGGCAGCAGTAAGCACTGCTATCTCTGAGGACCAGGGGAAACGCCATGTGGCTGGAAGAAAGAGGACTACAGAAACATGGTGAGACAAGGCTTGAGAGCTTGGCGAGAGCTAGACTATGTAAGAGAGGCTCCGCGCTATTTTTAAAAAATTGTGGTGAAAAACATTAACATAAAATTTACCATCGTAACCACATTTAAGCACACAGTTCAGTAGCGTTGAGCATATTCACACTGTTGTGAAACAGATCTCCGGAACTTTTTCATCCTGCAAACCTGAAACTCTGTTCTCATTGCACAATAACATCCCCATTCCCCATCTCCCAGCCCCTAGTAACCGCCATTCTACTTTGTGTTCCTGTGAATTTGACTATTTTAGATACTTCATATAAGTGGAATCATACAGATATTACCTTTCTGTATCTGGTCTCTTTAGTTTAGCCTCATATTCTTAAGGTTCATCTGTGTTGTAACCATGTGACATGATTCCTTTCTTCTTAAGGGTTCCACTGTATTGTAATCTTTTATCTTAAAAGCAAAAGGAGGAAGGAAAGGAAACCCCTGTTGGTGGGTCAGTAAATTGGTACAATCTTTATGAAAAACAATACGGAGGTTCTTCAAAAAAATAAAAATAGAATCACACTATATATACATCTATATATATATGTATATATATGTATTCAACCCTGTGTTCATTGCAGTATTAGTCACAATAGGCAGATATAGAAACAACCCGAGAACTTCCCCAGTGGTCCAGCGGTTAAGAATCTGTCTGCCAGTACAGGGGACATGGGTTCGATCCCTGGTCCAGGAAGATTCCACATGCCATGGGGAACTAAGCCTGTGCAGCACAGCTGCTGAAATCCATGAGCTCTAGAGCCCAAGTGCCGCAACTCCCGAGGCCCGAGTGCTCTGGAGCCGGTGCCCTGCAACAAGAGCAGCCACAGCAAGGAGGAGCCCACGCATCACAACTCAACAGCAGCCCTCACTCTCTGCACACAGAGAGAGTCTGCACACAGCAAAGAACACCCAGCACAACCCCAAATAAACAATGATTTTAAAAAATCCTGAAAGGATGAAGACAACATGATATATGGGTAGACACACAGACCGGAATATTAATTCAGCCATGAAAAAGAAGGAAATCCATTCACTTGCAACGACGTGGACAAACCATGAATACATTATACAAAATAAAATGAGGCAGACCCAAAAGGACAAATACTGTATGATTCCACTTAATGAAGTACCTAGAGATAAAGTAGAATGGTGGGTCTCAGGAGTTGGGAGAGAAGGAAATGAATTATTATTTAATAGGCTCAGAGTTTCTGCTAGGGCTCAGGAAAATATTGTGGAAGTGTACAGTGGTGGCAGCTGCACAAGGTGAATGTACTTAATGGCACTGAATTGCACGCTTAAATAAAACAGTCAAAGTGGGGCTTCCCTGGTGTCTCAGTGGTAAAGAACCTGCCTGCCAATGCAGGAGACATGGGTTCAGTCTGGTTGGGGAAGATCCCACACGCTGCAGAGCAACTAAACCTGTGTGCCACAACTACTGGCCCACGTAGAGCCAGTCTTCCGCAACAAGAGAGGCTACCACAGACCTGCTACCTGCGGACCGCAAGTAGAGAGTAGCTGTTTGCTGCAACTAGAGAAAAGCCCGTGCAATAATGAAGACCAGCACAGCCAAAATAAATAAAATTAAATTTTAAAAAGAGAAAAAAAGAAAGTGGAAAATTTTATATGTATTTAACCACAGTTTTTTAAAGAGCAAAAAGCAAATATTAAAGGATTTTAAGCTCAATTCTTCACATATGTCACTTAAGGTGATTACCACTATACTTAGCATACTCTGTGCACTAAAATAATAGTATTTCCTATTTTCCCTTTGCATGTTTTATCACTTGGACTAAAACTCCCTGAGAGTAGGGTCTTGTCATATTTTGTACCTCCTAGCATACAGAACAGTGCAGGGCACATGGTAAGTCGTCAAAAAAACTTTGTTTACTATAGAGAATTCAGGACTTCCACAGGCTGAACAGAAATTCAGATAGTTGTCTATTCTGCTGAGCAATTTTGCAGAAGTGAGGTTGAGAATCATGTGAGGCATTTAAACCCTGAAATAAGGCCAACTTAAATTATCCTATATATTTTAAATACTCAGTTTCTCTTAAGGTCTGCGAATTCTACAAGAATTTTTGAATTTTGTATTTTTTTCTATTAGTATCTAAAACTAAGTCCCTGCTCGACGAAGCACAACGAAACTGGTGATAAAGGTAAAGCTTATCTTCTGCAGTTGTAATTTGCAAGTGAAAAACATTTTCCTAAAATAAAACTTGAGTTTTCAAAGTCAGTATTTTTCAAACTGGAGTTTCACATTCTTAAACATCTATTTGTTTTTCCTTTCTGAAAAGTCACTATATTCTACAAGCTTGAGAGTCACTTTTTACATTCATTCTATTCCCAAATATGGTCTAATGTTTTTTCATTTATATATTTCTTAATTTTGGTTTAACACATTTTAGAAAAATTTTAGTAACCTCTGTCTGAGGCAGCAAAACCTTAATTTATGAAACCAAATGTCCCATTTGTGATCATTTAGGCTCAAGGAAACTTATATTGTATCTAGAGGAATGTTTTACAGACATCATCTAAAATTTAGTCTCCACTCCTACTCTATGAGGCATGTCCTGTTATCATCCCCATTTCGCAGATGAACAAGTGAAACACAGGGGTAACTCAGCCAAGGAAACTCAGCTAGTGGGGGCCTGATGTAGCCGGGCAAACTGACTTTCTTGCCCAAGGTCACGAGAGAGTGAGACTGCCGGAGAGGGGAGGGCGCTTACCTGTCGGAGACTTGTTCCTGGGTGAGCTTCTTGTCGCTCTGCAGCAGGATGGACACGTAGTGGCGGATCATGCCCACGAAGAAGGTGATGATAACGATGGGCAGGACCACCCAGAGACGGATGTTGGAGTCAAGCAACAGCTCCGGCCCCGCCATCTTCACAGAGAGTAGGCTCCCGGCCGAGTGTAACCGGGTTTCTTTTCGTCGGGACACCGGGTCCTAGCTGAGGCCGCCTCTGGGCCTTCTCACCGCCCTCAGCCAGGTGAGCCCCGGGCCCTACGGCGGCGTCGTCCCTTGACTCCTGCCCCAAGCTGGGCCGCCGGGCCGCCCACTTCCGGCGCGGACGTTTCACGTCACGGCGAGGGCGCGCTACAGTGGCGTCAGCGTGGCGTCCTACCGGGCGGGAAACTCGAAGAGGAGGGCCGACGACGCCTTCTCCGCTGGTGAGTGGGGCAGCGGTCGTCGTCTCTCGAGACCTCGCGACATTACGGCCTGGTTTCTCGGTCCCAACAGAGCCTGGCCTTTCCCTCTGAGCCTCCGTGCCCTCAACCTCAGCTTCTTTAACTGTCTAGTCGCAGGATAATACCTACAGGTACCTTCCTGCGTCGTTAAAAAGACGAAGTGAGGAGAGACTTGACTCCCATCCTCGCCCCCCGCCCCTCCCCGGAGGGCCTAGTCCAGGCAGCCCTCCGGGTTTCCCCGGGTTTGAGGCTGCTGGACGGGTTAGCACGTGTTAAGGGCATGTTCCCTGAAGTCCAGAGGCCTTAGTTTTTTCCTCTGTAGGATGGTTGATAATGCTTATAAATAGTAAACGAGGCAAAGGGTAAAAAAAATGCTTAGCATGACGTTTGGTAAGTAGTAAACGGTAAATATTGTTGGAAGCCAATATTATGGGTGGTAGTTAAAGAGGCAGAGAGATCCTCAGCCGGATTGCTAAATTGGAATCCCAGCTCTGACACTGAATGTGAGAATAATGGGGGTGGGTGGGGGGGGTAGGTGGGGGTCGGTGGGGGTGTGTGTGTGTGCGCCCTCAGTGGGTCAGTCATGCCCCACTCTGCAACTGCATGGACTGGGGCCCGCTGGGCTCCTCTGTTCATGGAATTTTCCAGGCATTTATCGAATATTCTCAGAATTTTTTTTTTTTTAATGCTAGGTACCATGCTGGGCCCTAGGGATACCTGAGATAAACAACACTGGATTCCTGCTCTCAAGGAGCCCCTCAGTCTAGTGTGTCCTAAGGTTTCTTATATATACTCTGGAGCAGGAAAGCTGGAGGAGTAATCTCCTTCGGGGACAGGAGTCCAGTTTTCAAGGAAGAAGACATTTGATTGAGACTTTAAGGAGAAGGAGTAATTTCCGGGCAGATAACAGCATTTCAGTTGGAGCAGGAATCATTTTTGGTTCACAGATGTAACCCCCACACCTAGCCCAGTCCCCAACGTTGGAGTTTTGGATTAATGAGTTAAAGGAGTAGTAGATTGGGGCTAAATGGTGAAGAATCTTCAATATCAGAGAAATATGGCTTTTATTCTTCAGCAAGAAAGAAGTGATCTGGCTAAAGAAGCAACTAGGTAAACAAGTCGTGCAAGTAAGCAAGTACTGACCAGAAAGAGGAGTTGAAATTTTCTCAAGATCTGGCTTTAGATAGCATTTTGTAAAGTCTTTGGTTTTGGATAGAGCATTAATTGTTTTCTTTGAGCTAATATTTTTAATTTCTCAGAATGTATCTAGCTTCTACAGAGTAACTTATGTTCTCTGATTTGTTCTGCAAAGTAATTTAACTGAAGAAGACTGGTCAGAATGATTTCCAAAAGGAAACTGTCACTGTCAGAGGATAAAGAGAGCCTAACAGAAGACGCCTCTGGTAGGTGTCTAATCATTTGTTGCTTTATTTTTTGTAGCAAATGTGTGAGGCACTAAAAGGGATATAAAGTTCCTCCTTTCAAGTGTTGGAGTCATCAAGGCTTAGTAGATAGGATACACAGAGTCCAGTGTCAGGAGATATGGAATTTCTACCTCTAATTGCATGTATGACTTTGGGCATGCCCATAGTCTAAGAGTTTCAGTCGCCACATAAGAGGAATCTGCATTCGTAAGAACTTATCTATCATACGTCCTTTAGGTGCTGGGACACAAAGATAACTACATAGTCTGTGCTTAGTCGTCAGTTGTGTCTGACTTTTTGCAACCCCATGGACTGCCACCCACCAGGCTCCTCTGTCCTTGGGGATTCTCCAGGCAAGAATACTGTAATGAGTTGTCATGCCCTCCTTCAGGGTGTCTTCCCAACTCAGGGATTGAACCCAGGTCTCCCGCATTGCAGGCGAATTCTTTACCAACTCAGCCACCAGGGAAGCCCCAAACATCCTATTGTTGTTGTGTTATTCGCTCAGTCTTGTCCGACTCAGCGGGACCCTCATGGACTGTAGCCCACCAGGCTCCTCTGTCCATGGAGTTCTCCAGGCAAGAATACTGGAGTGGGTAGCCATTCCCTTCTCCAGGGGATCTTCCTGACCCAGGAATTGAACTTGGGTCTCCTGTGTTGCAGGCAGCTTCTTTATCATCTGAGCCACCCGGGAACCCTTTAAAAATCTAATGGTCATCTTTCCTCCCTTAAAAAAATTTATGATCTCGATAAATGCTGTGATGATGATATAGAAAGGAATAACATCATATCAAGGCAAACACACCAGAGGCAAAGAAAGAGGATAGACTCTGTCTATGAGAAGACTATGGCTGATAGTCTTCTATTAAGGCAATTCTAACATTGCTTCATTAAGGGAGAAGAGTAGATAATCATACTGAACCTTTTTGTTTATGTTTGCTTATTTTTTTAAATTACTTCTCATGGATTGAAAGTCTTGGGATGAAATCAGTCTGGACTTTGTACTCAAAGATATGACGTAGGAGAATCTGTCACATTCTTCTACCTGTGCATCCTAATCATTGGTTCTCAACTTTCTGTGTGAGTAAGGATTATTACCTGCAGAATATAAATTATTAAAAATTTAGATTCCCAGGCTCCAGCCTTGAAATTTTGATTCTGTACGTCTGGGATGTGACCTAAGAATATGCTTCCAATAAGCTTCTCAGTGATTCCAATGCAGTGATTTGTAGAGTACGTGAGAGACCCTGGCTGCTTTAGAATTTGGGTGGGAAACATTTCTGTGGTTATTTTTATTAGAGGTGGCATAATTTGAATTCTTCAAAAGAAAACTCAATAGGTGAAAATAATTCTGTTTGTTAATTGTTTTGTTTGTCTGCAAGCCATTATTGCTGACCCTTGTTAGAGAGAAAATTTCACTGCAGCATCAGTTCCAGTATAGTCTCTCAGGAACCCATCAACTATCCTAGGGTTATTGTTCTAGGGTTTACATTTTAAGCTTTTCTCTACCCTTTGTCGCATTCTTGAATTTTTTTTTCAATTTTCAGAAGCCAGGAAGCAGCCACTTTCCAAAAAAACAAAGAAATCTCATGTTCACAATGAAGTTGAAGAAAATGACAATGTCTTTGTAAAGTTTCTTAAGGCATCAGGAATTACTCTTAAAACAGGAGAAAGTCAGAACCAACTAGGTAATATTTTAATGAAAATCTTTTCTCTGGGTATAGTGAAAGGGCTCAGAACTGAATAATGGATTTTCTAGAGAGGCAGTGAAGATTAGAAATGGGAGCACCATCTGTCTGGAGACAAGGATGAAACTGAAATTACATTTTAGTTAGTGCATGTTGAGTAAAGCATGTCTGATTCTTTCTTTTTTTAAAGAAAGAATGTTATATGTAGTATTACTTTGTTTTCTTGTGAAAAAATAAATAGCAAGAGTATTTATCTGGGTCAGAATTAATTTCATGGGAAATTAATTAATTAAATTATGGGAAAATTTCTAAATAAAGCCATATAAAGCCCTACTTTGGGAGCATAGATTATCCCATTCAGTTAAGGGTATGGCATCTTTTTAAAATACTTAGTAGCTAGCCTTTACTAATGCTATTTCTGTTCTGCTGTGGGTTTATTAGGTTGGGAATACCTTTATTGGCTTCATCAGACAGGAACCTAGGTCTTAGGAAAGGGAGATTATAGTCAGAAGTGTTCAAGACACTGGGGACCAACTAGTCTTCTTTTCTCATAGCTGTGGATCAAATCGTTTTCCAAAAGAAGCTCTTTCAGACTCTGAGGAAACATCCTTCTTATCCCACAGTATGTATTTTCTCCCTAGTACTGTGGGGTGTTTTTGCCAGCAGTACTCTTCAATTGGGAATTTAAAGTCACTGGCATAAAGTTGAATGTGCTAGAATGATTTTATTTAACCCACAGCAAATGTTAAACTAAAATTTTTACTCTTGTTTGTTTTGAATGTTACCAAGATAATAGAAGAGTTTGTTAGCGGCCTGGAGTCTTACATTGAGAACCAGGACAGTTTCAGGAGCTGCCTTTTGTCTTGTGAACGTCTGCAGGATGAGGAAACCAGGTGTGGAGATGAGTCATCGAGTTGCTGAAAGTTTACATGAGTTGGATTGGGGGTGTGGGGAAGTTGGAGCCAATGCAGGTGTTTTTGGAATTTTGCTTCTGATTTATAGCTCTCTTTTTCTCAGAGTTTTAGCCTAACCTTTAAATTATTAAGTTCAGGATACTAAGAATCCAAAATGTTTTTTAAGTAACTAAGATACTAAGAATCCAAAATGTATCTGACCTCTGTGGTTACAATTTCAACTCTTTACCTCTCTGTGACTTAAGGGCTGTCTTCTCATGTGCTGTATTTCTTCTCTAAAGGATAGTTTCTCCTAAAAAATTACATATTTAACCAATTTTATGGACAAAGGATAACAAAAACAGTAACACAAAACAGAAAACAAATTTCTTTCTCTCTTTTTTTAACAGCACGGGCACATCTTACTGTAAGAGCCTCATTAAATTGCTTCTGGGGATTGACATATTACAGGTGAGGCTGTGCCACTTTGTGTGAACATCTCATGGATGTGATTTGTGGTGTATCAGTTCAGTTCAGTCGCTCAGTCGTGTCCGACTCTTCGCGAGCCCATGAGTCGCAGCATACCAGGCCTCCCTGTCCATCACCAACTCCCAGAGTTCACTCAGACTCACGTCCATCAAGTCAGTGATGCCATCCAGCCATCTCATCCTCTGTCGTCCCCTTCTCCTCCTGGCCCCAATCCCTCCCAGCATCAGAGTCTTTTCCAATGAGTCAACTCTTCGCATGAGGTGACCAAAGTACTGGAGTTTCAGCTTCAGCATCATTCCTTCCAAAGAAATCCCAGGGCTGATCTCCTTCAGAATGGACTGGTTGGTTCTCCTTGCAGTCCAAGGGACTCTCAAGAGTCTTCTCCGACACCACAGTTCAAAAGCGTCAATTCTTCGGCGCTCAGCCTTCTTCACAGTCCAACTCTCACATCCATACATGACCACAGGAAAAACCATAGCCTTGACTAGACGGACCTTAGTCGGCAAAGTACTGTCTCTGCTTTTCAATATGCTATCTAGGTTGGTCATAACTTTTCTTCCAAGGAGTAAGCGTCTTTTAATTTCATGGCTGCAATCACCATCTGCAGTGATTTTGGAGCCCAAAAAAATAAAGTCTGACACTGTTTCCATTGTTTCCCCATCTATTTCCCATGAAGTGATGGGACCAGATGCCATGATCTTCATTTTCTGAATGTTGAGCTTTAAGCCAACTTTTTCACTCTCCACTTTCACTTTCATCAAGAGGCTTTTTAGTTCAGAGCACAGGGTAGAGCAGGGGTAATAGGAGCATTTGAGTTTATAGCAGTTTCCCACAGCCCTGTTGCTGAGATGAATCTGGAGAGCAGTATCGATGGTTTGGACTGAGCTGATCAGCCTATTATATTCTGAAGTCTTGTCCGGTCAGGCTCTGCTTCCTGTTTTGTAAAGCTTCATGCTGTGTGCTCTGTATACCACGTATGTCTCTGCTATATTCACATCTGCATCATTTCCCATTTAGCTTTTATTTGCTTATTAACTAGATTTTGCCATTTTCCTCCTCTCTGTCTCTCTATTTAGTAGACAGTCTCTCCCCACTGTTAATCTTAGCATTTTCTTTTCCTTTTCATTGGAAATCTTGAATATCATTTAGTTTACTTAAGTCTATAAAAGCTCTCTTGTTCCCCTGAAGAGAAATCTTCTTTCTTGCAAACTGTTTGATAATCTGTTAAAATTTGCATGTCATAGGTTAACAGTTGTCATTATAATTAATCATATTATTGATTATCTGATCATTTTAGTATTGCCTTGATAGTCATTTTGCAATTTTTCAGAGGGTGGATTACTGACAGATTTTTGTATTCCAACAGGTTCTGTTCAAAATATAGGCAGCATTCATGTGGACATTCTTAAAAATGAACATTTCAATTATAGCAGGTTTTTGCCTCCAAGAATCTTGATGGAGAGAATTACCACTAATTGTACATTTCTTTTGTACATTTCGAGACCATCTCCTAACTCCCTGTGTCTTCTCTTTTAGCCTGCCATTATCAAAGTCTTATTTGAAAAGTTGCCAGAGTTTCTTTTTGAAAAGTAAGTGAAGTTATATATCCTAGTGTACTTATGTTTCTCTGAAAAGATTGCTCTGAAACATCTTTGGTACCTCTGAAGATCATATTTATCATGACTCCAGATTTTTAATTACTACTCAAGTTTAACTGTGGTGACTTTTTTGAAATTTTAGTAGCATGTCTTATGTATTCCTAGAAGAATGCATGATAAACTGGTGGTAGTGATTGTTTCCAAGGAGGGGAGCCAGTTGGCTGGAGTCAGATATTGTCTGAATACTATTCTTTACCTTTTCAGTTTTATACTGTATGTGTGCTGCCACTTTTTAGCAATGTATGTTAATGGTTAAGACTCCAGGCTTTCACTATCAGGGGCCCAGGTTTGATCCCTGTATGGGGACTAATATCCTGCAAGCCATGTGACATGGCCAAAAAAGACAAACAAACACTGTTTGTTTGTTTCATTAAAAAAAATAAGTTAGGAAAAAAGAGCAGCCGAATAGAAAAGTAGATAAAGATCATGAATAGATAATTCACAGAGAAGAAATACAAGAGCATTAAATGTTTTTTTAATGCTCAAGTTCATTAATACTCAAAGACAACAATTTTAAATAATATGGTTTTTTTTACTCTCAAAAGATCTCCCTTGTTGAGTGTAATGAACAAGCCAGTTCATACATTACTGGTAAACATATATAAAGCAGTGTAATCACTCTGAAGATCAGGAGGTTGTGTGTATCAAAACCTTAGATTTTGCTTTATGTTCAGCTGTACCTCCTAATTTATCCAAATGTAATAGCTCTGAATGAAAACAGTAATGAATATTATTGCTGTTTAAAATAAAAATTGTAAACAGATTTTTAAGTAAAAGGGATTGGTTAAGTAAATTAGTATAGGAATATCGTGTGGATATTAAAGATTGTAAAAAGGATCATATACCATTTAATTAAAAAAATTCAGGTTGCAAGTCATATTTACAGTTCACTCAATATTTTGTTAACAAAAAATCATACATATACATTTACATAGACATATGTATGTCAGTGATAGACATCTCTGGATGAGAGGATTCGGGTCATTTTTATTTTCTCCCTTTTAAAATGTGCTTTTTCAGTGTCTTATATGTAATAATAGTAAACTTGAAGGTTTATCTTTAAAAATTCATGCTTTGCCTGAATGGACTGCACTAGATGATTTGTGTCTGGCTAGTCTTTCTTAGTAGTTAAACTTGACTATTATAAACAAAGATTGAAAGTGTTGTCAAGAAGAGAAGCTGGAGGTAATCCAAAACTTAGACATAGGAGGCTGGGAAGAAGGCAAAGACTGTCATCTTAGGGGAAACATTACTGAGTCAACTTTTTTTCATTCATATATGGATGGTTTTTAATACTTTCACAGACATAATCTCATCTGACCTAGGTTTCTATTCCAGTAAAAAAATATTCTGCTGTTTTAGTACTTATCACATCTAGGTAATTAGTTTTTACCTTTTAAAAATAATTTCTCTTGCCCAATTTATTAATAATCTTTATTTAAAAAATTGTTTATGTATTTTAAGAGATACTCTCCAGACCTTTCTTCCCCTCTGAACCCTCCCCAGATGTAGTCACTAACAGTTCAGTGCGTCTTCTTCCAGATATCTTTCTCAACATATATGCATATGTCTTATGTTTTTTTTGTATCATCTGTGTGTCTAGCACAGCGTGCAACCCGTGGTTAAGTTTAGTAAATGTTAATTGAATGGCTGAGATGTTATATGCAGTATTAATGTTTGCTGCTGTGCAGACAGGCTTCATTCCTGATTTTTCATCCACCCTAACGTTTCAGAGTGAACAGTGATGGAATCAGCATGCCTCGACTCATCATCAATCAGCTGAAGTGGCTGGACCGAGTTGTGGATAGTAAGGTAGGCTTGGGTACTTTTTTGGTCCCTTGTCTTTAGAGAGAGTGTTTTCTACACTTAACACCAAACCTTTGGAATTTGCAGGGTGTTTTGCCTTTCTGGACAGGAAATTCATATTTTTCTATCCATTAGCTTTTTTAGCTTTCGTAGTTTGAAAATCATGGTTATTTCATCCTTTAAATGTCTTCCAAAAACAGAAATATATCTCACTGTGATGGAAGTGAAGTCTTGTCCGACTCTTTGCAACCCCATGGATAGTCCATGGAATTCTCCAGGTCAGAATACTGGAGTGGATAGCCTTTCCTTTCCCCAAGGGATCTTCCCAACCCAGGGATCAAACCCAGGTCTCCTGCATTGCAGGTGGATTCTCTACCAGCTTAGCCACCAGGGAAGCCCATAACTGTGATGACTGGGTGTGATTTATTAAATGAATTATTTGGAAGGAAGTCACGAATTTCTCAAAATACAGAGATTATTATGTTTTATTTCTCAAAAAAAGTAAGATCTGAAACCATCTTACTTCACTGCAGATGTGTTGATTTAATTACATATTGAGGAAAATTTCTTTGGGAGTTTTGTTATTAAGTACCTTGGTAAAGATGAATCTGTTTTGAGCCTTGTGCTTATTCTTCAGAGTTCTTAAAATCATTCTACTAAGTTTTGTGACATTCAAAGGCTAAATCTTTATTTGAAAGAACATGAGTTTTGTAGTCTCATCTGGGCTGGAATTTTGGGTCTGGCACTTACTAATTGAGTATCCTTGAGGAACAGATCCCTACCTTTTAAAAAAGGAAATAGAGATGTAAATATTAAGTGAAATAAAGAGATTAGATAATATACCATCCAGCCTCCTTTTTTTTTTTTAATATAGATACCATCTCATTTGTGAAAAATCTCTAGGTGATTTACTTCTGATTTTAGATTTTGAGCTTGGATGTATGTGTAGTTGTCATGTTGTACACAAAAGAATTCCAGCTCTGTATTTTGGGAGTAAGAAGTCTTTATTCTGGATACTGTGTTACAGTTCTTATAATAGTGTCCTCCACTGCAGGATCTTACCACCAAGATCATGCAGCTGATCAGTGTTGCTCCGCTGTGCCTACAACATGACTTTGTCATCAGCCTACCTGAGATCCTAGGGGATTCCCAGCATGCTGATGTGGGGAAAGAGCTCAGGTGGGTAAGCACCTTGTTGCCATCTTGAGCAAGCCTTCACTCTGGGAGCCTATTGCTACAGTATAAAAAGAGTAATAATATTGTGTTTCTGTATAAAAGAGAATGATACTCGTCTTACTGGGATATTGAATGTGACTTGTTTTTCTAATAATGAATATATATTTAAGTAGATCTATGTTGTGAATATGAAGTCTGGTTTAGGATTAGATATATAAATTTGATCTGTGGAGACGTAAACTTTCCTTTATTAGCATTTTTTTTGTTTTGTCAGCATTTCCTCTACCCACGGGTGTCCTCAATCATGACTTCACATCCAGATGGTTTGTGGAACCTATTAAACATCAATGTTCTTTGGTTCCCTAAGTGACTCATTCTAATGCACATTGTTGTGTCAGATCCATTGCTCTCTAACATTTATGTGAAAAATTCTAATTGATAGAGCAGTAACGAAGAAGGGGTAATGCAATTGTGTATTTATCCTAGAAGTAATTAAAAACTTCAATTTGTAATACCTCCTTTTCTGTAGTTATCTGTAAAGCTATCTCTGAAAAGGCCTAGAGGTTTCTTGCCTTTGTACTTTTGGGCAGACTGCTCCTTCTGTGTATAGCCCTATACCCGTCACTTCGCCTGCCTGTCCTTTTGTCTAACGTTCTCTTAGAATCCATTGCTGTCCTTCTCTATGCTACTGTAGCACCCTGCACATATAGGTATCATATTTATCCCACTTCATTGTAATTGTGGCTTTTCTTTTTCCTTTTCTGAGGAAGGATATGGACCAAACTCAAGAGTGGTTTCCTCTGAGTAGTGGGGATGATAAGATAGGGTTTCTTGTTGTTTGAATTTTTCAAAATGTGCATTTTTTTTTTTTTTACACAAGAGAATTTTAATGAAACATACTACAAATATAATTTAATGGGAGCTAAGTATATCCTCTCTTCCCATACCTTGGATGATTTTCCCAAGTCATTACTTGCTCAGTTCTGTTAAAAGTTGCATAATTTCTTTTCCACTGTTCACAGCGACCTCCTAACAGAGAATACTCTGCTCACCGTCCCAATCTTGGATGTCCTTTCTAGCCTCCAACTTGAGTCAAAGCTCCTGACTAAGGTATGGAGGACTCTGCTCTCCAGAAACAGAACTAGTCTTCTCGCCTCCCAGAACCGATGTCAGTCATTCATTGCCCTGGACCAATTGTATGTAATGAAAATTTCATTTTGAAACAGTGCTGAATGACACCTACTTTTTTTTTTTTTTTTTGATGAATTTTATATGCTATACTGTGATAGATGAACTGTTTGTTTTTAAGCCGTAAGTTTTAGTGGAAATTTTCTTGTTGCCTGCATATTTACAAACTGCTCCCATAGGAATAACAAATTTTCATGGCTTTCTGTAACCAGTGGAAAATTCAGGCTCCAAAATGTAAGATAATAAATCTTTCATATTTATCACCTCTCTGTTTTTGAAGAAGCTGTAGCATTATCTATTGAGATCTTGTAATTTGGAAAAAAGGAAAATGTGTTTTTCTTCTGAAAGTGCAAGTGAGAAGCTGAGTGAGAGAATTTTTCTAGTTTTACCTAATGAGTCGTTACTAGATTGAGATGTTAACATGGAAATATGTAAAATCTTGTGTTTTTTGTGTTTAGGTCCGCCAGTTAGTGATGGGTAAGCTGTCATCTGTCAGTTTGGATGACTTACCTGTGATCATCAAATTCATTCTTCATTCCATAACCCCCACAGATGCGCTTGAGGTACTCTACTGTTTCCCAACAAACACTAGGGTATTAGATCCTGGACAGTACAGAGAATAGCTGTGGTGCTCTTGTGAAACTCAGCAGTGAAAAGAAGCCTAACCTAGAGGAAGATATATCAAGATAAATTGTTTGAAAGGTTCTGATTGCTCTTCTCTGTCCTGAAACTAATTGATAATGCTAATTAGTCTAGGTAGTATTCAGGGGAGAGAATGAATCTACTAGTCAGACTTATTGTTCTGTATTAGCTGCTCTAGGTTATATTTGCTATTTCAGTGTAATGCCTCAAGGAATTCTGAAATTTTAAGGAGCATGATGTACTGTAGTCACATTAGTTATTTTCATCAACTGTCTTTTTCAAACTGCCTTGTTTAATTATTCGTTTAATTTAATGATTCTTCCTCAGTCTTTGAGGAGAATGTTACGGTTCTTCTGTTAGAAAAATAGATTGTGCCTAGCTGCTATGAATGATCAGAACACACAGCTAACCCATTTATTTGCTGTAGGTAATTTCTGAGCTTCGAGAGAAGTTGGATCTGCAGCACTGTATTTTGCCTTCACAGTTCCAGGTTTCTCTAAGCAGGTTGAGAAATAAAGGACAAACAAGGTATAAACTCATGGACAGTTACTACCCTTTTTCTCACATGAGCAAGGAAAGTTTTCTGACATTTATTGTGGAGCCAGGAGAGAAGATCTTAATATTTACAACTACAAATTATGTAGTAATATCACAATAATGTACTACTATTATTTTTCAAATAATGTTTATAGGTATGTATATGTACATGACTGAATGTGTGTGTGTGTGTGTGTTCCCTTTGCTCTTCACATCAATCCCTGATAGACTGCAATAGATTTTTATTAGCCATTTTGCCCATGAAGTTGTGACTGGTTTTAAGGCACATGCCTAGTAAGCAGGAATCCAGATCTTACAGGTCCTTCTCTGGTAAGAAGGATTTCCTTTCCCTCTGCTACTTGTAGTTTTTCAGGAAATCAAGAAAATAGCGGTCAAGACTGTGTTACTCTTCTCTTCGATGTAATAAAGTCAGCTATTAGATACGAGAAAATCATTTCAGAAGCCTGGATTAAGGTGAGTGAGATCTTTCAACACTGAGGAAGAAATGGCTGGCAATCAGTCATGGATATGTAAGTAAAGGTAGTTGAAATAAAAGTCTTGAAAGTCAATCAAGTAGAAATAATAGATGATGGTGGTTTGCCAGATGAGCAGATTGGTTCAAACGTGTTCTTATGTGCTGTAATATTTTTGTGACCCTTGTTTCTCCAGGCAATTGAAAGGACCCCCTCGGAGGGTGAACACAAGGTAATGTTAATCTTCTATGAATTTTAAATATTATAGATGTAAAATTAGTGACATTGCCTGGCTTTCCTCCCTGCTATTTGGTCTGGCATCTTCCAGTCATCCTTTTGTAGCTGCTCTAGTAAACATTAACTGCTTGAGGAAGATAATCTGAAAGGATGGCTTTAAATAGCTGTATTTTCTGCTATAATCTATCCTAATTTTGGTGTCTGAGTTGGGCCATCAGTGAAAGGATGTCCCAAGTAATTTGCTGTTTTTTGTTTTTATTAATTAGAGCATCTAACAATATATGTTACTGTTAATTGAAATAAAATTGATAAATTGATAATATTAGACATACAGTGCAAGGATTTGTTATTTGTATAAGTCATTTGCAAAATGATCATTACAGCAGTCGTTAATGTCCATCACTGTACACTGCTAGTACGAGTTTTTTTACTTGTGGTAAGAACTTGCAAGATCTACTCTCTTAGCAGCTTTCAGATGTGTGGTACAGTATCATTAACTATATTCACCATGCTGTACGTTACATCCCTGTGACTTATTTATTTTATAACTGAAATTTGTACCTTTACTCTTTTTACCAATTTCCTCCCATCACCTCTGGCAACCACCAATCTAGTCTCTGTATCTATAAATTCATTTTTGTTTTATTTTTTAGATTCCACATATAATTGAGATCATACAGTATTTGTCTTTGTCTGTCTGATGTATTTCAGAATGATACCCTCAGGGATCATCCACGTTGTTGCAGATAGCAAGATTTCATTCTCTTTGGTAGCTGAATAATAGTCTCTCTCTCTGTGTATCACATTTTCTTTATCCATTCCATCAGTGGACTCTTGAGTTGTTTCCATGTCTCAGTTATTGTAAATATTGCTCTAATGAACATGGAGGTACAGATATCTTTGCAAATTAGTGTTTGTTTTCTTCGAATGCATAATCAGAAGTGGGATTGCTGGATCTATAGTAGTTCTATTTTTATTTTTTTGAGGCCCCTCCACACTGTTCTCCATAGTGGTTGTATCAATTTATATTCCTGCCAACAGTGCACAGGGTTCTCTTTGCCGTCCCTCCTTTGTTATTTTTGTCTAACATTTGTTACTCTTTGTCCTTTTGATTATAGCCATTTTAACAGATGTGAAGTGATACTTCATTGTGGTTTTGATTTACCTTTCCCTGATGGTTTACATCTTTTCATGTTCATTGGCTGTATGTATGTCTTTGGAAAAATGACTGTTCAGATTCTCTGACCATCTTTTAATTGGATTGTATTTTTGCTATTGAGCTGTGCGAGTTCCAAGTAGTTTGTTCTTTTCTTTTTTGTCCTGCTTGGCTTTTTAAACTCTCTCCCTCTCCTTTTTTTTTAAATTAAGCATAGGTGATACAAGCTAATTGGGGAGGGAAAAACATCACAAGTATCTAAATATCTATAAAATAAAGTTTACCTCCAATCTCTGTGCCATTCTTCTGGATTATTGTTCTTCTAGATTTTTCTTATTCACATGCGAGTTGTATATGTGTGCAAGCACAAGCATGCTCACTCTTATATTACACATATTTGCACTTGTATATTATTTTTATAAAAATGGAATCTTATTGTGATTATTGCAGATTGCTTTTCTTTCGCTTCACAATATATTGTGAATGTCCCTGTCAAAAAATATAGTGTATCTCATTTTTAATGGCCATATAATATGTTGAAAATGACCATCATAATTTATATAACCATGTTCAGATTGACAGACATTTTCAGTCTCTAACTTTTCACGAAGTAATTTTCCTAATAATAATGAAAATATATACTGAATTTGGCAAGTGATTTTTTTCTTTAATAAATGTGAAGCTATTCAAAGTTGTTTCTGTAATGGTACTACTTGTATTCCAGTATTTTTAAAATAATTTTGTTTATTTATTTATTTTTGGCTGTACTGGCTTTTCATTGCTCCATGTGCTTTTCTCCAGTTGCAGCGAGTGGAGGCTACTCTCTAGTTGCCCTGCTCAAGCTTCTCATTGCAGTGGTTTCTCTTGTTGCAGAGCATGGACTCTTGGGCTTTTGGGGTTCAGTAGTCATGGCTCTAGGACCCTGAAGCACAGGCTAAGTAGTTGCGGCACATAGGTTTAGTTGCTCTGTGGCATATGAGATCTTCCCTCATCAGGAATTGAACCTGTGTCTTTTGCATTGGCAGGCAGATTCTTTACTACTAAGCCACCAGGGAAGCCCTTCAATATTTTCTTAAAGGATACCAGTGGTTAATAGTTGCGACACTTCATTTCTCTGAAAAATCTTCTAGGTTTTATGAAACTGTAGGTACTCCCATGGGATTATGTTGAGCAAATGAGTAGTGTTTGTCTTAATGGAAAAAGTTGAGAGCTGCTGTTTTGTTGTAGTAAATGTACTGATTTAGTAAACTGTTTTCCTGTTGGTGCATATTTATTGACAACAGATTTTTGACCTGGCAATGCTTCTCATCATCTATAGCACCAACACTCAGACAAAGAAGTACATTGAGAGGGTGCTAAGAAATAAGATTCGATCAGGCTGCTTTGAAGAAGATCTGCTACAGGGTACATTCTATATTCATTACTTGGTAAGTGTCAGAGAAATCGGGCAGCATTAGTCTGAAAGTTGCAGAGGTTGTTTTAACCTTTCCTACCCTGTGTGGAAATCATGACACCGCCACCTTTGCTGGGTAATAATCTTTTACAGAGAGCTTAGTATATTTCAGAACATAGTGGGATTATTACCACCTTGATTGTGACATTATAAATATTAATAAAATCAAACTAAGATTGGTTTTCATCTTTTTAGCAAAAGAAGCACAAAATTGGTTCAACAGTTCATTGAACACAATTCGTTGACTCAAGCCCTGTGTTCTCTTTTATAGGAAATATTGTGATTCAGGTCTTCTATGATTTCATTTTTGACCTAAAATGGAGAACTTCACATCTCCCTTAGAAATTATCATATTAGTTTCAACCCATTGTTCAAGTCCATTGAGACTTTTGAATCTTGATTTTATGTTAATCATTTTAATTGTCCAGCTTTCTGTGATCTGTAACTTTTGACAAACTTGCCTTCTGTATCCTGTTTTAAGTAGTTTCTAAAAACCCCTGAGTATAACATTATCAGAGGAATGCTAGTAGAGACATAATTTTATATCTTTTGAATTATCACTATTTTAGCCATTCAGCATATGACCCTTAGGTGATCATTCTTGTTGAAGTATAAACCATTTGATATGGAATTTTATAATCTAGAAATGGTATTTTCCAGGTGAATATTCAGGATATTAACAGTGTACACCTTAGAAAACTGGGTGAACCAGAGTTTTGGGACTTGGCTTAGGAATTAAGGAGAATATGTAGTTGACTTAAAGACTGTTATTTAGGAATGGATTTAAAATTTGTATTGTTTTATCTTACAGTATTGTCTGTGCTTATTTGTGCTCTGATGTGTGTTTTGGTCTATAACTTTGCAGAGGGCAGAAACCATATATAATTTTGAATTGCATCTTCTTCAGTAAAGCATTATACCCATTTAAAGAAACTGAACTTAATAACTGGTTATTTATTCTGGTTCCATTCACGGCCACCTACTGCCTTCTTGTTAGGACATAATCAGTTCTCCTCTTGATGTACTTTAAAAGAAATCAGTTTAATTAGATTGAACATTATAGACTGATTTAAAATCATAACCAGGGAAGAACAGGCCCACTGTATCCCCAGGGAGGCAATAAGATTAAGTGAGGAAATTTGAATTTAGAAGTTTGGGTTGTTGTCCCAAGCTGGGCAGATTACAAGCTATTAGGCTTGTGATTTAACTTCTTTGAGTTTAAAGGTCAATTCTTATCCATATATTGAATTTCACTGATTCTAAGAGAAGCTCAGAATGAAGGATTATTCTGAGTAAAACAAAAATTAAAATTCCTTAAATTAAGAATTAGGGAGAATTCTGACATCGTAAAAGGGTTAGCAATAGCAGCTCTAGGTGCTGTGATAACGAAGTCTCTCCCACAGCTTCATTTTTCTCTACTTCTCTCTCCTCAAGGTTCTTAAGGATGTTTGTCCATCCATTTTGTCACTGGCTCAGAGTTTGTTGAACTCCCTAGACCAGAGCATAATTTTGTTTGGCAGTCTTCTATACAGATATTCTTTTATGTTTTTTGACACTTACTGCCAGCAGGTACGTTGAAATATTTATCTTGGGAAGGAGGAGACAGGGAAAAGAAAAGAAATGCCATCCCGAATGACTTGCATGTGATCCAGTATTTGTCTCTTACTGGTTGAAAGGCATTGAAGAAGGAAGAACTCTGAACTGGGAGTTGGGAAAACTTAGTTCTAGTCCTAGTCTCTAAATGAAGGGATTGGACTTGAGGATCTAACTCTGGGTCTTGAGCTTTAAATTCTCTCAGTCTTGCTCCAGTCTGCTTGAAGCAAACATTTGCCTTGGGGTTATCATGTAGTTTTCATAGTACAAGAATGGTAGTTTTAAACTTACCTGCTAATAATCTACTGCCAGTTGATCCTGAAATTGTTCTCTAGAAAAAGGTGTCGTGAGAAACAAGAGAGAAATGCCTGAGGGCCTAACCCTGTTTTCGTGAATACCAGACACCACATTTATTAGCACACATACAGGGAAGGCTGTACTTACGGAAAGTGATTAGGAGAACAAAAACCAAAGTGTCTTGTTTTGTATTGGTCATTTATGTTATACCTTTATTACCAACAGGAAAGCACATTTGAAAGGGCAGTTTTTAAAAATGAATACTGAGATTTCTTTGGTGGTCCAGTGGTTAAGACTTTGCACTTCTAATGCCAGGGGAGCAGATTTGATCCCTGGTCAAGAAACTAAGATTCCCACGGTGTGGCCAAAACAAGAGAGAATTTTAAAATGAATAATGTAAAATTTTTTAAATTTAAAGCAGGGAAAAAAAACGCATTTAAAGTGGAGTAATAGACATCTGGCATCAGATAGCTGCTGCATTTGAGAATCTATTTATGAGATTTATTTGAGATCTCAAATAAATCTGCATTTGAGATTGATCTGCATTTGAGATCTATTTATGCTAGATTCCGAGCACTATTATTTGGTGTGAAACAGCAGTATAAAGGAAGGGAAGAGTGACATCTAAGACATTTGTAGAGAACCATCTTAATGTCTTAGAGACACCATCATGACCTATGTTTACTTGAAAAAATAAGTCTAACTTAAAACAACTTTAAAACCTTTAGCTTCTTGAGTGCCACCTTTTCAGTAAATTTTAATAGATTAAGTACAACTACAATTAAATGGGTAATATTTGACACTTAGGAGAAAAAAGAAAGATTATACCAGGAAGCAAAATCCAGAGGGCTTAAATAGTGCTCACTAGTAAAATATGGGGCATAAATCAAGATGGGTGGTAGTGTAGTTAGAGACATAATCCTAAACCTCTTGAATCTAATAGTAATGAAACCAGTTCATAGAAGTAGGTGATAGAATGAGGTGGGTTGGGATTTTAACCGGGTTGAGATTGGAAGGCCTTGGGCACAAACCTCTTTTAGATGACCGTACTATATTTTAGCTTCACACAGTCCTGTTGACTTTACTCTGCATAGGAAGTGATTGGTGCCCTAGTGACCCATGTGTGCAGTGGAAATGAAGTTGAAGTTGATGCTGCATTGGATGTCCTCCTCGAGTTGGTAGTTGTAAGCCCATCTGCTATGAGGCTGAATGCTGTCTTTGTGAAGGTATCTAGTCCTACTATTGACACATATTCCATCATTTTTCTTTCTTACATATATCTGAGACACCTGATACCTTGTTAGCAATTTATTTATTATGCTAGATACCGAGCACTATAATTTGTAGAAGTGGAGGGGATGAAGGTGGGGTGATGGGGCAAATAATAGAAAAATAACTCATCTGTCTATATATTTATTAATTCAGCATATACTTCTTTATACCTAATGATGTGCCAGGCTCTATGCTGGGTGCTGAGGATATAAAGGTAGTCTTTGCCTTTGATGATAAGAAAGTAAGGTATGTAAGTACATCACTATATATACAACGTGACAAATTCTCTAATAAAGTGCTATAGATACACCAGTGCAGAAATAATTAATTTGGCCTGGGAAAACTGGAGAAATCTTCAAACAAGAGATAATATTAGAGTGATTTTTTTTTTTTTTTTTAGAGTGATTCTTGAAAGGTAGAAGAGATTTGAAAGAATAAAGGAAGTATATCTAGGCAGAGAATAGTTTGAACAGAAGCAAACTGGCACCTATGTTCATGGTGTGCTTGAGAGATGACAAGTAAGATCAGCATGATTGGTAGATAGGGTAAGGTGGGAGGTGAAGACCAGATTATGAAGGATCTTAAATACGGAGCCAAAGAGTTGCAACTTTATTTTATAGACAAGAGGGAGCTGGTAAAGGATTTTAATGGGGTTTGACATAAGTCCATCTGTATCTGTAAAGAAGAATAAGTAATTCATGGAGTACAAGCTGAGAAATAAGGTCAGAGACATAACTTTTGGCAGAATATTGTTTTCACTAAGAAAAAGAGAAGCGTGGAGAAAAAGTATAGGGAGAACTAGGATCTATGTTGGGATGACTAAGTAGAATATCTGAGGCATAGTTTTAGAGAACTTGAGCTTTTGTGAAACATGCCTGGCTATCTGTGTGTGTGCCTTTTATGAGAATTTTAATTTTTTTATTTAAAGGAAAAAAGAAAAGTTAGTTGCTAATCTCATCGTTAACATTTTTTTCTCCCAGGGCATTTTGGATTATCTGGATAATATGTCCCCTCAGCAAATACGAAAACTCTTTTGTATTCTCAGCACACTGGCATTTAGCAAAGAACATGAAGCCAGTAGTCACATCCAGGTAAGTGACAGTGTGTTGTGAAAGAATCTTTTAAACCTCTTCAGCTGAAATTTGTTGAACAAAATCCCCACAGCCTGTGTAGTAGTATGACTAAAGTACATAGCCATAATCCTAGTATTTGTTTATTCTTTTCCTGCTACAAACACCAAATGCCTACTGTATGCCAAGCACCGAGACAGTACATGTGTATTAGACCTGCCCTTTAGGAGCTCAGTCTGTTAGTATAAATGAGCCTGTAATCTGCTCATTATGAAACTGAGTAAGACAAGCCATTCAGGTACTGTACCAGGTGCCATGGAAAAACAGGGAATACTCTTGTTCCACAAGGAACATCTCCATCTAATGCGAACTCCGTCTGGGCCTTCTCTCATTTGTGAACACCATTCACTGAAAAAGCCAAAGCCAAGCAAAGTGTCCAAAGTAAGATTGGGTTGGAATCGACTCATAGCTCTTTTGCATCTTCAGTGCCACCTTGTGGCAGTAATCCGTACTGGTCTTTGAACAATTTTTTTTTTTTTTAACTAAGTTTAAAGAATTGGCCAGTTAGTATACACCATGGTACAAAATTCAAAAGATATGGAAAGGTAGTGAAGAATGTATCCTCCCTCTCAGTCCTCTAGGCTGAGATTCTCTAATCGCTGTTACTAGCTTATAGCTTTCTGAGATGTGCTGAGCATAGACAAATTTGTATTTACCCATATACCTGTTTTCCACACCATATCCTGTTGTTTTGTGTCTTGCTTGTTTGATCTAGCAGTATAGTTTGACGATTTCATCGTATCAGGACTAATAGAGCTACGTCATTATGTTTTAATTGTGGTAAAACATACATGAGATAAATTTTACTGTTTTAACCAGTTTTAATTATACAGTTCAGTGGCACTGAGCACGTTCATAGTGTTGAGCAACCATCACCATTATCTGTCTCCAGAACTTTTTCATCATCTCAAATAGAAATTCTATCCCCATTAAGCAATAACACCCCATTTCCCTTTCTCTATACCCTGGTGACCTCTTACCTACTTTCTGTGAATTTGTGTGATCATTTAAATAGTTATACACATTGAATGTATGATCATTTAAATAGTTACACAATATTTGTCCTTTTGTGTCTGGCTTATTTCACTTAGCATAATGTGTTCACAGTTCCTCCATGTTGTAAGATATATCAGAACTTTATTGCTTTTTATGGCTGAATATTCCATTGTATATATAGACTGTAACTAGTTTATCCATTGATGGATATTGGATTTTCCCCACCTTTTGTTGTTTTGAAGACTGCTGCTATGAACATTGATGTACAAGTATTTCTTTTGAGTCCCTGTTTTCAGTTGGGTATATACTTGGTATATATCTAGGAGTGAGATTTATGAATCATATGAAGATTCTATGTTTAACATTTTGAGGAGCCACAAAACTGTTTTCCACAGTAGCTATACCATTTTGCATTGTAATGAGCAATAGAGGGCTCCAGTTTTTCTACATCCTTATCAACACTTATTTGATAAGTGTGTGTGTAAAGTATCTCATTGTGGTTTTGATTATTTTCCAGATGACTAATGATGTTGAACATCTTACTGTATGCTTATTGGTTCTTGTATATCTTGTTTAGAAAAAGTCTATTCAAGTCCTTTTGCTCACTTTTTAAATGGGTTGTTTTTTGTTGTTGACATGTAGGAATTCTTTATATATTCTGGATATTAGTCCCTTATCAGATAAATAATTTGCAAATGTTTTCTCCGTTTCTTTGATTGTCTTTCCAGTCTCAATAGTGTCCTTTGGTGCAGTTTTGATGGAGTCCACTCAGTCTTTTTTTCTTTTGTTGCCGGTGCTTTTGGTGTCATGCTTATTTTTTTTTTTAAATCGCAAAATTTGAAGTCATGAAAAATTTTCCCCAAGTTTTCTTGTCAGAATTTTATAGTTTTAGCTCTTAAATTTAAATCATTGATTCACTTTGAGTTAATTTTTATATCTGGTATAAGGTAAGGGCTCTACTTCATTTTTGTGTGTGTGAGTATCCAGTTTTCTCTAGCACCTTTTGTTGAATAGTTTGTCTTTTTCTATTGAGTGGACTTGGCACCTTTGTGGAAAATCAGTTGACCATATGTGTGAGGGTTTATTTCTAGGATCTATTCTATCTGTTGGTCTGAACGTGCTTATGCTGGTAGCACGTTTTGATTACCATAGCTTTGTAATTTTGAAATTGAAAAGTGTGGGCCCTCCAAACTTGTTCTTTTTCAAAATTATTTTGGCTGTTTGGGGTCCCTTGAAATTCCGTATGAATTTTAGTGTGGATTTTCCTATTTTTGTAAAAATTGCTGTTAGTGATACTTGCCTGGTGGACCACTGAGTAGGACTCTGAGCTCCCAACGCAGGGGGCCCAGGTTAGATCCCTGGCTGAGGAACCAAATAGCACATGCTGCAACTAAGAAGCCCTAATGCTGCAGTGAAGATTCCACAAGCCACAACTAAGACCCAGTGCAGCCTAAAAAAAGAAATATTTTAAAAATACTGTTAGAATTTTAAAATACTGTTAGAATTTTTAAAATGATTACATTGAATGAGCATATCATCATCTCAACAGTGTTCTGTCTTCAGTTCCATGAACATGGAGTACCTTTCTTTTTATTTAGGTCTTTAATTTATTTCAGTAATGTTTTGCAGGTTTTTCATTGTGCAAGTCTTTTGCCTCCTTTGTTAAATTTATTCCTAAGCACTTTTTTTTCTGTTTGATTACCACTGCCTGAGTGGCCAACGACAGGATAATTTATATTATCCATATCAAGCAACTATCCCAGCAGTAACAGTAATAGCTATTATTATTGAATGTCTACCATATGACAGATGCTGTTCTTGGAATTTTTTAATTTGGTCTCTGATCCTTGCAAAACCTTTCCCATTCTATAGATGAAAAAAATTGAGACTCAAAAAAATTGAGTGACTCATCAAAGACCACACAGTTAATAAATGATAGAAACCTTGCTGTTTAGGTTGTTTGGTTCTAATATTTGACTCTCTTGCTGTACCATTCCAACATCTTCACCATTATTTCTTTGCAGGATGACATGCACCTGGTGATACGAAAACAGCTCTCTAGCACTGTATTCAAGTACAAGCTTATTGGTATTATTGGTGCTGTCACCATGGCTGGCATCATGGCAGCAGATAGGTATGTGTGGAAATTCTGATCGATTTCTGTGGCTCATGGTCAGTTAATCGAGTTGCTGTCTTACAAAATAAAGTGTTATATTGTTTAGACATCATTATAACAGGAGAATTAAAACCATAATAAGAGAAGTTAGCAAATGTTTGTTGTTACTTTTCCATATTCTTTTTAATCTTGGCTGTATATGTTACCTATAATTTTTTCAGAATTGTGATTATAGTCATTACATTCTCATTGTTTAAAACTAGGGATTGCTAAGAAATTAAGTTTTAGAAAATGTTTCCACAAGAAAGGAACCCTGATCCTCCTGGGATGCTTTTTTTCTGCATCTGCTCCAATCTTAAGCATTAGACAATACAGGTTTCTCCATTACTGTGTTACTCTTGTCTGGAACACCTCATCTGAAATAAATAAAGTCGTCTTTTTTTTAAAAAAGTATTTATTTTAATTGTGATATAAATAAAGTCTTGTGGAATTTCCCTCCTAGTACTAGTTCCTTGATTCCACAGTTGTAACGTCTAAAGAAGCTTGGGGCTTGATAAGTTGTTACTGTTGTGAAGTCATGAAATTTGGTTCATGCTTCTTGGAAATGATTTGTCATGAATTCCTCAGAGCTCAAGAAACATCCTTAGAGTTCGCATTAGTTACCTGTAGAGGCTGCACAGTATACTGGTTAAAAGTTCATTCTCTGGAGCCATTCTGCTTGCCTGGGGTCAAATACTGGCTCCATTGTTCTTAGCTCAGTGATCTTGGATAAATCACTTTACCGTTCTGTTTCTGTTCAAATGTGTGAAGTAAAGATATTAATAGTATTTACTTCATAGAGTTGTTGAGATCATTAAATAGAACAATACCAAGTGCTTGCTCTTATGATTTTTACTAGTTTAGTTAATGTACACTTTAAAAAAAATCTAAGGTAGCCATCATTTGCTCTAGTCCACCTCTTATAAGGCCTGAATAACTACTTGACTGTGCTTTCATTCTCCATCCTAATCCTAGGGAAGGCAATTTTTAAAAATTTATTGCTGGTTGTTACAAAATATTACAGATGTGAATCTAAAATAACTTATTTTTTGGAAGTAGATCTTCTAATTTGACCCCAGGGAGTGGAGAGCTGAGCAGTGAACAGTGTACCCAGGTGAGTTCTTATCTTGGGGTTGGATATGTTTATGAGTAACTGAGAAATTGCTTCTGGTCACTGTTGGCTGAGTGCCAAAGAATTGATGCTTCCAAACTGGTGCTGGAGAAGGCTCTTGAGATTCCCTTGGACTACAACGAGAGCACACCAGTTAATCCTAAGGAAGTCAGTCCTGAATATTTATTGAAAGGACTGATGTTGAAGGTAAAGCTTCGGTACTTTGGCCACCTTATGCAAAGAGCCAACTCATTGGGAAAGACCTTGATGCTGAGAAAAATTGAAGGCAGGAGAAGAAGAGGACGACAGAGGACAAGATGGTTGGATGGCATCACCAACTCGATGGACATGGGTTTGAGCAAGCTCTAGGAAATGGTAAAGGACAGGGAAGCCTGGCATGCTATGGTCCATGGGGTTGCAAAGAGCTGGACATGACTAAGCAACTGAATAACAACTGTTACCTTACCAAAGAGTGCTTCTTTTTTCTAAATATGTTTTCCTGAACTCATAGCTTTTGTAATTTATACTACTCTTTTGGCCTTTAAAATCCTTTGGCTTAGGTTGTATTTTAATTCTATATCTGATCCACTAATTAATTTTAAATTCTTAGCAAAATAGGTGAGCCATGTTTGAACAGTAACAGGTTGACTAGAGCGTAGGGACAAGTAAGTGTATAATTGGAGAGCTGGAGATACAGCTAGTTTGGAGATACAAAACAGAGTGCTCTGAATGTGAATCAGGACATTTTGATTTAATTTTTACACAGAGGTAGTCCTTAAGGGTTTTAGCATAGAAATGGCATAATCCAAGCTTTGCTTTAGAAAAGTTAATCTGGTTCATGTGTCTAGATTGGAAAAGAGGTAAGATTGAAAAGAAAGGATTGGTCAGGAGGCTTAGGAGAAACCTCAAGTGAGAGGTGGTGATGAGAGCTTTGCCAATGCAGTTGGAAAAGGAAAAACTTATTGTTGAATGGGGTGAATAGTTTTTAACTAGGAAGCATCAGCAACTCAAGGACTGGACCATTCTTTCTCTTCGACTGTTTCAGGTGATCTCCTTGCTACAGTTGGTTCATTCCTGCAGTGAACAATCTCCTCAGGCCTCTGGACTTTATTATGATGAATTTGCCAACCTGATCCATGGAAGGAGGCTAGCTCCAGAAGCCCTGGTGAGGCCAAGTATCTTTTCTTAAAACAGTGAAGCTCAAGGGCTGCTTTACTATACATTCTTCAAATCATTCTCTCTGTTGTATTGCAAAAATAGATCTGCCTGTGAGCTCTCCCATATTCTAATTGGAAATGCTGTTCTGACTCACTCTGCCCCAGGCCTCTCTTCTGAGGCCTCCTTCACATACTAAGAGTGAGAATCATGATCATTTGGTTAATGATGTTGTTAAAAGCCACCATCTATTCTGTGCCAGGCACTGTATTAAGCATTTTTCATGTATTATGTCTATTCCTCATCAGAATAATGTAGTATGTATTACTGTTATTTTCTTTTCAGAAATGAGGAAACAGGCTTCGGAAAGGTTAATAGTTTATTTAGGGCTTTATAGGATGTACACACTGGGCTACACAGACCTTTTTGTTTGTTTGCTTCCTGAAGGAATGGCTTGGGCAGACCATCTTTAATGATTTCCAAGATGCATTTGTGGTGGATGCCTGTGTTGTTCCAGAAGGGTAAGTGCTGTTTACCCACTGACATGGTTATATTGGTAAAGAAATTTTGTTAGTTATGTTGATAGCTGGTACCAATCTCAGAATGTCTTTGACTTCGTCCAAGTCTATCCTACTCCTCCACCTTCCCTCTTCCCAACCCCAACACCCCAACAGTTCCAGCTCCAGGATTGCTAGAAGATTCCCCACTTGTTCTTTCTCACTTCTCCTCGTAATAGAGAAGATTGGTTTGTTCTAGTGGTTTTTCCCATAGAGTTGCCATACCCTGATGCTGGGACCTCAGATTCTGGGTTCTCTTCACAGTGATTATCCATTTCCTGTGAAAGCACTCTATGGACTAGAAGACTACGATAGTTGTGATGGGATTGTCATCAACCTCCTGCCACTGTTGTTCTCTCAGAACTTTGTGAAAGATGGGAGTACACTGACTTCACAGGAATCAGACCAAAAGTCAGTATACTTTTTCTTTTCTAAAACCGCTGTTGATGTGTTGAATGTTGACAAGGAATGCCACAGTTCTTGTTCACAAGGAATGCCACAGTTCTTGTAATCTGTTGGCAACTTGATTGAAAAGGATTTCTCCCAAGACAGGTGGTATTTGGATGCATTACCAAGAATGGATCAGACTGCTTGTTTTCTCCCAGATCCTGGGATTGGGATTTGCAGTGGCTCATGACAGCCAACAGATACTTTGCAAGGCTGCTTTTGTTTCTGTTCCTTTTCCCCACTTGGGAATGTGTGTGTCTACCTTTGCCTGTCATGTGCCTTCCTTCTGTGTTACCTGTACTTTATCTTAGTGCGTGGACATTTCACTCTTACCTGTGTCTTCTTCCCATTCAGTTCATTATTTATTTGCTGAGCATCCACTATGTTCTTTATCATGTTTTTAAAAGTAGACATTTATTTTGGGCAAAACTTGCTAATTACAAGATCGGGCTCCTATAAATATGGACTAATGTGTTTATAAACTGTGATCTAGAAATGGATTTTCCTTCCCAGATTGGTTTCTCCATTATGCCTGGCTCCCTATTTCCGGTTACTGAGACTTTGTGTGGACAGACAACATAATGGAAGCTTGGAGGAGATTGATGGTTTATTAGGTATAGAATGAAGTTATCAGATTGTTTCTTCTTTGTAACCTTTTTTTGGTAAACTTAGGGAAGTGCGGTACATTGGTACTTGTAGGGAGAGGGGAGGGAATCCTCTAACATCACAGAGACTTTTAAATTATATTTGTTGATGCTGCATGGTATGAGGGTATTTTTGAGACTAACTGAAACTTGACCTTCAAATACCCATTAAAGGGGGAAATTAGTAGAAGGAGACCTAGCTCTGGGGGCAGCATCCAGATTCTGTTGACTTCAAGTAAAAGAGGTTAGAAATGTTTGTTCTTCTCTTTCAGATTGTCCTTTATTCCTCACTGACCTGGAGCCTGGAGAGAGACTCCAGTCCATGTCTGTTAAAGAGCGTTCGTTCCTGTGTTCACTCATATTTCTTACTCTCAACTGGTTCCGAGAGGTGAGCAGAGTTATTGGGACGTTTCACCTACTGTCTGTAATTTCTCTAGAAAGGAAACTATTTTCTTGGTTCCCATGAGACTCCTTGTCCACCAACCTCTAACCCCTGTGTGTCTCTTCAGCGATTGTGTCCCACCCTTCCCTAATCACATGCACTTCTTGATGTAGCCAAATCAAAATGCTTAGAATTCACTTAATGTTGCCCATGCTTTACTGCCTCCAAGCCTTTTCACACTATTCTGCTTCCTGCATGGAATAACTTCACCTTCTCCAGTGTGAAAATACTGTTCCTCCTTACAGGTATGCACTTAATATTTCGATTTAGTGAGATCAAATGAAGATAGTTTTCACCATCCTTTAGAATATATTTGTACTTAATGAAATGCACAATAATAATGAAATATATTGAAAATGACAATAACATCTTATATCTGTATAACATTTCCTTTCTCATGCATATTGTTTCTAAGAATATTTATTCACTTGAATGATCTCTTCTTATCCTGACAACTGTATTATGGTACAGGCAGGGTAGGTATTACTATCCTTGTCTTATTCATATGAAATTGCAGTTACAGAGAGTTCAAAGTCATTAAAATTTATCAAACACATGTGCCAAATGCTGGGCTAGTTTCTTTATTCACACTTAATCCACACAACTGCATTCCCATTTTATAGTTAAAGAGATAGAAGCGCAGAAAGGTTCAAGATTTGGCCAAGGTCACACAGCTAGTAAGTAACAGACCTTGGACTTGTTTCACCAAAGGTTGTACTCTCTAGCTGCAGAGAGTTACTTAACTTCTGTTAAGTTAAGTAACAAGTTCTGCCTTGTTACTTAACTAGGAATAAGTAAAACTGGTATTAAAATTTAGATCCTCCTATATTGGCCCAGGGCTTTTTTTTCTCCAAAGCACCTTGCTGAGAAGACTTTGACATTGCTCACTAGGCTCACAGATCCTTTCACTGAATGGCACTTGCTGAATAATGCAAATGAGGTTGAAATCTGAGCAGTTCACAGATATGATTTGTACTTCTACAGGTTGTAAATGCCTTCTGTCGGCAAAAGTTGCCCGAGATGAAGGGGAAGGTGCTCACCCGGTTAAAGCACATTGTAGAACTGCAGCAACTCCTGGAAAAGCACTTGGCGGGTGAGGGAAGGGTCCCGGCTGGGAACCCTGCTGGGCAATAGTGAGGAGATAGAGGACAGCCTTTAAGCCAGACTCAATGATAGCTGCCCCTAATTCATGTGGGACACAAAAATGTTTGCTCAACAGAAATTTAAAAAAATGAATACAGCCATTTTCCTCCCATTGTTTTCTCCAGGAGTCCTTGGTGTTTGAGAAAAGACAAGATATAAAACACTGGTTGGGCTTTTGTAAATTACTTTGCTTCTTCAGATGTCAAACTTCCAGTGCCCTTTACCTTCCTGAACATCATCAGGAGTAAAGCTGAGAGGCCTCTTGATACCCTTTGACCATTAAGAAAACTTGTTTTACAGTTCTAGCTTGATTTTTCTGGGGAAAACAGAGCCTCCCTCAGGCTCTCATCTAAATAACTGTGTGTAAAACAAACTACTCTGTGACCAAATATTGCTACTATCTTTAGATTTTAATTGTAAGTTTATTTTTAGTTCTTAGCTGTTTGGATACTTTATATCTTTATTTAGAATGACTTTATGTTGCCGCTAAGTTGCTTTAGTAGTGTCCTACGACCGCAGAGATGGCAGCCCACCAGGTTCCCCCGTCCCTGGGATTCTCCAGGAAAGAACACTGGAGCGGGTTGCCATTTCCTTCTCCAATGGATGAAAGTGAAAAGTGAAAGTGAAGTCGCTCAGTCCTGTCCGACTCTTAGCGACCCCATGGACTGTAGCCTACCAGGTTCCTCTGTCCATAGTTGACCATGATCAATCAATGCAGTATTTCTATAAGTTATCTTTGGCCATTTTACTGTGCCAACATGGTTAGTGTCACATGACCTGCAAGCATCTGATAGATAGTCAGCCATGTTTGGTAGTTCTGGAAAATAGTTTTTAGCTACTTGGGTGATTATCATTCAAATTTAACAGTGGTGTATGGTTGGTATACATTGAGCTTCCTGCTCTCTGTTTCAGTCACCCCAGACTATGTTCCTCCCCTTGCAAACTTTGACTTGGAAACTTTAGAAGTAACACCTCATACCAGTACGGCCGTTTCAGCAAAAATCAGAATGCAAGGAAAGACAGGTATTTTCTTTTCCTCGTATTCCGTGTCCTCCTATGTGTTGTGTTGAATTGACTTAGAGGTTATATGCATCAAAGGATCAGTAATGGGAGAGATTATATGAACTGAACTCTTTCTTTAGCATGGTTATCAATGAATTGTAACTTAGGGTTATAAAATTAACCTTCATCTCTAGGTAGTCGTTTTCTTGAAGGCAGTAATATTTCGCAAACAAGATTATTGATTATTTCAGTTACTTTTCTCCTCTTGAAACATAAGGAGGAAAGAAACGAAAAGCAGATGGCGGCAAGACATCCTCCCCTGATGTGCTTTCAAAGGAGGATAGTTCAGAATGTGACCCTACACTAGCTGAGAGGAGCCAACAGGAAAAGGTATTGGAATGATGAGTCTCCATGAAGGTGTGTAACAACCCAGTGAAATTAGCAAGGGCTAGCATTATCCTATGCATTTCACAGAGAGAAAAGTTATGGAAAGGAGAGGTGAAAAAACTCTGATAGGCCTTGGAGTGACCCTGTCAGTAGCAGAGGTTGGGTGAGACTCGAAATATTTATCACTACCACACACTGGTTCTTCTCATTATTTTCTTGATCATATTACTCCCTTTTTTGCACCCCAGGAGTACTTTGAATTATCTTGTAGCAACTATCAAATTCTGTCTTTGGATGTATTCTAAATATACTTCTTTTAGCCTTTTTTCCTCATCTGATCCTAGATTATTCCCTTCTCAGTCAGTTGAGATAACATGAAATGCTTAGTAGAGTTTCCTAATACAGATACTTAACAATTTCCTATAATTGTACCACTCACAGAGTTGGTTTGTGAAATTGCCTAAACCACATGGATCCCAGTTATTTCTGTTCTTTAGCTGTTGTTTAGTGAGTATTTGTTATGTATAACTCCTCTAATCTCTCAAAATCAAGTTTAGTATTGATACCTATATATAATAAATGAGAAAACTTAAGACCCAGAGAGACTAGGTGACTTGTTCAAAGTTATACAGTTAATAAGTGCTTCAGCAAGGGTTTGAAGCCACATTTTTGGTCCTTAAGTTCACAGTGTTCTGATCCACACCATAGTGCCTTGATTTGCCTAATAGTTCATCCCTAAGTGGAAACCAACCAGGAGTCTAGATATGCATCCTATATCCCAGTGTTACATTGGGTACTCTGTCTCAGGAATATTTTGAGACCTTGGAAAAAGAAAGTTGGTAAAAGAATGTAATGGAGTGTAACTTTTTGTGTAAAGTAAATGCTTAATTGCACTTTGAAACCTCATTTAAAATTAGATTGATATAGAAGCCTTGTTCTGTTCGTTACTCGTACTTCTTAGGAATTCAAAGGGAAAGAAGAAAAGACATCAGTGTCATTACAGAATTACCACGCTTTTTTCCGTGAGCTGGACATTGAGGTCTTCTCTATTCTGCGTTGTGGGCTTGTGACCAGGTTCATCTTAGATACTGAAATGCACACCGAAGTAAGTGACAGAACTGAGATCCCAGAACTTAATCTCTTTTTAGGAAGTTCCTCAGCTCTCTTCCTGTTTCACAGAAAACACCATGACACTGGGAGAAGTTGGACTCTGGCTTCCAAAGCCTTTATATGTGACGGTGCAGATGAATAATTATCCTCATCATCTTGATGTTTATAAATCTAAGGTTTTGTTTTTTTTTTTTTTTATAGTACATTAGACATTACAGAAGATCATGCTAATGGTGTGATCCTTACTTTAGGTTACTAATAACCAGCTGTTTGGATTACTTTTATAAAGCAGCACTATTTTGGTTTATAGTTACTCAGTGTTCTTTTCACTTTTTCATGATATTTGTTCAGTGTCCATGAGATACTTGTTGAGTCAGTTTTTTGTATTTGCCACTCACCTAGACATTGGCAATTCAGTAGTAGATACAGCTCAATGCTCACCTTCAAATAGCTCATAATCTAATAAAGGAAGTAGACAACCAGTAGTACATGCTATATGGATGATCTGAACCAGGTACCAGTGAAACTGAGGAGAGAATGGTATTTATAATGAACTTGAAAGTGGAGGGCATTTACACAGAGAAGGTACTTTCTGATACGGGGTTTCACCAGAAGGTAGAGGTTTTCCAGGTTAAAATTTTTTTTATAAGAAATGGTGTGGATTTTGCCATAGATTTTTACAAGAATGTATATTTTTATAAGAATGTATTATTTTTTCAGTATTTCTATATCAGCCTGTACTTGGACATTCTCCATAAATGTACAGTTAAGTGAAAAATTTGAAGTGAGACTGCATTGGACCCATTCTATTTCTGGTAGTGCAATGCGCTTATAATGATTCTGCCAGTCTTATCTTAATAGTAGTGAAACATTTCAGGGAGAGAAAATGCAAAATAATCATTTAATGAACAGAGAAAAGCAAAATTTCCTTGAATTAGTCATTTTTTTTTAATCCCAAGGTATTTAGGAAAGGCATCACTGGTCCATAGCTGGAAGGATATACCAGAGGCATTTGTTTTTAGAGAAAAGGTGTGTCATTTAAAACTATACTGCCTCATTCCTATTAATAATTTTAAACTTTGTTTTACTTAGGAAATGCATGACTTTGACTTGTTGATATGTGAGGTGGGGGAAATTTCCCCCCTTTCTTTTGGTAATGATCAGATTCTTTACACATTGTAGACAGTAAAAACATAAACTGTATCCCCAGAAGACGGCTAGAGCATGTTGGGAATTAGTCTTTCATTCTTCCTTGTAACAGGCTGCAGAAGTTGTGCAACTTCAGCCCCCTGAACTGCTTTTCTTGCTGGAAGATCTCGCCCAGAAGCTGGACAACATGCTAACACCTGTGACCAGGAGAGTCCCCTTCCTCAAGGTTAATACAGACAGGAGCACTGGGCCTGTCCTATGGATTTGGAAACAAAGAGGTCTGAGTAGTTAATGAGCTGTCAGTTTCTCTGACACTGTTTTTAGGTGGTGTGGTCGTAGCCCGGTTGCCAGCCTACAGTCACCTTGCTTCAGAAAGGAACTCTTAAGACCGAGAAAGCAAAAAGCTACCCAGAACAGAAGATATATTTCCAAAAGTCCTGAGAATTCCTGAATCCTCTTCTTTGCTTGGGTTTTGGTTTTAATACCTTCCCAAACAGCCTTTGTCCAAGGCTCAGCATGGTAGTTGGCTGTCTAGAACAGTTCACAAGTTCAAGTGTGTATCTAATGGACAAATGTATGTAGCATCTGGGGAAGCAAATGGATGATAGGAACAGCAAAATGTGAGAGTTTTAGGTGTGAATGTTTAAAATATCCAGTTACTTGATTCTTTAATATTTGGTCTACATTCTTATTAGACTAAATGATTTCTATTTTTGTGTGAGCTTTATCTCATTAGTAATTTGGGGTTTGTATGTCTCAAACACTGTGCTGTGCTTAATTGCTCAATTGTGTCTGACTTTGAGACCTTATGGCCTGTAGCCAGCCAGGTTTCTCTGTCCATGGGGATTCTTCAGGCAACAATACTGGAGTGGGTTGCCATGCCCTCCTCCAGGGGATCTTCCCAACCCAGAGATTGAACCCAGGTCTCCCTCATTGCAGGTGGATTATTTACCATCTGAGCCATCAGGGAAGCCCAACAGTACTGGAGAGGGTAGCCTATCCCTTTCCAGGGGATCTTCTCAATCCAGAAATTGAATCTGGGTCTCTGCATTGCAGGCAGATTCTTTACCAGCTGAGCTACCAGAGAAGTCCCCTCTCAAACACTGTGTACTCTGTAAAAGCCAATCTCTTGGTTATTTGAAGACTGAGTTGAGTTTCCTGTCAAAATATATCCCTAGTTTCTTCTTTTCGCTCTACCTTCTGGCACAAGGTTTGATTAAACCCCATAACAGACTCTTAGTTTCAAAGAAGTTATCCAACAGTTTCTTCCCTAGTAACTCTGAATTTATTATAGAGCAAAGGAAACCGGAATATTGGATTCTCACATCTCCACCAGAGATCTGCCTCAGAAATCGCGTTTAGGGTTGTTCAACTGCTGAACCCCATGTGTAACCATCTGGAGAACATTCACAACTATTTTCAGGTCAGAATCCTATCTTATCATTATAGAGATTTAGAAATTGCTAAATGAACAAGAGATTTCATTTTTGGCTGAAAAATCTTGAAGGATAATGAGAGCAATTGCTAAAGCAACAGTCTTAAAAGCACCTTTCCCTTGTAGTGCTTAACTGCTGAGAATCATGGTGTAGTTGATGGACCCGGAATTAAAGGTCAAGAGTGCCACATAATGTCGTCCTGCTACCTGAGGCTCCTGCAGATTTTTCATGGGCTTTTTGCTTGGTGAGTATGTGGCAAGTACAGCAGGTAGAGATGATCAAGAATGTCCTTGCTTCTACCTGACAGTCACCAAGGCACTGAGGTGTAGAAAAGAAGGAAGGACTCCAAAAGGTTATGTCAATATGACACTTACTCTTTCTGGAGTGTTTTTGTCTGTATCATTTAATTTGGTTTGGCACACTTTATCTATTATTAACTCATTTGAAAATCAGATGACTTGCTCTTTTCTAATCTGTAACAAATCTGGCCATCTGATTCTTGGCTAGTTCGCTGTGGCACCCTTTCCCTAGTAGCACCAGGGTGAGTGTTGTAAGAAGTTGTTACTCAACAAGTTGCAGATAAATTCCAGATTGTGTGGTAAAGAGCTGCAGGCAGTGTAAGCCAGGGTGTGTAGGGATGCCTTCATGAAATCGTGGGACTTGATGGGGCCCTTGGAGGGTAGATGGCTTTGGGGAGGCAAAGGAAGAAACTGTAAGGCACGGCATGGACAAGAGTAGAAATGAGGGAGGTGTGTCCCTTACATGCTTCTGTTCCTCAGGGCTGAGTCTTGGCCTCTCTGTTCTCATACAGGTTACCTGGGCTGTCTCAGATAAGGTTAAATTTGGGCTAAAATTTAATTTCTGAGCTACAGGCATTTAACTCCCAACTGCCTACTCAGCTCCTCCTTATAGCTGTGTCATTGACAGCTCAGATTCATCACATCCAAAGCATGTTTCATCCTCCCCAACACTCCTTCAGCTTTCCCTGGTGAGACAGATGGCACTACCAGTTGCCTGAGCTAGAAGCTAGGAGTTGTTCTTTGTCCCTTTCCTTCTCTCTACCCTTTCTCTGTTCCGCATCTGATCACAAAATCCTGTTGCATTTATCTTCTAGATTGCATCTAGATGGCCACCTGTCCTCTCTTTCTCCACTGCTTCCAGACTCCTGTTATCGCTCACCAGACCTAGAACAGCTTTACAGTTGGTCACTCTCTACCTCCACTTTTCCTCTTTTGGTCCCTTCACACAACAATTAAAGTAATCTTCCCAACATAAATCTGATTGTATCCTAGCCCACCTTTGTTTTGATTGCCATTAGATTTCTCTTGAATTCAGTCTCTTCTACTTAGCTTCTAAGGACTTTTATTATCTGACTCTTGCTATTCTACTCACTGTGGTGCACTCTGCCCTCCAGTTATACTGAAATAATTTCAGCACCCTATATAGCATTTACCTGGAAGGCTACACATACTCATCCTTCTGCCAGGATCTTCACCTTCCTTGACCCTCCAGTCTTTTTTAACTCATCCTTGAGATCTGGATTTAAACTTCAGCTCCTCAGGACCATCTTCCCTGACCCCTAGACTGGGTAAATCTTTCTGCCTCTCTTATCCCCACTTCTTTTCTAATACTCAGGATAAAACTTCTCACATTTTATTATAATTATTTGTTCATCTGTCTTTCCTGCTGGACTGTGAGCTCTATGAAGCCCTAGACCAGCCATTATCATATTCTCAGTATTTAAAAACACTGCCAGACAAAGGATTTGAACAGATGCTTAATCAAGGAGATATGTGGGCGGCAAGTAAACATATGCAAAGATGTGCAGCAGTGTTATTAAGAAAATACAAATTAATATTACAGCACAGATGCAGTAAAAAGACTTATCTTGCCAAGTGCTGGTGAGGACATAGAGTAATTGGAGCTCTCACATGCTGCTGTTGTGACTGTAAAACGGTATACTCACTTTTGAAAACCGTTTGGCAGTTCATCAGAAAGTTAGATATACACCCACCATATCACCCAACCATTTTACTGCTAGTAAAAGTAGTAATTTATCCAAGAGAAATGAAAGCATATGTCTGCACACAGTCTTGTATATGAATATTTATTGGAACTTCATTTGTAATATCCTCAAATTGGAAACAATTAAAAAGTCATAAAATGGTGAATGGATAACAAATTGTAGTGTCTCTCTGTGGTAGAATACTAAATGCAACAACATGGATGAAAAAAGAATTATACTGAATAAAAACCAAGACTGTAAGAGTATGTAGTACTTGGTTCTGGTTATATTAAGTTTTAGAAAAAGTATATAATCTTGTAGTGACAGAAAACAGTTCAATGCTTGCCTCTCATTGGGTGGGAGGATGGAAGGAGGGCTGGATTACGAAAGAATATAAGGAATCTATTAAGAGGAATAGATATGTTTATTGTTTTCATTGGGGTGATGGTTTCTTGGATTTGTATATAAGTCATGAATCAAATTCACCATTTTAAATGCATGCAGTTTAGTGTATGTCCATTACACTTTAAAAAAGCTATTCAGGAAAAAAAAACAAAAAACATTATAGGCCCTCAGAATTAATTTGTGGAAAGGAAGAGAGACTACCACTGGTGATGCGGAAATGTTTCTAGAGGAGTGAAAGTTCTAGGGGGTCAGGTTGTGCTGGGCTTTGAAGGTCAAGTGAAAGAATTTGAATGTTGTTCAGGGAAGTAATTTTGAAGTTTTATGATCACATCCATGGTATAGTGAAAGCAGTGTTTTAGAAAAATCCTTTTGGCCTAAGAATTGGAAAGGCAGCCAAAAAGACCAGTGAAAAGATGTTGACGGGATCCATGCATGGGATGATGATAAGGGCCTGGCCTAGAGTGATGGTCTTGGCTTGGAAAGGAAGAGATAGTAGGAAAGATAATCAGAAGACAGAGCTGTCAAGATTTGACTTAATCTGGTATGGATTAGACATTGATTTAAGCAGTTTCGCAAAATTATTAAAGTTTTTTTGTTGTTTGTTTTGAGAAGATTGACAGTTAACTCTAAAATGTATGCAATAAAGGAGAGGTTTTTTTCCCTTGGAAATAAACCTAGGAGGAGGACTGTTACAGATCCTCAAGAAAAGACTGTTTTGGGTGCCCTTCAGCTTCTAGTCTGGTATTCAGAGCTGTGACTAGATTTAGTGCTTGAGTACCTTCAGTACTTTAGTTCTTTTTCTTCTGTTGATTTATTGATGGTACAGAATAGTGGCCAGGATCCTTAAATGCTGTCCACATAATCTTCCTGAAACTGAGCTCAGCTACCTTTCCTTGACTTTCCTTTAGGAGTGGATTCTGTCAAGTTCAAAATAATAATTTACTATACTCAGCCCTTGGGATCCTTACTAGCCGACTGAAGCCAGGAGAGCATGACCAATCCATGGAGGAGCTGCTCAGGTGGGCTGGACCGCATGTCCCTGAAAGTTATCTAAAGAAATTCCTAGGAATAAAACAGGCAAGATTTCTTGGAGATAACTTGGTGTTTTCAATGCCTTTTCCTCATTTATGTGAGCTTTCTCATCTGTGTATTCAGATATATCCTTAAGCTTTAGAAACTGTTGAATAAATCAAACTAAATCCTCATGTATCCTTCATCCTGTAAAGTTTGCATTTTCAGGTAACAATGATGAAAGTGCTAGCCAGCTGTAGACATCTCTTGATTATCCAGGTACCTACTCTGTCTCCCAATTGGGTTGGATAATTAGGTAGCAGTCAGTTATCACTTCCCTCCTCTTGAAAGAAGAGGAGCCTAGACTGAGAGCACAGGAGATGAGAAGGAGCTCTAAGGAGCCTGGGTTCAGCCTCTACTCCAGCTTCACCCAGAGCAGTTTGGTCTTTCCCCTACCTCCCCTGAGAGCCTAGGCCATCACTGAGTCTGCAGTCTGCTTTTAGAACCTTATTTCATTTTCAATACAGTTCTTTTAAATTTGTTTGACTTACTTCCCACCAGTCAATCAGTAGTTGACTCTGATTTTATTTTAACTACAGTTTTAGATTGTGTTTCTTCATCTGCCATTACTTTAGAACATGAAAAGCTAACTACATATGATACATGTATCAGAAGCTCTGCTTTATCATTTCCTTTTACCTTGTCCCTATGAACCCATAATTTAAACATTATACCCAGTGTGTTGCCTCTTGCCTTAAAGAGCAAATAATTTACCCGGGGTTGCACACGTCAGCATGGCCTAGGCTAGCACTTGGCTATCTTGGCATACATGACCCTCTTCAATGCTGGCATCCCATACACTGGGTCAGGCCTCTACACCCTGGCTTTCTCCATATAAAGTTACATTTCTCTGTAAGGTCTTGAAAGAAGGTTCTACTAAAGCACCTGCAAATGAGGAAGATTCTGCTTAGACCATCAGGCATTTCAGTGGACTTGTATAACTCATGGATTTAGACACATCTGTAATACTTGTGATGGTGGGTTTTTTATTTTTTTATTGTCTCTTTACAGACAGAGCTTCCATTACTTGCAGAATTTCCATGCCAGCATTCCCAGTTTCCACTGTGCTCTTTATCTCATTAGACTTTTGATGATCATTTTGGAGAAATCTACAGCTTCTACTGAGAACAAAAGACAAATTGGTGATGGATCCTCTTTTTTTCCTTCATGAATAGACTAGTAAACTTGGGGCTTCCTAGAACCTTGTAAATTTTACAAGCAAATCTCTCCCTCACTGTGGATATGCCTTCTTGCTATACCAAGAAGGACATAGTCCCAGTAGGAGCTATGTCTGAGCTCCGCTGACATGGCTTAAACTGAGTGTGGTTAGTTTACTTTTTACTTGGCTGGATTTGCTGTTTAACTTTTGTTTATTCATATCCTTTTTTTTGTTGTTGTTATTAAGTATCTGAGACATTTGACAGAAAAACATAAGCCATTAAGTTAATAAAATGGGACAGAAAGGAGAAATCAGGATTAAGTGTAAAGAAAAGTCTGATCCATCCCTGATCTTTTTCTTTAACTATCTTTTGACATCGCTCTTAGAATGCATCTCACTGATAAATCTTAATTGGCAGCACAGACAGAAAGCAAGAAGAAAATGCAAAACCTTTATTATTCCTGTTGCTTAAAGGGGGAGGGTTTTATATGAATCTTGGAGGCCCATGCTATTTATTGTTTATTGGCCTGCCAAGGAGTACCTGAGATGGACTTCCCACTGCCCAGCAGCATTCCTTTACTCTGTGTGTCTGTATGGTTCATGTTTGTGTCAAGACAGGGTAAGAGGGTGGGACATGTTAGATCTTAGAGAAATGGGTTTATTTCTGCTAGGAGGACTAATAGAGCAGGAACTCATGAAAGCTTTTTTTTTTTTTTCCAAAATTGTCTGTTAGCCTAGGAACTTCATAGTAAATATAAAAGAATAATGTTTTTGATCAATTATCATTCCCCAAAGACTGCAAAACAAGAATGAAGTTCATTTTCCTTGAATGAAATTTGTCTTGTTTCACCAACAGCTTCCCTGGCCAAACAGTTCCTCTGTCGAGTGTGGCCTAATGGAGAGAAAGAGAGGAGCAGCATTCCTAATGACCAGCTCCAGGCTTTGCTTGGGTAAGAGGCTCAGCTTCTGTCCACAAGCCAAATAGCCTTCCATTTGCCCCTGTTCGGATCCCTTGTCTGGTCAAAAACTGAGAAATTTATCTTGGTTGACGATAATTTGGAAGCAGTGAAATAGGTGTGAAATTAACGTAATTTAGAATATATGGATTTTCAGATCCTCTAGTTCTGTTTTATACTGTCAATTCTTTAGTAAATCAAATCATAGAGGAAGTGGAGGAGTCTGCTGTTGTATCCTGCCTTGTTAACCCATGAGTCAGATATTTATTATTGCCTACCATATCTAAGACACAGCCATCACTTCATGGTGTCTGACTGTATTTCTAATGGAGATATCATTTCCTTTACTCCTGACAAGTAATTGGAATCTTTATGTTATTAAAAATAAATGTTGGGAATTCCTTGGTGAGCCACTGGTTAGTGCTCAGCACTTTAACTTCTGTGGCCCTGGGTTCAGTTCCTGGCCGGGGAACTGAGTGTGGTGTAGCAAAAAATGGATTAATAAAATAATTGCTAATAGTTGGTTTAAAGCTTAGTACCTGGATATGTCTCAAGAAAGAAATCTAGATTTAGAGATTCTGTAACATGTGTTCATACTCCTGTGGCTATCAATACAGCATCTACCTGGAGCACACAGACAGTGTACTGAAGGCCATAGAGGAGATTGCTGGGGTTGGTGTTCCAGAGCTGATCAACTCTCCTAAAGAAGCCTCTTCTTCCACATTCCCTACACTGACCTGGTAAGGGAGCACTCTCCTCTAGTCCTTTCCCTAAGTTAGAATCATACTAATGTATGTAGGTTCCAAATAACTACCTTGCTCTTCATCTAGTTCTGATATAGAAGGTATGTGCAGTCATTTGTTCAACACATAGAATGTCTGCTGTGAACGCTCTTCAAGCAGCCCTCACCCTGCCCATATGAAAGGATGTTATTGAGGAATGACCTCAGTAGTTACAGTTTAGAGACATTGGATATTTAATCACCACACTTTTTTCAGTGCATTCACCCTTTATATGTGAAATTATTTTTCCAATATTTTAACCACCTTTAGAAGGATACAGTGATTATTGTGTCTAACCATATATGTCTCACTTAATGGGTTTTGTGTCTCATAGTATCAGTGGTTATCTGATATTCATATGGTCTTTATAGTTTATAATGCGCTCTTACATTCCTTATTTCATTTGATCCTTCTGATGAATCTGTGAGGGAGATAGCATTTCCCCTGTTTTACTGATGAGGAAAATGAGCTTTAGAGAGGGAGCTTGCTTGGAACTAGAAACTTAAAGTTTAATCTTCTGACCACTACTTTCCTGTTCTTTGTCTGCCACCACACTCTCCCTTCATGAAATTAATCCCGTGGTTTCACAGGCCGTCTTCTTGGCTCATTTCTAAATCCTTCCTGCTCTCACATCCCCCTAGAGTGGACTCTAGTGAAAGCATGTTTTGAGAGGTGGGGAGGGAAATCACTTTGGGTTCCCTGGTTTCACCCCAGGACTTTCTTTGTGATGAGTGCATCATCATTGTGTGAGTGTCATACTTTTCTCTTGTAGGACCACGTTTGTCATTTTCTTCCGAGTAATGATGGCTGAACTAGAGAAGACAGTGAAAGGTCTTCAGGCTGGAACAGCAGCAGATTCACAGCAGGTGAGTCAAATTGTCCCACCTCAGGAAGCAGACTCTGGATTATTCAGAAGATTCTGGTTGTTCTTCTCCTTGGTCTAGAATTTTCTCCTAAGCTATTTCCTTTACCTTATTGAGATCCAGAACTTTTTTCAGAGAGTTCTTGATGTCCTTTCTTCTAGTTGGAAGTGAGAATTAAGCTGTTTTCCCTGGCTACTTCCTGGGGATAACCTTGGACTCCATAGACCTAGTCTGGAAAAAATATCTTTGGTTGCCGCCTCATGTACCCAGCTGCAACTTGTGAGCTGGCATGAGGTTAACAAGCCTGTTTCAGATGCTGTGGTCCTAGGCCTTGGCAACCTGCTAACCAGAACAGAGCTAGCCTGCTGGGAGCAAGAGCTTGCTTAGGGAATCAGAGAAACTACAGGGATATGTTGCAGAGGCTTTTTCCTACTTGTAAGTTATTGAAGAGGAGTTGTCTTCTTAGAAAGTCTCAATAAGGTACCCCAGTGATACCATATATGCAGGCCTCCAAACCGTCTTGTGGGTTCACTGGTTGCCACATCTGTTTAGGAGGATAAGTGGTTTAAATCTCTGTATAGCTCTGTAGTTCAAGAACCATATATTAGTGGGAACATGGTAAAAGAAGTATTTGGCTGCAATTCAGAGATGCCTGTATATTCGGCTGCCCCTAGATTCATGAAGAGAAGCTCCTCTACTGGAACATGGCTGTTCGAGACTTCAGTATCCTCATCAACCTGATAAAGGTGAGTATGGAGAGGCTCCCTGTTCCATCTCACTGGCTAACTGCAGAAACTGCCAAGGGGCCTGACTTCCAAAATGGGCCCTCTCAGCTCCTCCCCACCCTTTGTTGGGCACCTGTTTCCCCGTCTTGTCCCTGTGCCCTGCCCATCCTGGATAGCACCTTCCCTGCTTCCTGTGCAGTGTCTTTCCCTTCTCTGCCTTCCTTCTTCCAGTCTGTGCCATACTGTTTACTATTTAATGACTCCTTCCCACCGTCATTCCCCCATGCTCTCAACACACCATGAATCTGAACATATTCCCCGTGGTCTCCATCTTCCAACTTGGATGCCTTCTTTATCCCTCATGTACACTCTGCTCTCCCCAACTCCATGATTTTGCCCAGACTGTTCTCCCAGCTTAGAATGTTTTTCTTTCCTTTCTGCCTCTTTCTTCAGGCTTCCCATCAAGGTTTGGCATCTCTGCAATGCCATCTTCTCAACATTCCCTGTTGGAATCAATTCCTTGTTCCTCTATGCTCCCCTCTCCCTTTTCTTGAACTTCAGTTACAGTGGTTACTTTATTCTTTGTGATTGATTTGTTGACATGTTGATGTGCCTCCTTCATTTTAGACGTCTGTACAACACTCAGAGCTGTGTTTTGCACAGTGGGGAAGAGGCTGGGGTGCTCAGAGGAGCAGATCTCAGCTCTGGTTTCTTGTCCTTCATCTTTCCAGGTGTTTGATAGTCGTCCTGTTCTGTTTGCATGTTTGAAGGTGAGCAATAGCCTGGGCCCTCTTTAGTGTTTATTCTTCCTTTGGGTCAGCTGAGTGGAATTGCTTAATACCTTGCCCACAAGCCAGTCTCCAGAATCTCTGCTGATAGGTAGTCTAGAAGAGACCACGGATATGTTTTCCTATATTAATTGGATAACCCAGAGAAGTCAATTTTCCTATGAGTTTGAAAACTTAGAACTAGGATGATTGGCTTAAGGAGCAGTAGTCACTCCCTGCCATTCCTTCCCAGTCAACAGGAGGGAAGGAGGAGTGGGTGAGTCCTCTTTAAAGCCCGTGGGTGGCCTCATCGATGTGGGAGCTGGCCTTCTGGTATCCTCCAGGGGGATATCCTGGATTAGCCCTAGATTTGGTGATAAACACATTGGGTTAAGAGCTAAGGAAGGCAGCAGGGAGAATGCTTCTCCCCTTTCCCAGCGGTTCCTTCCAGTGGATGGTGCCCCATACTGTTGTCTCCTGGCTTCTTGTTCCTCTTTCCTCACAGCCCCCACTGGTGCCAGTGTGAGGGATGGTTGAGAGGGGGGAGTCCCTTTCCTGATGGGTGAATCGGGCATTTGGTCCTGTGCTTCCTCAGCTCTACCCTGTTTATTCCTTTTGAGAGTAAGTTGTCCTCTGGGAGCTGGGGCTCCCCTCAGTTCCTCTGTGCCCTCATTCTCAAGCTGAGCAATGCCCCGCACATTGACTGTGTGTGCGGCAGGTAAGGCTGCTTAACTCAGGACGCAACAGGCCTGTTTAGCCTTTGCATTAAGCTGTATTCTCTGGATTAACCTTTTGAACCCTTTCCGATTTACTTTTTACATATAAAAGAAAATAAACCCTCTGATCTGGGAAATGCTATGCCGTCTCAGGCAGGGGCATCTCCCACGAAAGACCTCAGCGAGAGGTCCTCACCAGCTTTTCTTCTCTTCCTCAGTACGGGCGTCTCTTTGTGGAAGCATTTCTGAAGCAGTGTATGCCGCTCCTAGACTTCAGTTTTAGAAAACACCGGGTAAGCACTGAGAGCAGAGAGCACAGGCAAGCTCTGCGGAGTGGCGCAGAAAGTCTGTCCACAGTGGCTCCTGGGCGGCCACGGGGACAGCCCCCGCAGCCCGGCTCTGGCCACACACTGACGCAGGCGCCGCTGGCCACCAGCTCTCCCTGAGACGCCTGTGGAAGACTGACGATTCGCTAGTGGGCCCACCTCCCGACCTCTGCTCCAGAGCTGAGGATGGTTGTTTCTTTAAGCCTGATTTTATTATGCTACTGCAGTCCCAGGACCTCACATATTAGTGTGTCATTTGTTTCTGTGTACTTCTCTGGGTCTGATATCAGGAATTACCAAAAAAGGAAAGAAAACTCATTTGTGTCATAAACTGCACTGTAAGCCTGGAGTCCTAACCACTAGACTGCCAGACAAGTCAGGAGATGATTTCTTGCATATATTTACCAAGTTGAACTTTGCAGAACACTCTCAAAATATTCCGCTGGTCCCGCATAGCTCAGAAAGAGAAAGAGGGAGGACAGCCAGTGAGTACTCCTCCTTCTGTTTGAGGGCCAAATCCATATAAACTTGAAAAATTATGAATCACTGTGTTGTACACCTGAAACTTGTAAAATTTTTAAATCAGCACTACCTCAGTTTGAAAAAGAGACGATTATCCATCTATGGCTGGAACCTGAGGCTTGATCCTCTGGTACTCTTGGTTGCAAGGATATCTTGCACGTAAAATGAAATGAGAATGTTTCATTTGGCATTTGTGCATGTTGTTGGTTGTAGAAAGATGTTCTGAGCTTACTGGAAGCCTTCCAGCTGAGCACGAGACTGCTTCATCACCTGTGTGGGCATTCCAAGGTAAGAGGGAAAGCAGGCCACAACTGTTGGTTTAGTCTGTGGTGCCGTCTTCCTTTTTTACCCTTCTTAAGTCTTTATTTCTGAGGCTATGTCTGTCCAACGGCAGTTTATCAGAGTGGTCAAAGCCTCAGTTGCTGGCTGAGATTGGGTAATCATCGTGAGGGAAATTCTGCATCTGAAATTTGACTCCAACTCCATAGCCCTGTTTCTTCTAGGGCCTCTTCTTTAGTGAGAGAATGTTGGTGGGTGTGTAACTACGTACCATACTCTGGGCAGGAGGAGTATTATGGAAGTGATGATTCTACTGGAGACGAGGAGTTCTAAAAGCAGCTGTTTTTAGAGCTTTTCTGCTGTATTATTTCCTAGTCAAGGAACACATCTGTCTCTTCTGAGAATATTTTAGCATTCAAGGACTTTTCCACTTAAAGTGTACAGTTGAGCCCTTGTCACTTTTTGTCTGAAGGGGCACAGAACTGGGGAATTGTGAAGTCATTGGCAAGCCTGTGATTCTTCCACCCAGTGCCTGTCATTCATTTCCTCCCCTGCTTCTAAATTTTTAAGGTGCTGAACAGTGGAATTTTAAGGACTCCCTCCACTAAAAAGGGTTACTTTCTATTGATTAATGTCAGTATAATATGTGTTCAAGAATATTTTAGGTAAATTCATTGATAATTGATCAATGAGAGATTATGATAAGGAACTGAGAGGTATTGGTGATATGTCTTCTAAGCTGCTTTAGCTTAAAGGACAGCTACCATTCTCTTCAGAGTGTTCTCAGTTCAGCCGCTCAGTCGTGTCCGACTCTTTGTGACCCCATGGACTGTAGCACGCCAGGCTTCCCTGTCCATCACGAGCTCCCGGAGATTACTCAAACTCACGTCCATTGAGTCGGTGATGCCATCCAACCGTCTCATCCTCTGTCGTCCCCTTTTCCTCCCACCTTCAATCTTTTCCAGCATCAGGGTCTTTTCAAATGAGTCAGCTCTTCGCATGAGTTGGCCAAAGTATTGGAGTTTCAGCTTCAACATCAGTCCTTCCAATGAATGTTCAGGGCTGATTTCCTTTAGGATGGACTGCTTGGATCTCCTTGCTGTACAAGGGACTCTCAAGAGTCTTCTCCAACACCACAGTTTAACAGCATCAATTCTTCAATGCTCAGCTTTCTTACAGTCCAACTCTCACATTTATACATGACTACTGGAAAAACCATAGCCTTGACTAGATGAACCTTTGTTGGCAAAGTAATGTCTTTGCTTTTTAATATACTGTTTAGGTTGGTCATAACTTTCCTTCCAAGGAGTAAGCGTCTTTTAATTTCATGGCTGCAGCCACCATCTGCAGTGATTTTGGAGCCCCCGAAAATAAAGTCTGCCACTGTCCCCACTGTTTCTCCATCTATTTGCCCTGAAGTGATGGGATCAGATGCCATGATCTTTGTTTTCTGAATGTTGATCTTTAAGCCAACTTTTTCACTCTCCTCTTTCACTTTCATCAAGAGGCTCTTTAGTTCTTCACTTTCTGCCATAAGGGTGGTGTCATATGCATATCTGAGGTTATTGATATTTCTCCCAGCAGTCTTGATTCCAGCTTGTGTTTCTTCCAGTCCAGCGTTTCTCATGATGTACTCTGCATAGAAGTTAAATAAGCAGGGTGACAATATACAGCCTTGACGTACTCCTTTTCCTATTTGAACCAGTCTGTTGTTCCATGTCCAGTTCTAACTGTTGCTTCCTGACCTGCATACAGGTTTCTCAAGAGGCAGGTCAGGTGGTCTGGTATTCCTGTCTCTTTCAGAATTTTCCACAGTTTATTGTGATCCACACAGTCAGTCTTTGGCATAGTCAATGAAGCAGAAATAGATGTTTTTCTGGAACTCTCTTGCTTTTTCGATGATTCAGTGGATGTTGGCAATATGATCTCTGGTTCCTCTGCCTTTTCTAAAACCAGCTTGAACATCTGGAAGTTCACAGTTCACATATTGTTGAAGCCTGGCTTGGAGAATTTTCAGAGTACTCTATCAAACTGCTATTTGGGGAATGTGTCTCTGGTCTGTACCGACAGGGCTTATGCTCTTGTTGAGTGTTCAGGGTGTTAGGAGTTCGAAAGTTTCTGTATAGGAAATGTGAAAGCACAATGATAAATGCGGATGAATTGGTTGCATTTGTTTCCATTCAGATTCGCCAGGACACAAAACTCACCAAACACGTGCCTTTGCTCAAAAAGACCCTGGAACTGTTAGTTTGCCGAGTGAAAGCCATGCTTATCCTCAACAATTGCAGAGAGGCTTTCTGGCTGGGCAATCTTAAAAATCGGGACTTGCAGGTAAGCCTGGGACCCTGCCAATGATAATCTTCTTCTCTTCTCTTCTGTTCTTTGTGAGAGCATTGGAAAGTATCTAAGGAAGGTGACCTAAGCTCCACTCTCTCAATACTCAAAACTGCTTTTCTCTTAAGTGACTGTTTAGCTCTTAAGGTTACTTTGCTCTTGGGCCCTGGTTGCAAGTTGCACCCCTCAGCAGCAGCAGCAGCAGAGGCACCAAAACATACCATTGATGTATTAATAAGAAAGGCCTCAGAGAAGCAGATCAGGAAAACCTTTTTCTACAACTATGGAGAAACTTTTTTTTGTTGTTTAGTTTTGTTTTTTTCACTCTAAAACCAGTCTGTTCTATTCCTGAAATTATTCTCTGTGCTGATTTTTTTTTTCTGACTGATTTTAACAAGTAAGCATTTCTTAGTTCTTTCAATTGTCTGACTGACGGGCTGAAATCTTGTATTGTTTATACTATTTCTTTGGTGTAACACCATTTTTCAAATATAGCCCAAGCCCTTCTCGTTCATGTTTAGAATATCTGAGTCTCATAATTTATACATGAAAATAATAAATCCCCAGAGAGTTAGCTTCCTTTCTTTACATCAGTGTTATTAGGTAGATACTCTTGTTACTATGAGAATTGAAGCTCAGAGAGGTTAAGTAACTTGCCATTCAGCAATATGAGTGGAGAAAGGGTTTGAGTCCAAACAGTCTTCATCCAGATTTGGTATTCCTAAACCATTTTAGTATACTATCTTTCAGCCTCTAATTGGCCATTTGTGATTGGTACGGATTTTTTTTTTTAGATTTAATTTTTAGAAGTTATTTATTTTTATTGTTGGGTGTGCTGTGTCTTCGTTGCTGCTTGAGGGCTTTCTCTCATTGCAGCAAACGGGCTACTCTAGTTGCTTTGTACAGGCTGCTCACCGCAGTGGCTCCTTATTGTGGAGCTTGAGCTCCAGGGGTCTTGGGCTTCAGTAATTAATTGCTGCACGTGCTTGAGGCATATGGGATATCCCCAGACCAGGGATTGAACTAGTGTCCCATGCATTGGCAGGCAGATTTTTAACCACTGGACCACCAGGGAAGCCCTGTATATAGTTGATGTGTTGATGTTCACGTTCACATAGTTTAAGCTATTTGAGAAAGTTTAGAATCGTATTGAGCATTACCTGAAAGAGTCACCAATACAATCTAGCCTTGTAAAACTAGTATGATACTAGAATACAAAGATGACTCTTTTGTAAAACTACATATTGTGTGAGAGCCAGAAGCATCTTAGAAGCCTTGGGTTGATTATCACTTCTCTACCTGCTGGATCACAGGTTGGTGTCTATGTTTGATCATATTTGAATGACTTTCTTTGCCTTGCCTATAAACTTGAGCCTTTCTGCCCTTGAGACCCATGTGTGATCATTATAACCCACCATTTGTCTTGGCCCATTCACATTCAGGGTGAAGAGATTATATCCCAGAATTCCCAGGAGAGCACTGCAAATGAGAGTGAGGGTGAGACATCATTCCAGGTCTCAGAGAGCCAAGGAGCAGAGGTGCGTGCAGGACTTCTCCTGCCCAAGTTTATAATTACTTCCTTCTGTGGCCATCTCTATTCCCTCTAAAAAAGGCTTCTGCACTTAGGTGAATTCTGTGAGGGCCAGAAAACACACACACACACACAATGTTATAATCACTCTTGAGTATCTCAAGTTGTGCTGTATGTTATACAGTTGAAAATTCCCTTCCATTATAGCCTCTTATTTTCCCTGAATTCGTATCTGAAACCATTCTAGAGGGGAGATAGGAAGAGGTCAAAGTGTTTTGTGTGTGTTGAGAAGAATGAGTTAAACCATTTAAGCATGTTGTTTGAATATGCAAAATAGGGATGTAAAAGCCAAAGCCAGAACCGAAAGCTGCACCGCGGAGGACTGAAATCACAGTGGCAGTCCTTATGCTCTCCTGGGCTCCTCCTGGTGCTGTTGGGATTTTAAAGCAGAGAAAAATATATTTATAAAAGTTCTTACAATCTGGGCAGGTTATAGATATCGAGAATCTCAGATTTAAGAACCCTGCTCTGGATACAATTTGTAATGCCATTTGAGGCTGCAAAAAGATCACTTAGTATGAAAAATTATTTTATTACATGGTTCTCTGTTTTATTTGTATCGACTACCTCTACCTTGTTCTCATAAAAAAGTTTGAGGCAGACAATATTCTATTACTTTGATGCTTTGTCCTAAGCAAACCTCTCAGATTAGATTTTGCAGATCAGAGAGAATCTTATGCTGGATTCCTATTGCATTTTGAATTTAACCAACATTTCATTCTATACTGAAAGCCCATTTTACTCCTCTGTCACATACATGCTATAGTGCTGGAGGGCTGTGGGCTTATTTAAAAATAACACATGGTTGGGTTGCTGAATGGCCTAAGTCAGTATCAAAATGGCTCTCTCTATCATCTTGGCTTCAAGGCCATGATACGAGAATGGGGCAGCCTCTGATTCTTTTCTCAAAAGAATGGTTTAAACCTATCATTGGTTTTAACAGTGAAACAGTGTAGTTGTACATGCTGTGGGAGCAGTGTTGCAAGCCATGGGGTTGCTCAGATGACCTCAAATAATTATCCTTTGCCTCTTAGGGTGGCGAAGAAGATAAAGCAAGTGATGGAGAAAAGGAGCGAGAGAGTGATGAAGATGAGAGTGATGATGACTCTGATTAGGCTACAGAAAGGTGCTCCTTCCCCGTCTTTGCCAGCCACTCACCACAGTGTTCAGGGTTACAGATGCTACCGGTCTGCCTTTCTGACTGCAAGCATCCTATTTTGTCCTTAAAGAGGGAGTTCCATTGAATCAACTCAATTGTGGATTTCACGGATTGTCTACTAACGTTACAGATGGTGGCTTAATGTCTACTCTGTTAAAGACGAACGTAGCATTGCTTACCCATTTGGGTGAACACGGCAGAACAGTCATAATTCTAGGCTTTGGGAGCTAGTTTTGAAACTCTGTATTTATTCTACAATTTAAGCTTGTACCAGTTTTCAAATAAATTCTAAGTTCTGCCTCAGCTACCTTTTGGAATTTCCTTCATAGGTGGGACTGAATTGGAGTTTGTGCAGAGAAATAATGGAGAATTAAAATCATATGTTCCCTATTAAAAGGACTGTCTTATTTGAGATGAAAACACATTTGTGATCTTTTTGGAGGAGTGACAGATTTCTTTAAGTGCTCAAAGAAAGTCACATGTTTGGCTGCATTTTAAATTTTTTGGTGGTTATGTAGACATATAAGACAAAGGTGAAAAGGGCAGCATCCAACTCATGTTAACTTTGCATAAATAATTTTTATTTCCACATTATTCTGAGTTATACGTATAATCTAGTTACAAGAAAACTACAAAATTACTTGTAGTTGATTAAAAATAGAACATTAAGCATACACTTCAGCTAAAATGGGGAACTCTTCATGTCTTCTGCTCTCTTATTTCAGTGCCAGACTGTTAATATTTAATATCTGTTAATATTTCTACCTACTTTCATACTCTCCAGTAATGTTAGGGTGTGGCTGGTTAGGCTTTTATGTTGTTTTTTGGTGGGGAGGTTATTTAATCATTGACCTACATACACATTTTTGACCCCTTCATCCTCATGTATGTAGGAATCCATAATTTCCGTCCTTGACATTCTTTGTTTCTCCACCTCATTGTGGTTTTAGTGTTGAAATGAGTTCACAGTAGGCTCATTGGTGTATATGGTTTAATGGTTCTTTATCACATGTACATGTCGGTGCTAGTTTGACTCTCTTTCAAATGGTTGTTCAGCTTTACAGTGGAAATGTTCTCCTCCCTTGCTCGGTCACTGGCCCATTTTTGGAGGGAAAGGGAGGAGAGGGGCTCCTGAATTGTCACTGCCTGACTGAAAAGCAAAATAGCTGGGGCAAGCACAGTTTCCTTTGCAGGGACAGCTCTGCGTAAGCTTCAAGCACATAGCGAAAGACATGGTGTTAGGAACAGGGATCAGATGGGACCCTTTACTTGGAATGTTGCAAGGCAAAGGTGCATTTCTTGTATGTCGCATACAGCAAGAGGATGGAGCGTAACATCTGTTTGCACATGGTCACTGTCATCTGAATCTGAGGTTCCTTAAGTCCAGTGGGCCACTGGTGCTCCCGGCTAATGATTTTGCAGAAGGCTGACTTGTCTGAAACTCTGAAGGTCCCAGTCCACTTTGGTGGCTGAGCCGTGATGACCCTGCCAAAGACAGAATCCACTCCACTGAGGCGGACAGGCTGAGGCTTCCTGACCAGCCCTTTCTTGTTGTTCATGGTTCGGAGCTCTGACGTGTGACAGGGCAACTTGGGACTCACCCCAGGCTCCAGGAATGGGCTGTCTAGGACTAGAGTGACCTCTTGAAAGCACAGCTGCACTTCAAGGTCAGAAGGGGTATGTGGAAAGCAGGGGGAAGCCCTAAAGGGGTGCTTGGAGGAAGGGGTAGGTGTTGTATGCCGCAGCCATTGGAAGCTCTCATCCAGTGGGGTCCATGGTGACCAGAGCTGGTATCCTGCCATTGACAGTCCTAGAGGAGAGGAATCAGAACATGGAATTTCCCTAGCATGCTGTTAGGGAAAGGCTAACAGGGTAGGGCTGTTCAAATTCACATCTCTGTCTCAGTATTAACTTTACCTTACTCTTTAGTTCTCATGAACAGATTCCAGTACTTGTTAGGATACAAGTAATTCTATAAAGGGCAGTAGAGGATAGTGACAAGTATTGAATCTGGTAACTGCTGTGTGTACTTTATTAAACCTAATCACAAGCCTCTGAAGGTAGGTTTTTACCCATGGTACAGATGAGGAAATGGGTTTGTCCAAAAGAGTAGCCCTGCTTGATATTAGGATCTGTGCTGTGTTGATAACTGCTAAAGACAGAATCTGTGCCTCTCAGGTGGCAGAGGCTGCTGGCACTCGATGGTGAGACATTATTTGTGGATGGGTGCTCAGAAAGGCCTAGCTCACCAGATATTTGTGACTAAATCACATGTACTTTATACCGTTGGTTCTCAAAGTATGAGTCTGGGACTGGTGCCTTAAGCATCCTGTGGAAACATGGAAGAAATGCAGATTCTTGGGTCCCCTGCATTCTGCACTTAAACAAAGCCTCCAAGGGAGTCTGATGCGCCTTACAGTTTGAGAACTTACACTTTTTCTTTAAAGAACTTCAGCTTTTACTATTCTTAATTATGGACAGTCAGAAGATCAGAACCTCTTTCGACACAAGTGACCAGCTCTCTCAGATCCCTGAGGTACTTATACACCACCTCAGAGGAATTACACCAGGCAGGAGGGGGAAAAGTTCCCAGGACTGGTCCGTTTTTAGTTTTTAAAGATTTTTCTGGTTCTCCTATGTGTTTTTTGGGCTTCCCTGGTAACTCAGCTGGTAAAGAATCTGCCTGTAATGCAGGAGACCCTGGTTCAATTCCTGGGTCGGGAAGATCCGCTGGAGAAGGAATAGGCAACCTATTCCAGTATTCTTGGGCTTCCCTGGTGGCTCAGCTGGTAAATGATCCATCTACAATGCAGGATACCTGGGTTCGAAGCCTGGGTTGGGAAGATCCACTGGAGAGGGGAATGGCTACCCACTCCAGTGTTCTGGCCAGGAGAATTCCATGGACTATACAGAATTATAGAGTCGCAAAGAGTCAGACATGACTAAGCGACTTTCACTTCACTGGGTATGTTTTTGTCTTTGTTTTTTTTCTTATCTGTGAAAGACCCACTGGTTGAGATTTTTTCCTTTCTTCTTTGAAGATAAAGGAAAAGGCATGGAGGATATGTTGCTAACTCAAAATTTACCCAAATAGGATTTAGACTTTCCATCTTTCTACTTTTTTTTTTTTCATCTTTCTACTTTAAAATTGTCAGTATAAAAAGGATTTCACTGAATTCAAGAGCGATGTAACATTTATTCAGCACCTAACTACTATGATAAGGGGCATAGCAGACCCTTTTCTTTCTAGTCAAGTGTATTTCTCTGTATCTTCACTATTCCACAAAGGTAGCAGCAAATGGGATCCCATCCCACCCAGTAATGGCCCAGGAGAACTTTGACACCCTCACCATAGTTTGTGAGACAGTGAAGTTTTGTTTTGAAAAGAGAATTGTTGGTGACATTTGAAACAGAAGACCTGCCCCTGATTCCTCCAGCTGGGAATGTTTCTCCTGAGGTATGCAAGCTTTTGTGCATACTGTGTTCAAATATTTGGACTGCCTTAGGATGAGAAAGTGACAACCAAGGGATAGTTATCTGTTTGAAACAGCCTGTGAAAGGCTTCTGGTACTTGATATTCTGACCCTAAGAGCACACATCCAGGATCAGGTCTGCTCTGGTACCCCATCAAGGCAAGGTGGGGGTGGAGAGTGTTAACTCTGAATATATGATACGGGAAAAAAAAATCCAGGAGCCCTTCTTGTCTCTTGAGAGGAAATAGGGCCAGAGGGAAAAGACTTTATCAAATGTCCAGCCGAAATACTCAGCAGAACCAACATGGGGTGAAAGAGGGAGTCTGACCCCAGGTCCCTTACACCACTTTTACATAAGGATCAAATAAAGCTAGTTCACCACTCACTCCTACCAGCCACGAGTCTCCATCATCCACTTAAGGAGGATTTGAACCTAGTCAGTCTGTTCAAGCTGCTCTTAAGAGCTCCCAGGTAGGGAACACCTGCTTCTAGCCCCAAAGATTTTCCCTTCATACCCTTCCTCCCATGTCAAGAAACTTGGTCCCTTCATTTCCGCACCTGGGAACGGGGAAGACAGCGTCAAAGTGCAGCTGAGGTCCTTATGAACTGGGATCCCAAGGGGCTGGAGCTGCCCTGAGAGGAGCAGGCTCCCCCTCCCAGTCAGAAGAGGGGCTTGTCCCCCGGGGATCCCTACCCCGGGGCAGAGGCCAGATGGATCTGGCCGAGGTGGAGGTGGTGGTGGGAGCCCGGGCCGGTCCCACCATCCGGGCCGTGGTCTCACCTGCTGAACTCCGCGGGCCTCACGCTCCAGAGTGGCGGCGGCTGTTCCCTAGCCGCATCTTTTCTCCACCGGGTGCTTGGCAACAACCTTTGTGACCCAGGACCGTGGCGGCGGGGTGACGGTGGGGGGGCGGGGAGCTGGGAGAGCCCGAACCGCGGAAGGGGCGCGGTGAGGGGGGTATCGAAGCGCCCCGCTCGCTCGGAGTTCCCATCTCACTGGAACACCTGGTCCGGGATTCAGCCTTCAGGAGTGCTGAACTGAATTCTGTTCCCCTCCACCTCTTCCCCACCTCGCCACAGCGATGTGCCTTTGATCTATCTGGTCAGAGAGGACTACGGAGCCCATTTCAAAGACTGGCCAGGAACCTGCCTGCATAAATGTCAGGGGAGGGGGGAGCTGTGGTTAGTATTAAAAGGTTAGCGCTACCCTTTAAACGCTGCTCTGAGTTACCCCGAGTTCTGAAGGCTTTTGTGGCTGCATTGACTAATCCCAGTGCAAGGACCCAGACAGGTGCCCCCCTGTCAAGATGGAGAAAAATACATCTCTCCTTGACTTCCCAACCAAAAACTTTGCTTTCTGTTAAACTTCAAAAAGGAAGATTCTCCTTCTCAGTTCAGTTCAGTTGCTCAGTCGTGTCCGACTCTTTGTGACCCCATGAATCGCAGCACGCCAGGCCTCCCTGTCCATCACCATCTCCCGGAGTTCACTCAGACTCACATCCATCGAGTCCGTGATGCCATCCAGCCATCTCATCCTCTGTCATCCCCTTCTCCTCCTGCCCCCCATCCCTCCCAGCATCAGAGTCTTTTCCAGTGAGTCAACTCTAAACTGACACTTTCACCTTAGTAAAAGAGTGATTTGGCTACTTTTTAACTTCATTGCAAACAATTACTCTTTAAGGCTGGGGGAAGGGAGGTCTACCCAGTTGACTCCTATATCCACAGTGCCTGACTATCAGTGCCTGGCAGGGGGCAGTATTTGTAGGAAGAATTAACTAATGGCCCACCTGCCTTCCCTTATCCAAAAACCGCCCATGCACTTTGTGAACCCACGGAACACAGCGCAAACAGCTGTCCGGTTTGTGTGACCCTAGGTGAAGCTGAAGGGGAGAGACTGGGCATCTTCAGGATGGGGTCAGGCTGAGATCCTGGTTTGGAAGACCAAATAGTCTTGAGGGACTTGTCAAGGATTGTCAGATGCCCACTGTGTGTATGTGTGTCCCTGTGGAAGGAGAGAGAAGTGGAGAGAGTTGGAGAAGGTTGGTGGCAGAGAAGGGAAAGGGACAGAGAATGATGAATCTTGGAAGAGACAAAATATTTTAACTTACCACTTTTTACCCCAGTAAGTTTATTTTCCTCTTGAATAATTTTGCATAGTTGCAATTTTTTAAAAAAAGTGTATTTTGTTTTCCGTTTCAATTTATCATCTGTTATGCTGCCATAGTATTTTTCCTGATCAGCATTTAAATGACTGCATAATACTGCTCTGAGTGGCTATACCAATGTTTAGCCATTCCCCAACTGTTGAGATTTTTTAAAAAACAGATTATCTCAAAGAACACCTCTGCGCTGAAAGTGTTTTCAATAATTTTGTTAAATATTTCAAAAACTTTGAAAATGTGTACAGCTCTTGCTTTCAATTTACAAATTTCCTTCTGAAGAGACTGTCAGTTTACACTGTGATCAGCTAATTTCGACGTTTACCGATTTCCCCTCAGCCTCCTCATAACTGAAAAAAATAACATTTTGTTCATTTGATAATTGCGAAGTGGTACATCATGTTCTGTTGTTTAAAAGGCATTTTAAAAATGATTTGTATTTAATGTGGTTTAATTGGCTATGCCCAGCTTGGTTTGGATATAGCTCGCAAGCTTACTTTGGATCACTTGAGAGAAGGGGTGAATGCGGCCACATGCGCCCCCCACCCCTCGCAACGACCATAACCGCCAGAGACGGAGGTGGGTAATTGAGGGGATCTTTGCGTCTGCGCACCCTATTTTCCTTGTCGGCTTGGGGCGGGTCTGTTCAGGGGCGTGGGAGCAAAGCGAAGACGCCACCGAGGACTTGACAATGCGCAGGCGCGCCACAAGGCCCTAGGATTCGTGGGTACCCAAGCAAGGGTGGGGAGAGCGGCGCAGGCGCCCTGGCGGCCTGGAGGGTCGAGGCGCCTGCGCAGTCGCGCCTCCTCAGGCAGCGGCCATGGCGGGACAAGAGGATCCGGTGCAGCGGGAGATTCACCAGGACTGGGCGAACCGGGAGTACATTGAGGTCATCACCAGCAGCATCAAGAAAATCGCAGACTTTCTCAACTCATTCGGTCAGCGGGCGAGCAGGGGGAGGCTGGGAAGAGGGAAGCCCGCTGAGGGAGGGCGCTGAGAAGCTTTGAAGGGGAGTCTTGAGTGCCCTAGGCTCCTGCTGATGTTCGCTTCCTCCTTCAGGCCGCACCTTCTCCCTCTCGCCCTGACCCCGGGCTCCACTGGATAGTCCCTGAGGGGTTATCCTGCCCCAGACTGAGCTCATCGGCAGCTTTGCCTTTACCCCAGATCCATTATCGAGTCTTTCTTTCCTTTTCCCGGACACGTCCTGGCAACCCGTCCTTCGTCTGCGCCTTTTCTTCTCTTCAGTCGCCTCCCTTCCTCCTCTGTGCTTCGTTTCCAGTTCCTACTTGGCTCTCAGAACGCAACAAGATCTTGTCACTGCCCTGTAAAGACTCTAGAGGTTTCCCATCTCCTTTCGGGTCGAGCCTTCTAGTCGCCCCTCCGGCCCCTCCTGTCAGTCCGTTCTTGTCCTGTGCTGAGCGGGAGCAGATGAGGGCAAAGTAAGGTCCACATCTTGTCACGCTATGGACATCTCTGTGTTGCTAGTATGAAACCAACAGTGGGTGTTCTTCTTCTAGCAAAATCTTTCCTAGGCATTAGCCTACTCGTGACAGTCCTAAATTCTTTCCGCTTTGTCCCACATCCTTCTGGACAGCAAGACCGTAGCAGAGACCCCTACCTCCTGTTCTCCAAGTGTTTCTTTGACAGAACTGAGCACTCGGTAGACTTTCTATGTCATCATAAGGAGTGGGAATGACATTTTTCCAGCTGGTGTGCTTCTGGTGCATTCTCTCAGCAGTGTTAAATGGTTAAGATTAAGGAGGGGTCAGTGATGTATAAGAAAAGATTTCAAAAGGAATTATTTTCTAGCTGGATAACTTGGCACATCCTAAGGAGTCTAAGGACAGAGCAAAAGTTTGATCAGAAGGCATCCGCAAGGGAAACCGTCTTGAGTACAAGGCTGTCTCAGGCTCGGTGGGGGAAAAAGCATCATTTTCCTGCCTTTAAAGAATTTCTGTCTTGAAGATGAAATAATGACAGCTTCAGAACAAAGCAGAATATTGTTTATGTTTTAATATATTTACATACAAGATGTCTTGGTGTGGTGGATTTCCTCACTCAGGGAGTGGGAGTGATGTCAGTATTAATGAGAGACAAGAATAGGATAAATTTTGTATCAGTGACACAGATTCACACGTATAACTTAACTGTAGTGGTTGTAATAGGAAATGATAGTCAAGAAATCATAGAGCCCATGTAGCCTGAAATTATTTTTTAAAGTTCCATGCAGACTCTTCCAGTGTTAGTTCTCCTGATTGTCTCTTCTGGTTCCCTAGAGAGCTGAACTGTTACGGGGGTTCTTTAAGGCACTTTATACTCATAACTTTTCCTTAGAGGAAGGACCAGATAAAACAAAATATTCCATGCACAGGGAGGGATAGAGTGATGACATAATGGCATCTTTGAAACTTTAGCTTAGACTGGAGAGGCAGTGGACATGGTTGGACAAATAACTGACAAAGAATTTTTACTTTTTAAAAGATATTTATTTATTTGGCTGTGCTGTTCGACCTTTGTTGAGGCAACTGGGATCTTTAGTTGTGGCATGTGGGGTCTAGTTCCCTGACCAGGGATTGAACCTGGGCTCCTTGCATTGGGAGTACAGAGTCTTAGCCATCGGACCACCAGGGAAGTCCTGAGAGCCTTTACTTTTAAAACCAGAAGTAAAAGACTTCGTTTATATGGTAGGAGTTAATATCTGATACGTAGACACAGAATATCCTAACAGAGTATTAAGAATGTCAATTCAGTAAATCAAGCATCTAAAGTAAGTTAAACTGGGGCTGTTTTTCATAACAGTTCCCCCAGTTTGTATGTAGATAACGTAATAACTTTGTTTCTGAGCATTTAATCATATTAATCCACCTGCAATGCAGGAGACCCCGGTTTGATTCCTGGGTTGGGAAGATCCCCTGGAGAAGGGATAGGCTGCCCACTCCAGTATTTTTGGGCTTTGCCGGTGGCTCAGTTGGTAAAGAATGCACCTGCAATGTGGGAGACCCCAGTTCGATTCCTGGGTTGGGAAGAGCCTCTGGAGAAAGGAATGGCTACACCCACTCCAGTATTCTTGCCTGGAGAATTCCATGGACAGAGGAGCCTGGCAAGCTACATACAGTCTATGGGGTTGCAAAGAGTCGGACACGAATGAGCGACTTTCACTTTCAATCATATTAATAAACGTATAGTAAACATGCATTCATCTCTGACATAAAATTTTTGGCATGTTACTGTAGTTTTAGTTGGTGAGTCTTGGGAAGCATTTGAGCTTAGAGTTTGTGGAGGAGAATGTCTATTTTCTTGCTATATAAGCAAGGAAATATATGCTGCTGTGAGATTTTATCAAATACATGTGAGTTACATTTTATCAGACAGAAAACAAAGACTTTTCTCTCTCTCTCTTTTTTTAGTTTCCAGCAAGTCCTAGACTAAGGAAATAGACACACAGGATTCCAATCTTTCAGGAGCTGGAAGAAATGGCTTCCCTGGGCTTTGGCCATTGTTTTCCTTTAAGGTGGGGATAATGGCCTAACATTAGTAATTACTAGGTGATTTTTGAAGATATTAGAAAGTGGATTTAGCCCTTTTAAAGAAAAGAGAAGTTAATTACAAGTAGGAATAATTAGGAAGCACAATTAAAGGTTAAAGCAATTTGACTTGGCAGTTAGATATACCTGAGGCAAGGTCCCAGAGATTGACGATATCACGATATAAGAGTTTAGACAAAGACCAACAGGCTGAGAAACTGGACAAATCATAAAGAGAGGTGAGTACATTGTCTTGGCATTGGATGACTCAGGATGGATGAGTGTGGGATGTATTTTCCCATTCTAAGCCATTTGCACAACTCCTCCATTCTGATGTGTGCCCGGGGGGCTTGTATCATGTGAGTAATGTGATCTGGTGGCACAGAGGTGTAGCAGGTGTTTCCTCTAAGGGGGCAGCTATAGCTCTTTGAAAATGGCAGCAAACCTACAGTTCTCGCCCTGACCATAGTAGGCTGTGTAGGCCATGTGCTTTGGAGAGGGAATTGTTTTTCCAGGATACCTAATGACTGAACAGCTCTACCCTGTGATTCTGGCTGGTGAGAGTAGGGTTTTGATCCATTTGTGGTTTTCTCTTTGAGCATGGGAGGACCACTGGGACCTGAGGACACACGTATCATGATGTACACAAGCATCCTAACACTAGGCCTATTCTGCACTTTGAATGGTGAAGTTTCTAAAAATAGATTGCTACAAATAATAGCTTTTTATTTTTATACCTTTTTTCCTGACTCTGAAGCTAATACATGCAGAGACATGTAACCAAAAAAATAGAGTGTGCAGCTATTTTTAAATCTTTATTTTCTTAATAGTTAGCCAACAAATATTACTTGCCTGTTGTGACTCCAGCTGTGTGTCAGATGCTGTGAGAAAGGAATAAATAAGAATAAATGGACAGAGCCGCTTTTAAGAGGTTTCGAATTTTGTTGGAGAAATAAAGTCTTCCCTTGTGGCTCAGTCCATAAAGAGTCTGCCTGCAATGCAGGAGACCTGGGTTCGAGCCCTGGGCTGGGGAGATCCCCTGGAGAAGGAAATGGCAACCCATTCCAGTATTCTTGCCTGGAGAATCCACTGGACAGAGGAGCTTGGTAGGCTACAGTCAGTAGGGTTGCAAAGAATCAGACACAACTGAGCGACTAACACTTTCACTTTGGCGAAATAAGATCTTATGAGAAAGACAGTGTTGATTTTTGTAGGCTGAAGTTATGTGCAGTAAGAGTTTAAAGAAATTGTTTGATAACTGGCATTTGTTAGCGGTGGTCATGTATGCACACCGTTAAACACCCTGATGAGGACATATGGCATTTTCAGTTACAGTCTGATGATAGTGTACATATAAATGCATTGTGGTTTCAAATTTGTCCAGCTGCCAGGTGCTTTCCCAGTATTTTGTTTGAACCAGTATGTATTTAATGGAATCTGAAATACGACTGAAGTTTCTAGAGTTCAACATGTTACATTTTCAGCAGTGCTTATCTGTGCAGGCCAGTAACACAGTGTTGCTCTTGGATTCTGACTCATCACCAGATTGACAGAGCTGGAACAGAACAGCCACCCAGGAAGGAACCCTCCTTCTCACCACCCTACCCCTTCATTTTGGCCATGACTTTTTTTTATGGGAAATGACAGGTTGTCAGTGATAACATGCATGCTCATTCTGAATAGCCTTTGAGCTTCTAGAAACCAGGCTGAAAAGAGATTAGGTCCTGTTGGGCCTGGGAATTAGAAGCAGCAGCACGTGCAGATTAAACACACACACACACACAACCCACACCCCTGCCAAGAACATGTATTTGTATGGCTGAGTCCCTTCACTGTTCACGAGAAACTATCACAACATCGTTAATTGGCTTACCCCAATACAGACTGGTTTTGGTGTTTAAAAAAAACAAACCCAATATTTAAAGGAAGAAAGAACAGTGTCCAGGATAGGCAAATCCTTACAGAAGAGGGAGGATTATGTCCACTTGGCAAAGACCTCTCAGAGGTCCACTTTGAACTGACTTGAAGAAGAATGCTGAGACAGGCAGGATGAGTTAAGATTTGGACTTGATGAAATGAAAGTCGAGGCCAAGAATCCGGGTGTGGGAGATTTCTTAAATTAGGTGCTGAACTACTTTTGCGTAACATCTAGGGAAGAGTTGAAAAGGAGGATTGTGAGCTAAGTGTTAAATCGCTGGGTGGGAGATTGTCTTGGAGAACAGATATTTAGAACTTCAGGAGTTAGGATTATTGAGTGATGGCTGAACATCAGTGTTGGAGGAGGGTGGGAATAATTAGCGTGCCTGGAATGTTGAGAACAGTTGGAGGAAGAGTGGTCAAGTGATTTCTGTTAGAGAAGTTTTGTAGGGGAAAAGTTATCTTAGGGCAAGTCTAGGTTTCCTTTTGGGCGAGGTGGTAAAAGAGACTGGAAAAGTTAGAGGAAGAAAAGGAACTGTTTGCAGATGGAAGGCAGGCCCCACAGGGTTTTTGATACTCTCCAGGTTTTCTCTTGTTCCAAAAGGCCTGTGCAGGGGCTGTTGGGTCATCAAGTGCCCCAAGAGCAGCAGCGTGGCAAGGCCTCCACGAGCTCAGCAACACCACACCTTCTCTCCTTCTAGGGTCTGCTGCTTCCTTGGCCTCTGCTTTTCTTCCCTATTAAGATTATTTTCTTCCTCTTGTCATTTCCCCTCTCTTGGAGACTCTCGGTTTGCCCATTAATCATCAAGTGGCCATCTGCACAGCCTTGGTGTATCAGTTTTTTGTTTTCTATGGCTGCCATAACAGATTACCACAAAGGTAGTGGCGTAAACCACGTACGTTTATTATCTCAGGTCATGTGCATCTGAAGTCCAGCAGTGGTTTGCTGAGCTGAAATCAGTGTCAGCAGATTGCAGAGCCTCAGAGCCTTCAGCTGCCTTCAGCAGCCCAGAGCCTCCCTCCTCAGCTGCAGGCTCTAGGAGAGGAGCTGATTCCTTGCCCATAGCTTGTGGGCAGAACTCATTCTCTTGCAGCTGTAAGAATAAGATCCATATTTCCTTGCTGGTAGTCAACTAAGGACCACGCCCAGCTTCTAAAGGTCACTTGCATCCCTTGGGTCATGGCCTCCTCCTTCCATCTTCAGAGCCTTCAATGACAGGTTGAGTCCCGCTCACGTCCCTTGTCCTTCCTCTGCCTTTCTCGTGCCTTTCATGTCTATGTTTATGGACTTGTGATTACATGGGGTCCATCTGGGTAATCCAGAATCTCAACGTCCTTCACCTCAGCCACATTTGCAAAGTCCCTTTGCCTGTGAGATACATATTTGTGGGTTCTGGGGATTAAAGTCTGGACATCTTGGCGGGCGGCAGTATTCTCTGCCTGTCACATTTGGTAGGAGGTTAAGCAGATCCTCCCTAAGCAGCTGTGTTCCTAAGATACTTCTCACCTTATCCTCCCACTGCCTTGCTTTGCCCACTTGCTCCCATTTGTGCCTTGCATGATACAGCATTCCTCCTCTTCATCTCAGGGGGCTGGCATGTGTCTGTGTCTGGAATGGCATTAATCCTGAACGTCTGTCTTCTTTTACCAGATATGTCTTGTCGCTCAAGGCTCGCAACACTAAACGAGAAATTGACAGCTCTTGAACGGAGAATAGAGTACATAGAAGCCAGGGTGAGTATGCCAGGCACTGGGCGTCCTCATCAGGCAGGCGTGGCTCTGTGAGAGAGAATGCACATTCTCACTTGTTGCTGCAAAAACTTGGAAGCAGAAACAGGCTTAAAGAAGTTAAGTACCTTGCTTGAACTTAAACCTGCTTTCTGGGACTCTGAAGCTGTCGCCTTTTTCTACCACTCTCCAGCTACCTTAGATATAAACATTTAATAAAATTTTAGACCCTGTTAATGCTTTTGAATTTGTCTAATTGTCAGTTTTCCTTTGACAGGTGACAAAAGGTGAAACCCTCACCTAGGACTGTGCCATGCTGCTGCTGGGAAGTGTGCTCTTACAGCAGGCAGCCTCTCGTGGGAAAGGCCCCAGCAGCCTTCAACTCCTTCCTCTCTCCTTAAAGAACAACAGGGCTTATTCTTGTTTTTCTTTTTTTCAAAAGTGTGGCCTTGGGCTCTGCACACCCAGAAGTGTGATGTGGCGTGTGGGGAGGAGTCCGGGGACCTCTTGGAAACATTGTTAGGCATTTTACCTCTTCAGGAACGTTCTGTAGAAGTACATGTCAACACTTTTGAGGCACTGAGAGCCAAAAGCCTGGGACTCTGTCAAGGTCCTCCCCACCTCTCTCTCTCTCTCTCTCTCAGTCTTTCCTTATAGCTCTCATTGCCTGTGCATTGATTCTATAAACAGTCCTTGTCTTCTTCCCACCTTTGGCTGGGGGTAGGAAGCAGTCCTGACTGAGATGCCCTGGTGAGATGGCTGCCAGAGAATGTTGTTGCTAACCCACCAGTGTCTTGTCCTTTTGGGGAGGTCAAGGCCAGGCCCCCACTTGGCTTGAAAAGGGACATTTTCAGAGTTTTCTGTCTGTCACTTGGGGTTTCTTTACCTCTCATATTTCCCTAATAAACTCCTCAACTTTATCTGTCTGCTGTGATTGTGGTGGGGAGAGGAGCTAGAGACGGGGTGCACCTCTTCCACAGAAATCTGATGTGTGGGATTCTTAATCTAACAAAACTTTCAGATGTAGCTGTTTGATCAAAGCCTAGGTGGCTTGCAAGCTGGAGCACCCATATTTGGACTTTGAACTTATTCATCCTGGGAATCCTTTGGTCATTCAGCAGACATTTACCAAGTACTTACTATGTAGGGACTTTATACTCCAATAAAATATACAGTGTTGAATCAGGTGTGATGCTTACCGTGTATTGAAATACCAGCATCTACACAGTTTAACTATAATCCATGGCAGACTGTGAGTTTTATTAGGTACAAGCAAAATGTCTACTTTTAGAAAGGAAATCATTTAAACAGAAGTGTCTAAACTTTTCATTCTAGCATCAAAGCCTACTGTAAACTTGTGCCAACCCACTAGGCTTAACCCCCTTTAAGAATTTTCCTTTTAGTCACATAGAAGTTATTTCCCTATTCAGGTCTTATTTGCCACTGAAGGTCTAGCTTAAGGCAAACCTCCTCCATAAAGTTTTCCTGTCTCCCTTTTCACTGAGTGCTGCACTGTTGCTTTTTCGCAGTCCCTCCCAGCCTGCCAGGCTAACACCACTTTAGCCCTGAGTTTGATCTTTGACTTAGCGTCTTCATCTTACAGTATATATGAGCACCTTAGTCTTGTATTGTCCAGCTGGGTACTTTGCAGAAGGCAGGCAGTCAGTAAATAGCAGTTGAAAGCTGCAAGCACGCATCTGTGCTTAGATCCTTGTTTAGACCTTTGGAAGACCATCTGAAGTAGGACCTTCTTTTAAAAAGGTGATGCTACAATGGAGGCAAGACGGTTGTCCTTTACTTTGGTAACAGCTGTTTTTGAACATTATTGAGCTCATCTGATATGCTTTTAACAGTTGCTTGAGATTGTTATTCCTAATATCTTCCTTGTCCTTTCTGGGATAAAAAAGTTACTATTCCTAAAGTTCAGGTTTTAGATTATCTGGTGCTCTGCAGTCAGTTTAACAGATACTTATCAAATTCCTACTATATTCAGTGACTATAATGAGATAGTAATAGAGGCAAAAATGATGGTAATCTTCCTTAGATGACATGTGAAAATGATCATTTCTTATGGTGCTATAGACATTCTTTAATGATATTAAAGTAATATTTCTAAAATAGTGCCCTAAATAATATGATGTTGCTAATGGTAAGCTACTGGTTGTAGGGAAAACAACTGGTATGGGAACCAGTGAGCCCAGCCTCCTCTAGTAGAGGTACCTGCTCCATCTTACCTGATCCTTTGAGGTGTGAGAGTGCTTTCCTGTGTAATCACACCCTTTATATATTGAGCCTCAGCTCACCCAGGGATATATAACTAGCATTATCTATAATTTATTGAGTACTACCATGTGTTAGATGTGCTAAGTGCTATGTATACTTTGTCTTTAATCCTCAAGCCCTAACAAGTAGGCTTTCTTCATGAAAATTTTTTTTTAAGATTTGTTTTTTAATGTGGACCATTTTTTAAGTCTCTATTGAATATGTTAAAATACTGCTTCTATTTTATGTTTTGGTTTTCTGGCTGTAAGGCTTGTGGGATCTAAGCTTCCCTGCCAGGGATTGAACCTGCAACCCCTGCACTAGAAGGCAAAGTCTTAACCCCTGGACCACCAGGGGGGTCCCTCCATGTACTTCTTTAGCGAGGCTAAAACTTGTGCCAAGTCATACAGAGTAAGTAAAGGTGCTAGAATATGGACCTAGACGTATCTGTCTCAGATTCTACTTGTGAATGTGGTAAATCTAAAACCAGATCTAAAACTTACTTTCTCGTTCCTAGTTCATTGCTATTAAATAATTTTTAAGCTGCTACGCACCCATGTTAGTTTTACCTGCCTTTTCACTGTCCTTCCTTTGGTAAAGAAGGATTCATGGGTTTTCCTGGCTCTGTCTAGCAAATGCTGCTCACATTGATGTCTATATTGTTTCAGTTCTTCCAGCTTCCTTTCTCTGAAGGCTTGTGTCTTGTCTTTTCTGGAAGTCTTGCCTAAGGAATTTTATCAACTCTGACACTTTCCCTAGCTATCTGTGGGTTTCCTTCTGAAAGACTGTATTTGGTCAGGCTCCAGAAATTGGGATATTATTCTCAGGTTATACACATCTTTGCACATAGGTCATTTCAGCCCATAAATAGTGTTACCCTAAACCACCATTTATTTTGTCCCCAATGTGTCCCTTCAACTTCACATAGAGTTCTGATACATTTTACTCTCACTGATGATGATAAAGTTATGGTTTGCATTTTAACACTAAGTCACTCAGGTCTTTAAACATAAAATGTTTTATCCTTTTATAACAAAATTAAGATGTTGATAGGCTAGCTGCTTTGATTTGACAGGAGTTCAGAGAGGTTAAATGTTAATATTGTACCCAGCTTTTCTGAATCAAGATTGTTCTCAGTCATCTCATCATCATGAACAAAATTGTTCTGGATAAAAGAACTATCAAAACTCAACAGCTAAGAAAACAAGCTAATAAGGAAATGGACAAAAGATTTGAACTGATAACTTCAAAGACAAAAGGATGACAAGGTCATGAAAGATGTTCAACATTGTTAGTCATTGGGAAAATATAAATTGAAGCCTCAGCCAGATACCACCATATGAACTCTATCAGAATGGCTGATAAGATTTTTCAAAATGCACAAAATCCTGATAATAATGCAGGCAAGGATGTGGAGCGACTGGAACACTCATACATTGCTAGGTAGGAATGCAAAATTATACAACCCACTGTGGGAAAACGGTTGAACAATTTCTCACGAAGTTAAGCATGCACTGACTGTGTCTCAGGAGTCTCATCTGTAGATGATTCTCACCTAAGAGAAGTGAAAACTTAACGGACACACACATAAAACCTGTATGCAAATGCTTATAGCTTTATTCATGATGGCTCAGTGTCCCTTACCTGGTGAGTGTATTGTGGAGTACCACTTGGCTATGGAAAGGAATAAACTTGATAGGTTGTACAATATTGATGAATCTCAAGCATACTAAGTGAAAAGCCAGACTCAGAATTCTACATGCTGTGTGGTCCCATTATATGACAGTCTGGAAAATTATAGAGATGGAAGAAAGGTAAGACTTAAGCCTGGGGGTAGGGTTTGATTACACTCATTTTTGGGGGGTGGGAGAGGGTGGATTATTCTGTACTTTGATTGTCCTGATGGTTACATGACTATCCGTTTTATCAAAACACAGCTCTATACACCAAAAAGAGTGAACTCTACCATATGGAAATTTAAAATAAATTTAGGGGGGAAAAAAATAGCCTGGTTAGACACATCAAACTCATGGTAGCTATTCCCTCTGATGAAGGAGGGGAAACAGGGTGGAACTTAAAGGAATTTTGGCCTTATCATTTATGTTGTCTTAACTTTAAAAAGTAAATACGACAATGTACTGTTAATTTTATATGGTGAGATTATCAGTGTTTGGTTTATTACTCTATACTTTTTAATTGGTCAAATATTGTTTAGTTGCTAAGTTGTATCCAACTTTTTTGGGGACCCCATGGACAATATAGCCCAACAGGCTCCTCTGTCCATGGAATTTCCCAGGCAAAAATACTGGAATGGGTTGCCATTTCCATCTCCAGGAGATCTTCCCAACCCAAAGATCAAACCTGTATCTTCTGCTTGGCAGGTGGATTCTTTAATTCTGCCACCAGGGAAGCAAAAACAAGGCAAAATATATATTAAAAGAAAATTTTGAAAAGGCTGAGAAGTAGAAGAAAAAAAATCACTAGTTGTTTTGAAAAACGGGTACGTTTTCTTTTTCTCTCTGTTTGGCATAGTGTAAAATGTACTCCAAGAACAACATAGCCTGTAGCTTGGACTTAGAATACCCCAAATACCTTTTCTTTCCTCTTAAATATGTAAACGTTTGCAATGATACAATGTCAGTGTTAAGGTCTGTGTTTGTTTAATAACTTGTTTTAACTTATTTCCTCTAGTCTTTTATGGTAAATGAGAAAGAATTTCCATTGATGGTGGCGATATAAAATTTCCTCTCAGATGTGTTCAATTGGGTATGCCTAGAAAAACTTTTGGAGAAGGCAATGACACCCCACTCCAGTACTCTTGCCTGGAAAATCCTATGGATGGAGGAGCCTGGTAGGCTGCAGTCCACGGGGTCGCTAAGAGTCAGACACGACTGAGCGACTTCACTTTGACTTTTCACTTTCATGCATTGGAGAAGGAAATGGCAACCCACTCCAGTGTTCTTGCCTGGAGAATCCCAGGGACAGGGGAGCCTGGTGGGCTGCCGTCTATGGGGTCGCACAGAGTCGGACACGACTGAAGCGACTTAGCAGCAGCAGCAGAAAAACTTTGAAAGGAAATACAAAAAGCTGATGATACTTATTGCCTCCAGGGATTCTTTTGAGGTGGTTGGGGGAACTAGGATGAAAGGGAAATTTTCACTTTATCCTACTTTTCTGTACAAGACTCAAATTTTGTGATCCAAAATGGAGACAAAACAACTTGATTAATAAAATTAGTAAATAAATAGCGCAGATGATAGGGAGAATATGGCAAAAACCATGACGGTCTTAAGGCAATGAATGAAGCTAAAGAAATGCTGTGTGAAAAACCCATGGGAGGCACAAGAATCTAACGTTCAGAGGAAACCCTGGGGCAAAATGGCTTAGCGCTACCCTCCGCCTCAGAGAAGGATAGTCCCCTAAGGTTGGTGGTACATCTGCGCATGCGCACCGCCTCTAGCCGGCCGTCTTCAGGGTGTAATTCATCCTCCACCGGGAGCGCGCGAAAGCCGCACGTACGCCTGCGCGGAGACGCGCACGCACCTCCCGCCCCGCCCCGCGCGCCCGGCGAATCCCGCGAGGCCCGGGTAGTCTAGGCTCTCGGAGGTAATGCCCCGGAAGGCGGGGGACGCGGAAGAGGCTGAGGCCGGCGCTGAGGGGGCCAGTGCAGAGAAACCCGGCGCCGAGCGGGAGATGGAGGCCGGGCGGCTGCGGCCGGTGCTGCGTTCCGTGAACACGCGCGAGCCGTCCCAGGTCATCTTCTGCAACCGCAGCCCGCGCGTGGTGCTGCCCGTGTGGCTCAACTTCGATGGCGAGCCCCAGCCTTACCCGACGCTGCCCCCAGGCACGGGCCGCCGCATCCACAGCTACCGAGGTAGGCGGGCCGGGGTCGCCCTGTCGCGCCCGGCCGCGCCGCCCCCTTGAGCTGAGCGCAGCGAGCCGCGCTCTAGGCCTGAGATTCACGGTGACGGTGGCGCGGTCTCACCGAATCCCCGCCCCATTCGGGGGAGGCAGCTGCTGTTGTCATTTTTATTCCCATTTTACACTCGAGGAACTGAGGCCCCAAGAGAGGTTGTGACAGATTCAAGTTGACGCAACTAGTAAGTGCCAGAGTATCTTTCTGAGAGTGAGTAATTTGCACTTGAAGATCAACCCCACGTGTATTCCATCCCTCACGCCCATTTGTTCAGTTTGTGATTAGGAGAATCCCACATTCTGCGGTCCGCACCGGGTCCCTGCATTCATGGAGAAGTGTCTCTTCTGCCCATTAGAAGAGACAAATGCATAAATGGATAAGAACAAGCCAGTGTCATAATTGCTGCAGTAGGAACGGAGCACAGCATTGCACCTGCTCAGTGAAAGAGAAGGGGGTGTGCTTTCAGTTAGAGAAGCTTCCCAGAAAAGAAGGAGAATCCTGGAAGATGCATGGAATCTGACCAACCCAAGAGAAGTTGAGAGCTGTAGACAGACAGAACCGGATGGCCTGACACCTGGAACCTGGGAGAGGGGAGAGGGTATGGAATGGGAGAGGAAGTCTGAAAGATGATTTTACCCCTAGGAAAATGGGGGCCATTGGAAATTATTAAAGGATTATTAAATGCCATGTGAATGGCATTGCCTGATTTAATACTAAAAAGCTTCCCCAGGATGCAAGGTGTTTTGGAAGGGGAAGACTACTGGTAAGAGTTAGAAAACTAAAAAAAAAAAAAAAAAAGAGTTAGAAAACTGTTGTAATAACCCAGGCTGGAGATGTCTAGGCCTTACTGCCTAAGGAGGCAGTAATCTTCCCTTGGTTTTCAAAATGAAGTTAACGCTTACTAAAAATTCACTATCTTTCTCAGAGGATCTTGATGAATCTTTTTTCCATGAGGGGAGCATAGTCAGTGATGCTCTTCAAACTTTTACACCAAATTTCTTCTAATACTAAATGAGGAATGGGAATTCTTTGGGCATCCCTGTGGTTCAGAAGGTAAAGAATCAGCCTGCAATGAGGGAGACCTGGGTTTAATCCCTGGCTTGGGGAGATCCCCTGGAGGAGGGTAGGGCAACCCACTCCAGTATTCTTACCTGAAGAATACCCATGAACAGAGGAGCCTGGCGGGCTGCAGTCCATGGGGTGTCAGAGTCAGGCATGACTGAGCGACTAAGCATGCACCAGTGTTTAGGACTCAGCAGTTTCTCTGCTGGCCCTGGTTGGATCCTGGTGGGGGAACTAAGATCCTTGCAGGCCACGTAGTATCCTAGGAAAAAAAATATATATATATATATTTTTTTTTTTAATGAGGAAGAAGTCAATTCTTCCAGACATCCACATTTACTAAATGCAGTCTTATATCCGGGAAATTGTGTGACTTTTGTATTCTCTAAAATTTATCTGTGCCTGATTTAATGCAAACATTAAAGCAATTACTTACCTCCTGAATGTACTTAATGTTCCTAAATTATACACTTAAAAAATGGTTAAAAAGCCCATTTTATGTTATATATATTTTGCCACAATAAAAAAACATTACTTCTCACTTGACATTTCTTAAATTTTGCCTCCAAATCGTCAAATAAACATATGCCCAGGATTTCATGCTGTTTTTATTCTGAAACAGCCTCCTTCCTTCCTTGAACAGAATCTTAGGCCTGGGATTTTTTGTCTCCTTCCAATTGTTCCCCCCCCCCTTTTTTTTTGCATAAGATATATTTATTTCTTAAATCCATTTTTTAATTTGCATGCAGTAAAATACACAGATCCTAGCATTTAATAGGTTTTGACAATACCTAGATCAAGTTATAGATTAGAATATTTCCATTATCACAGAAAGTTCTTTCTTGCCCCTTTCTACTCTTCTGATTTTTCACATCCTTGATTAGTTTCATCTCTTCATACAGTATGTACCCTTCTCTGTCTGGCTTTTTTCTCTCAGTGTGATGTTTTTGTACCTTGTTTTTGAGAAGCACAGATCTGAGGAGTTGGTGACCTCTCTCCTTTTAGTTTGCACCATTGGATGTGATTTGCAGTTCAAATACTTTGCTTTTGCACCAAGGTAGCAGAAAGGTAGCATTTTGGAACCTGGTATAGTTGCTCTTCTGTCTACTGTCTCCATTGCCTTTTGTGAGGATTCAATAGAATAACATTATTGGGAGGGCTTTGTATGGTATTCAAGCATAATGAGAGGCAAGTATTTCAGTCTGGGGAGATGAAGGCAGTAGATATGTGACTACTTAACCTCTGCTTGTCTTAACAGGTCACCTTTGGCTCTTCCGAGATGCTGGGACATCTGATGGGCTTCTAGTTAACCAAACTGAGCTATTTGTGCCATCTCTCAATGTTGATGGGCAGCCTATTTTTGCCAACATCACACTGCCAGGTATACTGATGTTCCATCTTACTTTTTAAAAAGATAGGCTGTTGTGCTAAGTAGAGGATAGGCCCTTGAAGGAGCTCAGTCCTTAGCGATTTTTGCCTGATGCTGGGCAAGGTATCCAACTTTTCTGTGTCCTATTCTCCACCATAAATAAAAAGTAAGAAATTTACTGGTATTCTCTATGTTAAACAAAGATGTTGTGGTGTCTCAGAAGCTCTTTGGGCTTGTCAGGAGTGGGCTATATTAAAATAACTGATTGTAGAATTATGAGTGCATTTTGTTTCTGTGGCCTTGGAGTAGAATTATGCTCTGGAATCTCAGGAGAAAAAATGTGTAGAGAGTGAGATGTCATGGCTTATTTATGACTTCTGGTGTTGTATCTTTTAATGTAATTTAATCCAGTCAAGCTTACTGTGCCAGTCTGGGGTTTAAAAAAAAAAACCTCAACAAATTGAACATTAGCTTCATAGCTTACTACTTGTTTAAAACTCAAGTGATTTTATTAGGTTGAACCCTAAAAAACTGATCTTTTGGTTTAAAAAAAAAACCTAAATATCTGTGGCTTCATAAGGTTCAAACTAGTATGTGTATATAGATTTTGTTTTAAGGCAGTGGATATACAGAAGTGAACACTGGTAAGTTAAAATGTAGGAAATTTTGCCTTATAGGAGACCTTTAAAGAGTAAGTTCCCCAGTGAGTTAAAAATAGGATTTGAGGAAATCGGTGACAGTCAGCTGGAATCCCCAAAAGGCTATAGACAGAAGGAGGTTTCAAGAAGGAAAGGTTGAGACCTGCCTCGGGAGGAACAGAGTAGTCAGCAGCTGGGCTGACTTCCTAATATGTGGGACCCAGTGCAAAATGAAGATGTGGGACCTTTTGTCCAAAAATCAGGAAACTACCATTTAAAATACTAAAATATTTTCCCTTTCTTCTGTGTCTCTCTCACAACTTGTTATGGTGTTTTTTCTGTTTGCTACTTAATGCTATTTTAGGAAAAGTTAAAATTTTTTAATTACTAAAAAAAAAAATAGGATTTGAAGGACTTCCCTGGAGGTCCAGTGGTTAGGACTCCGTGCTTCCACTGCAGAGAGCACGGGTTCGATCCCTGATCCGGGAAACTTAAGATCCTACAAGCTGTGAGGTGCAACAAAGAGAAGCAAAAACATAGGATTTGAGTTCCCCCCAAATTCCAGTTATATGCTGTTTTGGGTATCTTTTGCTGTGTGACACTACCTGTAACCCAAAAACAGCCATTTTATTTGTTCATAATTCTGCAGGCAGGGCTGAGTTCAACTCATGGGTTATTCTACTCTCTGGTGGTCACTGGTGTGGCTGCTTTCTGCTGGCAGGTTGGCTGAGGGCTGGGCCTCTCTCCCGTGTTGTCTCAGTGCCTGGCCCTTTTCGTGTGGTCTCTCTTGCTGCGTAACTCAGAGCTCCTGAGGGCGTAAGAGTGATCATTGCCAGAGCTTCTTAAGGCTGAAGCCCAACAGCACAGCATCACTTTGCCCACATTCACTTAATTAAAGCACACCATAGGCTCAGCCCAGTCTCAAGGGAAGTTCCTCCACAGGGCCATGAATACTATGAGATGTCTATTAGAGCCATCACATTACACTCTGCCACAACCCACGTACTCACTTTTTTTGTCCAACGTGAGGTCCAGCTGTCAAAAATGTTTAACGCCTCGGTTGGCCAAGCCTTGTGAGCGCTCAGTCCCCAGGCCTGAGTCTGCTGCTGAGATTTGGTTTTCTGCCCTTGCAGTGTACACCCTGAAAGAGCGGTGCCTCCAGGTTGTGCGAAGCCTGGTCAAGCCTGAGGATTACAGGAGACTGGACATTGCGCGATCCCTCTACGAAGATCTGGAAGACCACCCCAATGTGCGGAAGGACCTGGTGCGGCTGACGCAGGAGCATATTGAGAACCAGCGGATGGCAGGGGAGACTGAAGATGTTTAGCTCAGAGTCACACTCCTGGGTCTCAGCTTTTGACGGTCCTGACAAGGCTTGATCTAGAGCTAGGACTGGTCACCTTTTCTCAGCTTCAAGGTGTCTCATTCTTGGAGTGAAAATGCTCCATTGCTTAAAACAAAGTTAACTGACCTCACTACAAGGCATTGTGATGTCTAAGGGCAAATATCACAAAATGTAATAATTATGCCTGCCTCTTGTAGAAATATTTATCAAGGAAAAGTAGTTGCATCTTTGCTTCCTAGTGAGTCAGGAAAGTTTCTGTGTAAGGACTTTTGTGGAAGTAATTACAGCGAAAATTGTCGCTTATTCTTGAGTTGTAAGGAAGCAGTGGTGCTTGCTTTTCATTGTTGTGTTGTGGTTGGTGATGTGCCAGCCTCCTGCTCTGAGAGACAGAAATGTCCTTGGGGCAGGGGAAAATCTGTCTGCTCTTTGAGACCCTAGTGCCTCGCACATTATGAGCCTTCCATCTGTGTTAGTTAAATGAACAAACCAGTGGGTCCTTTGGTAGAAAGGTTTTGTTTTAGAGGTTTTGACCCTTTTTTTTTTGAGGGGGAGTGATAGTGGGGACCTTAAAGTATATATAGTAAACAGATATTTAAAAGGGAATCATTTTTATAGAAAGCAATTTTTTTATAATTTTCTAAATTTTGACTTTTCTTAGTCCATTGTTGTCACAGGGCTGTTTTATTTCTGTTTCTAAGCCAGGATTAGCTTTCTACAGTTCTTGTGGTGATAGCTTTTTGAAACTTGCTATCGGTACAGGAGATAGGAGAAAGTAGCCATTACCTTGTTTAATCATAGTATTAAAGAGCTACTCCTGTACTATAAATAGGTTTTTGCCAAGTGTGGGTATTTCTGTTTCTTTTTGTAAATCTGTGACATTTCTGTTTAATTCAGCAGTTTTTCATCAGGCAGGATCTGGTGACACTTTGCACCTGGCTAGAGGAGAAGACGAAGAAGCCCTCTAGCCTCTGATATGTTACAGCTAACACACTGTGGATTTAGAGAATAGCCTGGAATGTTTTATAGTTTTGTACATGCCCAGATCCTTTCCTATAGGCTGGACTTAAATTCATTAATTTGAATTCAGTACTTCTATCAGGCATCCTTTTTTGGTAGCTAATCGTTTAAAAAAAAAAAAAGGATCCTCCTCAGTAGAGAAAATTTTGGAAGAAACAGAAAAATAAAAGGAAAAAAAGATCCAGGTAGATGCATTGCTTAAATACAACCACTAACTTAACATTTTGAACTTTCAGCCTTTTCTTGGCTTGGTTTTACATAGTTAAGATCATACTGAATATACAGTTTTATATTCTACTTTCTCATTTAACTTTATAACTTAAAATATTTTTCCATGGTGTTATAAGCACTTCATACTCATGAGTGCAGCCTTCCTTTTATAAATAATGTGGGACTATTTCTTGCCATCCTTATTAAATCCTTCTGCTAACCTTTGAGCACATTTCCTGTGCTCTGATATCAGAGTGAAGTGAATGAATCAAATGCCTTACAGTTTTTCCACCTAATCATAGTCTCCTCTTTCAGCATTCAACAAATAAGGGGCTTTTGTTTTTTAATCTGTTGTGTTATTCATTCAGTGACACACCTCTAATTTTTTATCCAATTTTTGTTGTCGTTGAATTGTTGGGTAGAGAAGAAAATATGCTGGTATAGAAGGCAGCCATATGATTTCAAAAGTAGGATAGTATGAGAGATTTAAGGAAGTCTGTTGGTGCTGGATTAGTTCAATGTTGGTTTTATTATTTTTTTAACCTGCCGTTGTGTCAAAATGTTCCTGTTAAAACTTGCAGCTTGAGTACTGTTTTTGTGTTGTCCAAAGAAAATCGAAAACCTGTAGCATGTATGTACTCATTTGAAATCTTATGAATGTATTAAATGTATTGCTCTTGAGAGATTGTGATCTTACCTGTTTTCAGTTTTGTTTTTTTTTTTTTTAAAGCTTATTTTGGATACAGTAAGTGGTGCTGAGTAAAGGAAATAGGTAAGACATCATTTGCCAGGTTCTTCTGTCTTGGAGAGATGTGAAGACTTTAATGACCTTGGGGAGAGGAAACACAAGGAACCTGGTTCTCTGTCCCTTTTCTTTCCAACCCTGGATTTTGTTTAGAACTTTGATTCTTTTAGCTTTTCTTTTCTTGTAAAGATGAAATATCACTAAAAATTTTAAGCACTACAGAAAAGGATGAAGAAGAAAAGCATTCACATTGGGAACAAAGGCTTTTTTTTTTTTTTTTTTTTTTCATGAAAATAGAACCAGCCTTAACAAACACCTCCCTAAAGAAGATACACAGATAGCAACCAAGCATATGAAAGGATGCTCCAGGAACTTGCCTGGCGGTCCAGTGCTTAAGACTCCATGCATGCAATGCAAGGGACGTGAATTTGATCCCTGGTCAGGTAACTAAGATCCCGCATGCCAAATGGTGTGACCAAAAAAAGTATTTAAATAAAGATGGTCCACGTAGTACGTCATCAGAGAATTGCAAATTAAACAGCAATGAGATACTACTACACACCTATTAGAATGTTCCCCCATACACAAAACAAGGCTCACATCCAGAACACAGACCATACCAAATGCTGGCGCGGATGTAGAACAACAGGAACTCTGATTCACTGCGAATGGGAACACCAAATCATATGGCCACTTTGGAAGACAGTTTGGTGGCTTCCTACAAAATTAAACCCTTATCATATATCCAGTAATTATGCTCCTTGGGTATTTACTCAAAGGAGTTGAAAACGTATGTCCAAAAACTTGCACATGGATGTTTATGGCAGTTTTGTTCATAATTGCTAAAATCTGGAAACAAGCAAGGTGTCCTTCAGTAGGTGAATAGATGCATATATGATATATCCAAATAACGGAATATTGTTCAGCACTAAGATGAAGGGAGCTGTCCACCAAGAAAAGACAGATAAAACTTACATGCTTATTACTAAGTGAAAGAAGACAGCTTGAAAAGGTCACATACTTTATGATTCCAAGTCTACAACATTCTGGAAAAGGCAGAATTGGATTAAAAAGGGATTGGAGGGACTTCCCTGGTGGTCTGGTGGTTAAAACTGCATACTTCCAATTCCAGGGTCATGATTTTGATCCCCGGATGGTGAACTAAGATCCCATGTGCAGTTGGCATGGCCAAAAATAAATAATTTTTTTTTTAATTTACAGGGCAGAGAGGATTGGAGGAGGTGGAGGGATGAATAGACCACAGAGAACTTTTTGAGGTAGTAAATTTATTCTGTATGATATAATAGTGGATATATATTATCATACATCTGTCCAAACCCACAGAATGTGCAATGTGGAATGAATCCTAAGGTGAACTGTAGACTTGGGGTAATAATGATGTGTCAGTGCAGGTCCATCAATTGTAACAAATATACCACTCTATGGGGGATGTTGATAATGGGGGAGACTCTGTGTGGGAACAGGAGGTATATAGGAAATCCTGTACCTTCCTCTTAATTATTCTGTGAACCTGAAACTGCTTTAGAAAATAGTCTATTTAAAAAAAAAAGTGGTTAATATCTCACTAGGACTTACCGTATATTGAGAGGATGAAAAGAAAGCAGGGTGCCCAGCTCACTAAGGACATGAAATAAATACCCGTGTTTTACAGTCCTAAAATAGGAACACCAGCATGAACTTTTCAGCTATTTCATGTTAGGTTTCTGTATCCTGTTCTTAGCACCTCAGCCCCGCTCTATACTAGTCACTGGGCTGCCTGTTACCCCTTCACCATTTCCCCTTTCTGTCAGCTAAGCTCCCTGCCTCAACAGAACATTTTCCTGGAGACTTCTCCCGTTACCACACATACCCAGTAACCCATAGGCAGATCACACCAGTTGACTCCTGGTGGTGTACATTCTGTGAGTTTGGACGAATTTCTAATGACATCTATTCACTTTTATAATATCAGACAGAATAGATTGACAGATAGCTTGTGATGTTAACCGAAAGTGTTGGGCAACAGCACCGGACACTTAAATGAGCGAGAAGCCTGCAAAACTTGTTTCAGAATTTGGAACATGAAACCTCAGGAAAGTACAAGTCAACATACAAATAAATAGCGATATGCTCTCTCCCTATTCAGGCAGAAAACACAAAAGATTGTTTTGTTCCAGTTGGGAAGAGTTGAGTCCTTGATAACTGGACTGGACCCACAAATGTTAACAACAGACCTAAGATTTCTGAAAGACTCGGAGGAAATCATTTTAGCAAATTATTTTATCTTCAGATAAATTGAAGAATTAACTGGGCGAAGGATAGCCTAGCAGCAGGTTGCTAGGGAGGACATAAGATGACATTCTTCACCTGAAGGAGCAGGGTATTTCCAACTTGGAAATACTAAGAACGTGTGCTTCAGTTATCCAGTGCTCAGAAACAATCAGATGGAAACTAGAGTGGAGAATTATTCTAGCAGGTCTGGATTACCCTTGTCCTGTAGCAAATGCAGAGTGAAGGGAATTTGGGGAAGGGTCGTCTATGTCCTTGGGGCATCAGTTTTCCAAAAATTGGTTTATGGTTTTCCTTGATAAACTTTAGGACTCCCCTACCCTTCCTGTAGATGAGAAAGCAGACACCGCTGGAACAGAGTCCAATACTGGAAATAAATGTACATTAATAGGAGATGGGCCAAATCACGTATGGTGCTCCTAAATAAACCATTAGAAAGGAAAAGGTAGATTCTTATGTATGGACATGAAAAACTGTTCATTATTAGTTGAAAAATGTAGAAAATTAAATGTGTTTTTAAAATTTTTATGTTAAAAAGTTAATTTTATAGAGGTCTAAAGATACATGCAAGTATATACACCAAACTATTAATAATGGTTGTCCTTCCAGGATGAGACTATGGGAAGGTGTTCATTTCTCTGTCTCTGTCTCTCTGACAGGAAAAAAAAAAAAAAATATATATATATATATATATATATATATACACTGCTACTGCTAAGTCACTTCAGTTGTGTCCAACTCTGTGCAACCCCATAGACGGCAGCCTATCAGGCTCCCTTGTCCTTGGGATTCTCCAGGCAAGAACACTGGAGTGGGTTGCCATTTCCTTCTCCACTGCATGAAAGTGAAAAGTGAAAGTGAAGTTGCTCAGTCGTGTCCGACTCTGTGCGACCCCATGGACTGCAGCCTACCAGGCTCCGCCGTCCATGGGATTTTCCAGGCAAGAATACTGGAGTGGGGTGCCATTGCCTTCTCCGATATATATATATATATATATATATATATATATATATATATATATATGTATATATATAAGTCTCTGCCTGAACTCCTGGTACACAGCTCCTAAAACCATTGAATTCAAATTCCTAAGTGGTAAGATCACTAGGAGCATCTTTTATTCTAATGAGAGGACTCTGGGCTGGCTCTTGTATGACTCCTGGAAGAAAGCATGGAATTTTCAGCCCTAGCCACCCTTCTCCAGCCTAGGACACAGTATCTAACAGATCTAATTCCATATTTCTCTTCATCTTGATGTTCATCTGTATTCTTTATCATATCCTTTAATAAAGTGATACGTGTATTTCCATAAGTTCTTTGGGCAATTAGGAAATTAATTGAACTTAAGGAAGGGTCCTGGGGACCTCTGATTTGTAGCCATGTTGGACAGAAATAATGAATAACCTGGGGATATATAATGAGTAGTACAACCACTTGGATGGCATCTGAAGCAGGTGGGGACAGTTTCATGGAACTGAGCCCTTAACCTCTGGGATCTGACACTATCTCCTGGTAGATAGTGTTAGAATTGAGTTAAATTGTAGAACACCCAGCTGGTGTCCTAGACAATTGCTTGTTGGGGGGAAACTACCCCCTCTCCATCATTTGGTGACTAGAAGTGTCCCAAGTGAAGTGTTGTGTGTAATAGTGTTATTGAAAGCAACTTGGGTCCACTTGCCGCACGCAGTAAAGCCAACCTACTTACACTGAGTTGTGGAGAAGGAAACTCCTTTGTTTATTTGCAGGGCACCAAACAAGGAGTCCGGGCAGCTAGTGCTCAGAAAACCTGAACTTCCTGAAGCCTTTCAGGAAAAGATTTTTGTTTTTTTTTGAAACCTTTTATTTTATGTAAGAGTATGCTGCTGCTTCTGCTGCTAAGTCGCTTCAGTCGTGTCTGACTCTTAGCGACCTCATGGACTGCAGCCTTCCAGACTCCTCCATCCATGGGATATTCCAGGCAAGAGTACTGGAGTGGGGTGCCATTGCCTTCTCCCATGTAAGAGTATAATTGATTACAATGTTGTGTTAGTTTCAGGTATACAGCACAGTGATGCAGTTATGCCTATACATGTATCTATTCGTTTTCAAATGGAGAAAGGTTTTCAAGATAGGGTGAGGAAGTGGGGGTTGTGGGGTGTGTGATCCAGTCCTGATATTCTTCTGATTGGTTGGTGATGAGATAATGAGGAATTAACATCATCAGTCTTCTAATTCTGGGGTCTACATGCTTGTGGGCAGCATATGGTTCACTTCTTCCATCTGGTGGGGGTTTTAGTATCTACAAGATAGTTCAAAGAATTTGGCTCAGAATGTTATGTCTAGCCCTTGAGGAGGAAGTAACAGTCCTTGATTAACGGCTAAACTATTATTATTTTGTCTCACTTGACTGTTTTCCTTTCTTCATTTTCTCACTTCTCTGATTAAATTTACTCTTTGGAGCTCGTGGAGGGTCTAAGAGGCTGAATTTTTCCCACAGACCAGATGGAGGCAGAGGATGTGGTGGGGGGTGGGGTCTGCTCTGAGAAGGCACCCCGTAGTAGGGTCCTGCTCAGTTACAAGTAAAGAAACACGAGAAGGGAGAACTGGGGATTTCCCCTAGGTAGGTGGAACAGAGTCCAGGACTGGCTTTTTTTTTTTTCTTAATTTCCCTCCTTTGTTTAGGACATGATGATATACTATCAGAAAAACCAATAAAGTTATTTTTATTAGAGAAGAAAAATATGTGCAAACTACACAGAAAAGCATTATTTTGGTTATTTCCTTTTTATCAGCCTTCTTTCACTTCCATCTTCCTGATGTCCCACGGGTTCTCAGCTCTGCCTGCACATAAGTAGAACTACCTGGGAAGCTTTTTGAAATGCCAGTGCTTGAGTTCCCACCCAAAACAACTGCACCTGGATCTCTGGACAGAGGTAGGGTTAGGCCTATAGGTTATTTTTTAAAGTTCCCAAATGATTCTAAGGTGTAGCAGGGATTGCAAGCCTCTGTATTTCCAAGGGAATTAAACATGAACATGGAGAAGGCACTGGCAACCCACTCCAGTACTCTTGCCTGGAAAATCCCATGGACAGAGGAGTCTGGTAGGCTGCAGTCCATGGGGTCGCTAGGAGTCACACACGACTGAGCAACTTCACTTTCCCTTTTCCCTTTCATGCACTGGAGAAGGAAACGGCAGCCCACTCCAGTGTTCTTGCCTGGACGATCCCAGGGACGGGGGAGCCTGGTGGGCTGCCGTCTATGAGGTCGCACAGAGTCCGACACGACTGAAGCGACTTAGCAGCAGCAGCAGCGGCAAACATGAACAGGTCAAAATGGCACAACTATATCACTAATTACATTTAGCTTCAGTAACTTTTTAACTGACCCTGGTAGGGAGGGTGTTGGTCATGGAAAAGCTAATTAGGAGAAACTATGTATTCTTCAGGATCACAGGAAATTTTTCGGAGAACAAAATAGGGAACAAAGAGCCGTTCCTTGGGATCAGACTTGGGTTACTTGACCAGTTTGGCTTGGACAAGTTACAACTGACTCAAGCCTAAATTTCCTCATTTGTAGAAGGGAAATGATAAATGTATCCTGTAGGATCATTGTAGGGATCTACACACAGATAATATGTGTTAGATGCCTGGTACTTGATAGGTGAGTGGCAACTCTATTAATTAGTGATAACAAATACCTTACTTGGAAGAACTTATTCTAAAGAGTGGGGACAAAGTCGTGTCCATAAGCTGGCCTGCTGAGACCCCGCACTACTCAAGCCTCTCTGGAGGAAAGAATCCAGCACCTAGAGCAGTGTCTGGCACATAGTAGCTGCTTAATAAGTATTGGCCCTTAAAATCACAGTCTATCCTGAGTCTCCTATTTAATACAGAGACCTACCCCTGCTTCCTCTGGACTCCTGACTTCTCATAAATTACTCCCAGCAACAATAGCACCTTTGAGCATTTCATGTAACTTATTCATTCAGTACTGTTTTATTTATCGCTAGTTTCCTCCACCCACTCCCACCCCCGTCTAGATTGTAAGTCCCATGAAAACAGGGACTTTTGTAAGTTTTCTGCACCTTTGCATCTCCCACACACTAGAATAGTGCCCAGCTTCCCTGGTGGCTCAGACGGTAAAGGGTCTGTCTACGATGCGAGAGACCCAGGTTCAATCCCTGGGTCGGGAAGATCCTCTGGAGAAGGAAATGGCAATCCACTCCAGTACTATTGCCTGGAAAATCCCATGGACAGAGGAGCCTGGTAGGCTCCAGTCCATGGGGTCGCAAAGAGTCCGACACGACTGAGGGACTTCACTTACTATTCACTTACTATAGCAGGTTATTAATAGACTATCTCTTGAATGAGTCGAATGTGGCTGAGGGACTAAAGCCCTGGAGGTGGAGTCAGAAGGTCTCTGGGGATCATCACTGGATTCCCTTGTGGTCTTAAAGGTGTTTTCTCTCTCCTCTGGGCCTGTTTCCCCTCCGGGCTCTGACAGTCTTGGTTTTTCAGCCACTGGTCAAGCCGGCCGGGCGGCGTCGCGCCCCCAGTGTCCGCCAGGGGGCAGTCGCACACAGGGCCGGCCCCGCCCACTTCCCGGCGGCGCGCGGTGGGTGGACCCACGAGCCCACGGGTACAGAAGCGGAGACCTGCCTGCGTCGGACTCAGTTGTCAGGCCGCCTGCCCGCCAGCCCTCAGAGCCTGGCCATGTCCTGCTACATCTACCAGCTGCCCTCCTGGGTGTTGGACGACCTGTGCCGCAACATGGACACGCTGAGCGAGTGGGACTGGATGCAGTTCGGTGAGTGGTCCTTTCTGCGACCCCACTAAGCCCCCTCCCCGCGTGTCTACCGTGGTCCTTGATGTCAAGGGCTCTCTCTGCTGCTTTCCTGGGCCCGGGCCTCCCTGTGTCTCCTCAGGCAGGCGCTGCCCCTTCTCTGTTGGTGATCTGAAAGGTTTGAGGTGATCTCAGACGATTTCTGCTGTTAGTCTGTCGCTAAGTAATGACCGGCTGCACTTCTCAGTTTACGGTAAAGCTGAAAATCATTGCTGTCAGCAATGACTGGTGCTTACTGTGTGCTTGGCCCTGACGCAAGCACCTGACACGGATGATCTCATTTAATTTTCACAGCAACCTGTAAAGTGCATATTTCTCTTACCCCATCTTACAGACCAGGAAAAGGATTTAGAGGTAGAGTCACTTGTGAGGGCAGCCACTTGTGAGAGTCACTTGTGACTCGCGGTTCCTAAGTGGCGGAGTTGGCTTTAAACCCCAGCGTCTGGCTCCGCCAGGACATCCTTAACTCCTTGGTGTATTTTCTTTGTTTGCGCCTGGTGATTGACTGAGGGCTTGGCATTATGGGGCATGCTGAGCGTGTGGTCCTCAGGCACCCAAACAGAGGTCCGTACTCCAGGCTCCACCAGATCCAACTGGTGACTTTGGCAAGTTACTTAACCTTAATCTGAGTCTCAGTTTCTTAATTTGTAAACTGGAGGTGGTTGTGAGGAATGAAAATTATATAAAAAGCTCTTGACACTTCTGTGTCAGAGTTTCTTGTAAGTATTAAGGAAGTATTAACAATGACCATTCTTAGTTTTGTTTTTTTTTTAAACCGTGCGACTGGTGCCACTTTATTTGAAAGGTAATATCTGTATTTTAAAAAACTGAGATTATGATATATACCATTTGAACAAAGAATGTAATATTTATGTATGGTGGAAAGAATAAAATGAACATGCATGTTGTTGTCCATTCAGTTTGAGGAAATAATATATACTTTAACCTAGTAGTTCTTAACCAGGGGCAATTTTGACCCCTTTAGGGAACATTTCTAATGTCTGGAGACATTTTTGGTTGTCGCAGCTTGGGGGGTTTAGTGAGTAGATGCCAAGTGTGTTGGTAGCTCAGTTGTGTCTGACTCTTCGAGACACCATGGACTGCAGCCAGGCTTCTCTGTCCATGGAATTCTCCCAGCAAGAATACTGGAGTGGGTTGCCATTTCCTTCTCTAGGGGATCTTCCCAACCCAGGGATCGAACCCAGGCCTTCTGCATTGCAGGAGATTCTTTACCGTCTGAGCCATCCAGGGAAGCCAAGGATGTTGGTAATTGTCCTACAACACACACAACAGCCCCTTCCTCAAAGAACTATCCAGCCTAAAGTGTCAGTAGTGCTGAGGTTCACAAGTCCTGCTTTAAACCAATCACAAAAATAATACATGCTTATTGCAAAATACTGAGGGAAACAAAGATTAGCTCAAACTCTGCTGCTCAGTGATGCTATTCCTATCATTTGGGTGCTGATAATAATAACAACAGCAGCCGGGAACATGAATTACTAACCATGTTCCAGCAGAGTGCTAGGTGTCTTATACCTTCTAGTCTTTTTTTTCCCCTAAGCATATTTATTTATGAATATACATTTTCCAAAAATCATATAATTTTGTACATTCTACTAGCCTACTTTTTTCACTTACGCTGTATCATGATTATTTCTCCTTGCCAAGCAGTATTCTTTAGTGACACAGACTTCAATTTTTATTTCAGTGTGTATTTTTATTAACTGTTTAGTGGAAAAAAATAGCAGATGTACTAGGTTAAATGAACAAATCAGGCCCCTAAAAAGTTGTATCTTTCCCTTCCCTGGTCCTCAGCCTCCCCTTTCCTCCCTGCAGAAGCAGTCCCTTGGTAGCACATCAGGGCATCTCTGAGAATATCCGTCATCATCTGATTTTCTAGACTGCATTGTGACCCTTTGCTCAGATGATCTGCGATCTAACTACTTTTGACTGTTTCCTGGGTCATGGACAAACACTTTATGTAAGAGACTCTCTCTAGTTTTTTCCGTGTTGGCCTCAGTTATGAAGGCCAGAACAACTTCTGTTTCTAGGATATTAATTTAGAAGGCACTCCAGTGAAGTTCTTCCTCTTTTTTTTAAACTAAAAAATTTAAAAATTGAATTATAGTTGATTTACGGTGTTGTAACTTCTGCTGAAAAGCAAACTGATTCAGTTATATATATTTATATATTTTTTAAAAATTCTTTTCCATTGTGGTTTATTACAGGATATAGGATATAGTTCTCTGTGCTTGTTGTTCTCTGACCTTGTTGTTTATCCATTTAATATATAACATTTTGCATCTGCTAATCCTCAACTCCCAATCCATCCTTCCCCCATGCCCCTCCCTCTTGGCAACAAGTCTGTTCTCCATATATGATGATTAAAAAACAGCACAACTTCACTGAGGTATAATTCACCTACCATGCAGTTCACACATTTAAAGTGAACAATCCAATCACATCTAGTATATGCAAAGTTGTATATCCATTTCCATATCAATCTTAGAACATTTTAATTACCCCAGAAGGAAACCCTATACCCCTCAACCATCTCTCCCAACACCCCCAAACACACCTCCTGTTTTTCCCCAGCTTTAGGCTTTGCCTGTTTTGGACATTTCATATAAATGGAATAAATCATAAAATATGTACTCCCTTGCAACTGACTTATTTAGCACCTTTCTACAGTTCATCCATATTTTAGTGTGTATCAGTGCTTAATTTCTTTTTATTTATTACTGAATAATATTCCATTGTATGGAGGTACTTCATTTTATTTAGTCATCTGACAGCTGATGGACATTTGGGGTTCTTTCCACTGTTTGACTATTATGAATAATCCTTCTGTGTACATTTGTGTCCATCTTTGTGTGGCTGTATGTTTTCATTTCCCTTGAGTAGATACCTAGGAGTGGAATTACTGAGTCACAGCATAACTATGTTTAACACTTTGAGGAAGTGTTACACTGTTTTCAGAAATGCATTTACCATTTTACATTCCCACCAGCTCTATATGAGGGTCCCGATTTCTCCATGTCCCCCTCCATCCAAGCACTTGCTACTGTCCGTCTTTCTGAGTTTCTAGCCATCTGAGGAGCCATTCGAGGAGGTATGAAGTGATTTCTTGCTGTGGTTTGGTTTGCATTTCCATAATGACTAATGATATTGGGTGTCTCTTCATGTGCATTTGTACATCCTCTGTGGAGAATACTTCTGACCCCTTAGACTCTGGAGACACCGAAATTGCTCAAGGTCCTCAGAGGCTTCCCATTGTGATTTAGGTTATAATCCAAATTCCTCACCAGGCCCATCCCAATGTGAGCTCCACTGACTTTTGTGTGACTCTCCTCCCACACCCAGCTCTTGCTCACCCTGCTCCAGCTATGCTAGCCTCCTTGGTCCAGACTCAGGGCCTTAGTACTTGCTGTTCCCTCTGTCTGGGACATTCTTCCCCCATCTTCCCCAGGGCTGTTTTTCTAGTCTCTTTTAGACTTCTATTGCTGCTGTAACCAATTACCGCAATTGAATGGTTTAAAAACAGCCTTTATTGTGTTACAGTTCTGGAGGTCAGAAAGCCTAAAATCAAGGTGTTGGCAGGGCAGCTGTCCTTGCAGAGGCTCTAGAGGAGAATCTATTTCCTTGGTTTTGCCAGCAAAAAGCAAAGAGTACTCCAGTACTCTTGCCTGGAAAATCCCATGGATGGGACAGCCTGGTAGGCTACAGTCCATGGGGTCGCTAAGAGTCGGACTTGACTGAGCGACTTCACTTTCACTTTTCACTTTCATGCATTGGAAAAGGAAATGGCAGGCATTTCTCCAGGCAACCCACTCCAGTGTTCTTGCCTGGAGAATCCCAGGGACGGGGGAGCCTGGTGGGCTGCCGTCTATGGGGTCGCACTGAGTCGGACACGACTGGAGCGACTTAGCAGCAGCAGCTGCAGCAGAGGCTGCCTGCGTCCCTTGACCTGTGGCCCCTCTTCCACTGTCAAAGACAACAGGGTAGCACCTCCAGCTCTCTCTGCCTCTGCTTCTGTAGTCTTCCCTGAATCGGACACTCCTGCCTCCTGCATATAAGGAGCCTCGGGCTCATTCAGATAATCCAGGATAGTCTTATCTCAAAGCCCTTAACTTAATGCCATCTGCAAACTCCCTTTTGTCATGTAAGGTGCCATATTCACAGGTTTTGGGGTTTAGGACACTGACATCTTTGAGGGGCATAGTCTGTCAGTTCTCAATTCATATGCCACCTTGTTTGAGAAGCTGACCCTGTCCCCCTTTCTTTTTTTTTAGTCTCAGCTCTATGTTTTATTTTCTTCATTTCTCTTAACATGCTATGACCCTGTTCCTTATTTGTCTGTTTGTCTGTCCCCAGAGAATGTGAGCGCCATCAGGGCAGGAACATCACCTATCTGGTTTGCTTCTGTATTCTTAGTGCCTGGGGCAGTGCCCGGCCAGTGCAGACACTCAGTACCACTTGAGTGAATGATGGCTGAAGGATGTGGGAATGGTGAGGACGTAAGATGGCCTGGAGCCCCGTGGTCAGCCAGCTGTCTGTGCTGAGTCAGAGGTCACTGGGCTGGGAGCCAGCCATGGCCCCCAGGTAACAGCTCCTTGCCAAGGCAGCACTTCATGGTTTTCTGTTCAGCACAAGTAATCATGATTGTTCTTCCAGCCCTAAAGAGTCTCAGCTTCTGCGAGTCTCCTTTTTTTGTTGTTGAAGTTGAAAGACCTTACTGCAAATTCCACAATTTATTCTTTTTTTTTTTCTTTAATGGCATTCTAGCTTTTTACTATTACAGATAAAGCCAGTTGTTTTAGAAGCGCTCATCCTTTAGGGCAGATTGTGATACCGGGGAATGGAGGTGGAAAAATCCATAAAGTGATTCAAAAATCATACAGTCACAAATACCCAAACTCTTTGGATTTGACAATTTTGGCAGATATTGTTTGCCTCCTGTTTGTTTCCCTATGATTGTGACTGCATTGATGTTTCCCCTTGGGGGAAAACAGCCTTCTTACTGTTTCGCTCATTCTAGGTGTATTCCGAGGGGTCCTGGGGCAGGGATTCCTTTGTGAGGTGGCTCCCCTTCCTCCTCTCTCATGCATGCACCAGTCTTCATACAGCCCTGCTTTGTCCCTGCCCAGCTGTGTGACTTCAGGCAAGTGACTGCCTCTCTCTGAGCCTTTAGTTTCCTCATCTGTAAAATGGGGATGAGTTGCTGAGAGGCTTAGGGGACAAGACATTCTCCCTTTTCCTCAACCAGGAAGGAGTCTGGTTAGTCCAGACAAGAAGCACTTCATCCAAGGGTGGATCATTTCAGGAGACTGTTCCCTCTCTGCTCCAGAGAGCTTTGAAGATGGGCAAGGTTTTCTCCTGTGTCCTGCAGGACTCAGGATCCCAGACCAGGAGGAATGGTCATCATGTACTGTTAACCTTCGGGGATGAAAGCAGGTTTTCATAGAGTAGAGATGGCTTAACAATTACAGCAAGCATTTATATCACAGGTATGTTATCCTATATGTATAACTAATCTAATCCTTGCAACAACCACTGAAGCAGGTGCCATTGTTTTCCTCGTTTGAAAATGAGGAAACTGGGGCACAGGGAGAAGGGAGGGGGCGCCTGCCCTAAGCACACTGCAAATAAGTAGCAGAGAGAAGACCTGAACCCAGGCCTCAGAATCCAAAGTCTAGGGACTTCCTCGGTGGTCCAGTGATTAAGCTGTGCACTCCCAATGTGGGAGACCTGGGTTCAAACCCTGGTCAGGAGACTACATCCCACATGTCACAATTAAAGATTCTGAGAGCCGCAACTAAGATCTGGTGCAGCCAAATAAATATTAAAAAAAAAAGAAAAGAAAAGAATCCAAAGTCTGGTCCCTGAGCCTGTGATTGAACATCCATCCTGCTGACATAAGCATGTATTTTTATTTCTGATAGAAGAGCCTACAAGAGTATAACCAGTGCTTTCCTTGGGGTCTTCCAAGTAGGGTGATCATGGGGGCTTTGATTTTCTCCCAGTTTCCGAATGTTCCACATGTGATGACCAGGTACTGCTTGTGAGTGTTGGGCAAAGAGCCAAAGGCTCAGCAGGGCACTCGGCAGTGACTCATCCCGCTAAGATCTGTATCTTGTCTTAAGCCTGATTTCAGGGTCTTGTTAAATGCTGACAGGTCAGCGCTGTGAGAGATGTCACTTTCACAGAGCTACAGTGTCCACACTGCAGGGCAACTCCGGGTTTAATTCCTCTTCCTCCCACGTTGCCCGTGAGGAAAGTGCAGCCCACAGAAGTGAGCGCTGCCGCAGTGGAGCCCTGGGGGCGGCTTCTGTTCTTCCCATGACATCATGCTGCCTCCAGAGAGTGGGAGGTGAACCTGTGGACAGAGCTTGTGTGCACGGAGGGCTGGGAAGAAGGGGTTCCTTCCTCTTCCCTCCACTCTTGTCTCTCTGCCACTGGAAGCAGCCCCTGACCCTGCTGACATCACATCCCACGGACCAGGAATCTGGCCTGGGGTTTCCAGTGACTAAGGTTGCAACTCAAGAACTTTCCATCTCTAACCGGGCACTTCTCTCAGAGGCTTTCTCTCTGTGGGAGTCTGTCACAACCTTCCCCATTCCTCCAGAGCAACAGGGACTGTTCAGTAGGATCGTGTCCCTCCCCAGCTCTGAGGTGTTTCCTAGTATCCTGGTGTCTGTGGCTCCTAGGATCAGGTTCAGACGGTAGCTTGGCATTCGAACTCCATCGTTATGTGATCCTTGGCTCTTGTCTTGCTTTTCCCCACTCAGTTCACTTATGTTTGTATATTTTCAAACAGAAAAGCTCCGTGGACTTCGGGTTGACTCACCACTGGATCTCTGGAGCTTGTCACAGGCCTGGAGCTCAGTAATATTTTGTTGAATGAATGTATGACTTGATGTTCCCATAGATATCTGCTCCATGATTTCTGAAATCCTGAAACTGAAGTCTGATCATTTTTGTCCTAGTTTAAAAATAAATAAATAAATGCCTGCCTCACTTCAGGAAACTCAGCAGAATACTATGTGACCATTCAGAAATGCTAAATATGAAGAGCTTGTAACCAACTTGAAAAATGCTTATGGTATAATGTTAGTAAATAAGGTCTAGATACACATTCTTTCTTACAGTCTGGCAACAACTGCATCCAGAAGCACAGCTGTCTGTTTTGAGGGGGAGAGTCTTAGAAATGGAAAGTATCCTAGTGGGATGCTGTGTCATTTATTAGCTTTTTTGCCCCTGCGTTTTCCAAGCTTTCTTCAGCAAACAACCATTAACTTTATAATAAGAAATGAAGAGAAGGAATACGTTAGTTTTAGCATTGTAGACAGTGCGTGCATGCTCCGTGGCTTCAGTCCTGTCCGACTCTTTGCAGCCCCGTGGACTGTAGCCTGCTGGGCTCCTCTGTCCATAGGATCTCCCAGGCAAGAATACTGGAGTTGGTTGGCACGCCCTCCTCCAGGGGATCTTCCCAACCCGGGGATCTAAGCCAAGTCTTCTGCGTCTCCTGCATTGCAGGTGAACTCTTTACTGCTGAGCCACCAGGGAATCCACTGTAGACAGTAGCCCCCTGTAAATTGTACGGTGCTTCAGAGTCGGCAGAGTGCTTTTTAGATCCATGGCTCTTTTGCTCCTTATAACAGTTCTGTGAGGATGGCGGGCTGTGGATTCATTGATTCATTCATTCAGTTCCCCCTTCCAGGGTTGGGACTTAGAGGTGAGGAGAATGAGATGCCCAGGGCAAAACTGTAGGAGGCATCTACTCTCCGGCTGCTTCAGGTGCAGGACCAGCCCTGAGAGTGAGCACTTCCTTAAAGTTTGCCCCCTGGCTGCCTCCACGGCCTCACTTTGGTCCTGGCCCTGCCCCCACTCTGTGCCAGGCATTCTTCTCTGTTCTGAGGCTCTAACAGTGCCTACATGGGGCTTCTGTTTAGAAGGGCAGACAGGCAAAGTTCTTTCACATTCTGTTACACTTGAGGAAACTGAGGCGCCCATCCCCCTGGGGAAGTGTCTTGCCCATAGCAAATAAGCAGCTAAAGCTCAAGGCCCCTGACCCTCTTGTCCAGTGGTCTTTCTCCTAAGTCTTGCGTGGCAGCCCAGGGTGACATTTACATTCAAGTGTGAGCATGCTGGTCCTGGTGGTGATGAATGACTTGGGCTGCCGGTGGAGTCCGACTCATGGTAGAATTTCAGGTAGAGTGAGGGGCAGGCGGCTTTGTGATGGACGGAGCCGGGCCAGCATGGGGACCCTCTGGTGGAGGGACTGGCCTTCTGACTCTGAATTATTTTTTCGTGCTCACCTTCCAGCCTCCTACGTGATCACAGACCTGACCCAGCTGCGGAAGATCAAGTCCATGGAGCGGGCCCAGGGTGTGAGCATCACACGAGAGCTGCTGTGGTGGTGGGGCATGCGGCAGGCCACTGTCCAGCAGCTGTTGGACCTCCTGTGCCACCTGGAGCTCTACCGCGCCGCCCAGATCATCCTCAACTGTGAGTCCCCAAAGGCCCCTCACAGCCAGCGGGGGTGCGCTTTCTGGCCTTGAAAGCTTTCCTGATCTTAAAAACATTGCTTACCACCCAAATAAGAAACTAATAACAGTGGTCACCCCCAGGGAGAGGAATGGTGTGGCCAGGGAAGCAGCAGTTGGAGAGAGATTTTATTCTATTGATTTTTTTGATTGTCAGTCTCTTTGCATCTTTTAAATGTTGGTTCTCTGTTGCAAAAATAAATAGAAATTTAAAAATAGCTATAACATAACAATTCAAGAAAGTCGGCAATAAAAATTATTTATGTCCTCATCCCGTTTCCCAATTTGGCATCCCAAGAAGTAACCACTAGTTATAATTTCTTGTCTATTTTCCTAGAAATTTTCTAGGCAAATGTTTATATGTATCTGCTACACTTTTAATACAGATGGCAGAGAGAAGACCATGCACTCAGATGTCCCCTTGTTTTCACCTGGCAGTTGATCTTCCAGGCTGTTTCATATTGAGATCTTCTGTCAGCAGTGACATTGTATTCCTATGACATACTGTATTTATTGATAGATGTTCAGGTTGCTTCTAGCAGTTGCCTATTGTATACAGTGTTGGGACACACACCTCATTTGCACACATGTGAATCTAGTTGTGGGATGATTTTCCCAACACTGGAATGGCTGTGTTGAAAGTTTGTATATTCTAAGTTTTGGTGAATTCAGTACCAGTGTTGCAAACTGCCTCCCCTAGAGATATGGCCATGGTGGGAATATATTAACAAGTAATAAATAATAACCTCCCTACCCTGGAGGGTGTCAGTGAAACTGAAGAAATAGAATATGTCAAGGGCCTGGTGTTCAGCCAGTGCTCAGCAGAGGCAGGGGGATGAGGGGGCCTGATAATCTACACCTGGGCCCCCCAGCCCCATGTTCCCAAAGAGACCCTTTCAGTGTGGGGCAGTGAGCCAGGCCTCTCACAGGTACTCACTGAGCCCCTGCCCAGTGTCTGGTGCTGTCCAAGGTCCTGGAATACAGGTGGGAAAGCAGCAAGTCCTCTGCTCTCATGGAGAGCATAGTGATGGGGAGACGGCAGATAGGAAAACAAGTAAAAATAATGGGAGGGAGGGACTGAGTAGGGGAGCCTTCTAGAACATGGTGGTCATGAAAGGCCCATCTGGGGAGGTGAAGATGGAGGAGTGAAAAGAAGGCACCCGTGAGAGGAGTTGGGGTGAGAGCCCAGGGGAGAGGGAGCAGCCTGTGCGAAGGCCCAGGGGTATTGAAGGAACTAGCATCAAGGTGGTGTGAGAGGTAGACAGCAGGGCATTCAGAGCCCCACCGGACTGTGGGAGACCTGTGGGCCCTGGAATTGTCCTGTCTGGGGTTCCTGAGCTGGGAATAACCTGACTGAACCAACAGACCTCAGTTCAGCACCTGCCTTCTGGAATCAGGGAGGGCTTTCAGGAGGAGGAGTGGGGCTTAGAGCCCTCCATCCTCAGAGATAAATCAAGACCTATCAGAGTGGCCTATAGGTGGAGACACACAGTGGTTGGTGTGACCAACACTTGTCCTGTGTAGCTGCTTGCAGATCCCTCTCTGGCTTGTCTGCAGCCCCAGAACCTGGCATGTGGTACACTCTGAGTTGAGTAGATGTGCTTTCAAACATTTTTTTCATGTTTTGATAGAATTCGTGATAAACTCTAAATGGGATCAAAAAGAGGTGAGGAAATTTGTGCCTGTCCAAGGATGCTAAAAAGAGAGAAGGGAAAAAAGAGAGAGCTGTGCAGAGTGGGGGCTGCAGAGTGGAGCAGGAAAGCTGTTGTTGGGTCAGGTCAGCCCGAATGGAGGGACGTCCGGCTCAGGCCACTTTGGAGAGGATACCGGTTTAGGGCACCGGGAAGCTGCAGGGGGGTCTGGAGGCCTAGGGAAATTGAGGAATTGAGACACATCTCTCATTGGACACACCAGTTTGCCATTGACGTCAGAACCTGACTGTTGACTAATCTTGAACATATTCTTAACAATTTGAGGTCAACACACAGCTTAATGCCAGATTCAGAGAAACACTCATTGCAGTGTGACACTCTGAAGCTGACACTGACTAGGCACTTTTGAGGGGCCAGGCGCTGAGCTTGGCTCCTCCCAGAACCCCCTCGAGGTGGGTGCTCTAAGGAGCCCCTTCTCCTGCTAAGAGGACACTGAGGTCAGGAATGGCTCAGAGCCTCCCCCAAGAGCACAAGTCTGGTCACACCCAGGCGCGTCTGGACCAGAGTCCTCATTCTTAGCTTTTCCCATGGGAACTTCACTGCTCGCAGTGTTTGGTCTTCCAGGAAACAGTTATCTGTCAGCCTTTCTTCCTAGAACTTTACTCAGTTCCCTACTTTCCTGTTCCAACCTGTAACCTCTGAGGACTGTGAGAGTCTGCCTCTGTTCCCCATTCCTCCTTAGCTCTGCTGATTAAAATTGCCTGAGGAAGAGAGATTTGTTTTGGGATTTCGGTTGTGTTTTCACTATTGCTTTCAGTCCTCAGGCAATACACTTCCCCTTTCAGTATCTTGGGGGTTTTTTGGGTTTTGTTTTTCTGTTTTTTTTTTTTTTTTCAATTCGGAAAAAAAAAGGTGCCGTAAAGTCTCGGTCACTTTTTGAAGCTGAATACAAAAGGCATGAGTGAGGCATATTAAATTTCTGTTATTCCAGCCGACTAGATCAGTTTCCCTTCCCTAATTGCAGCATTGCTTTTGTTTAGTCCATACGTCCTGTGGGACTCTGTGCGATTCCATGGACTGTGGCCCACCAGGCTCCTCTGTCCGTGGGATTTCCAAGGCAAGAATACTGGAGTGGGTTGTCATTTCCTTCTCCAGGGAATCTTCTGGACCCAGGGATTGAACCTGCATCTCTTGCATTGGCAGGTGGATTCTTTACCACTGTGCCACCTGGGAGGCCCTAACTGTAGCATTAGTTAAACCTTGCTTTGCATTTATTTGTGGCACGCAAGTGTATTCTCCTCGGTTCTGTCTCGTCACAACAAAGATTTGGAGCGACGGACATTAAAGCCCTCGGCGCATCACAGCTCTTGGGTCTTGGACAAACCGTGTTATAACTCTTAGACAAATCAGTGTTACAGCTCTGTTTTTTTTTTTTTTTTAATTGGGCTGGAAGTATAAATCAGGATGATATTTTTATTTCAAATAATACTCAAGGATTTTTTTTTTGTTTTGAATGTATGTGATTTTTTTTTCTTTAGTTTTTTATTTTTTAAATTTTAAAATCGTTAATTCTTACATGCATTCCCAAACATGAACCCCTGTTTTATTTAGAAGACAGCAGGAGTGTGAGGGCGTGCCAACCCAAAGAGGCGAAGAGAAGAAAGTGGAGAAGCGCCCAGCTCGCAGGGGACATGGGGAGGGGAGGGGGGAGGGGGAGGGGAGGGGGGAGGGGGGAGGGGGGGGGAGAGAGAGAGACTGAGCGGAGAGGGCTCCCACGCACGCACGCACGCACGAGCAGAGACTGACGCAGGCACGCACGCAGGCACGCACGCACGTCGGGGGAGAGACCAAGAGAGAGAGCAAGAGAGAGAGCAAGCACGCTTTGGCTCCTCCTTTTATGTTTTTTCCTCCCCCTGGGCCTGCCCTATGCAAATTGGGCTTAGCCAGGAGTGCTGTTTGTTCTTCCTGAGGCCTTCACTCCTGTCCTCGGACCTTCCTTTGTTCTATTTTTGCGGGCTTTTCCCTTCCTTGTCTTTTAGCCATGCCATTTTGGACTCCTGTTTTCTATTCTAGCTACCTAACATTTGCTGAAGATTGTTTATGAGCTTGCTCAGCTGCCCGTAGCAGTTTGAGAACCTGACTTCTGCCCACCACTTTTCAGAGAACTTTAAGACTAGGTTTGATTAAAACAGAACTTGAAAACCAGACACCAAAATTCCCACATATAGAGCCTCAGAGACTCAAGACTCTAGGTAATATATTTGTATTTAGCAGAGGCCTTCCGAAGGTTGTACCTGAACCAAAAGGCTGAGTGTGGGGTTCACAGGGGGCCACACATGTGTCCTGTCTCTTGAAATCATGTCCTTCCAGGGGCTGCTGGTCTCATTGTGTAAAGAGCTGAGTGTGTGGGTCTCTGTTCCTTGATATTTTCTCAGCCTTAATTGCCAAGACCATTAATATTCAATTGTCAGACATTAAATGTTATAAGAATTAGAATAAACTAGTACAGAAGCCGTCAGAGAAGACAATGGCAACCTACTCCAGTATTCTTGTCTGGAAAATCCCATGGATGGAGGAGCCTGGTAGGCTGTAGTCCATGGGATCGCTAAGAGTCGGACACGACTGAGCAACTTCACTGGAAATGGTAACCCACTCCAGTGTTCTTGCCTGGAGAATCCCAGGGATGGTGGAACCTGGTGGGCTGCCGTCTATGGGGTCTCACAGAGTCAGACACGATTGAAGTGACTTAGCAGTAGTAGTACAGAAGCCATACCATTCCTTTTTCTGGCAAATCTGCTTGCCAGGGTCAACCCTTTTTATTCCTTTAGCTGTTTCTCAGTAGTTTCCTATATTAGCATCCCAGGTTCATTGCTGTTACTAAGGACAGACTACAGTGACTTAAATAAGGTTTTAAAAAGACTGTGTGCCTCCACACATGCTTTCCAGCTGACAAGAAAGGCATGATCCCCTGGGAATTGCAGTGTAACCTCCCTTCACAGGCCATTGGCCAGGGTTGATCACATGATCACACGTAGTTGCAAGGGAAGATGGGAAATGTGATCTGTAGCTGGGAACCTGTGTGCACGACTAAAATGTCTATTACTCTAGAAGACGAGGGGATACATGTTGGAGGGACAGCTGTCTTCCTTTGGCCCTTTGCTTTGGGCCACCCAAATAGCTGTATGTATCCTTCTTCCCACAAACAACGTGCTCACCCTTTCCCCAAGGGACTCTCTTTTGGCAAGGGGAGTGAGTCCTTTGCTTGGTCCATCTGGCAGCCCCTTGTTCTTCTTAGTTGACCAGTGATTCTTAAAGTGTATTCCTTAGACTTCTAAGGCTCAGCGTCCCCTGGGAACTTGTTAGAAATGCAGGTTCTTGGGCCCTACCTCAGTTGCTGGTATAGATAAAGGTTAAGAACTGCTGTTCCAGCACCTGGTTCTCTGATTTCTGACCCTGTTTTGAGGGCTGGGGTAGCTATTGGTGGAGCTGCCCTGCTTCCTGTTGCTGTGGTCTCATCGGAAGTGGGAACTTCTGAAAAGGCTGGCCTTATAGGGGGCTACATGGCTTTTATAGCTCCCTTCCTGCTTGGGAGAAGTGGTTTGGGGGCCTCAGAGAAGCTGTGGGGTCAAATAATGGCCAGCTTTTGTCACACCAGGCTTGTGGTTTCTTTGGCAATACATTTCCCTCAAAATGCTAGAAATTTCTGGTCTCTTGGCTTCTAATCAGTTCTGTATGTGATAACCACAGCTGATGATCCAGCCTAGATAACTTAGTTCTTAGCCCTGAAAGGTTTGATCTTTTATTTACTGGCCTATGTACTCAGCCTGCCCCACTTGGATGGGACAGAAGTGTTCTTCTTTTGACTCTTGCTTCTGGGCTCTGTGTCTGGCAGATAGTGGTGGACTGAGAATTAGATCAGTGGTGGACTGCGAAGTGTGGATTAAAACAAGGGTTGGGGCCATGCTATCGCCTCCTGCTGGGACTTTCCCTTTGGGACCCCTGACAGGGGATGTGGTTCTTGGTCAACTTGGATCTTCTACTACCGGCCGCATTATCATTTTCATCTCCGCTTTAACGTGGTCTGGCTCCACAGGAGTTCTTCTCCCTTCGTTGGAGGTCTCTTGAAAAAGAAGCCACATACACCAACCCTCAGAACATTTTCAGCTTCTCCATTTAGAGTTATGGGATTCCTTAGCACATGGCTGCCTTTGGTCTGAGGAGAGTGATCAGCTTTCCAGCCTGCCATACCGGTCCTTGCCACCTCTCACATTATTATATTGATCTGACTCCTATGTGTTGTGCTTAGTCATTCAGTCATTTCTGACTCTGAGACCTTATGGCCTGTAGCCTGCCAGGCTCCTCTGTTCATGGGGATTCTTCAGGCAAGAATACTGGAGTGAGTTGCCATGCCCTCCTCCAGGGGAATCTTCCCAACCCAGGGATTGAATTTAGGTCTCCTGCATTGCAGGCGAATAATTTACCAGATGAGGTACCAGGGAAACCCTGGCTCCTATAAGAAAGGCCAAATTAACAACGGGTTAAACTAAAACAAGATTTCTCTTCATTAGTAGTGTGTGTCCTGGCAAAAAGGCTGATAGGGTGGATCCACAGTGTCAGGGATTCAAGCTTTTTTCCTACCTTATCCTGCTATCCTGAACATGTGGTTTCCAGCTTGTGGTTCGAGATACTTTCTTCAGCTCCTCTTCTCTTTTCCATATTCCAGCCAGCAGAAAGGGGTGGGGACTTTTCTTTCCTTCTAAGGGTATAAGCTGAAAGATGTACTTTTATTACTTCATTCAGTTCAGTTCAGTTCAGTTGCTCAGTTGTGTCTGACTCTTTGCAACCCCATGGACTGCAGCACACCAGGCCTCCCTGTCCATCACTAACTCCGGGAGTTTACCCAAACTCATGTCCATTGAGTTGGTGATGCCATCCAACCATCTCATCCTCTGTCATCCCCTTCTCCTCCCACCTTCAATCTTTCCGAGCAACAGGGTCTTTTCCAATGAGTCAGCTCTTTGCAACAGGTGGCCAATGTATTGGAGTTTCAGCTTTAGCATCAGTCCTTCCAGTGAACACTCAGGACTGATCTCCTTTAGGATGGACTGGTTGGATCTCCTTGCTGTCCAAGGGCCTCTCAAGAGTCTTCTCCAACACCACAGTTCAAAAGCATCAATTCTTCAGTGCTCAATTTTCCTTATAGTCCAACTTTCACATCCATAAATGACTACTGGAAAAACCATAGCCTTGACTAGATGGACCTTTGTTGGCAAAGTAGTGTCTCTGCTTTTTAATATGCTGTCTAGGTTGGTCGTAACTTTCTTTCCAAGGAGTAAGCATATTTTAATTTCATGGCTGCAGTCATCATCTGCAGTGATTTTGGAGCCCCCCAAAATAAAGTCTGCCACTGTTTCCACTGTTTCCCCATCCATTTGCCATGAAGGGATGGGACCAGATGCCATGATCTTCATTTTCTGAATGTTGAGCTTTAAGCCAAGCTTTTCACTCTCCTCTTTCACTTTCATCAAGAGGCTCTTTAGTTCTTCTTCACTTTCTGTCATTACGGTGGTGTCATCTGCATATCTGAGGCTATTGATATTTCTCCCAGCAATCTTGATTCCAGCTTGTGCTTCATCCAGCCCAGCATTTCTCATGATGTACTCTGCATGTAAGTTAAATAAGCAGGGTGACAATATACAGCCTTGACGTACTCCTTTTCCTATTTGGAACCATTCTGTTGTTCCATGTCCAGTTCTAACTGTTGCTTCCTGAGCTGCATACAGATTTCTCAAGAGGCAGGTCAGGTGGGCTGGTATTTCCATCTCTTTATTAAGTTCTATTTACTGGAACCTAGTCACATGACCATAATTAGCTGCAAGAGAAGTCTGAATGTAGCTTAAAAATGTAGTTTTTATCCAGGCAGCTGTCTGTCTAGCTAAAACTTCTAGAATGTAGGAAGACAAGGGGAATGGATATTCTCACCACATTTGCACTCTCTCTAAATATTTTTTTTTCACTCTCTCTAAATAATGTGCTTATCCTGTTCTTTTCATATATATCAATTTAAATATTATCCATTGACTTCCTAGAAGAGAATTTGGCTCTACATGTTGCAGTAAAAAGGAAAAACAAGATATGAGTTTTTCTTAAAAATCAGTGAGCAGGCCTGAACATTCCTTGTTTTTTTTAATCTAACTGATCTTAATTTTGCATGTCAGTAACTAAGTTTGCTCTTCTGCCCTCTAACTCTGCCGGGGCTACAGTGCGCATTTTCTTCTTTGACTCTATGCTAAATACATCCCCTATCTGGTGTTTACCCTTTCAACACCCTTCCCCTTGTAGTTACACATCAAAAAGAGGGTCGCAGAGCCCCCTAACTATCAGACTCAATTATTGGATTACCGATGCCAGTTTATGACTGTCTTTGAAACAATGCAAGAGGAAAAAATCAAGATCCTATCACCTTTGTTCCTCATCACCATCTCATGACTGCAAGCCCTTGCCTTGTAGAAGTCACTAGACTCTTTCTTCATGGAGGAGGGATGCAATTCTGGAGGCATGAGCCTACTATGTTCCCCTGTCTACCGGCTGAGAATAAAAGCCATCTTTCTATTTCCTCCAAACCCCGTCTCCGTACTTTTTATTTAACTTTGGTGGGCAGAGAAGGCCAAGATTTTGGCTGGCAACATACACACCTCCTCTCCCCGTTCCTCCCAATACGTGTACAGCCATACACTGATATCCTCTGTAATCTGTAGGTGGATTTCTAGTTCCTCTATAGTCTGTAGGTTGTTGTTCTAACTTTTAACGAATATCATTACATAATTGATGAATTTTCCATCAGCTCTAGACAGTACCCTCTTTTTTTGTTAAGATATCTTTTGATGTGGACCATTTTTAAAGTCTTTATTAAATTTGTTACAACTTATTTTCTGTTATATGTTTTGGTTTTTTGGCCAAGAGGGATCTTAGCTCCCTTACCAAGAATCAAACCTGCATCCCCTACACTGGAAGGCAAATTCTTACCCACTGGACCACCAGGGAAGGGCCTAGGCAGTACCTCTTGATGCTTCACTTTGTAAGATGAAGTGACTTTCCTTTGCCCTTTATTACTCTCCCCTCTCCGCTTTCACCTCCCAACTTCCACCAGAGACCAGACATAAAGTGACTTTCCATGGATGTCTTCACATCCAGGCTCTTCTGAGCCCACAGGGAAGAGCAGGGTCTTAAGTGAAGCCCCAGTCTCTGAGTCAGCATAGGAAGAGGAATGGGGCCTTTGTATTGGATTGAAAACTGTCTTTTTGTGGTAGGGAAAGTACCGTATGCATAGGATGTCCGCAGGGTGACTCATGGTTTAGAGTAGCATTTCCCAAATCACGTGCCCGTGTGCTCCAGCAAGTTAACCCCCTGAAAACAAAGTGTTCATGAAAAAATAACCTTGGGCAATCCGTATGCTTTATCATCCCCCCTAAGATACACACCAATGTTTTAAGGCTCTGATAAGTTCTATAGCAAAGGAACCTATTTAGGCCAGTATTTTCCATTTACATTTGACTATGGGAGCCCTCTTTTCATTTGATGCTTATTAATATTCCCACGGAATCAGTACACCGTGGGAGTCACTGCTGTAGTAAATGGTGGCCATGGTGCAGTTGTTGGGCATCCCAGGGGAGCCTCACGATGGAGAACCTGGGGCATCGGGGCGGCATTCACATGGTCAGGCCAGCATCAGAAGAGTCTGACCCTGGGACCTAGGGCCAACCATCACCCTGGGACTTAAAACCTGAGAGTTCTTCTCCTGATGGGGACTTTTCCTGACCACCAGGTTTAGGGAGACGGCTGTGTGCTGGCATCTGGGGGTCTCAGGAGCTGGAATCAAGGCAGAGGCCGAAGTATCAGAGCTGTGGCTTCCAGCCAGAAGTAGGTTGGCTGTCATCACAACTGAGCTTCAGAGCTGATGAAATGCCACTAAGGTGGGCACAGGAGCTGAACCTGCCAACAGCAGTGGTCTGATGGCTCTAGCTCTGAGCATGCAGGCATGAAACCAGCTGTGCCTGACCTCTGAGGTAGAACTCTCCCTTGTTCTTCCCCATAGGGAGCTAGATACACAGAATCTGGAGAGGAGAGTCAGCAGTGAACTGAGGCATGTCATCAATTGCCCACCATGTGCTAGGTGCTGAGGACACTGCAGTGAAAATATAGACTAGATCTCCGACCTGAAGGAGTGTGCAGTTTAGTTGAGAGCTGGATATGAACAGGATGATGGCATGGAGATGGGTACCCAGCCGCAGCAGGAGCGCTCAAAGAAGTGGAGGTAGGTAGGTAGGAGGGTGGGAGAGGGGAAGGTTTGATTTCATCTGGGGAAGCTTCCCTGAGGAACTGAAACTTGAGTCTCCACTCAAAGGACGGGTGGGCCAACCACACAGGCATTTGCAGGCAGAGGGAACAGCGTGTGCAAAGGCCTGGTGGTGGAAAGGAGCGATGCCTGGCCGTGGTCAGGTCCGCTTTCATCAGGAGTGACGGGAAGGTTTGGGAGGGAGTATCCCCACTGCTCTGGCCGTGGTGGGGAACAGGGGCTTCTGAGGTTCGAGGTGTCAGCTGAATAGGAGGGCAAGAAGTTTCTGGAACCTGAAGGGACTCCAAGGGAAGTGAAGCAGGTTTCTTCTTTCCATCTGCTGCTGTCATCTTCCTGGGAGTTTGTTCTTTCAAGTTTCCCAATTTTCACACAGTCTTTTCTTAGTTGAGCAACCTCCACAGTTTCTAACTTTTGTTTGGTGGCTCAGCCAAAGTCATTTCCTTCCTGGAGCTGGGCTCTCGCTGGGTGGGGAGTTTCTGTCCGTTGTCCAGATTCCTAAAGTGAAATGGAAGAGAACAAACCCTTCCTCTCCCAAAGAGGCTGAGCAGTTGCAAGGACCAGACAGGGCTGGTGTGTGTGTTCTCCTGGAGACTTCCCCAACATCCGCTCCTTTCCTACCACTAGGGAACAACAAAGTGTCAGAAGGACTCAGGTCCTAGGACCCCAGGAGACTTGTCCCTGGTGGTGGCACTGCACTGGACCAAGAGCCCCCTGCCCCTCCCACCACATCCCAGCCAGAGTCGTGTTACCTGAGTGCTAGTTATAACTGGTATTTAGCACCTGATGTGCTGGGCAAGTATCTTACCTCACAGATCTTGCTATTCTCATTTCATGGATGAAGAAACTAAGATGCAGGGATTAAGTCACCCAAAGCCACACAGCGAGTAAGCAATGGGCTGGGAAGGGATGCAGGTCGGCTTGGCCTTAACTCCAGCTGGGGGACATCACCAGATGGCATCAAGTCTCACTTTCCCCTCTGAAACACAGGCACAGACATTGTCCTGTCTGATTGTCTCATAAACGGGGAAGCTTCAGAACATAAGTGGCACTAGGCTTTCTGAACATCCTTGCTGTGTGACTCAGCATGGTCTCCTGACCCTCCTTCCACGCATTAGTGATTCCGCTGGAAATGAGCGAGGCTTTGATCATTGCGGGTTTCTTGGGAGTCCATGTGAGCGTGGACAGAGGGGCACATGCGGCACCTTTCAACCAATCCCCAGTTTTTCAGAGAGGATAGGTGGGAGCTGGAGGGAGAGGAGCTGTGGTTTACTGAGCTCCTGCTCTATGCCACGCTGTGGAAAGCAGCTCCTCTGGGTTACAAGCATTAGATACATGTTGAGGTTGCCCATTAATCAGGATGGGCTGTGGTACATTGCAATCACAGATAAACCTGGAAATCTTAGTTGTTCAATGTAGCAAAGATTGATTTCTCAGAGTCTAGGGCTGCCTCCTGCCTTCTGGCACTTGGTAGGCCATCAGGAATGCATGGTTTCCACAGTCACTATGGAGGGAAAGAGATGGGCTTGCTTTGTCCGGGAAGTGACAATGGCTTAACACCTTAACACCTTCCACTTAACACCTATTGGCCAGAACCAGTCACGTGGCCCCAGCCTAATTGCTAGGGAGGCTGGGGTCTGAGGGGAGCAAATGACTGGTAAGCACCGTCTCAGCTCTAGGGTATCTCAGTTCAAGGGGGTTTATTACAAGATTCTACCTCACTGTGGCCCACATGGTCTCACAGGGTCTAACCCTTGCCCAGTTCTCTCAGCTCATCTTGGCTACTCTCCCCACCCTCCCATTCATTCAGTTCAGCCAGTAGGTCATCTTTCATTTTAGAAGATACACCGAACTATCTTCTGCCTCAGGATTTTTGCATATGCTGTTCCTTTTCTTTACAATGCTGGGCCCTGCCCACCCCGCCCCTCCAACTCCCTTGCATTCTTTCCGTGGTTCATCTCTCTCATCTTCTGAGTCTCGACTTAAACGGCACCTGTCCACAGACACCCCATGTAAGTAAGCGTCAGGCACCCCTCCCTTCCTCCAGCTTGTTTTCAGCACAGAACTCCTCCCAGTTTATAATTAGATATCTTTGAACTATCATGTGGGTTTTGATAACGGTTGGCATCCCCTATCCCTAACACAGTGAGTAAGTGAATGAGGATGGATCAGTCATTTTAGCAGCTAGGGAACGGTTCCAATGGAGAATCCTAGACAGGGTGATTGGGAAGACAGGTCATGCTCTCTGACTTGCCTAACTTCATGTCCAGCTTGAGCTGGGAGTTTCTAGGGCTGTGTGTGTATGAACTTTGGATGCCCAGGGAGGGAAAGGAAAAGGAAAAGAGAGGGTCCAGAAAGTTCTGTTTGTCCTGACGTGGTCAGCTGGCACCTGGGTTCTTCACTTAGGGGCTGAATCACTTTTATTTGCTCTCAAAGGAATCCATTTAAGCCACATGAATCAGAATAAACACAAAAAATAAAGACAAATATATAAATACTATATCACTGTTTACCTTGAGGTGACACCCTTCAGCCGAGGGCTGTGAAGAGTTGGGGAAATTCCAGACTTGCTCACTGGGGAAATACCTTGCTGGCAGCTGGAGTGCCCTTTGCTCAAGTGTGTGGCTCCAGGATTTGCCACTGTGTCAAATGTTCCCAAGTTGCTGGCCCTGGCGAGGAGACCCCAGGGCCCTCTGCCAAGGGCCTAGCACGCATAAGCCTTTCGACCAAAGGAAATGGGGCCTCCATAAGCAAAATATAACTAAGAGAACTCTGTCAGGCATCACTTTACTGAGATATTACCTAGAGATAGCAACTGGCCTTTCCCCCCAGAGCTGTCATCTGAATTCAATAGGTTACACATATGGGAAAACACAGGAGAAAAAAACGCCTGACCTAAACTCGGGGGTGATGATCATAACAATAGTAAATTACAATAGTAGCTTATAACTATTGAGCATTTACTTATTTCATCATCTCTGGGGGCGGAGGGCGTAGTTCCTCATCCCACTTGTCAAATGAAACTTGGAGAGTTTCCTTTGCCCACGAGCCTGACTGTGGTGTGCATGAGTGGGCTGGAAGCCCTGAATTCACTATTGGGCTCCACAACACATGTGCTCTGTGGCTCATTAGAGAGTGGGACATCCTGAAAATACAAAGCAGAGAGAAAAAGGAGTCAGACCCACTGTCCCCTGGGAACTATGGAGAGAGCAGAGAGAAACGCTTCTGACTCCCTTCCTCTGCCCCTTGGAGCTGGAAACTCAATGCTCATCATTCTGGGTTAAGCCAGCAGTTCTGAGCCTTATCTAGGGAGCTTTTGAAAACATCCAGACTCTGATTTAATTGATCTGAGAACCAACACCTCAACCCCTTGGCGCCCACAGCCACCAAAGATGTTACCTTGAGCTTTGTCATCTCCTCCCACTTCTAGGGGTCTCGACAGGAGAACCCCAAGTTGCCTGTCCTCCTGGGTGTGAGCAGGCCAGCTGCCAACGACACAGCGGACAGAAGCAGGGCACAGCTCTCTTCTGTTTGGGCTTCTGTAATACTCCGCACCACGGCCACTGCACCTTCAAGGCCCTGCCACTGCCCACTGAGACTCACATGTCCACTGGAGGGTTTAAACTGTTGGAACTGTCCACCCCAGACGCTTCCTTCAGGGAACCTCAATTGGGATCAGAGATTCTTCCTCTGTGTCTTTTGAGCAGCAAGAGAGGACAGAGAATGACTGAGTCACAGTTTGTGCCCTCTCCCGTCACTGGCCCAGTTATGTATCTGGTTTTAGTATCTGGTTTTATATCTGGTTCCACTGACTCCTGGGATTGTCCTGGGATAGAAGGATTATAATTATTCTGACTTCATAGAAGATGCAAATGAAGCTCAGAAGGTTAAAAAATCCAGCCTTAGAGAGGCTGGCTCTGGAAGCTTCCCCACACTTCCTCTCACTTCTACTCGGTGATCACAATACCTATTTTTGGTTCTCGTGATACAGCAAAGTCAACTTTTTGTGTGGACTCTTTTTGAACATGTAATTGCAGCGGAAAAAGAGTGCTGTCTCCTTGAAGTGTGAGGCTATTCCCGTATATCAGTCATAGGCATAAATGATGTCACTGGCTTGCTTTTTGGTCTTGGCAGACAGGAAGCTTGTGAGATTTAAAGATCATCATGACCCTTTTGTGTGAGCGTTATGTCCTCCTTTGCCCCATCCTGCCTTTGATGTTCTATTTTTATTTCAACGACACTCTGCTGTATGTACTGGCCCAAAGGAGTGGGTGTTGTGCCCTCTCAGGTATCACGGATCAGTTTCCAGGCAGTAAGAGGGGAAAAGCCACAGTTTCTCCCACTCCTGGGTTTGATGGTAGGAAAACAGACAAGCGAAAGCGTGCCCTGCACTTTCCAATTCAGATCGGGCATCAGCAACCCCAGAGTCAAACTGAAGATATGTCATGTTTATGACATGTCATGTCTGCATCTCAAAACCATCTGAAAACCCACAGAGTGCTGAGACGGGGGTTTCACAGGAAACTGAAGCTTCTCAATTTGATTGCTACCGCAGGCCTGAAGCTGGGTTCCATCAGCTGTCCGCTATGCCCTTGTGTGTGACTAGGTGGGACTCAAGTGGACTTTAGCTGAAATGCTCTGACGAGTTCAGTTTCAGGCTGGAGACCCCGCTGGGTGCCTCAGGAGTGTTCCCTCCCCAGGCTGGTGTGTGCTCCAGTCCCATGTTTGCACAGAGCACAGTGCCAGCTGTAGGCTCCCGCATGTCACTGCACACTCTCCTTAGGGTGAGAATGTAACGAAGCCGTTTCTGTTCCTGAGGGTGGAGGCCAGAGAGGTCAGCCACAGATGGGTGGGTGGCCTTGATGTTCCTACCAAATGGATCTTGACTGAGAGGCAAAGGTCTGTGCAGAAAGGAAAGAGGAAAGGGATAAGTCACTGAAGTAAGGTCAGGCCGGGATGGCCAGCTCCACTCCCATTTCACTGATGACGAAACAGGCTCAGCCAGGCCTCGGATGGGGGGAGGTGCCAGTTGGGGTGCAGGTGGGACCTTTGGAAGCTGATAAATTCAGGAGCATCTCCTGCTGTGGTGGGCTATCTGGGATCCCCTTCACCAGCAGGCCCGACTGGCCCAGTGCAAGGAGAACTGGAGCCACAGAAGAGCCACCTCTGGCCCTGTGCCTCATACACAGATTTTGTCGTGAGGACAGCTTGGACGTGGCCCTTTGAGAGATATGAGACCCGCATGAGGCAGTTGGTGGAGAGCGGGGTGTGCCAAGGGGCCGTCTCCTTAGGCCAGAGAAGGGAAAAGGGGGCTCTGAGAGGACCGGGGGCCCCTTCCTCCTAGGGTGTTCACTTCTGCTCCATATCTTCCCAGGAATCAGTGTTCACTACTGGTGACTGTCCCTGTTGTCACTCTCTACGAGAAACTGTGTCACCCAGCGCCTGAGGAAGGCAGTATGTGACGCGAGCAAAGACGTGAGAGTGCGTGAATCCTGCTGGCAGGGCTGCCCTTGGGGAGGAACCTTGCTTCTGGGGTCATAGCTGGGCCAGAAGGGCCTCTCCCTGATGGGACTGGCGTGGGGGCAGCATGGTGTCTGAGGACCCCAGGTGGGGAGAAACGAAGTGTGTGACCTCTGGGGCCCCCATATGGGGTGGCGTGAATTTCAGTTTGGGAAGATGAAAAAGTTTTGGATGGATGATGGTGATGATTGGACAGCAGTGTACATGCATTTTTCTTTTTTAGAATAATATTTATTTATTTATTTGGCTCTGTCGAGTCTTAATTGCGGCATGCTGGCTCTTCACTGCAGGCATGCTGGCTTCTCTCTAGCTGTGTCTAGTGTAAATGCAGGTAATGCCACTGAACTGTAAAATTATTAAGATGATAAATGTTATGTTTTATGTATTTTACCACAACTTAAAAGAACAAATGCAGTGAAACAACAGCAAAAAGTTGTAAATGATTCAGAGTTAGGTTAAATGAAATCTAAAAGACTCCAGCCCTACATTCTTTGAGCCCAATATGTGGGCTGCTTAAGAGATAACCTGTGGGATTTCCCTGGTGGTCCAGTGGCTGGGACTCTGTGGTCCTAACGCACAGGGCCCGGGTTCAGTCCCTGGTCAGGGAGCTGGATCCCATGTGCTGCAACTAAAATCCCGCACGCCACAACGAAAATTAAAGATCCCACATGACGCAACTAAGCCCCAGCGCAGCTAAGTTTTTTTTTTTTTTTTTTAAGAAAAGGGATAACCCACTATTTTAAAAATATGATACCACCACCACCAATGAAGTTCCCATGTTTTGAGCTAATCAGTTAACATGTGCTGACTCCTCTTAGTCTCATGGAAGTTGTCCAAAGCCAGCACAGCTGGGAGGTGATGAAACTGGTGTCTCTGCCAAAACCTGGACTCCAAGCAGCTAAGCTCTGCTGCTGCTAAGTCGCTCCAGTCATGTTCAACTCTGTGCAACCCCATAGACAGCAGCTCACCAGGCTCTGCTACTTCTTTATAAGATAAAAGCTATCTTATAAAATGCTGTGCTTAGTTCCTCAGTCGTGTTTGACTCTTTGTGACCCCATGGACTGTAGCCTGCTGGGCTCCTCCGTCCATGGCGACTCTCCAGGCAAGAATATTGGAGTGGGTTGCCATGCCCTCCTCCTGTGGGTCTTCCCAACCCCGGGATCAAACCCAGGTCACTCGCATTGCAGATGGATTCTTTACCATCTGAGCTACTAGGGAATCCCATGAATATGGGAATGGGTAGCCTGTCCCTTCTCCAGGGGACCTTCCTGACCCAGGAATTGAACTGGGGTCTCCTGCATTGCAGGTGAATTCTTTACCAGCTGAGCTAACTGGGAAGCCCATCTCATAAGATAGTTCCATTTAAAGGAATAATATGTCAGTGACAGTAAAGGAAACAAAGAGAAAGTCACCCATTATCCCTCATTCGGCCTTCTGGATACTTTTGTGCGTTCCCTTTGGTCTTTCCTCACTTGCTTGCACCCTGTACCCTTTGTCCTGCTTTTCCTCGGGTGGGGCTGCCCCAGAGCCGAGCCACCTGCAGAGGGGAACAGGAGTGCTAAGGACAGTGCATTTGAGTGGTTCTGTCCTTGCTGGGTGAATAAAAGTGAAAGCAGCCCCAGGTTTGAATCGATCAGCTCTTTGGCTGGGAACGAACCATTTCACCCATCTGAGCCTCAATATGCTCAAAAGTAAAAGGCAGAGATATCTGTCAGCCACCAGAGATTGTTGAGAACATCAAATAAATCTGCATGGCCTTCCATGTGCAGTGCCGTGAATTTAGGCATTATTATTGTTCTAGGCCCAGAGCTCCTGTGTGAGAAGTTTGGTCCGGTAGCAACGATCGGTTTTATTTACAGAGAAACGCAGTTTGTGTGTGTGCTCAGTCATGTCAGATTTTTTGCAACACCATGAACTGTAGCCTAGCCTAGGAGGATTCTCTATCCATGGAATTCTCCTAGGCAAGAATACTGGAGTGGGTTGCCATTTCCTCCGCCAGGGGATCTTCCAGACTCAGGGATCAAACCTGAGTCTCCCGCATTGGCAGGCAGACTCTTTACACCCCGGGGAGCCCCAAGACACAGTTTACCTGTTGGAATAAATGCTCCTGCAGACCCAAAGGCTGGAGGTGTTTCGTTGAAGCCCCACCCGCTGCCCACGTGAGAACGAGCGAGTGGACATTCTTCCCCACACTTCGGGGCACTCTGTTTTTTTGGTTCTCAAAAAAATATGGGTCCACCTCCCACCACCAGGAGGTGAAGGGCCTTGAATGCAGGGCTGTAGAATTCGGATTTGGTCTGGGAGGCAGTGGGGGGTGGGGGTGGGGTGTCAGAGGGTTCGTGTGCGGAGTGTGTGTTTTATCCTGAAAGTGGGGAGTCAGAAGGGCTCTAAGCAGGTGGGGCCAGGAAGGTATCTCAGTAAGATGAGGCCTGGGGAGGGCTCTGGAGGCCACTGGAGCTGGAAGCCGGGACCAACCTGAGAGGACGGCAGTGCTGGGGGAGGGGAGAGGAAGCCGGTTCTTAGGAGCAGGCTCTGTGGAAGCTGGTGGAAACACACCTTCCGGCAACTTTGGGGTTTCCCAAATCACTGCAGAGAGGAAGTGATTACTCTCAAAAGGCAGCTGACCTCCACCCAGGCTCCTTGAGCCGGTCCTGCCTTCTCAGGCCATGTGATCTCGGACAAACCACTTAACCTGCTCAGGGTCCTCATCTCTGGCAGGATGCACTGCAGGACCTCGGGAGGATTTCATGCTTGCAGAACTGGGGCTGACCAGACGTCATGGCTCGCAGTTGACGTGGCTGCTATTTTCAGGCTTCCCATCTCTAGAACAGGGAAGGATGCAATGTCTGCACTGCTCATGGAAGGGGAAGCGGGAAGACTGGCAGTACTTTTATACTTAGGGGCTCAGCTAGGGACTCAGCAGTTCCCCCAGGTGTTCAGGGAACCTCGTGGTCTACAGAGCCCTTTCATGTCTGCATTCTCGTTCCCTCCTCCCGACAGCCCTGTGAGGGAAGCAAGCAGGTGTTATCATGATCATCACTTTGGTCTCATAGGTGAGGAAACAGGCTCAGAGAGGGAAGGAAAGTGACTTATCAAAGGTCACACAGCTGGTAGCATTGGAAGTGAGGTGGGTCTGACTCAGAGTGCCTGAGCTGGACGGTCACAGAGATTGTCGGGTCCAAGCGCTATACATTACAAGCGGGGAGACCAAGGCCCAGAGACGGAAACAGCTTTCGGGGGCGCATGAATTTGAAGCCAACCCCAGACTCTGAACCAAGTCTCTTGACTTTTCCATCCAACCTCTCAATGGCTCACCCACTTCACTGAATGGTAATAGCTTTCTCTTTCCCTACCTCATTTCAGGGAAACCAGTTCTTGAAGTCAAGTCTTCCATCCCAGACTTCTCGGACACTGTGAAGCCAGGAAAGCCTTTGGCAGCTTCTGTAAGAAACACTGAGGATAAGCAAGAAACGGGGCAGCCTGTGAGGCCACCCATCTTTCCAGGCTCAGGTAGTTTTAATAAACTTAATTTTTGAATTTAAAGGAGATTTATTTAAGGAACTGTTTTATCTATGAGGACATTTAGCTCAGAATATAATAGCAAAAAAATGGAAACAACAAATGTGGGTGGCAAAATTAATCACAGATGGTGGTAACAGTAAAATCCTGCTAACAGTGATATAGGGAGGAATATACAGGGGTTTCCCTGGGGGCTCAGATGGTAAAGAATCTGCTTGCAACGTGGGGGACCTGCGTTCAATCCTTGACTTAGGAAGATCCCCTGGAGGAGGGCATGGCAACCCACTCCAGTATTCTTGCCTAGAGAATCCCCATGGACAGAGCAGCCTTGTGGGCCACGGTCCATGGGGTTGCAAAGAATTGGACATGACTGAGCAACTAAGCACAACAGAGCACGTGTTTATACACATGGAAATATGCTCGTGATACGTTGAGGTTAAAAATGTCAGATGACAGGAGGATATATGCGATCTATTACCTTTGTTTTTGTTTGGCCTCACTGAACAGCGTGTGAGATCTTAGCTCCCCAACCAGGGGTGGAACCCTGAATTGGCAGAGCAGAGTCTTAACCATTGGACCACCTGGGAAGTCCCCCATTTTTTTGTAAAAAGGAAAAAGAAACTCAGTAACAGAGGGCTTTGTATGTGTTACACACTGTTCTAAATTTACCCTTCAAAGATGTTGACCTATTTAACCTTCAACTGACTGTGGGAGTTTGGTATTATTTTTCTCCCCATTTCACAGATGAGGAAACTGAAGCACAGAGAGGTTATCATCATGTGTGGTAAGAAGTCATACACCTTGGAGTTGCCACCATGTAAATACTTATTAAACATTAGCTGATCTTAGGAACGTTCCAAGCACCCCAGCTAGGTTGAGTCTAGAAAGTTAATTCTAGGCCAAGTAGTCTGAATTATTTCCTATAGCCTATCAGTTTCATATGCAATGAGCCCATGTATTTTACCTTTGGTTCCCCAAGACCCAGCACAGGCTCCGGGCAAGGAGCCTAGTGACCTCTTCATCTGCCCTCCCCAGGCCCCTGGCCCTTGCAGCCATGGTGGGGGTTGGCAAGGGGTGCTGCCTGCTCCGTAGCCTTCCTCCCCTCTGCCTGGCACAGATCTGCTGCTCTTTGCTCTGTGGAGTTTGAGTACGGAGCGTGAAAGTGACTTGCTCAAGGTCATGTGGGTAGGAAGTAGCATCTGAGCCATGTGATTTGAATGCTCATGTCCCCAGCCACTGCACACACCACTGCCCCAAAGCCTGTCAGCCCGCTCCAGTTGTCTCTACCTCCTTGTCCCCGGGCAGGTGACTTCCCCAGGGGACCCGTTCTTCATGCCATCCTTCCCACGTCTCCTCCGGAGTCCCACCTACCTTCTATTCTTCTGCAGTCTCCTGAGTAGAGAGCCGGAGACCCCAAATCCATGAAACCTCCCAAATTCGTTGATGTGGCCCCCGAAGCCAGGGTCAATGTCAGCTGAGAGGAGCGGGTATGGGCTTCTGCATCCGGCAGACCTATATTTGAATCCCAGCTCTGTCCTCACCAGCAGGAGACTGACTGCCTTAGCCTCTCTGTACCTCATTTTCTTCATCTAAGAAATGGGCATAATAATAGAAACCACATCATCCTGTGTGGGGAGTAATCATACACCTTGGGGTTACCGCCAGGTAGATGTTCATTAAGCATTAGCTGATCTTAGGAATGTTCCAGACACCCCAGCTAGGTTGAGTCTGAAAAGTTAATTCTAGTCCAAGTAGTCTGAATTATTTCCTACAGCTAAAGAATTTATTTTGTTAAGGGCAGAACTCTGATCAGTGATTAAAGATAAAGGGGATATGGTCCTAAAGCTCATATGACAGTGGTTGGTAGCCAAAGGGAAGGAAAATAATAAAATAGGGAGATTCTAGGTGAGTGCGGGTGAGGCTAGAGAAGATTACTGATATAGCAGCTTCTTTAGAGGTTCCTAAGCTCGGCTGCTGTGAAAACAAGCACCGTACGTCTCTGCCAGCCTTCGCACCCTTAGCTTTCTTGAATGACACTTGGGAGGACATGTTCTCAGACAAGTCAGGATGATAACTATCTTAGAGACAGGAAGTCTATTGTCTATCTTTGCCGAAGCTGAAAATATGGGTGTGATCATTAATTTCCTTAAATAACCCAAAGCCAGTCTTCTCTTGGGAAAACCCCAAGGTTCTATTGGGCCCCAAAGTTCCAGCTGTTCCTCTCATAGGAGGTGAGAACGTGGAGGCAGAGGTAGCTGGGGAGGAGGACTGACAGGTGGGAACGGTGCCTGCTGGCAGTCACTGAATCAGCTTGACACCCTCGGGCGGAGGGCTCTTGGTAGCTAGGGAAGGAGACATAACCTGTCAAAACGCCATGGCTGACCAAGCGGTGGGAGTGGGATTCAGCTCATGTGAGTTGCTCCAGAGTTCGCATCTTAACCTCTGTATCTCCTGATCCCCTGGCAGTAGGTGGGGAGGAAGTAGGGAGCGACATGGAGAAGGAAAATACACAAGCAGATGAGCCATGGGCAAGTTCTCAGTACCTCCTTAAACAGATGCTCAAAGCTAGGTTTCAGAAAAAAGGCCACTGAGTGACTGAAATAATTGTCACAAAGCCTTACCTGTAGGAGAGGCATCGGCTGTTCATCAGAATTGATTTGCTCTCATTCTGTATGTAGTTTTACCAGCCTTGGTACCCCATATATACCAGAGGCTGACCTTTGTGCTTCATGCCATCTTTTAATCTGGAAAAGAACTCTACAAAGAATGGACAATTACTGTTTTCTTTTGTTGTTGTTTCTTCATTTTTACATTTGAGAAAGCTAAAATGAGGCACAACTCATCCAAGTTCAAATCTTTAGTAACGACAGAGCCAGGGCTGGAGCTCAGTTCTGTCTGCTACCAAGAAAGAGATAGGGAAGCTGTAGAGGCTGACGCACTGCCTGCCACAGGGCAGGATCCAGAAAACTCCAAAATGAAATACAGCACCCTGCCTGCAGTGACGCAACTCAGCAGGACAAGATTTTGGTGCATTCTGCTTGAGAAAGCAAATATTCTAGAAAGATTTCTGTGGGAAATGGCACACGAAAGCTAAACTCTAGTGTTTTGGAAATGACATTTGTGTAGACCAGTGTCTTCCATGAGTGTTTCCAAAGAAAGCAAAGGCTTGTTCTTACCTGATTTCTCAGCCTTGCAGTACTGGCCCACATTCCACTCCCTTTTCCCCCACTCTCCAAACCAGAGAGACAGACTGAACCACCCTTAGTAGCTCTCCTGTGTCACAAGAGCAGACCTCAGCGATCCCCCTACTCTGAGAGGCCTGGTGCAGCCCCCAGAGCAAACCCCAGGTATCAGACCAGAGAATCATGGCTGTGTGAGGCCAATGTGGACCTTGGTGTTGCTGGGCAGTGGGAAAGGGTGAGGGACCATGTGTGCAGCCTAGTGCGGCCACCCTGGGGTGGGGAGAGTGGTTGTGCAGAAATGTAGGAAAGAAGCAGTAGGGGAGTCGAGTTGGCCTGGAGCAGCTGTCCCCAGAGCGCAGAGCCTCTGCCTGCCAGTGTGCGTGGAACACAGGTGTTAGAGCATGTATTACATGCACAGAAGACTAGGGATTCAATGCTGGATACTTAAGATGTGAATTGAGCAGAGTGAAAGAAAACATCGTGGAGCAGCTCGGACGCACGACCCACACCTAGGAGTGGACGACTATGACCGCTGTGACTCAGGCCAAGGGCACTGAGCTGAGCCCAAGGGATGGCAGGGCGACAGTGGAGGCCTCTGAAGATGCAGCCGCTGTGGGTGGAGCAGCCACCCAGGGAGCCTCCCCCTACACCCAGGCACGAGGATGGGGCTGGGGTGGGGGTGGGAGCAGCTGTGGCCATCAGCCTGGGGGCAGAGGCACAGAGGGATCTGAGGGAGCAGCTGGTCTTTGGTCAGTTACACTGCCAGCAGCTGTTCTGCAACGTGTTGCTGGTTTTACTTACTTTATTTGTTTTACCTTTTTATTTTTTTAAATTGATTTACATTGATTTACAATGTTGTGTTGGTTTCAGGTATACCGCAGAGTTATTTAGTTATACAAATATATATTTCCAGTCTTTTTTTTTCAGGTTATTTTCCCTTATAGGTTATTACAGAATATTGAGGATAGTTCCCTGTGCTATATAGTAGGTCCTTGTTGGTTATCTGTTCTGTATACAGTAGTGTGTATCTGTTAAACCAAGCTCCTAATTTATCTCTCCCTCAACCTTTTCCCTTTTCCCTTTCATTTTTTTTTTAATGGCTGAGTAAAAATACCCCATCTTCTTTATTCATTTATTCTGGTTTTATTTTTTCCTTTTTATTGGCCAAAAGTTTAATATCTATATCTGAGCTATAGCTCTTATTCCGAAGCTCAGTTTAAGTTGCAGTGCCCTGAGGGACAAAGAGGGTATGTGTGACTGTGTATACACCTGTGTATTTTGGGGAGGGGTGTTTATTGTTACTACTCCCATTCTGGGGGTCTCTGGTGCAGTGTGGGTGTACCAACATGGTACCTTCTAAAGTGTAGTCCTTTCAAATATAGCCAGTGCTGGAAAATATGGGGGGAAAAGGGAAAACAGAAAACAAACAAAAACTCTAGAAGCAGCAGAAAACTCAGGGAGAGAGGCTTAGGGTGGCCCTTCTTCTCAGAGAATGAAAGAGCCTCAGACTTCATATCAGATGAGTTTTGTTTTATTAGCTGCCTGGGTAAATAGTTTTGAAAAGCTGGTTCTAGTTTCACCATGGTGCTGTTTTCAGTCTTCCGAGTTAATTTTTATGGCCAAAGTTGCACATTAATCACTCCTTTCCTGATGATGCAAGCCAGACATACTTGAAGCAGGTGGATTTGGTCTGCAACCCTGGGGCCAAAGTCAGGTTCCCTTGGAAGGACCGGCCTCCTGTTACACAGAGGCCAGCCCTGCGGTAAGACCACTTGGGTATTTCCAGAAGATGACATCTGAAGCTCTGGCTTCTGGCCAAGGTCCACTTTAACGTGTCTCTTGTGAATCTTCTCCATTCATGAAGGCAGTGAAAGCACAAACTCTGGAGCCACTGACTGGGTGTCTTTGGAAAGGTGGGGTCACCTCTGTGTGCCTTAGTTTCACCACCTGTAGAGAGTAGATGATGAGTCTGTCCCCTGGAACTGTTGTGAGGGTGAAATGAATTAGGTCAGGGAAGCCTGGGAACAGAGCCAGGCATACTCTCAGTGTGTGCTAACTGAGCGTGCCTGGAATGCTTACCGTAGCCTGGGCTTCCCCGCTGCCATACCTCCTCATGGGCTGGTTCCTCGGCCTTGCTGCCCTTCCTCCCTCGCAGCTACTGTTGCAAATGTTTCCCCCGCTTGGAGGTCCAGTCAAGTGTTCCTTCCTCTGTGAAACCTTCCTTGATTTCACAGCTCACTGAGGCAGACCTCTCTTGCCTTTCCCCAGGGAGGCTGGTTATTGCCATTCCTGCCACATGGAGGTTTCTAGAAGTCAGGCTCTGTAGCTGATTCACTTGTGTCCTTCTCAGCTGCTTTTGGGGGAGGTGGGTTAGGGCTGGGAGTCGGAAGGCACAGGGAGCTGCCTGTGAAGGCTGACTTTGTCCCTTCCATCAGTGTGGCCCTGGGCCACCCTCCAGCGCCTCCTTTCCTCCTCCTGTCACAGGGGGACTTTGTATAGGACCAACCCACAGGGCCGTCAGAAGTCTTCCACAGGGTAACATTCGAGCAGCCTGTAGGCTAGTGCCTGGCTGTCAGGAAATGGCTGACGTCATGATCGACAGTGTCACTGGCGTGAATGAGACACTGGCTGGGTCTGGGGACCAGTCAGGGACCCCTCCCGCCTTCCTCCAGCAGCTGAGGCCTGATCCACTGTCCCTCCTTTCCAGGACCTGCTGCAGCCAGAGTCAACCTCCCAGCCCCTCCTGAACATGCCTCTTCTTCCTTAAAAACCGACCAGCCTGCCTCAGCTGATTCAAAGGTAAACCCCCCACCCTGAGTGTAACCCCCGGCTTTGACTGTCTTTCAAAAATGCAATGTGTTTATTCCCTGAGACCAGTTTGGGGGTTAGGGGTCCGAGTGAAGAGGAGAATCCCATCTAATTACTCTGAGCTTCTAAGACTCTTAAGTGCTGACCCTCAATAAAACAGGAGAGAGGGTTGGGGAGAAGGCGCGCTTTAGTTTTTAATGAGCTTTTCCATTATTTGTGTTTAAATGAGAGCTGATAATTGGCATCCTCCTCACCCCCTGAAATATCTTGGTGGCAGTAGTCATTTGCTTAGAACATGCCTTCCCTCCAACCTTTTTTCAACACAAAGTATATCTGATTTATTCTCAATTTTTAATGATTTGGATCCAGGGTCACAAATGACTTCTGTGAATCTTAAGCACTTTTTGCCTTTCTAAGCTCTTTCTTTCATTTAAAAATGTTTTTAAAAATCGTATTTTATGACTGCAGTGGTATAAAGATGAACATAATCCAAGTTGGATTAAAAATTTCAACATTTTCTTTGAGGTAAAATGTACATTTTTATTCTTTAGACTTTGAAAGAAATTATGTTAAGACGTTTTTGTGGGCCCCTAAAAGTGTCCTGGTGCCTGGCAGGGAAGCCAGTGCTACACAGATCTGGTCAATGGAGCTCTTCCATAAATGGGACTGTCACCTAAGCAAGGTGATTTATATTTTAATAATTAATCATTTTCAAAGACAACTGAATAATTGGGAGAATAATCATGAAGTAATGTTAAGAGAAAACACCAGAAATCAAAACAATATGTGCGACATGATCTCAGTTTTTATTTATTTATCCTTTATTTTTCTTCTTTTTTTGGCTGAACTGCAGCTTCTGGGATCTTTAGTTCCCAGATCAGATATCAAACCCATGAACCCTGAAGTTGAAGTGCACAGTCCTAGCTGCTGGACTTCTAAGGAATTCCCACAATCCCAATTTAAAAAAGAAATCCCCATATATCTAATTGGCAAGAATTACACCAAATTTTAATAACAGTTAAGAGGATGATGGGATCATGCATAATCAGCCCCCGACTCTAATTCTTTAAAACTGTTTATAAGAGCCTGCTGTGCTGTGCTGTGTGCGCACGCTCAGTCGTGTCTGACTCTTTATGACCTTGTGGACTGTAGTCCGCCAGGCTCCTCTGTGCATGGGATTCTCCAGGCAAGAATCCTGGAGTGGGTTGCCACTTCCTCCTCCAGGGGATCTACCCGACCCAGGGATTGAACCACATCTCCTGCATTGGCTAGTGGGTTCCTTACCACTGTGCCACCTGGGAGTTCCTTATAAAGCATATATAACTTAAAAAAATGGAAATTTATGTTTATGCCCAGCCACTGACCTGGAGTGGAATCTGACTTCAGTTGTTTGACCCTTTGTAAACTGAAAATAAAAAATAAAGGAAACATTGACCATGGGCTGGGAATACTCACATTGTAGTTAATCTATAGGTAGAAAGGTAATTTTACCTTTCAGGGTGCTATGGTTATCTTCGTTTTTGCTGATGAGGCAGTGCAGGCTCAGAAAGGTTAAGTAACTTGTCCAAGGTTAGAAGTGGAGCTGGGATCTGTCCTTTTCGTATTCCTCCTCACTGGATGAGATGATCCCATTCACCCCTCAGCTCTGCTGTTCTGAGATTCCCTGAGGTAGTAGGGAAAATAGTACTTTCCATATTAATCTCTGTCTCTTCTCTCTGAATTTCCAGGATTTCAGTGCCTCCTTTCCTAAGCAAGAGACACTTTCAAGCCTGGCTGGAAATGACCTTTTCTGGAGTGAGGTAGATGTGATCCAGGCAACTGATAACTTCAACCCAAGCCACAAAATCAGTGAGGGGACCTTTGCCGATGTCTACAGAGGGCAAAAGCATGGCACACCGTTTATCTTCAAGAAGCTCAGAGAGGTAGGCACTTCTTGGTTTCCAGTAAGAGGTGGAGGCTGCATGGTGAGGCTGGATTTTCATGTGTCAATGTCTTTTCCCACAGATGGCCTGTTTAGGTCCAGGATCAGTTGAAAAATTCTTCCAGGCAGAGGTACAAATTTGTCGTAGGTAAGCCTCCTCTTTGGAAAATACTTTGTTTGATAGCTATAGTGCTTCCTATGTGGCAACATGTTTTAAGCATTTTCTTTATGTAATCCTTATAAGAACCCTGTAACATGGCTACTATTATCACATTATTTTACACATGGACAAATTGTGGCACAGAAATGTTAAGTGTTTTGTCCAAGATCACACAGCTAGTATGTGGCAGAGCTGGAATTTGGTTGGTTGATCTGACTCCTTACATGCTTTTTCTCTGTAGCCACTGTATGCATGGATTAGAATTATAAAAGAACCTCGGCTCACTTGGCTCAACTCCATCCTTCCAGGGGGGAAAGAATCTGTTTCTGTCCCATTTTTTGAGATGGACAGAAATGTACTGATTCCAACTCTAAAAGCAAATGATGACCCACAGGCTTAGCCTGGCCTAGCTCTGTTTTGTTTTTGTTTTTGTTTTTTCCTAGCTCGGTTTTAATGGCCTAAGAGCTAGGAACAGTTTTTATGTTCTTAAACGGTTAAACAAATAAAAAGAAGATAATTTCATGACACATGAAAAGTACGTGAAATTCAAATATCAGCATCTATAATGAAGTTTATTGGAACCCAGCTGTGCTCATTTATTTCCGTGTCATCTGTGGCTGCTCTTTTGTGATCGTGCACAGTGGAGGAATTGTACCAGAAACAGATGGCCTACAATGGCTAAAATATTTACTGTCTAGTTTTTTACAGAGGAATTTTGTTTACCTCTGGTCTTGAGCAATAAGGGCCATCAAAAGTCATCCTCAAACCGGTGTTTTACAGATGATGAAACTGAGGCTGGAGAAGTAAAGTGAACCTCTCATCACAGAGCTTAGTGGGGGCAGGGGGACTGGGAAAGAGAGGGGGAGGACAGTTTGCAGACCTGGACACTTGGCCTGTCCCTGCTGTCATTGCCTGATGGATTTAACACATGCATCCTAGGCCTCTGCAGTGTGCTGGACACCAGCTGTCATTCGAGCTGGCAAGACACTCTGAGTTTCTCTGCCAAATATGTAGTCTCGGGAAAGCAGTGGGGGATGACTGTGGTATATTTTAAGAAATAAAGAAAGTTTTAAAGAGGAAAATAGAAATCACCTATTTTCCATAGCATCTGTAAATTACTACTACAATATTCAGATTTTTATATATTTTCTTTAGTCCTTTTTCTCTCCATATATATATATATGACTACACACAAACGCACACACATATACATATATACACATCCTTATCTATACACATACACATGCACACACATACACACTCTTAATGGAAACTGGAAATCTGATTCCCTTTCCATCTTGGTATAGTGCCTTCCTGGAGTAAGCAGCCATTGCTTCAGTCATTCATTTGGCAAGTGTGAGTCATCAAGGCCTTTCTTGGTTCTCGGGAGTGCAGACATGCAGCAAACACAGCGTCCGCCTTGGGGAGTTCATGGTGCCAAGGGGAGAGTGAATGTAAATAACTGGTGAGGGTGGAAAGTGTGCAGTAGGATGGCCTAGCCGGAAGCGGAGAGGGGCTGAGGGGCAGGCAGGCGGCCCTTGAAACAGTGTTTGGGAGAGTCCATCAGCATCTGCTTCACGGTGGAGGAGGGGAGAATGAAGGGGGTTTTTCAAAGCTATTTAGACAATGAAAGGTGACTAATTAGATGGGAGAGGTAAGGAGGTTTCTAGGAAATTGGATGGTTGGTTGGTTGGTCATGCCCTTGGTTGAGCAAATAACTGAGGCTGGAGAATCAGGTTTGGAACTTGTTGAGTCTAGGTTGTTCACCTGGAACACTGGGATGCAATTTGACATTCAGGTCTGGACTGTGGGTTGGACCTGGAGAGATGTAGGGGTGCTCCTCATAGAGAGGGTGCATTTTGTAGAGGTGAGAGTTCCCTGATGGAGCAGCTTATAAAATGAGCTGATGCGCCCATCCAGGGAGACTCAGGTTTCAGAGAAAGGCAGAGGAAGAGGGTCTTAGCAGAAAAGGCCAAGGAAGAGCTGTCAGAGAGGCAGGTGAGTCAGGCGGGAACAGTGACTTTCAGTCCGCCAGAAGAGGATTTTGTGAAGAATCACAAGTGGTTGGGGTATCATGTACTTTGAGTTCTTTGATTTCAAGCATCTTGAAGGCATGCAGTTGTCATCTCTTTACCCTCAGGAGGCAGAGCATTTGGTACCTGGGAGCTTCCTGGTGGCCTCAGGGGGTGGAGAGGGCCGAAGAGGTGGAGGAGGTAGGAAATGGGGGAGTCTTTGATTATTCTTTCTGTCTGATTCCTCATGCCTGCTCTGATGCCTAATTTCAGATGCTGTCACCCCAACGTCTTACCTCTGCTGGGCTGCTGCACTGGAGAACAGTTTTACAGCTTGATTTACCCATACATGGCAAATGGTTCTTTACAGGACAGACTCCAGAGTCAGGTAAGGGGCTGGGTCATGGTCAAAGAACAGGACTAGGCAGCACTCGCAGAATCAAGGATTAAGCAGTTAAATGAATCCAGAGGAGAAGGGGGCCCCGGAGTGGCCCTTCAAGGAGAGGAGTTGGGCCAAGATAGATAAGATCTGGCTAAACATCTTCAGGAAAAACCTATTTAGAAAGTTTTTTGACAAAGAGGCATTTAAGTCAAGAGTGAAACAAAGCTAGCCCGTAGCACTATGTTATCCAGTATTGTTCTGAAGGTACAAGGACAAGAGAAAGGATGAACAGATACAGAGCGCGGAAAGTGGAGGTAAATTTTTCTTAAAAATGATATTCTCATAAATTCCTATTTATTTGTGAATGTATGGAATATTTATGGAGAGATACAGAAAACTGGTGCCTTGACTGCCTCTGGGGAGAACTATGTAGACGGGGCTCAGGTTGGGAGACAAACTTTTACTACATACTCATTTGACCTTTTGCATATCATATCATATGAGTGTTATATCTATTAATGTTGTAAGTTTTAAGACAAACAAGCCTCCTTCCCATAAAGTCCTCAAAGAGAGTGACAAAAGTTATTCCACAACAGAATTATTGGTTCCCTTGGGAGGGATCAGATAAAGTAGTTATTCATGGTATAATAATGATTGTTAGCTTTGCTGAGCTCTCACTGTGGGCAGGACACCGTGATAATGGCTTTGTACATCTCCTTCAGGCCTTGCCACAACCCCAGAGGTTCCCCCATTTTCAAAAAGAGGAGGCTCTGCCGCAGAGAAGCAAAGGAACTTACCACACAGCTGACGTGTTATCAGGGCAAGAGTTTAAACGAGGTTCATGTGGCTCCAGATTCTATTGGCAAGGCCAGTTCTTAGAGGATGTAGAATCTAAGAGGTCACCTGAAAAATGAGAAGGGATTTTTCTTGGACATTCAGTCTCAGAACAACGGTGGAAGTATAGAGGGCTTTAGACCACCATAATCTCTATCAGCTCTTGTGAAATCTCTCCAAATACTTGTAAAATCAGCTCGTGTGCCTGATGAGCCAACACCAGGTCCCTAGCTCCTCTCCCAAGCAGCCCCTCTTAGAGAAAAATTCCAGAACTGCTGCATGAAAGTCAGGATAAAAATAGCTGCTATTTATTGAGCACCCACTGTGTGGCAGGTACTATGCTGGGGGCGTACTATTCACTCCTTTGAATCCTTACTACAACCTTAAAGCATAGGGATTAACGTTTCTATTTTATATCAGAAAAAACTGAGGCTCAGAGACTTTGAGTGTCTTCCAAAGTCACACAGCTAGTGTGTGTCTGGGCTGGGATTTATACCTAGATCTGTCTGATGTCAAAACCAGCTCCCTGCCTGTAAACCATGCTGGCTGAGCCCTGTTGTAGAGGACCTGAGGGCTGGCGGAGAGACAGGAGCCCAGGACTCTGCCACTTTAAAGTCCATTGAGACTTTAAAAAGGCACAGGTGTCACTATTCTGTCCTCTTCTTTCTCTTAGGGCGGCTCAGACCCTCTCCCCTGGCTCCAGCGCATCAGCATCTGCTCAGGACTGCTTCATGCCGTGGAGCACCTGCACAGCTTGGAGATCATCCACGGCAATGTCAAGAGGTGAGAGAGGAGGGCTGAGCCCCGCCCCAGGCTGGGCTGGCAGGGGTGAGGCCACGCACACTGCTGGTCCCATTCCTCCCCCTTTGTCTCTCTTTTCTTTGACTTTCTCTCCCCTCCTTGCCTCTCATGGATCTCTTTTTCTTTGCTATTCCCTGAAACATCAGTGTTTCTAGGGGGTACTCTGTCTCTGGGTGCTGTCAGCACGACTGCCTGTCTCCGTGTTTGTCTTTCCCTAACAGAGGTATTTCCCCAACAAGTTTGTTGGTATTTCCCCACAAGCCTTCCATTCCCCTGCCGTATTTCACTTCCCCTCCAGCAGCCGACCTGGACTGGGTCCTTGAGCTGTGGCTGTGACTGCTGGGCTCCCTGGGCTTCTGAGACCTGCTCTCGTTCGTGCATCTGTTGTCACAGATACCGTGACACAGGTTAGGTGTGCACCCCAGCATCTCAGTACCGTGCTCCCAAGATTAGAAACATGGAGAGGGATTCCAGAGGATACCAGAAGACCTGGCAACAGTGACCTCGAAACCATAGAGTTTGCACTTCCCCAGAGTTCTCTCCTCTTTTGGCCAGTGGAAGCCCTTTCCTCTTTTCTCCCCCGTGATTTTTATTGAATTGTGCCAACAATTGTAATAGCAAGAAAGGAAGTGAAGGTCCAAGAGGTCATCCTGACCCTATTACCCTGACTCACCACGTGGCCTCCATTTCTCTGCTGTTTTTTTTTTTTCCTCCAGCCCCGGCCCACACAGATATCTCAGCCCTCAGATAGCACTATTACCTGATTACCCAGTCATAGTCTCTTTTCCCCCATGAGTTAAACATTTCCTCACGTTGCGTGTCATCAATTTTTTGGTACTTCTTTGTCTTCCATTGAAGGTATTTGCCCATAAATTACATAACTACTCCTAATAGCCAATATTGGAATTGGTGTCTACTTTTTTTGGGTGACAAAATGAAAGGCTTTATTGAAAAGGGGTGTTTAAGTGAACAGCAGCAGGGTCAGGGAACCCAGGAGAATTGATCTCTGTATCTACTTTTTAAAAACCATTTAGGGTTAGTTTGAATATTTCTTTTAAAGGTTTTATTATTATTTTTTTTTTGATGTGGGTCATTTTTAACGTCTTTATTGAATTTGTTACGATATTACTTCTGTTTTATATTTTGATTTTTTGGGCCATGAAGCATGTGGGGTCTTAGCCCCCTACCCAGGGGTTGAATCTACACACCCTGCGTTGGAAGGCAAAATCTTTTTTCTTTTTTTAACATTTTGTTTTGTATCGGGGTATAGCCGATTAACAACGTTGTGATAGTTTCAGGTGAACAGTGAAGGGACTCAGCCGTACATATACATATCCATTCTCCCCCAAAACCTCCTCACATTGGAAGGTGAAGTCAATCACTGGACCGTGAGATAAGTCCCCAGATTGAATATTTTTATACATGTAGGTTAGTTTTTAAAAATTGAATTTAAAAATAAATAAATAAATAAAAATTAAATTTTTTTCCTTTGGAGTACTTTCTGAGAGTATTCATTCCTGTAGGTTAGATGCTTAAGTCTAAGAATGTTTTTACTGTTCTTATTCCCCATGATCTGAGCAGGTTCAGTCCCGAAGAATGCTGACGTTTAGACTTGAGTCAGCAAGGCCATAGCTGGGGGTTGGAACAGCTTCAGAAGAGATGGAGCCAGTACAGCCTCTGGGCTCAGGGCTGACATCTGTGGCGATAAGGATGGCTGCACCTCTCTGGCCACCGAATGCCATTTCTGGGGCAGCAGGACTGATCTTAGCTTCATCCTCATTTGCTGGTGAAGATGGGCTCCCAATCCCCACTCCCCCATCAGGACTGGCTCATAAACTTGTTGAGGGTCTTCAGTGACCCTCGCTGGCTGGCACTGCTCACTACTACATTGCTTTCCAAAAGGGTCTCCATGGCAACCTCTTCTTGTCCACCTCCAAACAACAAGGTTCTCTCTGCCTTCTTTCCCACAGCTCCAATGTTTTGCTAGACCAAAACTTCACCCCCAAGCTGGCTCATTCGATGGCTCACCCATGTCCTGTCAACAGAACATCAAAATACACCATGATGAAGACCCACCTTTTCCAGGCCTCCACTGCATATCTTCCGGAAGATTTCATCAGAGTGGGGCAGCTGACAAAGCGAGTGGACATATTCAGCTGTGGAATAGTAAGAGCTTCCTTCTGTGCTCAAATCAGGCCTGCACACATCTGTCTTTCCCATGGCTCCTCTGTAAGCACAAACTAGAAATGTTCCACAAAGTACAGCAGGAGTTGGCAAACTATGGCCCACAGGTCAGAACTGGCCTACGGCCTATTTTCTATGGCCTGTAATTAAGAATAGTTTTTATGTTTATAAAAGACTGAATAATAACAGCAACAGCAATAATAAAAGAACGTGTGACAGAAATTGTTTGTGGCTCACAAAACCTAAAATATTTACTATCTAGCAATATCTCTAGAAATATTTACTTTCTAGAGAAAATTTGCCAACCCTTGAAGTAAAGCTCCCCCTCCCCATGAGTGTCCAGATTCTAATAGGCTACAGATAGCTCCTGACTTCCCTGATGTGCATTCAGATGCCATCTAATTATCCGTCCACTTGGCTATTTCGTCTTGTTTGTTCATCTGTCTGTTTAGTCCATCTGTCCATCCATCAGTCCAGTTATTATCCAGCCATTCATGCAACAGCCACCCATCCATTCAGAATCCATCCAGCCATCCAACCCGTGTCCTAATCACCACTGCTGTCCATCATTACTGTGTGCCAGACACTTGGGCTATAAATGTAGCTAAAACACAGTCCCTCCCCCAAGAGTTCATGGTCTGAGTCTAGCATCTCCAAAGCACATTTCTATAAAACACCAGTTCCCTGAGGTCTCAATAGGTTTGATGTGTTTAAAGGGTTTTGATGTGTTCAAATAGGTTTGAGAAATGCTGGGTTGAACAAGGTTATGCAGGAAAAAAAGTTACCACAAAAAATTAACCAGGGCCTTTCATACGGTAATGGTCTTTAATCTGGTAATAGTGAAGCAAGGGTATGCGGCATGTCCCAAATTCCCTTGACTATGGAACCTTGTTTTCTTAGCATCTCTAAACATCAGAGACCCGGAGATCCCAGTCTGGGAAGTTCGGGTTGAGAAAAGTGACGGTTTCTGGCTGACCTCTGCCTAGAGCCAACAGCTGCATCTTGGCCCTTGCCTTCTCTCTTCGTCTCCAGCCTCAAGCTCTGTACTTCCTCTCTTTGACCACAGTCTGTCTGGTTCTTCCACTAATGCCCTTCTTCTGAGCCACCTTCTGCCCTCGGCCCAGCTTCCACATACCAGGTTCTGCTTCCCTCTGTCTCCTGGCCCATCAGCCCTTCTGGTTTACTTGTCCCCCAGTTCTTTCCTGCCTCACCCCCTCCCTACCCCCACCAGCCCCACTGTGGGGGGTGCTCAGTGAAGCTCAGCAGGGTCAGCCCAGGATCCTCCTCCCTTAAGAGCCAGTGGAACTAAACCCCAAAGCTGCCAGGCACTTACAGTGTAGAGCTGAAGAGCATGAGTTTGAGTCCCAGCTCAGCTGCTTTCAGCTGTGTGACCTAGGGTATCACTGATAACTCTGGGCCTCAGTTTTATACTCTGTAAAATGGAGGTAATGATGCATATAGACATTAATGAGATTCATAAGATAACATATATAAACTGGTTAGCAGAGTATGTTGCATTGATCAATATGATTATTATTATGGGGATTATTGTTAATTATTATAATTATCCCTGCCTTCATACCCTCACTCCTGATTTCTGTTTATGCTTGACTTTTTAACTCAGTTCTTGATGTAACAATTGACTTCCCCTTTCATTCATTCAGTGAGTGCCTACTGGCTCCCTTCAATCTTTTTCTCAGCCCTGCTGCTGACGGATGGTATGATTTCCAACTTTGGTTCTTGTTGTGGGGAACACTGCCTTTCTCTGTTGTTATTGTTGTGTATCTTTTTTTTTTTAATATAGCTGGTTTACGACATTGTGTTAGTTTCTGCTATACAGCATAGTGACTCAGTGATACACATGTATACATTATTTTTTATATTCTTTTCCATTGTGATTTATCCAAGGATATTGAATGTAGTTCCCTGTGCTATATAGTAGTAAGTCACTGGCTTTTTTGATGAGCGCTAAGTAATTTTTGTGAAAGGCCTGGCACAGGGCCTGCCCTGTGGAAGAGGCAGAGGAAGCTTGTCTGTTCGTTTCCTCTTATTCTTTCCTCCTGTCTTGGCAGGACCTCGGCTGGAGTCCCTTTTCTCTTGGCTCCCCTCCGGCAGCTGCAGGGGTGCCTTCTGCTGCCCTCTCCTGGCCGCTGCAGTCTGTTAGTAACGCTGCAGGCCCTTTCAGGGTGGAGGAGTTCTTGGCAGTCGTTCAGTAGCTCAGTCGTGTCAGACTCTTTGAGACCCCATGGACTGCAGCACGCCAGGCCTCCCTGTCCTTCACCGTCTCCCGGAGCTTGCTCAAACTCATGTCCATTGAGTCAGTGATGCCATCCAACCATCTCATCCTCTATCGTCCCCTTCTCCTCCTGCCTTCAATCTTGCCCAGCATCAGGATCTTTTCTAATGAGTTGGCTCTTCACATCAGGTGGCCAAAGTATTGGAGTTTCAGCTTCAGCACCACTCCTTTCAGGATTGATTTCCTTTCGGATTGACTGGTTTGATCTTCTTGCAGTCCAAGGGACTCTCAAGAGTCTTCTCCAATACCAGAGTTCAGTCAGTTCTTTGGTGCTTATCCTTCTTTATGGTCCAACTCTCACATCCATACATGACCACTGGAAAAACCGAAGCTTTGACTAGACAGACCTTTGTTGGTAAAGTAATGTCTCTGCTTTTTAATATGCTGTCTAGGTTGGTCATAGCTTTTCTTCCAAGGAGCAAGCATCTTTTACTTTCATGGCTGCAGTCACCATCTGCAGTGATTTTGGAGCCCCCAAATAAAGTCTGTCACTGTTTCCTTTGTTTCCCCATCTATTTGCCCTGAAGTGATGGGACTGGATGCCATGATCTTCATTTTTTGAATGCTGAGTTTTAAGTCAGCTTTTTCACTCTCCTCTTTCACCTTCATCAAGAGGCCTTGATGAAGTTTAGTTCCTCTTTGCTTTCTGCCATAAGGGTGGCGTCATCTGCATATCTGAGGTTATTGAGATTTCTCCCGGCAATCTTGATTCCAGTTTGTACTTCTTGGCAGTAATTAGACCTTATTCTGTCTTTGAGAGAAGTTGTTGGAGGGAGATTTAACACTAAGCTGGAGTACCCACTCCCTCATATATACAGTCATTAGATCATCATGTACCAGATAAGGATACAGGCTCACATTTTAGTTTCTTGCCCACAGATCACCCCAGCATGTAAGGAACAGAGTCAGAATGTGAACCCAGGCCTATGTGACTGGCTAGACTCCGTAGCCAATGTGCTGTTACCTCCGCTGAGAATTTCTGTTCAAAGCAGCTCTTGCATTAAGATACAAATCACAGTTTGTCAGTTTGGTGGTGGCTTACACCAGCTCAGGACTGTGTTCCTTTCATGAATGGATGAATTAATGAGCAAATAATGTTAATAAAAGCCTGTGGATGAAAATGCTATGGATATTGCCAAGATTTTCTGTCTGGAATAGGTATCTGCATGTAGATTCATCCTTTTCTTGAGATTAACGTAGCAGTGCCTGCTTACCATTTTTGATGAGTTTTAAATGAAAATATATTTAATATACAGTGTGTGTGTATACATATGTATGTATGTATACAGATAGATGTTTATATATGGGGGGGAGAGGGAAAGGTGTGTGTGTGTTTGTGTGTGTGTATCTATCTGATGGTAATACACACACATTTGGTTTTCATCCTCCTTGCTTTGCTATCAGTTTAAACCTCTCCTAGCAGCTGAGTGACGTGTTTAGCTAGAGAAGGTGTTTAGTGATGTTTACATATTCCAGATTTGGGGCAAGTGTCTATGCTGGCAAATGACAGAGCCAGGCCTGAAGCTCAGACTGTATTCCTGAGAATAAGCTTCTCTCTTGGCCAGAATCTCCTGTGTGAACTTGCGTATGTATGTCCGAACCGTGCTAACTCTGTATTCTCTCCAGGTGTTAGCCGAGGTCCTCACAGGCATCCCGGCGATGGACAACAACCGGAACCCAGTTTACTTGGTAAGGGAACCAACCCTTCTGGCTCACAGCTCTGAGGGGTCGAAGGGTGGGGAGAGTAGGAACCTCCACTGTACCCATCTGTACCCATTTTTATTGCTAATGAGGCCTAAATCCAGGGTTTGGTTTGTACCTGTGCAAAGCAGCTGTAACCTTCCCCCTTCACCAGCCAGACAACAACTACTTTTGCATGAAAATAGAGTTTAGAAAGTTTGGGGGAAATCCATTTCTTCTGTCTACATGTCAGGCAATCAAATAGGGTTTGTTTGTTTGTTTGTTTTGGCCACACCATGCAGTATGTGGGCTCAGTTCCCCAAGCAGGGATCAAACCCACGCCCACAGCAATGGAAATACAGTATTAATCTCTGGACCAGCAGGGAAGTCGTAGCCGTTGTCTTTAAAGTGGTGAAAGTAAATTTCAGCCCTTTTAGGTTTCTATGATAATTTCTAAATAATTTCTATTTTGTAGGTTTATAACAACTCTCATTCAAGTATACATGTGTGTGTGTATAGTGTCAATTTCAAAAATGCAATGATACAGCCCAGCTCTGTGCTTGACACTTTATATATGCGTGTGTGAGTGCTCAGTCATGTCCTACTCTTTGCAACCCCATGGACTATAGCCTGCCAGGCTCCTCTGTCTATAGTATTTTCCAGGCAAAAATACTGTAACGAGTTGCCATTTCCTCCTCCAGGGGATCTTCCCAACCCAAGTCTCCTGCACTGGCAAGTGGATTCAGTTGGGAGTTGGTTAAAAAAGTGACAATAGTGGGGACTTCCCTGGTGATCCACTGGTCAAGAATCCTCCAGGGAACACAGGTTTCATCCCTGGTCCGTGAGCTAGGATCCCACACACCACAAGGGAGCTAAAGGCACGTGCTACAACTTCTGTAGCTTATGAGCCCTAGAGCTTGTACTCTGCAACGAGAGAAGTCATCATAATGAAAAGCCCTTGCACACCCTGATTAGAGAGTAGCCCCCATTCACCCCACCTATGGGAAGCCCGCGTGCAGCAGTGAAGGCCCAGCACAGCCGGAATAAAGAAAGAAAGAACAACAATAGGGACTTTCCTGGTGGTCCGGTGGTTAAGACTTCACACTGCCACGGGACAAGACCCATGACTTCGTTGGGAGTAGCCAGCTGGGGAGCGTCTCCTTACACCATTCCTTCAGGGCAATCACTGTACAGGTTCTCATTTGTTTCAGATGGTGTATTAATTTCCTATATTTAATCTATGTAATCAATACAAGTAATATATTTATAACCTATTTATATAAGTAAATGCATACATGCAAAATGTATCATGTAACATATAATTTATGCTATAAAAATATATCTATATATTTATATAGTAATATATCTGTGTTATTTATATAGCATATCTTCTGTTTTATGCATAGTTCAGATTTCTGCTAAGTAGCATAAAATATAACATGTAGTACAAAATTTATAAAATATAAAAATATACATAGTATTATTTATATAGTACATCTCCTATTAAATGTATATGGGCCAGAATCTTACATCCTAACAGTTTCCTGTAAATGTTAACAAGGTGAGTTATTAGCATAACTATACTATATTGTACTATACTGGTATAATTATGCTATACTGTACTATATAAATGATAGCTATTATTACTATTAATTACAATCACTAATAGAGCATTGAATGTTGATTCTGTGTCAAGTTCCATACTTTATGCACTATGTCTTCTAATTTGTGTTAATCCTATTCCCATTTTCCTGATGAAGCAACACAGGCCTAGAAAGGTTAAGCCCCTGCATGATGATATGAGGGTACTATGAAATGCCCTGTACATGTGAGGAATTTAGCTGTTCTCCAATTCTTGGCTATTTTACTTGTTTCTGGGATCCTCACAATTATTTTTTAAAAACTATGTTGGTTTTCCGAGTGTTTGCAGCTCTGGTGCCATCCTGGAGGTGGGTGGGGCACATGTACCCCACACCCCTGGACCTCACATGGGGGTGTTTCCACTCTTTCCCACAGAAGGATTTACTGCTCCATGAAATTCCCGGAAGCACCACATCGCTCTGCTCCAGGAAGACAGGTGTGGAGAAAGAGATGGCCAAGGAGATCTGCCAGAAATACCTGGAGAAGAGAGCAGGGAGGCTGCTGGAGGCCCACGCCGAGGCCTTAGTCATGGCCGCCTGCCTCTGTCTGCGGAGGCGCAACGCCAGCCTGGCAGAGGTGAGCCTGAAGCTCAGCCCTTCCCTAGTGATGAGCCCTGTTTGTGAGTCGGCTTTACCAGGGGCCCATTACAATCCCTTTACCAGTCCCTTCACCGAGAAGTGATTTCATACTCCAGAGCCGTATTTGGTTGCAAACAGCAGTGTCTGCTGGAGCTGACAGCAGCTAAGCTGGAGTCAGAGGTCCTGAGGGTACCTCAGACCATACTCTCAGATGTAACAGAAGTCCCTCTGTTTTCTCTGAACCTGCTTTATTCCTCGTCCCCTCTGTGGGCCCCTTTTCCTTCCCTCCATCCTCTTGGTCGGAGAAGGCAATGGCAACCCACTCCAGTACTCTTGCCTGGAAAATCCCATGGACAGAGGAGCCGGGTAGGCTTCAGTCCATGGGGTCTCAAAGAGTCAGACACAACTGAGCGACTTCACTTTCACTTTTTACTTTCATGCATTGGAGAAGGAAATGGCAACCCACTCCAGTGTTCTTGCCTAGAGAGTCCCAGGGACAGCAGAGCCTGGTGGGCCTCTGTCTATGGGGTCGCAGAGAGTCGGACACGACTGAGGTGACTTAGCAGCGTCCTCTTGGTCAGGGAATACAGCCATATTCATTTACATGTCATAGTTCTGTTTTCAGTAAGTGGCCAAGTCTCCAGGCCCCAATTTCAACCTCTTAGTGAGTGAAACTCATTGGCTTAGCTAGAGTCAGGTGTCCACCTGTTGGCAATCAGGTAAGGTAGGAGTTCAGTATATAAACCTCCTGGCTAGGGGTGTCAAGCCTGGCAGGTGGCAGGGCCAAGTCCCAGAGAAAGCAATCATTTCTTAGCCCATGGACTAGGCAGACACACCAGAAATCAACCACCACAGCACATAAACATTTTCCTGTGGCTAGGATATGCAGAGGTGGTTTCCATGGTAGTAGGTATAAATTTGGGGACCAAATTTGCTATGTCTTTTTAAGACAAAATAACTGCCTGAGAGGGCTCTTAGAGGTTATCCCGCTGAGTGATTTTGAAGTGGTGTCTGGCAGAGAGGGGCTCCTTGGGAGAGAGAGAAAAGAAAGAGAGCTGCAGGCCCTACCCATGACTCTAACCAGACATCCATTGTCACTTCTCATAACTGTATTGGGTTCTTAGTATTTTATTTGAGGAAAGGGTTTGGTAGCTGGAAAAACAACAACAACAAAGCCTTCAAACACCAATGTTTACAGCCAAGCCTCCCATTTTACAGACGAAGTCAAGACCCAGAGAAGTGGGGATGAGGCCAGAGGGATTTTTGGTCAGAGCCCTCTGGACTCCCGGCTCAGCCTCAGGTTCACCATCTTTTGCACCGGGGCATGGCAGGAGCCAGAGACCAAGTCCCGACTCTCAGCCTGGGCTGGCTTCAGTTACCTGAGCGCATTCGCTTATTCAGCAGTGGCGTGCTGGACCCTGGGGATAAATGGGGAACAAGGCAAGCCAGTTCCGCTTTCCTGGAGTTCACAGACATTGTGCAGTAACTGCCTGGTGAGTGGTGTATGACAGGGGAGCCCCACCCAGGACTTTCCCGAAGAAGTAATATGTAAGCAAATGAAGAGCAATCCAAGCAGAAGGAACAATGCATGCAAATAGCCTGAGTTGAGCGCCATCCTAGCAAGGTCAGGGGTCGGGTAGAAGGCCAGGGTGGCTAGAACACAGAGTGCATGGGGCAGAGTGGCTTGTGATGAGGCTGCTGGGGAAAAAACCTGACAGCAGAGGGCTTTGCAGGCACAGTCAGGATTTGGAGAAAGTCACTGGGGGTATTAAGCAGGCGCAGAACATAATCAGACTTATGCTTTAAAAAGATCTCTTTCCCGCAAGCTTCCTTCGTTTTATTCTTTTGTTCAGGGTATCAGTTAAAGTACATTCAAAGAAGCTGCTATGATGAGGAGACTCCAAAATAAGGGAGATAGAAATTTCCTCTTTTTAGCTCAAGAGTTTGAGTGTTGGCAGTCCAGAGCTGATGTGTCAGTGTCTCAGTATTAGGGATTCAGGCTCCTGTAAAATGGCTCTGCTATCCTTATCATGTGGCTTCCATTTCAGAGTCCAGGAAGGCTGCTGTAGCTCAGGCCATCACATTTACGTTCCAACCACTGAAAGGGAGTTTAAGAGGAGGGGGAAAAAAAAAAAAAGAGGAGAACATATCCTCTTCTTTTTAAGGGTGTGACTTGGAAATGCACACATCACTTTTTCTCACACCCCATAGGCCAGAACCAAGTTATGTAGTTCTGTAGTTTTTAGCTTGACAAACATTTACTGAGTACATTCTGTGAAGGTTTATCTCAAAAGGTAACATTTGAACTGGGCCTTGAAGCATGAGGAAGCATTTGCTATGTAGAATAAAAGGGACAGGGGACTATACATATACACAAAGGAATGAGAAATGGTCCTCGTCCCCAGTATTTCACAACCAAGCTAGGAAGATGAGAGATCAGTAAGGCCTGGACTTGAAGACAAGCAGACTTGGGTTTAGTGGTCAGCTCTGCCGCTCACTGACTGGGTGACCTTGGGCAAGGAACTTAACCTCTCTGATCTTTTAAATTTTTATTTATAAGAACTCCCTGTACGTTGTGCGTCAAAGGTGCTGTGTAAATTGCAAGGCACTGAGCAACTGAGATTTGTTATTTTTACTAAGGGTAGGTTTGTGTGCCATTTGTATGAGAGAGAATATGTGTGTAAGGAAGAAATATTTCTTCCCTGCCTGCCTTTAATCTTCCTAACCTCCCTAACCAGAACAGCCCTCAGGTGCAGTATCTATATTACTTAGGGCATTTCTAGTTGAAAGTGATAGAAACTCAATCCAAATTCTTAGATACAGACACACAGGCATGTAAACAGAAAGAGAAAGAGAAGGAAGCAGGGAGCCTGTGAATGAGCGATTTATTGGCTCATTTAACCACACCACAGGCAGGATGGGCATTGCTGGGGCAGCTAGGCCTACGGTCTCAACCAACAAAAGTACAACAGTTTGACTCTCTTGTGCCTTTGGCCCCTGTGCTCACTCTCTCTACCCTTGCACGGCACCCCCATCTCTAGCCCCTGCTTTACTCTGTGTGGGAGCTTCATTTTCTCCTACTGTAAACACGTTTTCTTTGTGAGGCAGGGTATCTGGCTGTGCCACTGGGAAGGAAAAGACAGTGTTTCCTCAATAAATATTAGGTGCAAGAGTCCCAGAGAAGGATTCTGATTGGCCTAGTTGGGTCACATGGTCAAATCTGGACCAATCATTAAGGTCACAGGGATGGGATACTGAGATTGACCCATCTGGGTCATGTGCTGAGGTCAACGGTGATGGGGTCAGCTCTTTTCAAAGGAAGGATGCTATTCTTCCAGGCAAAGCAACAATCATTTAGTTCTTCAGTCTCTCTCTCTCTCTCTCCCCTTGCCTGGGAGATCTGTTAGAATTTTAATTTCAGAAAGACTTCTTGATAAGTGCTCTCGTCTCTCTTCCCCAAGGTGTGTAGCTCCGTGGCTGCTGTGGAAGAGCAGCTGAGAGGTCAGGAGACCTCGCTCCCTTGTAGTGGGCTTTCTGAGGGCACAGGCTCTTCCTCCAACACCCCAGAAGAAACAGATGACGTGGACAATTCCAGCTTGGATGCCTCCTACTCCATGAGGGCTGCACCCTGGGCTGGGGCTACCTCCTCACCTCCCCTGACAGCGGATGAAGAAGGCATGCTGCTGGCTGGTGGAGCAGTGGAAGCTGACTCCTCCGCTGAGGCCTGTGCCCTGCCAGAGCCTCCCCAGGATGGTAAGCGTGGGGTCTCAGTACTTATACATGGTCACTTATGTCCCTTAACTCAGCCTATCATTTATTCCTTTTCTCCCTCATTCATGCATTAATTTTGTTATTCAGTTGTCGACCTGCCAGCTGACTGGATGAAGAGAGTCATCCTCCTTTCCATCCGCCCCCCCCGCCCCGATGTCCAGTCCCTCACTCAGGCCTCTCTATTGACCTAAATATCCTTCACCTCCATCTGCTTCTCTGCATTGCCTGTCCCCGTAACCCTCCCCCTTGTCTAAACTACTCTCCTCTTGCTGGATGACTGTACAGCCTCCCTGTGGCCTCCCTGATCTGCTCTGGTCCCTCACCAGTTCTTCTTCCAGGGACCAGCCACTGTGGTTTTTAATTAAAAAAAATTTTTTTTATTAATAATGATTTTACTTTTTTCTCTTTCATTTAAAAATGCTTCCCCCTGAATCACCATTACTAGATATAAGAAAGATAATTATGTTTGCTTCCACTTATAAATATAGTGTATGATATTTGTAAAAGATAACAGTATTGGGAAGCTATACAGGGAAGAACAAAATTGGCTTTTTCTTATAGGAAAAACTGGAAAATTAGTGCCAATTTTCTAATACTTTAACAAATCTACAGTGAGCATTCTTCAACTTATTTATGTATATCATTTAAATTAGGGTTAATCACATTATAAATATTACTTCTATGCCAGCAAAATGCATATTAAAAATTCTGATGTTCTCTACCAAACACTCATCAAAAAGATTAGGGAAACTTATAATTCTAATGACGAGTTTAGAGAGTCCTCACTTGCCTACATCCTAGAAACTTTTTTTTTTTTACTTTACAGTACTGTATTGGTTTTGCCATACATTGACATGAATCTGCCACGGGTGTACATGAGTTCCCAATCCTGAACCGCCCTCCCACCACCCTCCCCATATCATCTCCCTGGGTCATCCCAGTGCACCAGCCCCAAGCATCCTGTATCCTGGTTTTTTAAAAACAACTCCTGTCACCCCTCGTTTAAAGCCCTTCTGTGGTTCCCCACTGCACTTAGAGACCAAGTAAAAACTTTCCCCTGGGACTAGCAAAGCTCCTTGTGGTCTGTCGCCACCTGCCTTTGCACCCTCACTTCACACCTTGCCAGCTGCTTCCAAAGATACTTTCTGTTTCTGCCTCCTGGGTCCAAATACACCAGGTTCCTTCTGAAATAAACATTCAGAAGGCCTTGACAATTCAGCATCCTCTTCCCCTCGTAAACGTGGCTCTGAGTGTCTCAGACTCTGACCTTTCCTGTTGTTCCTCTTCCTACATGGAAGTGAGAGGAAAAAAAGAGAGTAAGCTTCATTCTAACACTGTCCCCCACTTCCAGGGGAGAAACATGGAAGCCCTTCCTCTCTGAAAGGTAGGGGTAGGTGGCAGGTTTTCCCTGCAAAGGCAGAAGCAGTGGCAATGCTCATTCCACTTAGGCCTGATTCAGAACCCCGATTTAAGTGAAAAATTCTGACCAAGTCTGACTTTCTTAGAATTACAATAATAGTAACTATTTCCAGCTGTCAGTAGTCGCAAAAGGTATTTACGTTTTGTTCAAGTTGCTTTTCTTTACATTGAATGTCAGCTACAGAGACTTCGTGGAAAATCGAGATCAATGAGGCCAAAAGGAAACTCATGGAGAATATCCTGCTTTACAAAGAAGAGAAACTGGATAGCATCGAGCTTTTTGGCCCCTGATGACTTGAACACAGCTGAGGACCCTCGTCCTCCATTGGAAAGATGAACATCAGATCAAGAAAAAGATCTAAGGAAGAATCGAGATCTCCCAGGAAACACCAAACATCAGCTTCCCTTGGGTCAGGTGGAGAGACATTTCCACTTTTCCAGAGTGAGTCAGGGGAGATAGGACTCAGCTTTCCAGGACACACGAATCCACGAAGTCCTCTTCCTTTCTGGGATTTGTCAGTCAGAGCTCTGGGTTATCAGGCCACTGAAGTGAAAACCCTGGTACATGAGCCCAGGATGTGGGCAATTTTGTGGCTCTGGGGAGTATGTGATGATAACCACCCCCGCAGATGCCGTTGCCTGGCTCTCACTCTCGACAACCACTGGAGCATTCTGAGTGCTGATGGCACTTTCCGAAGCTAAGCTCTCTAGGTCATATTTGCCACCAGCCACCTGCAAACTTCCATGACCTCAAAGACTTTCAACTTGCGTCCCAGTTCGGTTCTTCACTCCTTCCTCAAGGTCTCAAGTTTCACATATGCCAGACACTTGGCAGAAGGCTCTGGAGATTTCTCTGCTTTCTCTTTTGGAAATCTTGCAACTCACAGATATTTATTTAATGCTTACTCTGCACCTTTATTTTCCCACCCCACTAACGCTAATACTTTAAATGTAGCTGTTATTTAGAGAGTATGTGTTATTTATGGCTGGATGAAGAACCAGGGGAACTAGTTTCATGATTGATTCTGCTGCTAATTAAGTCAAGCATTTAATCTGTGGGACCTCAGTTTCCTTGTAAGTAACATGCATTCATTCATTCTCCCTCCCTGGGCTGTTGGGGAGGAAGAGGTAGAGACATGGCTACAGAAATACTTGGAAAATGCACATCTTGTTTTATTAAATAAATTTTTAAAAAGGACATTAAGTGTCTACTTTTGTTATTCATCTAACATTTATGCAATGGGTTTATTTCTGAAAAGTCATGTTGCAAGTCTTTTGTTAAAATGCTAATTTAAATTCAGTGTGTCCTATTTTAAATAAGCCTAATATAGTGATTTTTTTATTTTGTAAGATAAAAACACATTGGTAAAGCTAATGTGTATCATAATTAGTTGTGTGTCCAGATGATATAGAGAAGTTTCTCTGCATCCATGAGTGGTATAGGGTATAGCTAAGAGGTTGGGCGCTGGCTCTAAAATGTTGGCTGTTAATAGTTGGATGATCTTGGGCCAAATTAGGGAGTTACTTTGAGCCTCCGTTTCCTCATCTGTACAATGGGAGAGGATAAAAAGTACCAGTTTCATAGCTTTGATAGTAAAAGGGCATTCAACAGTAAGAAATCTGAGTGGGCTCCAGCCCAGGTGGACAGTGATTTGTACTAACACCTTTGTCTTAAGCTCTGGTGGCTGCGAGGATTCAACTAGAGTCTGTGTTATGTACCCCAAAAAGGACCTGAGATGTGGTAAGCACCTTCAAATTATGAACAGTATGTTTCCAAAGCATTTTGAGCAATAGAGGACAGTTGCCAATTGGGTAATATTTCCATATGACCCAGAAATTCCACTCCTATGTATCTAAGAAATGAAAACATGTTCATATAAAAACTTGCACACCAGTTTTTTATAACAGCAGTATCCATGATAGCCAAAAGGTAGAAACAACCCAAATGCCCCATCAACAGAATGTGTGGCATATGCATACAATGGAATTGTATTCAACCATAAAACATGAAGTACTGAAGCAACATGGGTAAACTTGAAAAGATAATGCTAACAGAAGCCAAACATATATACTTCCATTTTTGTGAAATGTCCAGAACAGGCAAATCCATAGAGACAGAAATTAGGAGTGTGTGTGTAGGGGAGCAGGGAGTGGTTTGGGGAGGGAAGTGGTAATGATCACAAGATTTTAGAGTGATGAAATGTTCCAAAATTAGATTATGGTGATGGTTGCACAACTCTAAATATACTAAAATATAATAGAATTATATATTGGTCAACTTTATGGTATGTAAATTATATCTCAATAAAATTATTAGAAGCACACAGAGTGGTTACTCACAGAGGTAAAAAATTTTGTATCTTGAGGCTCCATTTCTCATTTTTTACTACACACAGGGTATTTTCATTTATTCTGGATCCTGTTTTTTCTTGTCTTTTTGGGCTATTCTTCCTCAACAGTACATTTGGAGCACACACTTCTTTTTGCGTGCTATTCCATTGTATGGTTATTCTGTAATTTACGCAACTAACTTCACTTTCTGGATACTGAGATTGTCTTCATTCTTCCTGCAACCAAACCTTTCAAACAGGTTACATCAGTATAAGGTCAGTTGGTGATGTATGGGAGTACATTTCTGCACATCCTCAACTACAGAAAATATCATCATGCTTTTTGATCACTGCTAACCTAATGGGTGAAAACATAATTTTATTTGTACTCTTTAATGATTGAAAACGGAGCCATTTTTTCATATGGCAACATGAAATTTAATCAATTTTGTGATTTGTTACGGTCATCAGTTCCTTTGCCCACTTAATTATCTTATTGCGAAAGTTTTTACATAGTAAGGCCATGAGCCCCTTGCTATGTGTTGCAAACATCTTTCCAAGTTTGTACCTTGTTTTTTAACTTTGATGTTTGTTTGCCAGAGGATAGTTTACATTTTTGTGTAGGCTTTTGTCCCCCCACCCACCCCCCACCCCGTGGTTTCTAATTCCAAATCCGTCAGTTTCTGGGTTTGTCACTGGGTCTCTGAACCACAGTTTCCTGCTCTGTAAATGGAGTGATGACGCGAGTGTGGGTTTGATCTGAATCTGAAGGCGTCCTGCTAAAGGGGACAGCGCTGAGCAGTAGGGAACAGCCCCAGAGTACGGATCACTCGGTGCTCCCTTCCCCTACTATCCGCAGGCCTGAGGAACTGCTACCCCGCCTCTGCTTCGAGCTCTAAGAGCTAACGTGTGTGGCTCCGCCCGTCTACCTTCCGACCAATGGACGAGATTCGTAAGGCGAAGGGTTCCGCCTCCAGACTTACTGACCAACAGAGGAGCTCCGTCTTGCTCGGAGCTCCGCCCCTTGTTGATCTGAGCAATGGGCGCCCTCTCTTCAGCGCAGGACCCGCCCTCGCCGCACGCCGGGCTGCGGGCCGCACAACTCGTTCCGGTAGGCGGGTCCAGCAGAGGCTGCTGTGGTCCCAGCTCCGGCGGAGGCAAGCGGGCGGCCAAGGCAGGGCGTCAGGGCGGTGCAGGTTGCGGAGCCGACGTCCGGGCCTCGAGAGCAGGGACAAGCGGGGCAGACCCGGGGATAGTCTGAGCAGGCGGACCCAGGCGCCGCCGGCTGAGCGGCGGCTCGCCCCCTTCCGGCCCAGGGCTGGTCGGCTGGGCCTCGGGGGCAGGGCGGGCTGCGTGCCGGTCTGGCCCTGCTCTGCGGCCCGCGCTCGGTGTTCTGGGCCTCCCGGCCGCGGGCCCGCCCAGGGGCTGCAGGACTGGCTTCCAAGTGTGGACCTAACAGCGCCCTGTAGCCGTTTGAAGCGCTGACATCTGCGAAGGGCTTTGTATTGCAAACTCGATCCGAGCGCGTCGTAGTTCCGGAAGCGCTTTGACATCCCCGAAGTAGCGCTGTGCAAACTGAAGCTATTGGTAATCGCGGAAGCACGTTGTGGGCTCGGAAACCTAATCGAAGGAAACCTTTAGTAAATCCTGGGACCTTCTGGACTTCTCCGAAGCGCTTTGCTATCGCCGACACACGAAGCGCGTTAGCGTCTCTGAAACCTTGAGAACTGTGATGGGCAGTGGAAAAGGGGAAAGGTCAGTGAAGTCATCCCCTGGCTGTGACCTAGTGGCCTGCCCTCCCGCAGGGGTTCCTGGGAAGGCGGGAGGCTGAGGAAGGGGCAGCCAGCTGGGGTGGTGGTGGACTCCCGGCCGCCTGTTTACCTTGCAGGTGCCCATGGCGTCGGAGCGGCGCAAGGTCAAGTACCACTGGAGCAGCACTTCGGATCGGAGTTCCCGCAAGCGCAGCTGCCTCCGGGAGCCCAGTGATGTGGCCCCCTCCAGCCGCCCAGCTCACAGCTCTGTGTCGCGTTCAGGAGGGGCCAGCAGCCCCAAGCGCCTGAAAGCCCAGGAGGACGATGTGTCCTGGGGCTCATCCCGCCACAAAAGTTCCACCTCTTCCTCGCATTCCCGCCGCAGAAGTTCCACCTCCTCCTCCTCCTCCCATTCCTCTGGCCCAGGTGCGGGTGGGGCCGCCTGCAAACGAGGCCTGATTCCGAGCTCACAGGGGTTCCTTTCGTCAGAGGGATCCCCTCTGCGCTCTGTCAGACCTTCTCTGGAAGAAATGGCTTCTCTCGAGGAGGAAGCCTGCAGCCTTAAGGTAAGTGGCCCCAACGCCTTGGAAACGGCGAAGCCCTTTCCACTTGGATTGAGATGTTGGCGGTGGAGTTTTGGTGAAAGGACGCTAAGAAAAAGATGTCTGTTAAGATCTCTGGGGTCTTCCCAGGGGACTAAGCACAAACTGGATAGACGCCAGGGGATGACCTGAAGTTCCGTTGAGAGGTAGTTTGCAAACTTGCCAGCACTTTGAAACTACTTAAAAATTCTTGAGGTTCTGCACGAGTGTGGGCACAGCTTCCTGGTATTGAAGTATTTCTCAGGTGCTTGTAACTGGCCATCAGTCATGGTGGAGATTCGCTGTGCCAGGTGGCTGGCGTGCCCCAGAGACATAGGTGTATGTAATTTAGTTGTTAATTTACTGAGTTGTGCCATATACCTCGAGGCACAGAACCAAGAAAAAGGATTTGGTTTTTGGTGTGGCTTTTCACCAAGGTTATGTTTTCCAGCACACTGGGCTTTTGCATGGTGGGGCAGGGTTATTTTAGAGGTTCAGCATTTAGTTCCCCAGTGGGAACACACAGGAGGGTTTCATAATGTTGGGGAGCAGACTGAGGAGTGCTTCACGGAGGAGGTGCGTTTCACCCACTTACTTAACTTTTTTTTTTTAAAAGGATTAATGACATTTTCTCAGCACCTGCACTGTGTGTGTGAGAGAGAAAGTTGAACATGAATTTGTAAATGTTCCGTCTCTTCCAGTCGGGTTAGAGGGAGGAGACGAGTCCTAGTTTTTGTTGCCGGCTACTGTGTGAGCATCAGCCACCTCTTTAATTAGTTTTTGAGCAAATATTTATCGAGGTCCTAGCTTGTGCCAGGCAGTGTTTCTAGTTGCTTGGGATTTGCTTTCTAGGTTTTGGAGGTATGGGCCTTTAGAGGTGGGGTGTTCTGTACGTGGAGGAGCAAAGACAGGCAAAGTCTTACTTGGGTAAGATGGGCTGCCCCTAAATAAAGTTATCATTAAAAAACCCAGAACCAGCCAGAAAGAAAACAGTTTGTCTAAAGCCTTTGCTGAGTGGTTTCTGATGTGGAGCTGAGAAGTGAGGCTGTATTTAGCTCTGTGTCCTTGCTGGCAGGTTGTTATCCTTAGGAGAAGTGTTCACGTGTTTTCTATGTGGCCCTCACGGTCAGAACCCTTGTATGGGCACACTGATTTTTCTTTTTTTAATTTAATGGTGAGTTGAAAGTCTTTGTCTTTGACATAAGTGTAGGTAATGTGAAGTATATGTAATATGACGCGTGTAAATGAGGTAAATATGAGGCTAGTTTGATCTTGTCATTTATCCTTGATGCAGTTTCAGTGGTTTGGGGTACAAGGTAAAGCGATCAGTTGATTAAATTGAATCTCAATAACCAGATCGTGAGGCGAGGAAGAATCTAGCCTAGTCTTTCAAGGGTGCTGCGTGCTGGGCTTGGGTTCTCTTGGGCCGGAACTGGAGCGTTGAGGGTGTGGCCCCTGATGGGGGGTGGTCTCATCTCATGGCACACAGGCCTCTCCTCCAGGCCTCAAGGGCCTGCTTTACTGCAGTCACTCTCATGGCTACCCTTGGAGAGACGAGCAGTCTGGTCCTGTCTCAGAAGTCTTGGGGTTCTTCCCTTGGCTTGCTGTCAGTCATAAGCACTTGGGTGAGGATTGTGTGTCAAGCACTCTGTTGGATGGTGGCCCCACGAGCCTTCACAGGAGCATGGTGTCTGAAGGGAGGCCTGAAGAAGTCACGAGACTGCCTCAGGATATGGTTTGATGGAATGGAGGCTGAGGAGCTAGGTAGGGGGCAGCTTGCAGTGGGGTGTTACAAGCCAAGGGAATTTGGATTTATTCTAAGCCATTAGGGAGCTCTGTATGCAGGGAAGGCAGATTTGCGCTTTTGGAAGATCATTCATGTCAGTACACTCTGCGACTTGATAGAATTAATCCCGACTATCTTTCTCTAGCACTGCTAAGCACTCTCCCTAGAGAGGGTTTGTTAGTTTGAAAACAGGGTACAGTACTTTACTCATTTAGATGATTTGAAAATGCCTCTTTGACCGTCCCCTCTCTCTGCCCCTCTTCCCCGCTTTTTCTGCAGTCATTTGCAGCCTTGTTTGTCTAACAAGTCAAAGCCCTGTCCCCACTCACCTGCCTTCTCCCCACCCCCCCACCTGCCCTCTGCATGTGCTCTGCGGACTTGGAGAGATACACACTTGGCTGTGTGTGTCCCCCTCAGCAGAGAGGTCTGTGTGCCAGGTCATGGAGTATTCCGAGGGGAAGATGTTTATCTTGGTCCATTCTGGCTGCTGTAACAGAATGCCACAGACTGAGCAGCTTACAAACCACACAAATCTCTCGTAATTCTAGAGACCGGAAGTCTGAGATCAGGGTGCCAGCTTGGTGAGGACCCTCTTCTGGGTCACAGACTTCTTTTTATGTCCTCACATGACAGACAAGAAAGCTGTCTTGGGGCCCCTTCACTAGGGTACTAATCCTGTCAATAAGAAGTAGTCACTTTCGTGACCTAATCACTTCCCAAAGAACACACAGAATAACACCACCATGGGATCAGATTTCAACATTTGAATTTTGTGGGGAGCACATTTAGACCATAGCTAGACTGGCACTTTGGAATCATTAGCGATTCCTGCTGGCCAGCATCTCCTTGTTGTGCCTTGTTACCTCCAGGATAATTGTTGGCAAGGTTTTCTCAGATTTTTTTTTTTTTTAATTGCTTTTTGGTCTGTGCTGGGTCTTTGTTGTGGCAGATGGGCCCCATGGCGCGTGGGATCTTAGTTCCAGGACCAGGAATCTAAGCCATGTCCCCTGCATTGGCAGGCGGATTCTTAACCACTGGACCCCCAGGGAAGACCCTCAGATTCTAACGGTAGTTGATGATTTTCGTTTACTTTATAGAGAAGGTTAAATGTCTCTGTTGTGAGCACCTTCACCTACCTTATATTTAGCCTTTAGTATGACATATCTAAATTTTTTTAATTTATTTTTTTTAATTGAAGGATAATTGCTTTACAGACTTTTGTTGTTTTCTGTCAAATATCCACATGAATCAGCCATAGGTATACATAGGTCCCCTCCCTCTTGAGCCTCCCTTCCATCTCCCTCTCAGTCCCACTCCTCTAGGTTGATACAGAGCCCGTTTGAGTTCCCTGAGTCACACAGCAAATTCCCACTAGCTGTCTGTTTTACACACGATAGTGTAAGTCTTCACGTTACTCTCTCCTCTCTCCGTACATCTCACCCTCTGGCTGCCCTCCTCCCCCGCCCCGCCTTGTATCCATAATTCTGTTCTCTCTGTCTGTTTCTCCATTGCTGCTCTGTGGATAAATTTATTGGTACCGTCTTTCTAGATTCATTATATATGATACATATACATTAGTATATGATGGTTATCTTTCTCTTTCTGGCTTACTTCACTCTGTATAATAGGTTCTAGGTTCATCCACCTCATTAGGACTGACTCAGATGCATTCCTTTTTATGGGTGAGTCATATTCCATGGTATGTATGTACCACAGCTTCTTTATCCATTCATCTGTTGATGGACATCCAGGTTGCTTCCATATTCTCGCTATTGTAAATAGTGTTGCAGTGAACAATGGGATACATGTGTCTTTTTAAATTTTGGTTGCTTAGGAGTGAGTTTGCTGGGTCATATGGTGGTTTTATTCCTAGTTTTTAAAGGAATCTCCATACCTCTTCCATAGTGGCTGTATCAGTTTACATTCCCACCAACAGTGCAAGAGCGCTCCCTTGTCTCCACACCCTCTCCAGCATTTATTTGTAGACTTTTTGTGATGGCCATTCTGACTGGAATGAGGTGATATCTCATTGTAGTTTTGGTTTGCATTTCTCTAATAATGAGAGATGGTGAGCATCTTTTCATGTGTTTGTTAGCCATGTGTATGTCTTTGGAGAAATGTCAGTTTAGGTCTTCTTCCCACTTTTTGATTGGGTTGTTTGTATTTCTGGTATTGAGTTGTGTGAGCTGCTTGTATATTTTGGAAATTAATCCTTTGTCAGTTGTTTCATTTGCTATTATTTTCTCCCATTCTGAGGGTTGTTTTTTCACCTTGTTTATAGTTTCCTTGCTATGCAAAAACTTTTTAAGTTTAATTAGGTTCCACTTGTTTTTGTTTTTATTTCCATTACTCTAGGGGGTGGGTCGTAGAGGATCTTGCTTTGATTTACATCATCATTTGATTTATGTTCTGCCTATGTTTTCCTCTAAGTTTCCTTATAGTTTCTGGTCTTACATTTATGTCTTTAATCCATTTGGAGTTTATCTTTGTGTATGGTGTTAGGAGGAGAAGGCAATGGCACCCCACTCCAGTACTCTTGCCTGGAAAATCCCATAGATGGAGGAGCCTGGTGGGCTGCAGTCCATGGGGTCGCTAAGAGTCGGACATGACTGAGTGAATTCACTTTCACTTTTCACTTTCATGCATTGGAGAAGGAAATGGCAACCCACTCCAGTGTTCTTGCCTGGAGAATCCCAGGGACAGGGGAGCCTGGTGGGCTGCTGCCTATGGGGTCGCACAGAGTCGGACACGACTGAAGCGACTTAGCAGCAGCATGGTGTTAGGAAGTGTTCTAATTTCATTCTTTTACATGTAGCTGTCCAGTTTTCCCAGCACCACTTATTGAAGAGGCTGTCTTTGCCCCACGGAGTATTCTTGCCTCCTTTGTCAAAAATAAGTTACCCATAGGTGCATGGGTTTATTTCTGGGCTTTCTATCTTCCCCTTTGGTCTATATTTCTGCTTTTGTGCCAGTACCACATTCTCTTGATGACTGTAGCTTTGTAGTATAATCTGAAGTCAGGAAGGTTGATTCCTCCAGCTCCATTCTTCTTTCTCAAGACTGCTTTGGCAATTTGGTGTCTTGTGTATTTCCATATGAATTGTGAAGTTTTTTGTTCAAGTTCTTCAAAAAATACCATTGGTAGTTTGACAAGGATCGCATTAAATCTGTAGCTTGCATTTGGTAGTATAGTCATTTTTCACAATATTGTTTCTTCCAACCTGGGAACATGAAATCTCTCTCCATCTGTTGATGACATGTCCAAATTTTTAATTCAGTTTGGGGAAGGAAGAGTGGAAGGAAAAGTTTGAACTTTATGATGTGCTGGAGAAGGAGGTTTAGTAGGTAAGTCAGGTCCGACTCATTGTAACCCCATGGACTGTGGCCCACCAGGTTCCTCTGTCCATGGGATTTCCCAGGCAAGAATACTGGAGTGGGTTGCCATTTCCTTTTCCAGAGAATCTTTCTGACCCAGGGATTGAACCCGTGTCTCTTAACATCTCCTGCACTGACAGGTGGGTTCTTTACCACTAACATCACCTGGGAAGCTAAAGCTTGTCAAATACGAATCTCAATATTTGACCTCTCTTCAGTTCAGTTCAGTCGCTCAGTCATGTCTGACTCATTGCGACCCCATGGACTGCAGCATGCCAGGCTTCCCTGTCCATCACCAACTCCGGGAGCCTACTCAAACTCATGTCCATTGAGTTGGTGATGCCATCCAACCGTCTCATCCTCTGTCATCCCCTTCTCCTCCTGCCTTCAATCTTTCCCAGCATCAGAGTCCTTTCCAATGAGTCACTTCACATCAGGTGCATTCACATAATTCTCAGTCTTGTGAGGTGGGTAGTGTTATTTGTTTTATTATTTTTATGAGAAGTAAAGCCATAGTTACGCTAAACCCTTAAGATCTTAAGCTTGTTTGTTTTTAATTGAAGTATAGTTGATGGAAGTGTTATCTTTATGTCTTCCTTAACAAATGCTTAGATACCAGTGAACAAATGTTTGAGCACATGCTATGTATGTAGACCCTGGGACACTGAGACTCAGAAAGGTCAAGTGACTGGACCAAGGCCACACAGCTTGTACAGGTCAGAGCATAATCCCAGGTCATTCTGACTTCACAGGCAGTGTTCTTGGGGCTGCTGCCCTCCTTTGAGCACCTGCTCATCCTGGCCCAGCATTAGGTGGGAGGAGCAGGGAGATGAAGAGGGCAGCGTCCTTCCTTGGAGGGGCCCTTTAGAGGGTCACGCAGCCCAGACCCGAGAAAGCACTGCGCATCTTGGCTCTCGAGTGGTGAGACTTTCACGGGGGATCCTGTCTTCTGCTTCACTCAGTGGATGTCCAGTGCTTGGGTGAGGCCGTGCTGGGGCTGGTGGTGCACAGAATGAGACAGTTCATCACAGTACGAGGTGTGGAGTGTGGTAACAGGGATATTTGGAGTATGAGGGGTCAGAGGAGTGAGTGACTAAGCATCGGGGAAGTCCTCACAGAAGAGGTGTCATTTGAGTTCTCTTGACGGACAAGTACATTTCAGGAAACAAGAACAGTGTGTGTCCAAAAAGGATTAGGAAATGCTGTTCTGATGCTTAGGGCACTGCTTATTCCAGGGCCCTCCTTTCCCCCTTCTCCAGTGCTTCCCTCATTCTCAGGAAACCTGGGTGAGTGGAGAAAGGCAGGAGATGATGCTGGAAGGAAGGCTGGGGGCCAACTGGGGAGGAGAGCTTCTGGGGTCACACTCAGGAGTCAGGCAGACACAGAGCCCTTGAAGCATGTTAAGCGGCGGTGTCACGTTGCCAGATGGTAGAACTCTTTGTGGCAGCTGTAGACAAACAGTGGGCGGAGGCATCCTCTGTGGTACCCATCTCTGCCCATCCTTCATGACTGCTGCTTGGAGATATCCCCTTTCATCTCTGTTAGCTCGCTCTTCTAGTCCAGTTTCTACCGAAACTGTTCACAGTGGCTGCGTGTGCTGAGGGCTGGCATGACGTCTCCACTAATGTCTCATTTGCTAAGTGCTTTGTATATGAAATCACCTTTCATAATTTCTAATTTTTTTCCTCCAGGTTGATTCCAAAGATAGCCCTCATAGCTCCGTGGATTCTGAATTGGCAGCGGAAGTGGAGGGTCAAAATGGTACAATGGAGGAACCACACAAGGTCCAGAAAAGGCAGAGGGATAGAATTCGAGACCAGGGCTCCGCCATGATCTACCTAAAGGCCATCCAGGGCATCCTGGGAAAGTCGATGCCAAAGAGGAAGGGAGAGGCGGCCCCACAGGCAAAACCCCACATCGCAGAGCGCCCCCGCCGCGGAGAGGGACCAGCCGGGAGTGGCAGCGTGGCTGCTCCTCAGAAAGAGAGAGAGTCCACCCCAGAGGTCAGAGCGGAGGAGGAGGATGCTGTGCTGGAGAAGAGCAGCTTCTGTGACAGGAGGGTGGTGATAGACCCTCAGGAGAGACCCAGCGAGGAGCCCCTGCGTGGCCGAAGGGTGCTCACCGAAGAGTGCTCTCCACCCCTGGAGTTTCTGGATGACTCAGACTCACATTTGAATGGCCAGAAGGTGAGTCAAGCTCAGGTCCAGCGTGGAGTTGTGAGTTTTGTTAAATGTCCTGGTCTTTTTAGTTTGATCATAAAGTATTACTCATTCAGTACAGTCCTTGACTTACCCAGGGCTTCAGGAAACAAACTGATAGTTCTCTTGTATCATGCCTTTCAGACTTATTAAGAAACCTCAATTCAGTGCTAGCTTTGTTTTCGGATTTATATGTTAAGATACAGATTTTCCTGTGTAACAAAGGCCAAAATAACATTGACTTAAGCGGTTTGCCTTGTAGAGGATGGGTCCACGGTGTGGGGGACCCGGTGCCTCCTGCTTGACTCTCTGCTGCTGCTCGGCGGTTTCCATCTTGTGGTTTGGGTGGCTGTGACCAGGCTCCGCACATTACTTTGACATTCCAGCCCGGAGGAAGGGGAGAAGAGCAAAGGACATTCCCTCCCTTTTAAGAGTTTGGCTCAGAAGTAGTCCCCATTGTATCTGCTCATATCTGTTGAGAAGAATCTGGCCAACACTTGCAAGAGAGTCTGGAAAAGTCCAGACTGACTTCCATCTGGGAAACACTACATTCAGATAAACTTCTGTTGCTCCAGAGGAAGCAGAGGGTGACACTGAATAGCATTGAAGGGAAACTAGCAGTTTTTAACATTGCTTCTGATTCGGAGGGAAAAACAGTCCCCTGTGGTACCCATCTCTGCCCATGCTTCGTGACTGCTGCTCGGAGGTAGCCCCTTTCATCTCTCTTCTAGTCTGTGTTTCTAAGTAATTTCACACTGTTTATTTTTAAAAAAATTGAGACATCTGTGGACTTTCTACACAGGAGACGAGAATTTAGTTCTCTACACTTCGACGGGACCCACACGTGTAAATGTATCCTCTCTGCCTTCCTGTAGCTCCCTGGTTCATAATACAATTTTTAGTCAAATCTATTTACAATTATCATGCCCGTATTCATAGCTGACTGACAGTATACTCTGATTATATTTCCGATCTTATAAAAGTTTGTCTACCTTGAAGTTCATCTTTGTTTCTTTCCTGTAGTTTTCTGTTCTTATGACTGTTTCATCTCCAAACTGCTAGTACTGTTGCAGGGAGGGGTGCCCCTTCCAGGGCCTGAAACTGGGCTCTTGTCTAACCCTCGGAAATGAATTGTCCGAGGAGACACATGTGCTGATAAAGCAAGAGATTTTATTGGGAAAGGGCACCTGGGTGGAGAGCAGTAGGGTTAAGGAACCCAGGAGAACTGCTCTGCCATGTGGCCTGCAGTCTCGGGTTTTATGGTGATGGGATTAGTTTCTGGGTTGTCCTTAGCCAGTCATTCTGACTCAGAGTCCTTCCTGGTGGTGCACACCTTGTTCAGCCAAGATGGGTGCCAGAGAGGAGGATTCTGGGAGGTGGTTGGATCTGTGGTGTCTCCTTTTGACCTTTCCTGAACTCTTCCGGTTGATGGTGGCTTATTAGTTCCGTGTTCCTTACCAGGACCTCCTGTCGTGAAGCAACTCATGCAAATGGTTACTATGGTGCCTGGCCAGGGTGGGCGGTTTCAGTCAGTGTGCTTCCCCTAACAGTACCATAAAATTCTTCTCAATATTGTCAAAATAAGTAGTCTGCTCCCCACCTTTTTTTTTTTTTTTGAGGGTATATTCCTTTTGATTCCTTACAATTCCTTTTTCCCTTGGTCTCCTTTCATCTCTGCTTTCTTTATGCGTCATTAAGGAGAGTGCATCTGATGATAACACAGGCTTTTAACATTTTTGGCATACTTAAATTATAAAACACTGGCTCAGTTTTTTTACTTGTCCTTTTTTAGACATCCTGTTTGATTTTGAGGTTATAATACCTTCTCTTGTTTCTCTGACAATATGAATTAAAAGTTTGATTTGAAGTTTTCTTTCTGCACTACTTTTTCAGTTTTCTTCTGTTTTGTTGTTTTTTCCCCTAAATATTTTGGTGTCATCTTTTGTGGTAGGCTTTTCCTCAGATGTTTTGGGTATCTGTTCATGTTTTAACGATGAAGCCAGTTGGAAGTCTTGGTGCCTGGGTGGGCTTATCAACTGCTGCCTTTAGCATCAGGTGATCACCTGTAGTTTCATCCTCAGAGGCTGCTGGGGGGTGAGGGGTGGGGCCCTGGGACAAATCCTCCAGGGCTCTGCTCAGGAGCACATGTCCAGCTGCTAGTGTTATAGGAGTCAGGTTAAGGGAGGTGCCTGGGTTCATCAGTGTCTAACATGTGATGACCCTCAGCTATGTGTCTGTTGTCCCTGATTCTTCCATAGGCTCCTTGGCTTAACTTTTCCAAGCACGAATCTTATCTTTTGCTGGGCGGGGAAGGGGCAGACCCATCTGTACAAGATGGGAGCAAGGATCTGGGGCTCTAACTTCACAGATCCTCTTACTTTCATCTCCAGCCTCGCCTTCATTTTGAGAGCTCTGATACCTCCAATTCCTGGGTCTTCTGGGGGCCTGTAGTATGATTCAGCATGTTTCGGGGTTTTTCTCACTGCCGGCCTAGGTTTTGGCCATCTGTGATCTGCTTATCCAGTGACTGTTCCTTTATGTGCTTTCTAGTATCTGATTATTTTTTTAGTTTGCTTTGCTCTTTTTTTCTGTATGCTTTCTCTTCATGGGTTTATGCTTTTTCACGTCCATTTCCTATAACTTTAATAAGAGTTTTTTGGCAGGAAGGACAAAACCCACATGTGCTGTATTTAATTGGAAACCCCAAGAGCAGTAGGTTTTGTAAACTACTTTTCCCGCCAACCCAGTGTATAATGCCTGTGTTTCCTGTCTAATGTAGATCATTGTTTCGCTGCCTGGAGTTCCCTGGTAGGGATGAACTTTCCAAACTTTCATCCTGAAACTCCTGTTTGTCAGACTGGACACTTAGATTGCCTGTTGAGTATATATCTGGGTAGGTTAGCAGGTGAGTGTTGAGATCAGACATTTTGAGTTCATATCCTGGCTCTGCCGGTGTACTGCAGTCTTGAGAAAGTCACTTAACCTCTTTGAGCCCCAGTTTCTTCCTCTATATAAAAAGGCATGATTCTTTAAATGTTATCACAGACTAATACGGGGATCAGCAGACTCTGTCTATGAAGGACCAGATAGTAAATATTTTAGGTTTTTTGAGCTCTTAAGGCCTCCATTGCAACTATTCAACTCTTCTGTAATAGCGTGAAAACAGCGATAGACAATATTTAAGTGAATGAGCCTGGCTATATTCCAATAAAACTTTACTTAAACCAACAGGCAGTGCATTGGATTTGGCTTGTGGGTTGAAGTTTGCTGAATGCTAAATTAATACATGAAAATACTTTGCTCAGTGCCTCGTGTATAGTAGACTCTCAATAAATGCAGCTTTAAATTTCACCATATGCACTGAACCTTAGGCAGTCTTGAGTAGAGGTAATTGTCGATTTTCCCAAAAAGGAATCCAAAACCTTTTCCTGGCCAACTTGACTATATATAAAGTCTTTCAAGGGCTTAGATGATGTCATCAAAGTCTGTTTATCATATGTATTTCTAGGTACATGTGCATTTTTTGAAGTCATTTTTTCCCCCACTTGGCCATTTCCCATCCCCTCATATTTGATTAGTTTTATTGAACCTTTTCACAGGTTTCTCTGACATGGTCTTTGTTGTCACTGGAGTTACTTTTTGAGTCATGTAATGTGATTTCCTGAACTTCCCTGATGAGAAGAATGAGAATCTGACTCAAGAGGTCTGAGATGGAACTGCAGAATTAGTTGTTTTTTTTTTAACCAGTACCCTCAGACGATCGTTTGTGAAGCAGCCAGAGTACATCTCTACCCTTCCATCTGAGTTGGAATTTTAATTGCTATTATTTCCATTTAAAGTTTTTATTTATGAGATATTCAAAATATTTATGAAAATTACCCGACTACCCATTACTCATCATCAGTAAGTGTTAACTCACTGCCAGTCTTGTCTTGTTTGAGCTCTGTATCCCTTTTCTCTCCACAACTTATTTGGAAGAAAACTGCACCTACCATATCATTTCACCCATAAATATTTTAGTGTTTCTCTCTCAAATTAGGGTCTTTAGGGAAAAAACAAGCATACCTACAGTTCTAATCTCTCCCTCTGCCCTCTCCCTCCGGTCCTTAATAGGGTCAACTATCCAGTCAGTCTGGAGAAGGGAATGGCAGCCCACTCCATTATTCTTGCCTGGAGAATCCCATGGACACAGGAGCCTGGTGGGCTACAGTCCATGGGCTCGCAGAGTCTCAGACACGACTGAGCACACATATCCAGTCAGTGATTAAATTTCCCTATTTCATGATTGCTTCAGGCAGGATGTAAGAATCATATGTGTCATTTTCTAAAGTGGTAAATCTCTTAGTCTCTGTAGATTCCTCCTCCCCTTTCCCATTCCATGTTATTTGTTGTTACATATATTAAACAAAAAAAAGACATCATTTGACTTGTAGAGTTTCCTGTAGCTGAGATCCCATTGATACGATGTAGCACTTTTTGGTCTGTCTTATTCTGTCTCTGGAAATTCTGCCCCACATTGCAAATTGCTGTTCCTTTTGCATGCCCTTTGCGAATCCCTTTGCATTTGTTCAGCCTTGGGAGGTAAAATTTTGGGCATCCTACAGTGTAACCATGTCTAATTATTCTTTCAGTTAGTATTTTAGGAAATATATTTCCACTGTTTAAAAAATGTATTTAGTGAAAAGGAGCTTTCCAACTGGCCCTGTGTTGCCCTATTCCTCCTCCTACATATTTTATTTAATTTTCCACTATAATTTTATGCTTAACCACTTACCTTATTGCTGTTTAAAAAGTTATCTTTATAAAAAACTAAAAACTGTCTTTAAAACCTTTGTTTAAAATGATGTCTAGCAGAGAATTGTGAGGTCATACCCCCAGGAACAGTTATTAATCTGTTACCTTTTTTTGCTTCCCATCTCCCCTCTTTAAAAAAAAAAAAAATGAGTTTAGGGAACCTCTTTAAATTCTCAAGTTAGCTTGACTGAGTTTTGTTTAGGGTCATATATCTTCTTCAAATAAAAGAGTATATCTTGTACTACAAGAGACTTTGTGAGCACTTGAATATGAAATGAACCCTCAGAGAAGGGAAGTATTTTGAGGAGAAACCCTTACCTTCCATTTGGACATTTTTTATAATTTTAATCAGATTAACTTTTGTTGTTGGGGAAAAGGAAATAGTGAAATATATTTTGAAGAGCTAGATTGCAAAGATGTTAACTATCTGTTAGTGTATGTCAGAGGTATTTTTTTGACATGCTCACATGTGAACGTGTCCAGCAGCTGGTGCTTGGCACCTACCTGTGACCTCTCTAGCATGTGGCTGTGGGTGCTCAGAAGTCATATGGTAGTCTGCCTCCCCCAGAGGAGCAAGACTGGTTTGACCTAGTCCTGGAAGCTGCAGTCCCTTCTGGCTCTATCATTTACCATACAAGTTGGCCCAGGTTCAAGGGGAGGGGTCACAGACCCCACCTTTCAGTGGAGAGTAACGTCAAAGAATTTGCAGACACCCTCAAACGACTCCAACTGCATGGTGGTATATTTCGAATGTGCAACAGACGTGTTAGTGATGAGATGCTGGGCGGTGCTTTTCTCTAAAAACCGCACCCCCGGATACCCTGTATGTCCTAGAGAGCAGTTCTTTTCCAAGAGGGGTTCTTCGGAAAGGGAACGCAGGCACAGCCTCCCTTCCAGGGAGGGCACATGACACCATGATCCCAAGCTTATTCCGTGGTAACCTGGCTCACCTTCTGCGAAGTAATCAGGAAGCCAGATGACAAAGTGCGCTAAGCAGTCAATGCCGTGCCGTCACCGAGGCCAGAGAGTGGCCAGGGCCTCTTGTTTGGCAGGTGGCCGAGCACGGGAGGCTGTCCTCACACAGGACAAAGGCAAACCTCTGTCTCTTCTCTTCTCCGCAGCCTAAGGACCGGGAGGTGGTGATGGAGCGCGCCTCTTCAGGAAGTGACTGGTCCGACGTGGACGAGATTTCCACGGCCAGGTTCTCTCAGGAGGAACCCGTCCCCCTGAAACCCTCCGCAGTTCCGGAGGCTTCTGCCTTCCCCACGGACTATGTCATGTATCCAGCTCACCTGTACAGCAGTCCCTGGTGTGACTACGCCAGCTACTGGACCAGTGGTCCCAAGACCCCCGGGTACCCGTCCGTGGGCAGTGGCGGCAGCAACACGACGCAGGCGGGCAGGAGCGGCCGGGGCTCTTCCCCCGCCTCGACGGTGAGCCCCCCGCTCACCTCCCGGGAGCCTGAGGCTGCCAAGGAAGGCAGATCCCGGAAGTCTCGTTCATCTCGTTTCTCCAGAAGCTCGGAAGGACACGCGAAGGAGAAAAGAACATTCCATGAGGATGTGCTGCCCCGGCCGGGTGAAGAACCTGCATCTAGCTCCCTGCCCAGGAGCCGTCGGGAGCCCAGGCTTGAGGGTTTCATCGACACCCACTGTCACTTGGACATGCTCTATTCCAAGCTGTCATTCAAAGGGACCTTCACCAAGTTCAGGAAGATTTACAGTAGCTCCTTCCCTAAGGAGTTTCAGGGCTGCATCTCCGACTTCTGTGATCCTCGCACCCTGACGGATGGCCTCTGGGAGGACCTGTTGCAGGAGGATCTGGTGTGGGGTGCCTTTGGCTGTCACCCGCATTTTGCACGTTACTACAGTGAGAGTCAAGAAAGAAATCTTCTGCAAGCCTTGAGGCACCCCAAGGCCGTGGCATTTGGGGAGATGGGCTTGGATTACTCTCACAAGTGCACCACGCCTATCCCAGAGCAGCACAAGGTAACATCGTCCTTCATTTGCTCACAGTGTTCCTCTCTTACTGGTTACATAAGGGTTTCTCCACTTTGGGACCTAAAGAATTCAGAATCTCTAAAAACGTGATTGTTCTTATCCAGACCCCCTCTCCCCAACCCCAGATGTCATTGGCCAAATGCTTCGCAAGCTGTTTCTTTCCTTTCAGTTGATTTATGAAAGAAGAGGAGGGTAGGGGCTGAATGACCTTTACAGCGAATGATACAAATGTCAAAGCTTCCATTCCTTCTTGGGAAGCAACACATTTTGTTTGTTTCATTAAACAATGTTTTTCTTCTGATTTTAAAGTTAGTGTGCCGGTTGCAGAATATTTTGCAAAACACACAAATGAGCAAAGATGATCATTTCCCAGTCCAGGAGAGAGCGACCATGACTTCCCCCTTGCAGTAGCTTCATCTCCTCTTGTTCTTTTTCTGCTGGCTCCTGGGGATGACACATGCTCCATTGCAGCTGCTGATCCTGTCCCCTAACAATTCTTTCTTCTTAATAGTTTTTAAAATTCAGATGTGTTTTGGAATTCATATTTTTGTTGTCACTATCCCTTGGAGAGTTGCAAGGGATAGTTGATGGCATGTCTTATGAGCACCTTTCAAAGAATCAAGGAAATGACTGCTGTATGTATATGCCTTTTAAAAAAGAATTTAAAGTAAAGTTTAGAGAAAGTAGTAGTTTGAATGTTTTTTCCACCGTGAAAATGTTCCTGCTTCATTAAATATTCTTTGAAAAATAGGCTTTTTTAACAGCCATGTAATGATCCACCCCAAGTCTATAATAGTTTGATTATGCAAATAGTAGCTTTTTAGAAGCAAAAATTAAGTGTTGAAATTAGAATCTCTTGCAGCCTTCTGCCTCTGGAGGAGTTCAAGGAGGGCATATATATTAAAGAGGGCTCCAGTGGGCTGCCGGTACTGGGATTAGCTCATTAAAGTCCTTGAAAGCATTCTGTGTTGCTTGTTTCCTGGCTCAGTTTCCTTTAGTTGAAAACACAGGTTAAACCTGAATTATGTCAGAATTGGTACTGGCTCACTGCCACTGTCTTGAGACAAGGTAGTACGAGTGTTGGACTTGAAAATGTCATTCTCAAGTGAATCACCTGACTCAAAAGCATCTTCTAATTTGATGTTAAAAATTCAAACATGAATTATATTCCATGATTGAAAAAAACTGCTCATGGAAATATTAAGAGCATTGTGTTTTTCAAATGTAATGTATCTGTAGGTATTCACCTAGCAGATCTGATTTTGGTTAAGAAAGCAAGTAGCAGGAAACAGCTTTAGTATTTATTCTTTCCACAAGTAGTTGAGCACCTCTGAGAGTCAGGCATCATGCAGATATATCCATGGCAACTTTTCATGTAGGAAAAGGTGTGCAGGGTGATGGATTCCCTCGTGGGAGTGGGAGTAGGGGCAGGGCCAGTGAAGGAGAGGACACTTATCTTGGAGTGGTGCTCGTGAGCCCTGTCCCGCCCCTGGAGCCCCAAATAAGCATTGCCTAGTGGACGGAGGAGCCTGGTAGGCTACAGTCCATGGGGTTGCTAGAGTCAGACACGACTGAGTGACTTCACTTTCACTTTTCACTTTCATGCATTGGAGAAGGAAATGGCAACCCACTCCAGTGTTCTTGTCTGGAGAAGCCCAGGGACAGAGGAGCCTGGTGGGCTTCTGTCTATGGGGTCGCACAGAGTCGGACACGACTGACGCGACTTAGCAGCAGCAGCAGCAGTGGTTGCTCCATGCAGAGCCTGGGTTCCGGTTTGAATCGGGGTGCTCCAGCTAATCAACTGCAAGTTATCTGACCTCATTCAGAGCCTCCGTTTCTTTACATGATGGGCTGAGCACCCTATCTTAGGGTGTTTTTGAGGATTACAGGTTATAACACACCTAAATAATAATACTACCTAGTAAGCAGTCAGTAAATGTTAGCTATTATTATGCATTATAGAGCTTAAAAACAAAGAATGGGAGATGGTGGGGGTTGCCCACTGGACTGGCTCCTCTGGAGCTAACAGACATCCAGAATGGCCCTCACCCACAGGTTTTGTCGCTACCTTCTCCCAGGTGTTTGAGAGGCAGCTACAGCTGGCCGTGTCTCTAAGGAAGCCCTTGGTAATCCACTGCCGAGAAGCTGATGAAGATCTGCTAAAAATCATGAAAAAACTTGTGCCTCCAGACTACAAGATTCACAGGTGAGAGCCTAGAACTTCAGCGGGAAAATGAAGTGAACATGTCCCTCTGTCTGGGATGTTACTGGGAAAAACAAACGCAGTGAGAAGAGCGTTGATAATGTTAGTTTTCATAGAATCTTTTCAAAAGATTAACTATCATTTTGACCCAAATGAAATTTCTGATACTTGACCACTTTTTACGTAAAAAATGACAGCTTCATGTGGTTTGAGCTAATACCCTGAATCACTGTGACCGCCATCCCGTGAAGCAGGTTGTGACAGAGGCTCAGTTCTCAGAAATGAGAGCTGTTGATCTGGGGGAGCTGCTGTGGGTCCAGTGCCAGCACACAGCATTCCAGGGCACCGGAAAAGACATTTTCTCTCCTGCTTGCGGTTTGAAACCCCATCCCTCCCCACCCCTCCCCACCCTACCTTAAAGCCCAGGAGGTATCTTCTCTAAATGGTATCTAGGGGTTCTTTAGTTGGGTAAACTCAACCAGCCTCCTGCCGTGTGCCCGTTCTGGGCATGGGCTTGGCTTGAGGGGGCCCTGGAGGAGCTGTGAGAGACAATCCGCTGGTGACTGCCTAGTGGGTGTGGGGCTGAGCTGGGCACAGGGAGCCAGAGCACGGGCCCTTAGCTGCCTCTGGCTGCAAGGGGGCCAGAAGGTGATGCCCAGCTGGCTCTTTCAAGATGGGTGAGATGGGTTAACTGAAGAAACAGTCTAGATCCCAAGCCCGGTTCTGACAGGTGACTGAAGAGGGTGGGGCTGTCAGGCCTCTAGACCACTGCTTTCTAGGCACCCAGGCCAAGAGTGACGCCTCTGAGTGGAGCGGTCGCCCGAGATGAGACGAGGCAGTCACTCGGCCCTTTTGGGCTGATGTATACGGTACTAAGAACATGGACAGGTGTCAGGTTAAGAGAAGAAAAGTTCACCTGTAGGCCCCTTCCGGTTTATTCGATTACATGGACGTAATTTCTGCCCACAGTCATCGTGATCCAGAGGGGCTGCATTTGTCAGTTCTACTTCTGTGTCAACTGTGAGTCCTTCCCTCGAATGCAGTCTTTGCATCTTTGAGAATTTGTCCACCAGAATTAACTCAGAAGAGGTGCAGTGTCTAGAGGGAGTTGGGGCTTTGGCAGAGTGGGTGATGAGAGAATCCTGAAGTGGGATTCTCCTCCTCGCAGGCACTGCTTCACTGGCAGCTACCCGGTCATCGAGCCCCTGCTGGAGCACTTTCCCAACATGTCCGTGGGCTTCACAGCCGTCTTGACCTACTCCTCCGCCTGGGAGGCCCGGGAAGCTCTGAAACAGATCCCGCTGGAGAGGATCATCGTAGAGACGGATGCTCCCTATTTCCTGCCTCGACAGGTAGGGCTGTCTTCAAGCTACGTTGAGGTGCTGAGGAGAGAGGGTGGGAGGCGGGCGGTCGCCCATGCAAAGCTGGCAGGACCAGAGCGCCCAGTACCTTTCCAGGTCCCGCCCTTGGCTGTGTAGATGTCTCCTCTCTGTTGCTTTGCAGAACCAAAGTCTAGGGGGCTGAGAAGCTGAAGGGTAACCACTCTCTTCCAGGCAGTGCAAAGCTCTACCCTGTAGAGGGTTGTCCAAGGAAGCGTGGGACCCTGCTCACCCAGAGCCCCCATGACTGGGACTCTCCCTGCACCTGCAGGTAAAGGGGTCTCTACACAGCTCCAAAGAGGCCCTGCTCGGGAAGGGCCGGGGAGGGACACGTGCCTGCTGGCTGTGCACAGAAAGCACAGCGATGTCCTGAATGCTTGGTGTCTTCCAGGTTCCCAAGAGCCTTTGCCAGTACGCCCACCCGGGCCTGGCCTTGCACACGGTTCGAGAGATCGCCAGGGTCAAAGACCTGCCGCTCGCCAGCACCCTGGCCACCCTGCGTGAGAACACCCGCCGCCTCTACAGTCTTTAAGCAGGGAGAGTGCCACCAGGAGTCTCCTAGGAAAGGTGGGGAAAATCATACTACATGTGTAGTTTTGCAAAACCAAGACAAAAAATGACTTGGTCTCTATAAATGTGGAGCAGGTAAACATGGGGTAAGCAATGAGCCTGGTCTGTCTTGAGTGAACTTGAGTTTGTGTGCTAACTCAGTTGTATCCGACTCTTTTGCAAGTCCATTGATTGGAGCCCTCCAGGTTCCTCTGTCCATGGGATTCTCCAGGCAAGAAGACTAGAGTGGGTTGCCTTCTCCAGGGGATCGTCCCAACCCATGGATCGAACCTGCATCTCCTGGGTTGGCAGGCAGATTCTTTACTGCTAAGCCACCAGGGACGCCCCTGAAGTTGAGTTTAACCTTCATTCTTTTCTCTTTCCCACACCCTGCAGGATGACCAGCGGCCTGACAGGAGAAAGGCCGCGTGAGCTCTGCCTGTGGGTCCCCGCTCGAGGATGTTGGAGAGCCGGCTGGGACAGAGGAAACCCGGACGGGGTGTTTCCTGAGACCTCTGCGGAGGCCTCTGCTTCAGGCTGGGGAGGGTGGGGTGGGGTGCGGTGGGTGGGCGAGGGGCTTGGGCTGGCCTCCCGGCCAGGTGCTCCAGGGCGACCCGGGCAGAAGAGGGAGAGGGTGTGAGCACACAGCGAACTCACCCACCCCGAGCCTGTCTCTGCCGCTTAGGCGCAAGCAGTCTGTGTGTGAAGTCGCACTGCTCGTTTAGTGCGTGAGCCAGTGGTGTGGTTCCTGGTTCTCCACTCTAAACATAACTCCCGAGTGGGAAATCTCTGGGGGACGCTGGCCGGAGACCTGTCTCGGAGGCTGATGCTTCTGTGGCCGGAGAAGGAGCCCCTCGCTCCCCTGGATAACTCTTCGGTCTGGGCCGCACTGTCGCCAGTGTCAGTTCCGTGTCAGCACTGGCTGAAGGACTCAGCTGCGGTCTCAGTGGTTCCCCTGCTATTGACAGAGAGGGCCGAGGGGCGTCCATTGTCCAGGGCAAGTCCTGGCTGAGGGAAACCTGGATCGATTGGGGGACCTGAGGAGGAAGCCTATTTGAGGACAAGGACCCTAGGGAAGGTGTTCTTCCCCCTTACTGAGGCCCCCAGGTCTGAAGCTCAGTTGTGTTGAACTAACCAAGGGTCCAGTCTGCTGCAGAAACTGTCTGCTAGCCTGCCCTCAGGGCTCTCAGCCCCACTGGCCTCCACTTTGCCCCCTTCTCCTGCAGCGTTGGACCAAAAATATTCCTTCTGTACCATCTCTCGTAACTGCCCCTTGTGTGCCCCACCCAGGTCGAGAAGTAAACCAGTTTAATTCTCCAAAGCTCTGCTGGCGCCGCCCAGCCCTGTCCATTGCCTATGCAGAACAAGAGGCCTGGTGTCCATGAATCTCCCATTTCCCGTCCTGGGGCTCTCCCTCACCTTGGCCTCCACTGTGTTCTTTCTCCATGGTGGAAGTCAGAGCCCCTCCTCGGACTCTGAGCAGCCAGGCCATCTCAAATTCTGAGCTTTGCTCTGCACCCTGCTGGTGCCTTGTGAAGGTATGTTCCATACAGACCCTGGAAGGTTATGACAGTCAAAGGTTAAGAGTGAGGACGCCCTGCACTTGGTACAAAAGGATCATTAATTCCAGCTTCCTCAGTGAGACAGGCCGCCCTGGGTCCTTTGTCTGTTTCTTGGAGACCAGTAGCCGAAGCCGTCACTTGTGCTGGATCCCTCTAGGTGTTTGTGGAAGGTACTTTGGAACCTCATGAGCTGCAAGGAAAAGGACTTGGGGTTTCGTGTGTGGTATTTCCTCCTTGCCCGGGTACCTAAGTTGCTGGCCTGGGAAGTGGGCCTTGATTCACTGTCGACCTTCCATGGATCAGCTGTGCATCATCTGTGTCTCAGATCTGGGGAGTCCAGAGCCTTGTTCTTCTGCTTGGAAGATTTGGAGGACTGAGTGTTTCAGAGTGCTTCATTGTTCCCCAAATGAACTGCCGCTTAGCCGTCTCCTCCATGACAAGGCCTGGAAATCACGACACCAACGAGGGAAACCAGCCGGGCCCGGGTGCAGTGATGAAGAGTGACAACTCAGTGGATGTCTCAGAGCCATCGCAGATCCCCTGCCAAGGTGAAGCAGCAGGTGCTATCTACTTTTATCTCCAGGATCAAGGATTTTCATTTCTGTTACACAGTGAAATGCGACCTGTGGCAGGCGGGATGGGGGTGAGGGGGGGTGAAAGCCAGTTGGCACTGTGTTTCATTTACAGTTTTTGGGTGGCCAACTGGATTGTTTCTGCTGTGTTGCTGGCATGCCTCTGTATCTCTGCCCCCTCATCCCCTTTGGCCATCTCTTTCTAAAAATAAAGTGATGGATCTTCAGCCAGCTCCCATGGTCTCTACGTGTGTATTTCTCAGAGTGTTAGCAGTGGTTTGGTTGTTTCCTACCTTTGTACCCTAAGGATCCGGAGGTGTGGAGACCTCGAATTACGTCTGTGCTTCAGCAGAATTCAGCTGGAAGTAAGCAGCTTGGGTAACTTCTCCAGATCTCTGCTGCCTCTGAGCATTTAGTCTCATTTTACTGCCCAGGAACACCCAGGTACACTTCTGCTTCTTAGCCTTGAAAAATAGACACGTTCTTTGTTCCTGATCAATGAAACAGGAGGGGAAAAAATGGAATGAAGAAGGGTGTTGTTGATGACTCCGTTGAACTGTGGGCTCTGGACTGTGAACTCTGGTGCCTCTGGGCAAACTCTGCATGCAGTGAAACAGAACTTCCTCCTGTCTTGTGGCTCTGTTCCAAGAACACTTGATGAATTTGGAATCTGTTGATGGCCTCATCTGGGACGCACAGTCATTGGTTTGTGTATTTCCAGCACATTCCTCACTCTGAACTCCATCCCAGCTGAGCGCATGGCAGCTGTGTCTGCCTGACACAGAGATAGTCTCTGTGTGGCTGGAAATCTGCTCTTGGCCTTCCTGGTGTTTTACATCTTTCTCTGTGTATTAAGCTTGGGACCAATAGTAATCATTTACTGCGAGCACTTTCATTTTTATGTCACTCATTTCTGTAAAATCCAGGCAAATGTCCACTGTATGGTGCTTGAACAAAGTGCCCAGAACGGCAGCAGAACTGTTGGTCAGTGGCCAGGCAGCCCTCTTGCTTGCTGTAAATGCTCATTTGTTAACAGTGTTTGGAAGTGAATTCAGACTAAAGTGCGGTTGCTAAGCATGGGTCTCTACTCCTCTGTGTACACTGTCCTAAGGGAATTCCTTACACCCCTGTAAGTGTGTAAGAAGTTAAATACACGTGCTATCATTCTAATGTACTGGGCATATTATTTATAAAAACAATTTTTTCATAAGGACATTTTTTTTGTTGTTTTTATTTTTCCTGTGTAAATACCTTGCTCAGCCCAGGGCGTAAATATACCTGCTTCAGAGAGCCGGAAGTTAGTGATGCTGGGAAGTGACGTGGGCAGGAGAAGGTCTGAGAAGGCTGATGTGGGACCAGGTTTGAAATGCTGCATTTTCTCAAGTATGTCCCCTGTGTTCCCTGCGATCAGTTTTTATTTCTTCCAGTTGTCAATTTGAAATTGTCCTTGGCCTACTCCAAGTTGATCCTATGTCTTATGAACGAAAATGAAAAATGGAAACGAGGCTCCCTTAGGTAGCAGGGCAAGAGGGTGAGATGGGTTGAGAACAGCAGAACATGGGGCAGCCTAGGCCCAAGGCCACAGCTCTGGGTAAGTCAGAAACCTGTTTGCTACCTGACCTCAGGAAGTCACCTAATTCCTCTGAACTTCAGTCTTCTTCCTCTTAAGTGGGTTTGTTGTGGAAATTAACTGAAATTACATTAAATTCATGTGAGACGTGTTGAGAACAGTGCCTAGTGCACAGCAGGAATGCAGCAAAAGGTGGCTCTGAGGATAATTGAGTGCCTACTGTGTGCAGATATCCTCCAGGGAGATACTCTGTTCAGCCTTACATGGGAGGAGCCTGAGAAGTTCAGTGTCACGGGCTGGATCAGACAGCTGGTATTCACATTTGGGTCTGAGTCTGAGGTTCATAGCGTTCCACCCCACCATGCTACCTGGGCCAGCTGAGAGAGCCCCGCCCAGAGTGGGTGCTTAACATCTGTTTCTGGAATGAATGACCTGGGCAAGTGGGAGAGAAGGCTTGTGTGTGCCCCCTGAGAAAAGTGTAGAGCCTTGTCTTTGTGGGGGAGCAACAGGTGACAAGCATTCCTTGGAGCCAGGCACCCATCCTCCCCTGAATCCCGACTGGCAGCTTCACCAGGTCAGGAAGTGGTTTTTTGTGCCGTTTGATGATGGTTGGGCCTTAGCGCCTTCTCTGGATGTTGAGAAAAGGGCTCTGGGCATTGCCAGCCACGATCAGGGTGGCCCCCCCTGCTAGGTTTTAGAGCTGGGATGTGCCTCAGCTCCAGGCCCACATGTGGGTCTCTGCATCAGAGAGAAAAGCTGGCTCACTGGAGGTCGACTTCGCTTCCTCCACCCAGATCATTCACCTGCCTTCCAATACCTTAGATTCCTCTAGTGGGGATGTGTGTGTGCTGTGTACAACTCTTTGCCACCCAATGGACTGAAGCCCGCCAGGCTCCTCTGTCTGTGGGATTTCCCAGGTAAGAGTACTGGAGTGGGTTGTCATTTCCTCCTCCAGGGATCTTCCCAATCCAGGGACCAAACCCACATCTCCTGTGTCTTCTGCACTGGCAGGGGGATTCGTTGGTGCTGAACCACCTGGAAAGCCCCCCTAATGGGGATAATGCCTTTCAAACTGGGGTCATCCCTTAGAGGCAGATGCTTTCAGAGGCAAGAGCTCGGTGAGCCAAGTCACTACACAGCCAAATAGGTGTGTGTGGTTTCCTGAGATGGAAGGGGTGTGTGTGTGGTTTCCTGAGATGGAAGGGGTGTGTGTGTGTTTTCCTGAGATGGAAGGGGTGTGTGTGTGTGTGTGTGGTCTGCCCAGTGGACAGGCATGGAGTTGATGGCAGAGCTGCAGCTTGAGAGTTGGGGACAGGGAGGTCAGTGAAAGAGGAAACAGGACAGCCTTTTCATTCAGTCTCACTTTCCTTGAGGGTCCCTTGCATTGTCCTAAGTCATGTGAGAGTTGACACCTGTTCTAAGTCAGGTGGGGCCACCTGGCTCTGCTGCCTGAATAGGACCCTGTGGGCATTAAGCTACGATATATGCTCCTGGGGTCTTGTTAAAACGCAGATCCTGATCTTCTAGGGCAAGGATGGGGCCCAAGATTCTGCACTTCTAAGAGGTTCCCTATCATGGTGACAGTCCACGGGCCACGCATGGCGCCTCGCTGAGGGATGGTGGTGGGGTATCGTGGTGCCCACCAAGCATGATGGGTGGTTTGCACTACAGGGCTGTGTATTAAGTGCCTGGCGGCCAGAATGTCACTGGAGAAGATACTTGGCTCCTACAGGGAGCCGCTGTGACAAGGGTTTCTCCAGAGTGTGGACGTTACCCTGGCTCCACAGGGGGGTGTCCTGTGTGTTTCTAATGGGTGCACACGTGCTGAGGCAGGCAGTGATTGTCCCCCTGTGATCACCCTTCCTTCGTCACTAGCTCGAGAGTCAGTTCACACCAGAGAGCACGTGGCTCATAAGAGACATTCCCCCTGGGAAGACTGGGTCTTCACTGGAATTCAGCGGTGGAACTTCTTAAGGATCAAGGCTCACTTCAGCCGTGAGCTGGGGTTGGAAGGTTTTTGGGACATCACCCTAGTGTCCCAGATCGATGAAGGAGCCAAGGCAATGGCCAGCCTTGGCCACGTGAGGCGGTGTCTGCCGTGCGGGTCTTCTCAGTGGACCGGGAGGAAGGGGAAGAGGTCAGGTCAGCCGTGTCTGGCAGTGGCTCTAGCTGTTGCTCGCGCCCCAATTGTGTCCAGCTTCAGACTCAGGCTTTCACATTCCCAGCATCTGTTCTGCCCGTGAATGTCAGTTCAGTGGCTCTGACGGTGTCACGGGAAGTTCCCCTGCTCACACAGGCCTCACTGGTTGCTGGTGTACCTTTCTTTGCACTTGAGAAGCTCTGGTACTTAGAGGACCCTTGCCTGTCGTCTTCTTTTCCTCTGTCTTGCCCTTCCTTCCTCCTCTCTGTCTCCCTCCTCTGCTCCTACATCCCCTCAATAAACTTCTCCGCTGTAGGTGCGGCTCTAATTTGGTTTTCTAAGCATGCACACCCCCTTGCTACATGCTCATTTTTTCTCTTTCCATTGACCACAGACCAAGAATTGGCTGGCTGGGTGGTGGTTTTTCAGTGAAATCTTCCTCTTTGGTGAAGTAAACATTTTGCACCTTCAGCATCCAGTTTGAGCATTGATTCACCTCGGGCTAATACCCCTCAGAGCTGGGTGTGGTCTCGGAAGTGTTCTGGAATCCAGTTGAGTGCTTCTGGGAGAACGGAGAGGTGGCTGGTCTCAGGGTCGGTCACTTGCCGATCGGGCCTTCTGAAAAGTGAGAGGTCAAGTCAAAGTGCCGTGTCTGGGGCTTCCGGGGCGGTCCAGGGTTTAAGACTCCGCACTTGCATGGCAGGGGGCACAGGTTCCATCCTTGGTTGGGGAACTAACATCCCACGTGCCTCACAGCGTAGCTGGAAAAAACCAAAAAGTGCCCACCAAAAGGCCCCGCCGCTTCATCCACTGTCCTGCTGGTGCCATCACAGTTGGCTTTTCTTCCACGGGGTGATGGACATGGTGTGTTGCCACAGGGAGAGCACTGGCCTCAGAGTGTGCACCGTGCGACTGGGGTCCATCCCCTAAAAGCAGCGAGGCGGGGCGAGGGGAGCGGGGCGAGGGGAGCGGGGCGAGGGGAGTGCTCTAACCAATCCCCTGTGGGAACTGAGGGATGACTATGTTTGGGACAGAGAAGTCAAGCTTGAGAGGCAAGGGTGGGGAAGAAAACTTCTGTTTTGTTACCCATAGGCAGACTCACGCTGGGACTCCAGCGAAAACTTGGAGTTGACCTGACCTGGGCAAGGACTTACCACGGGCTTCTTCCCAAAGGACATCCTGAAGAAACTTCCCCAGGGTCTAGCTGTGCTGGTGGGACTACGCCCCCGACAGCTTTGATCCCGGTGTCAAAGGGGGCACTGAACTATAGGAGGAGGGCCCAGGAATTGTCAGAGGTCTCACCCTCCCACCCCCATCCCAGTGGAGGACCTGGGCTCCCAGGAGGGGGAGAGAGAAGGGCCTGGGGTCCAGCAGGCACCCCTCAGCCAGGTTACCTTCCTTCCTGGGCCTGGTTGTCTTATCCCCACCATCTTTATTTTATTTTACATTGAAGGATAATTGCTTTATGATGTCGTGTTGGTTCCTGCAGTACAACAGCGTGACTCAGCCTGAAGTATACGTATATCCCCTCCGTCTGAAGCCCCCCCTCCCCTCTAGGTCCTCACGGAGCACCGGGCTGAGCTCCCTGTGTTACACAGCAAATCCCACTAGCTGCCTATTTTACACACGATAGTGTATATGCTTCAATGCTTGTCCTCACCATCTTTAAGGGCTTACCTTGTACCCTCTGTCCTTACCACTGAGGAGGTTACTGATAAAAGCTGTGGGGTCCCCTGGAACGAGTTTCCCGCATCCTTGCAGCTTTGGAAGGCAGAAGGTTGAATGGCCAGTGGTAGAGTTTGAGATGCCGGCAGGGTGATCTGGAGACAGGGCTCTCCCTGGTGGACGCAGCACTAGCCTGGGGAACGGTGTCTGCCCCCCGCCTTCTTCCCTTCCCAGGTGGTCTTCATCTCGATTGCACAGGCCTTTCCTTGTTCTGTGGAAAATCGGACAGGAAGCTGACGCTTTCCTCGAAGGATGCTCGGAGCCAAGTCTGTTCTTCCTGTGCTCCATCTCTTTCTTTCTGCAGGGAGGGTACCCCACGAGCCCTCCTTTCTCAGCAGCCTGTGAGATGACTTCTTGAAGCTCAAAGCTGTGGGCAGAGGAAGGAGCTCTGTTTGTGGCCACATCATCATTGCTCTCCTGGGGAGTGGAGACTGCTTACCTTCATGTTACCCTGTAACCACCTGGGTTCCTGGCCATGTTGGGCAATGAGATTCTGGATGAGTAGACAAAGGGATCTTGGGGCTGAAAAGGAGCCCATGGTCCTTCTGCCCCTGCCCTGCACTCAGGACGAGGCGTTTTCAGGTGAAATAGCTAAGGCCCTAAGAGGTTGTATGACATGCCCAGGGCTGCAGAGGGAGGTGGTGGCCAGGGCCAGACGCCATACTGGAACCCACCAGCCTTGGAGCCCCTTTGAGCCCCAGGGCTGCTGCCACCGCACCTGGCGTGCAGCCCTCATCCTGGTCAGGCTCAGGCCAAGCCCTTACCCTCCAGGTAGGGGCCACTGTGGCTCCCATTTCACAGATGAGCAGAGACGCTCAGAGATACTAATAAAACAGCTACGTGTTGGTTCCTTATTTAAAACATACCTCCATCCCTCTCGTCTCCACCATGAAGATGAAGCGAGTGATGACCTGGGGGGGACCTGAAGCCCCTCTTTCCCTCCCTTCAGTGCATACTCATTTTCCCTCCACCCCCTGGCTGATGCGAGTGGTCGGATGACCCCAGCAGACCTTGCACAGCACTAGGGGCACTGAACTGGAGACCTGCCAGGCTAGACTGCACCCTGGAGCCGGACGAGGAGCAACTGACAGGCGCAGTGGCCGCTGGATGGGAGAGCGGCTTCAAGTGGCTTGAAAAGACCCCTTTAGCCTCAGTGTTCTCATCTGGTGAGTAACGGTTGGGTGCCCTGGGGGTGGGACTTGGTCTCTAAAGCTTCTAGGTCTGAAACTCCATTTTGGGAAACAAGTTCGGAGGGAGTGGAGGGGCCTGTGATGATCGAGATGGGACCCCAGGACTGGAGGGGTCTGGAGAGCAGAGGCAGAGTCACGGGCTGCGCCCCAGCCCCTCCATCTCGGGTGCCCCCCCCCGACTCACCGACTCCCAGTTCTAGCTGAAGTAGTGCCTGCCGTTCCCTCTGTGGAAACTAGAAACTTCTTCTGCATCTGAGCTGGCTTAGGGCTTCTCTTGCCCTGCTGGACTTGGCTGGTGCACTGGGAAAGTTCCCTCTTTTTAGTCTAAGGATTTGTAGACTGGTGTCGAGGAGCAGTGTGACAGGTGGGATCTCACACGTGGTGGGAGGAGGCGCCTGGCAAGGGTCAGAGGGTGTGGGTTGGGGATTTCACCCCTGACTCACAGGGATCAGGGGAGAGGCTGGGGGTCGGTGGAGGGAGGCCAAGGAGACTTACTGGGCCACCCACTCTCTCTCTGCCAGAGGGTGATGGGGATACAGGGCTTGGGGACCAGAGTCCCCCCAGACCAGGGGTTCCACCTCTGCCCCACACAAGCTGTGGCCCCTCAGGCCAATGAGATCTCCCAGCTGAACCTCTGTCCTTCGTCTCTAAATGAGGGCCTTACTCTAAAAGACCAGCCTTACTGACCTCACGGGAGGTTGTAGAGGTTAAATGCTAAGCAGGAGGATGAAGCAGCGGAAAGAGACAGGTGTGGGGACCAGGCACCCCAGGGGGATTCTGCTTCCCCTGTACAGAGGTCTTTCTCTACCTTAACTCTGGTCGGGACCATTCACTGGTTTTCTAAGCACGCACACCTCCTTGCACTCACCTTCCCCACACAGGTGGGGATCCCTTATAAAATGCCTTCATGCCCTCTCTCTCCTAGTCCTCCTTGGTCCTCCGTGCACAATTCACCAAAGCCTAAGCAAGCCTGGTGGGCTCCATCCTCATCAATAGGTGGGGTTTGGTGAGAGCTGGACCCCCAGCTCACCTGTCCAGGGTTCTGCCCCTCATAAAATAAAGTCAGATAAGGTCTGAGAGGTCCCTGAGTCCATCAGAAAGTTTGCTGTAGGGAAACATCTCCAATCTGAGCAGCGCTTTCTTCCTGGTGTCTGTTTGCCAGCTCCCCTTTGTGATTGCCTGGTGTCTGCTGGCACCTCCATTCCCCTCTGCTTGGAGCTCATCCTGCTGCAGCAAAGTTACTTAGGTATTTGCCTGCTGATGGGCAAAGACCTCCCAGAGCCCAGTGGTACAGAGTCCACTATCCCTTCCACTGCCAGAGGCATAAAACTGCAGAGACCCACCTCGATTTCCAGTTCATCTTCTGCAATTTCTGCCTGACTTCCAGGCCAAGCCAGCCTCCCAGGGCTTCGGGGCTTCGGTGCGACTGCTGGCTTCTTGGATTCCTTTCTCTGCTGGAAAGAGGAGGTGTTCTCCTTAGGACCTTGAGCCCCCTTGTCCGTCCAGAAGCAGCGTGAGGTACGGGCCCGCGTTTAGACCTAGAGGCCTCCTTTGTGCTCTGGGGGAAGGCTGAAGCCCAGAGCGTGTGAGCCGCTGCCCAGGTCACACAGCTCAGGGCAGGGCTGGAAGGAGTTTCCCCATTCAGAATGCAGGGCTTGTAGGGAGATGTCTCACCTGCACTTCGTGATGTTTGAGGCTCAGGGAGCTGGAGCCCGCCCTGGCCAAGTCCACCCAGAGTGCACTGAGCAGCTGCAGGCTGCAGACGGTCCCCGGGGCAGGCATGGCCTCAGCTGGCTGGGGACACACGGGCCTGGAGGCGAGAGTCCGGACCACGTGCCTCCCCTCCCCTCCTCCCATCCCCTCTCTGCCCCACCTTCCATCCCTGTGCCCCAAGCCCTGCAGTCAGCCCTAGGGCTCCGACTTAGACCTGCGGCCGCAATTGCTGAGTAGACAGCTTAGCCCTCTGTGTGCCTGCCTCCCCCAGCTAGGAGCGGTGGAAGGATGTGGGTGCTGTTTGCCAAGAATGTTCATTCAGAGGCGGAATGTTTGACAGTGGGGCTCCCCAAGTCCTCTGTCCCAGGCCTCGAGGAGCGATGAGGAAGCTGAACCAGCAAGGCCCCAGGACACTATGTCCAGATGGCCCTGCAGACACTCAGTTGTCAGGGTGAGATAAACCCATAAAAACAGGTCCCTGCAGATGAGAGCCACCAGAGTGCCTGCCTGGGATTCATTTATTTGGCTGTTCTGGGTCTTCATTGCTGCATGGATTTTTCTCTAGTTGCGACGAGTGGGGGCGCTCTCACGTTGAGGAGCACAGGCTCAGTAGTTGTGGCACATGGCTCCACTGCTCCTCAGCATGTGGCATCTCCCCAGACCAGGGATCGAACCCAGCAGCAGGAGGATTCTTTACCAGTGAGCCACCAGGGAAGCCCCTGTTTGTTTTAAACAGCAGTCCTATCTCAGGGCAGCCCAGCCTCCGGGTGCTGATTAACATTCCTTGGGAACTAAAAATGCTCATGACGTCCTCTGGGTAGAAATCAGCAGCGGAGGTCAGATGCCCTGAGAGATGGCTGGGTTGGCCTGGGGCAGCCCCATGGGGTGGCCATCTGCCCTCCTGTCCCCAGGCATGCTCAGCCCTGAGTTTAGGTGGGAGGGAGGAGGGCGGCCCTGAGTCCTGCCCGCTATTGCTGCTCGGTGGCCTCAGCCTGTCTGCGGTTCCCTTCCTCCAGGGACAGGATCACTCGATCTCAGGAGCGTGTCCTGCCCTGGCCTTTGCTGCTTTCCATAAGGGATTCTGCTCGGGCTCTCATAGCCTCAAGCCTATAGGACTCCAGTTCATGGAATTTTCAGGCCTTTCCAAGGGAAGGCCATTTTTCAGATGAAGAAACTGCAGGAGAGCAGGGCAGGGACCATCTCCAACGGCGCTGAATGCCAGTGCTTTCTTCTGGGTGGTGGTGATGGCTCAGCCTTTCCTAATGTGTGGGCTGGTCTTCCCAATCGCAGCCAGCTTCTGAGAGGGAGCAGAGGGGCCCCTGGGGGCAGGAGAGCTGGGGCCTGGTGCTGCCCCAGGTGACCACACACACCCTGGCCCTTGGGAAGGTCACTCAGCGTCCCCCTGCTCAGGGCTGCCTCTCAGAGTGTCAGGATTTACTGAGGATTAATTTCAGGATTAACTGAGGTGATGGTGTAAAATCCTTTACAACATGTCAAGTATAATTCAGAAAACAACTATTTTTTGTACCCTGGCCAGCCTCTGCTACATCAGATGTTCTCAGATGAAGAATTCGTCAACCATGTGGGGGATTCCATACCTGCCCCGGACCCCTTCATGACACGGGATGCTCAGGCGAGGACTCTTGAGGGCTCGGTGAATTGTCTGCATAGACCTTCTAGTGTTCTGGAGGAAGAACTAACTTCTGACCGGGCTCTGGCTGGGAGGGTAGGAAGGGCTCCGCTGGCAGTGGAGCTGAGCTTTGAAGGGAAGCCCTGAGGCAGGCAGCGGGCAGGAGCGGAGATGAACAGCAGGCATGAGTGCAGACTGTGTGGAGCCCCAGTCAGAGGGTGGGATGCTCAGAGGAGGGTGCCAGAGGTGGGGGATGGATCGTAAGGAAAGGGCTCGAAGGAGATGCCGGGTGAGGATAAGCACAGTTTGGGAGCTGCTGGGACAAGGTGTTGGGGCTGGATCTGGAGGAGGGAGGCTATGAAGGCTCCTGAGGGGAGGAGTGACCCAACAGGACCTTAAAGACCTGGGAGGCTGCACCTCTCTTTTCATAAGGAGGAAAACTGAATGCCCCAAAGACTGCAGTCTCCCCAGAGCCACGCAGCCCTCAGTGGCAGTGCTGGCCTCCTGACCAGGTTCTGAGCACGACAGAATGGGGGTCGGGGAGCCAGCAGACCAGCGGGCATCCGGTGACCTTCTGATACAGATGGACTTGGGGGGGGGCACTGGACCCCTGTGGAGACTCTACGGACAGTGTGGGCCCGGGAGGGGCTGGCTGAGCCCCTCAGGGTACTGCAGGGGCCGAGTATCAATACCTCTGCTGGGAAGCTTCTCACCACCAGCGCACCCACCATGGAGGCTAGAACCCCTCCTTCAGTCCCAGCAGAGTGTAAGCCTGTCACCCGGAGGCCTTCACCCCTGGGGGCCACCTGAGCTCAGGCCTGGGGGCCCAGACGGCCTGAAGGTGGGGCAGGGTTGGGGGGAGACACACTACCCACAGGCAAACACCCATGCTCTCTTGCTGTGTTATCTTTGGAAACAGAGATGTGTCTGCGGGTTGGAAACCACCCCAAGCACATCCTGAAGAGTTGAGGCTGGGTCAGGGAGGAAGGAAGGGGTGAAGGACATCAGAACCACTGAGGGAGCGGAGACGGTGCCTGGAAAGTACCTCACTGCATACCCGCAGCTGTGGGACTGGGGTGGGAACCCACTCGGATCTGGACCCCAGAGGCCTTTGGAGGAGAATAGTGTAACTTAAGCCAATGTTAACTGATGCTGAAGCTGAAACTCCAATACTTTGGCCCTCTGATGGGAAGAATTGACTCATTTGAAAAGACCCTGATGCTGGGAAAGATTGAAGGCAGGGAGGAGAGGGGGACGCCAGAGTATGAGATGGTTGGATGGCATCACCAACGTGATGGACATGAGTCTGAGCAGGCTCTAGGAGTGGGTGATGGACAGGGAAGCCTGGCATGCTGCAGTCCATGGGGTCGCAAGGAGTTGGACACCACTGAGCGACTGAACTGAAGATAAACTCTCTCCACATGTATTTGAGGGTTTCCCTGGTGGCTCAGACTGTAAAGCGTCTGTCTACAGTGCGGGAGACCCGGGTTCAATCCCTCGGTTGGGAAGATCCCCTGGAGAAGGAAATGGCAATCCACTCCAGTACTATTGCCTGGAAAATCCCATGGACAGAGGAGCCTGGTAGGCTACAGTCCATGGGGTCACAAAGAGTTGGACACAACTGTCTCTCACTCTGGTAGCTCAGATGGTAAAGAATCTGCCTGCAATGCAGGAGACCTGGGTTTGATCCCTGGATCGGGAAGATTCCCTGGAGAAGGCAATGGCAACCCACTCTAGTATTCTTACCTGGAGAATCCCCACGGACAAAGGAACCTGGCGGGCTACAGTCCATGGGGTCACAGTCACACACAACTGAGCAACTAACACCACATATATCTGAGCTTCTTATTCTGGAAAATTTCTAACATAGAAAGAAAGCAGAGAGAGTAATACAGTGAGTCTCCAAGCATCCGTCATCAGTTTCGACATGTATTAGCATCTTGCTTCATGTTTTTATCCCACTTACTGTTTTTCTTTGTAGGGGAATATTTTAAAAGCAAATCTCGGCAATCATGTAATTTCGACCTTAAAAGCTTCAGTATGTATCTGTAACAGATAAAACACGCTCTGAGGCTGTACCAGCCCTGTGCCTGTACCTGATTATTTTTTTTTATTGTTCCTTTCTACATTTACTAGCATTGTTTCCTTCAGCAATTATTTTATCACCGTGATACACAGTTTGTACAGGAAAGGCAAGAAAAATACATGATTCTTTTTTTCTTCTTATTTTCAAAGTAAGGTCATTCATTGTTCTAGCAACCTTCAAAAATTTTCCCCTATCACACACTCAAAGAGTTTTTAAAATATGTGTTTTAATCAATTATAGTCATTATTATTTTTGATGCTTCCATATTTGAAGAGTTGATTGCTGTGTGCTTTTGACATAACCCTTTTTTTTTTTTTTTTTTTGTAGCTTCCTTGTTATGACTGAGCATCTAACAGTTTCGTTTTTTTCTGTCCCATTAAGAAATCCTGGGCTCATTTTGTGCTTGCCCTTCCTGCTTCTGACCTTAATCTGTAATTCCTTTAAGAAATGCTGGTTTCTTTTAGTGGGAAGTAGTTTTTAAAGACCACAATCTAGAACTTCCCTGATGGTCCAGTGGTTAAGAATCCACCTCAGATAACGCAAGGGACACAGGTTCAATCCTTGGTCCCGGAAGATTCCACATGCCACACAGCAACTAAGCCTGTGCCCCACACTCCCGAGCCCTCTCACCCTACAGCCCACGGACCACAGCTGGAGAAAGCCTGCACGGAGCAACAAAGGCCCAGGGCAGCCATAAATAAACAAATAAATAAATAAATAAATATATATATATATATATATTTTACAAAAGACCACAGTCTGGATGCTAATTAGTTATATTGCTTCTAGGCCTTTTCAGTACAGAGATGAGAAAAAATATAGTTAGGAGAAAAATAGGTCATGAGTTAGTGTTATTTCCAAGTAAAACTTAAGGTGACAGTGTTTTCAGTTCTTGAGTTGTATACTTAAATCCCTTCTTTTATCTTAAAAATCTTGGTTTCTAGTTACAGTAAAAAAATTACTTTTCTCTTGCTCTGTATTATGGTCTCAACATAATACTTTCAAAACAAGATGACTGCAATTACTACAAACCACAAAACTACTAAATACAGCCTATCAGGAACGTACAGTTTAAAACACCTGAATACTTATTTTCTCTCTCGGTTATGGACTGGGCTTGATATATGAGTAAAATTACATCCATTTGTTCTCTCAGTTTTTAGGGATTTTTCCCTCTTTAATTGTTATTTACTAAACATCACATGCTTCCAAAGTCAATGCACAGGACAGGGTACATGTGTGCCAAGTCGCTTCAGCCGTGTCCGACTCCGTGACCCCATGGACTGCAGCCCACGGGATTCTCCAGGGAAGAATCTTGGGGAGGGTAGCTGTTTCCTTCTCCAGGGGATCTTCCCGACCCAGGGATTGAACCTGCTTCTCCTGGGGCTCCTGCAGTGCAGAGCAATTACCTTCCATTTCTGTCCCCTTCTCTCTGTTTCTTCTTTCCTCTATAGATAACTATTTTTACTGTGATTTTTTTTCTTTGATCCCTGAGTTATTTAAGTGTGTACATATTGCTTACATTTCCAAATACTTGAAGATTTTCCCAAATATTCTATTATTGATGTCTAGGTTATTTCCATTATAGTCCAAGAGTATGTTCTTGATGCTTTTAATTCTTTTAAATTTGTTAAACAATGTCTGAGTGTCCAGAAATGAGTCTAGAAATGAGTCTATCTTGATGAATGTTCCAGATGTACCTGAATGCCTTTAAGTGTTGTTGGGTGAAATATGCTATAAGTCAAACTGATTGATAGGTTTGTGTATGTATTCCATAACCTTACTTTTTTTTTAGGAAGCTACTTGTTCTGTTGCTAAAAGAGGAGTATTAAGATCTCCAGCTGGAATTGGAAATGACTTCTCTTCAGTTCTGTGAGTTTTTGTTTCACATATTTTGAAGCTCTGTTTTAGGTGCATGTGTATTTAGGACTGTTGCCTTCTTGATGAATTGATCATTTAATTATTATGTCCTTTTTAAAAAATCCTTTATAAGTATTTGTTGTCCCGAAGTCTACTTTATCGGATTTTTTTTCTTTTTTCTTTTTTTATTTTTTAAATTTTAAAATCTTTAATTCTTACATGCGTTCCCAAACATGAACCCCCCTCCCACCTCCCTCCCCATAACATCTCTCTGGGTCATCCCCATGCACCAGCCCCAAGCATGCTGTATCCTGCATCAGACATAGACTGGCGATTCGATTCTTACATGATAGTATACATGTTAGAATGCCATCCTCCCAAATCATCCCACCCTCTCCCTCTGAGTCCAAAAGTCCGTTATACACATCTGTGTCTTTTTTCCTGTCTTGCATACAGGGTCGTCATTGCCATCTTTCTAAATTCCATATATATGCGTTAGTATACTGTATTGGTGTTTTTCTTTCTGGCTTACTTCCCTCTGTATAATCGGCTCCAGTTTCATCCATCTCATCAGAACTGATTCAAATGAATTCTTTTTAATGGCTGAGTAATACTTCATTGTGTATATGTACCACAGCTTTCTTATCCATTCATCTGCTGATGGACATCTAGGTTGTTTCCATGTCCTGGCTATTGTAAACAGTGCTGCGATGAACATTGGGGTACATGTGTCTCTTTCAATTCTGGTTTCCTTGGTGTGTATGCCCAGCAGTGGGATTGCTTTATCGGATATTTTTTATTCTAGAATCAGTTTTATGTCATTATAATACAGATACTTCATTTTTCGTTTGATTAGTGTGTATATAGGATAGCTTCTAAATCATTTCCATTGTTTTAATCTGTGTATTCATGTTTAAAGTAGGTTTTGTATAAACAGCATGTAGTTGGTTTTTTTTTTTTTAATCTATTCTGATAATCTCTTTTGACCAGGGCCTTTTACTTGGGAGTGTTTAGCCTATTGTAATCACTTGTATAGTCTGGTATAAACCTACTAGCTGTTTTCTATTTGACTCTTCTGTTCTTTGTTCCTTTTCTCTTTTCATGCCCATTTTTGGACCATTTTTTTGTGGTATTATGTTAATCACTGGTGATTTATTAGCTATATTCTTTGTTTTATTCAGTGGTTGACCTAGGATTTAAAACACAGCTTCACCACAGCATACCTTGAACCGATAGGATATTCCTTTTCTATACTATAAGATCCTTCAAACAGAATACTTTGATTTCCCTATTGCCGTTATCTGTGCTATTCCACACATTTTATTTCTATACGCTATAACCGCCACAGTGTCCTTTGGATAGTCAGTATTTTTAGAGATATTAAACGAATGAAAGAAAATCTTCTCTTCACCCAGATGGTTACTATTTCTGGTGTTCCTTATTTCTTTGTATAGATTCAGATTTTCATCTGGTGGTATTTTCCTTCTACCTGAAGAAATTACTTTCACATTTCTTGTATTTCAGCTTTTCTGGTAATTCATTGTTTTAGTTTTTACTTGAAAAGGAGTTAATTACACCTTTAAAAAGGGATATTTTCACTCAGTGTAGAATTCCAAGCTAACAGGTTTTTTTCTTTTAGCACATCTGACATTAATCTTCTAATGCTTTACAAAATTTCTGATGAGAAGTTGGCTGCCATTGTTATATTTGTTCCTTTATCTGTAATATATCTTTTTTCTCTGGCTGCTTTTTTAGCTTCAGTTTTATTATAGTGTGTGTGAGGTTCTTTGACTTCCTACAATCTGTAGGGTTATAGTTCTAATCCAGTTTGAAAAAAATTTTGGCTGTTTCCTCAAAGATTTTTAGACTTACACATATTTTAAACTACTTAATATTGTAGTAACCTGTTGTTATTTTTTTGGAGGGGTCTTGTCTCTCTCTCTGTGCTTCAGTTTGTGTAATTTTTATTGCTGAATTCAGACTCACTGATCTTTCCTTCAGCAGTGTCTAATGTCTGTGTACTCCCATCCAGTGTATTTTTTACTTTAATAATGAATTGTTCATTGCTAGAGACTCCATTCGCAACTTTCTTGCATCCCCCATTTTTCACTTTTAAACAAAAGCATGGGACTCTGCTCCTAGTTTTGACAGTTCTCATATTGGCTTGTTGAGTTTTCTATCTAGAAGGGATGTGTATTTGATCATAATTCTCGGGTTACTTGACTCCAAGGGCCTGAAAAACTTGCCTTTCTCCTCCCCGCGCTGAAACCACACTGGTGTTATAGCTATGAGTGGTTTGGCCCTGCTCCTTCACGTTCTAGAGTCTGACGAACTCCTTTAATGCCACCTGGGGGTTTCTTTTACTCTCCTGGCGGCTTTGCTTTTGTGAAAGGACTGGAAACCTGTGTGGCTGCTCTGCCGCCGTGTCCTCACCAGAACGCACCCTTCCATTCGTCTCATTTGGCTTTGGCGACTGCCCTGGAAGATGGACGCAGCCCTGTATTCCACTGCCTTGGCTTACTTTGTTGTAACAAATTCGAACTATTTCCCTTAGGAATGGCTAACGCGTTACCCACCTAAGCATAAACGGTGGAGGGCAGCAATTTCATTTACTTCCAGCTTGCTATCATTAATCCTGGTGGTGTAAGGTACAAACACAGCTTACGGCCAGGAGCCCAATGACCTATCACTAAGCCCACTGTGTGACTGGAGCCAGCCCCCTAGTATTATTCATTCACTGATGGCAGCAGGCACTGTACGGAGGACCAGGCCTGCCCTTGGGAGCACAGAGAGCGTGAGAGAAAGCAGAAATGTAGAGCTCATTAGAATTCAGCGTAGTCTGTGTCCGCTGAGAAGCCTGAGCAAAAGTTGCCTTCTTGGCCTTTCTTTTCGTATCTGAATAATGGAAGGAAAGAAGCAACTATTGTCCTCCTGTTCGCTAAAGGCTTGGATTTTGCAGACTGTGTGGGCCAGGCCGCTGTATCCTCACTTCAGCCAAAGTAGTTTCACTTTTTTTTCCATTTTATATGTTATCTAATATTTATTATTTTTAATATTGTTATTTTTTTAATTGGAGGATAATTAACAATGTTGCATAGCTTTCTGCCATACAACAACATGAATCATTCCTAAGTATCTGTACATCCCCTCCCTCTGACTCGATCTAAGATTTATTTCAAAGCAGAGGTTCTGCTGCTGAGAAACGCACAAGGAACCTGTAGAACAGGGGTCCACACTTACCTGTGTACACAGCTTCCTGCAGTGAGCGGCCTGACCTTTCATCTAAGTGTGCGCACAGAAAGGCCTGGTGGGAGCTCCTCTCCTTGCCAACCTCTGAGGAGCCCCCGTACTTCCTCTCTGATCCACCCTTGAAAGGACTAATTTCAGAGTCCTCGTGACAGTGGGTCGTGATGCCAGCACTGGCTTTAGCACATGGCAGTGGTAGCTTTTGAACGTCTTGCCCATTTGCTCATCAGTAAGGCGAGGGGTATGTGCCTACACAGGAAGGCTGTGCTGCTTCACGCAGGTCTCAGTAAATCGCAGCTGCTGTTATGACTTCTGGTTCAGGTCAGGGTCCTAGGGCCTCTGGTAAGAGGTGATCTTTGGTCCAGGGTTGGTTAGGATCAGAACTGTGCTCTCCATGCTCTCTGGCCTAGACTGTCAGCCCTATGGTTAGTCCAGCCTTTGGCTCCAGCTTCCTCAGGCCCCAGGGATGTGCTAAGAGCCCAGGTCCCTGTGGCCAAAGGGAACTTTGTTAGGCGTTTTTTGTTTTAAGGATTATTTTATCTGGGAGTATTGTTGATTTGCAATGTTATGTTTATTTGAAGCGTACAGCAGTGTGATTCAGGTATAAATAGACATATGTATATATAAATTTCTCTTGCTCTTGGCTTCTTTTTGCATATAGGTTATGACAGAATGTTGAGTAGAGCTCCCTGTCCTCTATAGTAGGCCCTTGTTGATTATCTATTTTATAAATGCAGCCCACCAGGCTCCCCTGTCAGTGGAATTCTCAAGGCAAGAATACTGGAGTGGGTTGCCATGCCCAGGGATCTTCCCAATCTGGAAATCGAACCTGGGTCTCTTGCACTGCAGACTTGACTATCTGACCCACCAGGAAAGCCCATAAATGTTAGTGGGTGTTGCTTAAACCCAGCTTCCTCATTTGTCCCCCCCAACTTTCCCTTTTGGTAACCCTAACTGTATCATCTAAGTCTGTGAGTCATTTCTCTTTTGTAAATTAGTTCAGTTCTATCAATTTTTTTGTATTCTACCTGTAAGTGACATCATTCATGTCTTTCTCTGCCTGACTCACTGGACTTAGTGTGGACATCTCCTGGTCCGTCCATTTTGCTGCAAATGACATCATTTCCTTCTGTTTCTGGCTGAGTCACAGTCCATTCAGTACATGTAGCATACTGTTTTCCGTTCATCTGTCGATGGACGTTTCGGTTGTTCCCATGCCTTGTGTGTGCGTGCTTGGCTGCTCAGTTATATCTGACTCTGCAGTCCCATGGATTGTAGCCCACCAGGCTCCTCCATTCATGGCTTTTCTCAGAGGAGAATACTGGAGTGGGTAGCCTTTCCCTTTTCCAGGGGATCTTTCCAACCCAGGGATTGAACCCAGGTCTTCTGCATTGCAGGCAGACTCTTTACCAGTTGAGCCACCAGGGAAGCCCAAGAATACTGGATCGGGTGGCCTATCCAGCCCATCTTATTAGGGAAGGAGTTATTTATTTACATCCCTACAGCCCTTGTGACGGAGAAGGCGATGGCACCCCACTCCAGTGATCTTGCCTGGAGAATCTCAGGGATGGGGGAGCCTGGTAGGCTGCAGTCCATGGGGTCGCTACTAGTCGGACACGACTGAGCGACTTCACTTTCACTTTTCATGCATTGGAGGACATGGCAACCCACTCTAGTGTTCTTGTCTGGAGAATCCCAGGGATGGGGGAGCCTGGTGGGCTGCTGTCTATGGGGTCGCACAGAGTCGGACACGACTGAAGCAACTTAGCAGCAGCAGCAGCAGCAGCCGCCCTTGTGAATGGATGTTAAGCACCAATTTGCAAGTTGTAGTTGCGAGCAATGGCCACAAGACGGCAGGATTTCTTCATGCCAACTCTGGTTACTGGGGCAAGGAGAGCCCTAGGGAAAGTCTTGTTCCTGGGTTGTCAATTAGAGTGTAGTGTACCAGCACAAATACCCAAGGGCTTGTGTTTCATTACTGCTCCTTCCTCACCCTTCGCCTCCAGGTATATTGGAATCCATACCAAGCTGCTATGCTGAGGAGTTGTCATTTGTAAGTGGGGTGCCTCTAAGGAAGTGGGAACTCAGAGGACATGGGAGACCAGATGACTTTTCAAAGCTCTTCTCGCCTGAAGGGGCCATCATTTTGGGGGTCCTTTAGGCTTGGTTTAACTGCAAGAGGGGCCACCTGGATCTAAAGATTGTGGTCACATCCAGAGGGGACCAGACACTAGAGGCCCCAGGCGGCACATTGTTGGTTACAACTTCCCCAGCACCCTCAGCCTAAGGAGAGTCTAGCTTTGGAACCCAAGCCTCCTTAGGGATGAGATACCAGTCCAGGTCACCAAGGCCTGAAGGGAACATGGTGGGTACTTATTTTAATTAAAAACTTTAAAAATTATGTATTTTTATTTTTGGCTGCATTGCGTCTTAGCTGCGGCATTCAGGGCCTTCATCATGGTGTGGGCTACTCTAGTTGTGGCGCGTGAATTCTAGAGCACATAGGCTCAGTAGTTTCACCCCTTGGGCCTAGTTGCTCTGAGGCAAGTGAGGTCTTAGTTCCCCAAGAGGATCGAACCTGCATCCCCTGCATGGGAAGTCATATTCTTAACCACTGGACCACCAAGGAAAACCCAAAGATGCTGAGTGTATTTTCATGTGATTTAAAGAATGGGAGGAAAATTTTGCTCTTGAAATGGCATCTTAAGAGTTGGCCCTGTACTGAATTCATTGGAATCAGCCAACTAAAGTGGACAGGAATAGGCGAATTTAATTCAGATGAGTATTATATTTACTACTACGGGCAAGAATTCCTTAGAAGAAATGGAGTAGCCCTCATAGTCAACAAGAGAGTCTGAAATGCAGTACTTGGGTGCAATCTCAAAAATGACAGAAGGATCTCGGTCCATTTCCAAGGCAAACCATTCAACATCACAGTAATCCAAGTCTATGTCCCAACCACTAATGCTGAAGAAGCTGAAGTTGACCCAGTCTGTGAAGACCTACAACACCTTCTAGAACTAACAACAAAAACAGATATCCTTTTCCTCATAGGGGACTGGAATAAAAAAGTAGGAAGTCAAGAGAAACCCAGAGTAACAGGAAAGTTTGACTGTGGATTACAAAATGAAGCAGGGCAAAGGCTAACAGTTTCCCAAGAGAACCCACTGGTCATAGCAAACACCCTCTTCCGACAACCCAAGAGACGACGCCACACACGGACATCACCAGATGGTCAGCACTAAAATCTGACGACATCTGACCACAAAATCTCCATTTTGCAGCCAAAACGGAGCTCTATACAGTCCATGAAAACAATGCCTAGAAGTGACTGTGGCTCAGACCATGAGCTCCTTATTGAAAAATTCAGGCTTAATTGAACAAAGTAGGGAAAGCCACTATGCCATTCAGGTGACTTAGATGGTGACATTAGATGGTGACTGCAGCCATGAAATTAAAAGACGCTTACTCCTTGGAAGAAAAGTTATGACCAACCTAGACAGCATATTGAAAAGCAGAGACATTACCTTGCCAACAAAGGTCCATCTCGTCAAGGCTATGGTTTTTCCTGTGGTCATGTATGGATGTGAGAGTTGGACTGTGAAGAAGGCTGAGCACCAAAGAATTGATGCTTTTGAACTGTGGTGTTGGAGAAGACTTTTGAGAGTCCCTTGGACTGCAAGGAGATCCAACCAGTCCATTCTGAAGGAGATCAGCCCTGGGATTTCTTTGGAAGGAATGATGCTAAAGCTGAAACTCCAGTACTTTGGCCACCTCATGCGAAGAGTTGACTCATTGGAAAAGACTTTGATGCTGGGAGGGATTGGGGGCAGGAGGAGAAGAGGACAACAGAGGATGAGATGGCTGGATGGCATCACGGACTCGATGGACATGAGTCTGAGTGAACTGAGGGAGCTGGTGATGGACAGGGAGGCCTGCTGTGCTGCGATTCATGGGGTCACAAAGAGTCGGACACGACTGAGCAACTGAACTGAAAGAGTAACTAAAGAGCCTCTGATGGGGGTGAAGCTCACTTGAAAGTCAACATTGAGAAAACTAAGATCATGGCAACTGGTCCCATCACTTTGTGGCAAATATTAATAGAAGGGGGGAAAAGTGAAAACAGTGACAGATTTTATTTTCTTGGGCTCCAGAGTCACTGTGGACGAAGACTGCAGCCATGAAATTAAAAGCGACTTGCTCCTTGAAAGAAAAGCTATGGCTAACCTAGACAGCATATTAAAAAGCAGATATATCACTATGCCAGTGAAGGTCTATCTAGTTTGGTTTTTCCAGTAGTCAGGTACAGATGTGAGAGTTCGTTCATAAAGAAGGCTGAATGATGAAGAATTGATGCTTTCAGTTTGTGGTGCTGGAGAAGACTCTTGAGAATCCCTTGGACTGCAAGGAGATCAAACCAGTCAGTCCTAAAGGAGATCAGTCCTGGGTGTTCACTGGAAGAACTGTTGCTTGAAGCTCTGTGCTTTGTACTCTGTACTTTGGCCACCTGATGCAAAGAGCTGACTCATTGGAAAAGACCCTGATGCTGGGAAAGATTGAAGGCAAAAGGAGAAGGGGGCAGTGGAGGATGAAATGGTTGGATGGCATCACTGAACGACCATGAACTTGGGCAAACTCTGGGAGATGGCTGGGGACAGGGAGACCTGGTGTGCTGCAGTCCATGGGGTGATAAAAAGTTGGACACAACCTAGTGACTGAACAAAGGACAAAGCACAACGTTCAAATTGTTTTGAGCCAGAACCACAAGCAAGAAGCCCTTCTTTATGATGCACTCTTACATCCATAGCCTAGAGATAGTCCTGTTTCTGCCTGGTAACTAGAGTGGAAAGTGTCTGAAGAAATACCCAAGGGCTGTATCTCATTGCTTATACTTGACCTCTGGCCCCAGACAAATCCAAAATTCTGCCAAAGTGCTATGATGAGGGTGCTGTGGTAAGTAGATGGGTGACTCTAAGGAAGGAGGCTGGAAGTCCAACCCCAGAAGCCTGGGAGACAACATGACTTTATGAAACTCTTCATGGACGGGGGTTCATGATCCTTCAGAGACACAAACCTTGGCATAGCTATAAGCAGACCAGTCTGAATATGGGAAAGGAGGTCCCAAAAGTAGGGACGAGGTAATCCAGATACAGTGGGGGGTCAGCAGCTGGCATATCCTCCGCAGTTCCCGCAGCCCCACCACAGCCCAGTCTTGGGACCCACGCCTGCTCAGGCCCCATGGATGTGACCCCAGCATAGCCCATCAGGAAGGAGGGGCTGAATGCAGGCCTTTGGGCTTAATTTTCTCTTATGTGATTTGTATCTTCTCTTGCAGTACAGTTTACTTGAAGTTGGCTTCTTGTCAGGAGCACAGACCCTTGATCCATCTGTCCGTATGGACGTAAGTATTCCTTTGCACATTCTCTACATGAGTAACTTAATACACTGTTGAGGAGAACTCCCTGTTGTATCCGGGAAGTCATAGTTCATTAACTTTCTATCGTTCCAGGCCTCCACCAAACTCTCTGTATACCTCCCCATCTATAATTCTGCCTCTATTTCTCTATCAATAAATTTCTCTCCCTATATTTATATCTCTGTCCATTGATTTGCTATCTATACATCCATCGGCTTATCTCTGTTTCTCTGTGTGTATTCATCTTTTAAGTCCATGATTCCAGCTACCTCTATATCCATCTGTCTAGGTCTGTCTGTCTAGCTAGCTATGTATCTGTCCCTGTATTTGTGTTTTTCTTTCTCCAGGTACCTATGTATCCAGGAATCCAGCTACTGATCTGCCTCCGTGTCTATATTCCTCTCTCTCTGCTTCTCTGCAGCTGTTGGAAGCTCTTTCTGTGTCCTTTCATCCTCTGTGTATTTATGTTTTATCCATCTCTCTATGGATCCAGTCTCCCTATCTCCAGCTAGATCTCTATCATACACTCTCTGAGTTTCATCCCTCTGAATCTCTCTGTAGCTACGTGTTGATATATTTTTATTTATATCTACCCATGTATCTACATAAACATGTATCTACTGATATATTTACAGCTATATCCAACTCTCCCACTGTCTTTCCACCTCTCCAGCTCCCTTTATGCCCACATATCTCTCCATCTCCGTAGGTCACCCAAACTTTGTATGTTTTAATCCCAACCTCCTCAATTACATCTCCCCTCGTTCCAGACATCCCTTTGCCAAGTCTCAGTTTGATGTCTCCGTCTGGGAATCTGTTTCTGCTGGGGACACTAGTTCATTTGTATTGCTTTTGGATTCTACTGAATGCTGTCCTGTGTATACTCTTCATCTTTCTCCATCTGGTTTCCTTGAGTCAGTGTGAGGGTCCTTCAGTGTGGCTGCAAGTGACACGATTTCCTTGGTGTTTCTGGATGAGTCATCATCCATTGTATGTATGTAGCCTGTCTTCTGTATTCATCTGTGAATGGACATTTTGGGGAGTTTCCAATGCTTGTCTCTTCTGGGGAGCGCTGCAGAAGACACTGGGGTTCAGGTGTCTTGAAGGAGGATGGTTTTCTCTGGATTAGCGGCCCTGCAGTACAATTTGCGGATCTCCTGGTAGGTGCATTTTTCACCTATGAACAACCCTATAGGCTGTGTTTTCAGAGAGGCTGTAACAGATTCCGTTCCGTGCAGCAACACAGGGGTGTTCTGTTTTCTCCACATGGAGAAAATCTCTAATTCTATTTCTCAATCTGGATATCAATAAATTTATCTACCTATATTGACATCTCTATCCATTATCTGTACATCCAATAGTTTCACTACCTATGTTTCCCTCTGTTTATATTCATCTCTTAAGTCCAGGATTCCAGCTACCTCTATATCCATCTATCTAGATATTCACAAGGCCTGCGGGGCCCTAAATGATCCCCGCCCTGGAGAAACTTCCTGCGGTTGGTAATACTAGAAGAATGCAAAAGTGTGCCTAATTTCAGAGCCGATTTCAAGGCAAAAATTCTCCTCACAGTTACAACTTGTCGACGAGCCTGGAGAGTTCTTCAGCTTCTCAACCACGAAGACAACCGCCATGCAAAAGTGCAGCCGAGGTGGCATCTGGCGCTGTCCTCTGCTAACTCTACAAACAACAAATGTTCAAGGCCACGTGCGGAAAACAGAACCCCCCACTGCCCCCCGCCGTGTTGCTGCACAGAATGGAGACTGCTAACAGGCTCTCTACAGAGACGGCCTGCAGGTTCGTTCAGAGGCGAATGATACACCTACCAGGAGATCCCCAAATCGCACTCTGGGGCTGCTATCCAGAGAAAACCATCCTTCTCCATCATACCTGAACCCCAGTGTCTCCTGCAGGGCTCCCCAGAAGAGTCAAGCATTGGAAACCACCAAAATGCCCATTTACAGATGAGTAGATATGGAAGACGGCCTATATACATGCAATTGATGATGACTCAGCCAGAAACACCAAGAAAATCATGCCAGTTCTTCCAAATTGATAGTCCCTCAGATGATCACACTGACTCCAGGAAAGCAGATAAAGATGAATAGTATACATACCACAGCGTTGAGGTGGAATCCAAAAGCATCACAAATGAACTAGTTTCCCCAACAGAAACAGATTCCCAGCCGGAGACATCAAACTAAGACTTGGCAAAGGGATGTCTAGAATGAAAGGAAGGGTAATTGAGGAGTTAGGTATGAAAACGTAGCAAATTTGAGTGACACAGAGAAGTGGATAGATACGCAGACAAAAAGGGAGTGGAGAGCTGGAACAAGGGCGGAAGAGTTAGATATAGCTGTGAATATAAATAAAAACGTATATAAAGATGTAGAGATTCAGAGGTATGAAATCCAGAGATAATGTGATTAGAGAGATAGCTGGATATAAGAACACTGGATCCATCGAGACATGAATAAAATATAAACAAAAACACAGAGGATGAAAGGACATAGAAATGTAGATAAATAGATCTACTAACAGCTGCAGAGAGAAAGAGATGAATATAGACAGAGAGGTAGATGAATAGCTGGATTCCTGTCTACATTGCTACCTGGAGAGAGAAACAGAGATAAAGACACATTCATAGCTACATAGACAGACAGACAGACTTAGATGGATATAGAGGTAGCTGGATTCATGGACTTGAAAGATGAATACACACAGAGAGAAACAGACAGTGAGACTGATGAATGTATAGACAGTGAATGAATGGACAGAGATATAAATACAAGGAGAGAAATTTATTGATAGCCAGAAAGAGAAACAGAGACAGAATTAGGGAGGTATACAGAGAGCTTGGTGGGGGCCTAGAAAGACAGACAGGCAGAGAGATAAAGGGTAATGAACAACAGCTTCCTTATGCACATGGAACTCTACTCAAACGTATATTAAATTATTCATGGAGAGAACGGGTAGAAGAACACCTGTGTCTGTGTGGACAGATGGATCGAGTGGCTGTGCTGCTGACAACAAGCTAACCTTGCAAGGGAAACTCTACTCCAGTCGAAAATACACGGCAGGAACAGACGACACCCAAAAGCCTGTGCTCGACCCCTCCTTCCTTAGGGGCTACGCTGGTGTCCCATCCGAGGGGCCTGAGCAGGCGTGGGTCCCCAGCGTGGGCTGTCTCCTGGCTGAGGGAGGTGGGAGGATGGGTATGCAAATGAGCCCTTCCCTGGATCTGCAGGGCCTCATCCTCTGTGCAGGGGACCTCAATCCTCAGATCCAGGCTGGCCCTCCTCCACCCACACTAAGCCTACTACCCCCACTGAAGGACAGTTACACAGCTCAACAAAGCCTGGAGTTAAAATTCCCCTCCAGGTCCTCCCCACCATTCTATACAAAACAAAGAACTCTCTTACCCGAAGCAAAAATGAACATTAGGTTGATTACACCCAGTCCAGCCTCTGGCCGATCTCCAAAATTCCTTACTCCAGCTGTTTAACAGATAACTACTCTGAACAACCTTGGAGAAGAACAGGCCCCCTTAATACAGTAGCCTTCCACATAGACGCCTATATATACTTACTCTTTTCTTGGGTTAGTGCAGCAGCTCACTCACTGATCTGACTGCTGCCCCTTCTCGCCTCATTAAAGGTGCTCTGTTCCTGTAAACTGCTGGTCTCATTCTTTTTCTGAACCTCTCCTTCTCTAACTCCATTACCCTACATTTTTGGTGCTGAAACCAGGATGCTGAGGTTCCTCCTCGTTCTCCACGGCCACCTCTTCGGAGCGTGGAAGCCTGCCGCCCGGGCTCTCAAGACCTCAAGAGGACACCCTGTGCCTTCGTGAGCGGCACAAGCCCTGTGTAAGGGCTTTCTTGGTTTCCCATGTACCCTGAGGAATACCGGCCTCTCTCTCTCTTCCTCTTTTCTCTACACTTTCTTTTCCCCAAGACCGACCAACTCCAGGACAGACGCCTTTTGCCATTTGACCGCTTTACATGCAACATTCCACTCGAGCTGGCCCCTAGATTAAGGTAAGATCCGCACGGTGTTCTAGAGGCGCGCTAGAACTCGGTCCTCTCCGGGCCGCAGGGACCCCCGGCCGAGGGCCACTCTGTAGACGACGGTGGGGGACGCTCCACCTCAGCACACAGCTCTCTTCTCATAACTCCTATTGCGACTGCTGGTGACGACTCAAGTTCCCAATAGGAGCCTCTGCTCGCCTTTCAATTATGGGGTCTGGCCAATCTGTCCCAAAAGATTTCTCTCTGGCCTGTGTTCTCAAGAATCTCAAACCACTCTTACTCACTGAACTCAAAACTAACCGCTTAAAACAGCTCTGTATACAGATCTGGCCTCAGTACCAATTAGACAATCAAGACTGCTGGCCTGAGTTCAGGACTTTTGATTTCAATATTTTATCAGCTCTCAGTAACTTCCTCAAACGGAATGGCAAACGGTCGGAGGCCCCCTATATTCAAGCCTTCTGAGACCTTAAAAGCCGTGCTTTTTCTGCAAAGACTGTTACACCTATCAAATCCTCCTCTGCTCTCTCTCCCCCTCCATTACAAAAGAATCCAAATCTAAAGCCCCTAAAAGGCCGCCTAAAGCCTCCGCCCCCGATTTTGACTCAACAAATGAGCCTCCTCCCTACTGCCCCAAAGAAAGAGCTTCCAGAGACGAGACCCCATCCTCCAGCCATTTCTCCTCCAAAACAGAAAGCGATGACTCCAAAACCCCCAAAAATTTCCACCCCCATCCACCGGCCAGGACCCAAAGCAAACCATTTCCTCTCAGGGGTAGCGAGACCAGAGGGCCCTATACGGGTTCCTGGGCCTTTCTCCATTTCTGATGCGAGCCAAACTGAAGAAACATTGAGATCCTTTTCAGCAAATCCTACTAGATACAGAAAAACATTCCTCCGCCTTACACAAACATATCATCTAACCTGGAATGATCTTTATTATTTCCTAAATGCCACTTTAAGCCCTGATGGAGAAGAACGGGTGTGACAGGCAGCCAGGACTCACGCTGGTCAGCTCCATAATCAGGTAAGACCAACCCGGTGGCTGATGACGCAGTCCCTTTAACTGAGCCACAGTGGACGACATCCAGGACCTGCATCATATGGTCACCTGTTTACTGGAAGAAATGCTAAAAAGCTCTCACATTCAGATTAACTACGATACGATTAGGGAAGTGACTCAGGAAAAAGATAAAAATCCTGCCCTTTTTCTTTCCCGGCTTACTGAGGCAATCCAAAAATACACTAATCTAGATATTCCCACCCCCGCCAGACTTCTATACCTACATGTCCAGTTCATAAGCCAGTCAGCCCCCAATATACGCCGAAACCTACGCCAGTCAGAAAAGTGCCCCCCAAACCCCTCAGCGAGATCTCCTAAAATTAGCCATTAAAGCTTTCAACAATAGGGAAGAAGAAGCGAGAAAAGAAAAAGAAAGGCCAAATATGCTTTATTCGCTGCAGCTATCCAAGGAAAAAATTCAACCCCTTTGGCTCATCAACCTCGGCCCACCCTTATGAGACCTAACCGTGCAGGGCCCTGCTTCAGATGTAACCAAACGGGACACTGGGCTGTCCTACTCAAATCCCCGGCCACCCACCAAACCCTGCCGTACCTGCAAACAATGGGGCCGCTGGAAAATAGATTGTTCTCAGACACTACCCACCAAACCTCCGGGTCCACCCCAGGCCCAACAACAATGGGCCAGGAACCAGACTCAGGCAGGCCTTGGCATCCCAGACCATGGTTCCTCGGATGAGGTGGGAGATGATCCAACTGTGCCTGAATCATTCCAGCGACAGAGCCCAAGCTCCAGACCCCAAGTCCACCCCACACAGATGGACTCGGGGCTTCGGGTAATTGACACGGTGGCTGGACACAAAGTCTCATTTCTAACAGATGCTGGAGCAGCCTGTTCACTTTTAACCTCCTTTAAGAGCCCTCTCCAGCCTTCAAAAGTGGCCATCAAAGGGGTCTCAGATATCCCTTTTTATTCCCAAATAACCCCTCCTCTCCTTTGTTCCTTTGGCAAAACAACACTAACACATTCTTTTACAACAGTTCCTCAAAGCCCAATGACATGGATGGGACGTAATCTTCTGGCCAAGCTACAAACTTCTATAAACTTCCCATTCTTAGATCCCATATCAGTTCTTTGCATCCAAATGGCACCCAAACCCCTGGCCAGCCCTCACTCCCAAAACCTGCTCCCTGATCTTCTCCCGATAGATCCTCAGGTCTGGGACACCGAGCCCCATCAGTAGCCAGACACCATTCCCCTGGGCAGGTCTGTCTTAAAAATCCCTCTCAAGTAATAACCCAAACTCAATATATCCTGACCACGGAATCCCGACGAAGACTTAAAACAATAATCCCAACTCAGAGATTTCGAGCCTTGACACAGACCCCCAGGCCCCAGACCAAGAGAAAACCGTTTACTCTATTAGGTCTATTAAACTTCTTCCAAATATGGGTCCCAAATTTTGCCCTCCATGCAAATACTCTCTACCAAGCTACTCAAAGAAACTTAGATGATCCCTTATTGGCCCCCACCTCTCTCCACACAGCAGTAGACTTTTACCAAACATTTACTACAGGCCCCTTCCCTTTACTTACCTGATTACACCAAGCCTTTTTTTCCTTTTTTGTACATTCTCATCAAGGACATGCTTTAGAGATTCTGTGCCCAAAAAGGGGGGGACATATGGGGCCCTCTAGCTTACTTATCTAAACGACTCTATCTCATCACACTCAGATGGCCACCTCGTCTCCAGGCCTTAGCTGCAACCACCCTCTTAATACCTGAAGCCCAAAAACTAACCCGAAATGCCCCTCTAAATAGATGCTCACCTCATTCCTTCAAAGATTTGCTCTCTAATCGGGCTTTCCTTTCTCTGCCCCCTGCTCGACTACAGATCCTCCACGCACACCACCTTGACCCATCCCTTTCTTTTATGCCTTGTAAACCTCTTAATCCTGCTAGTTTACTCCCCACACCAGATCTAGAAGAAGAATACCTATCTCATGACTGTGTTCAGACTTAGATATGACACTTAATCCCTCTGAACATATAACTGATCAGCCCCTTACTGAACCCAAAGTCCCATCCTGGTTCATAGATGGCATTGCCCAAAAACAAGCCCCATTTGGGGTTCAATACTCTATAGTTCAGGGACAGCCTGACAAAGTTATTCCCCCTTGCCTCATCAAGTCAGCCACACTGCCAGCTAGCTCACACATTCTCACAACAGGCTGAACTGATAGCTCTTACACAAGCTGTGATCCTAGCCAAAGACCAAAACATAAACATTTACACTGACTCCAAATATATCTATAACATATTACATTCTAACGTTATAATCTGGAGAAAAGAGATTCCTTACTCAAAAAGACACACCTGTTCTCAATGCTTCTTTTATTTCTGAACTCCTCCATGCAGCTCAGCTCCCAAAACAAGCTGCTCTAATACACTGCTGGAGACATAAGCGACATAGTCCTATCTCCCTTTATAACAATATAACAGATCACGACACAAAACGGCAGCCCCCCTCTGTTAGTCCTGTCCTTTCTATAGCCCAGACTGATGAGCCTCACATCCACACATTACTTTCATATTTACATTCCCTCTTCCACCCCTCTACAAAAGTACTTAAGGCTTGCCTTCAAAGCGTTACTAAACTGACTAAAGACGATGTGACTTATTTAAATAATCTGACCCAAACTTGTACCATTTGTCGGCAGACAAATCCTAATATTCGCCCCGACTCCTTTCCCCACCCACCAATTCACAGACACCTTCCCGCACAAGACTGGCAGGTAGATTTCACCCACATGCCACCTGTAAAAAGGGTTAAGTTTCTCCTAGTCTTCATAGATACATTTTCTGGATGGATTGAAGCTTTCCCGACTACAAACGAGCACCTACTGTGGCTCAGCTTATTCTTACTGAAATCCTCCCAAGGTTTGGAATGCCTTCCTCCCTCCAGTCTGACAAAGGGCCCAAATTCACATCCCAAATCACCCAAAATAGTGCACGAGCCTGTCAAGTTCCTTGGAGGTTTCACATTCCTTATCATCCCCGGTCTTCCGGTAAGGTTGAGAGGGCCAACCGAGTCCTAAAAGAAAGTCTGACCAAACTAACGATCACACTTCATCGAGAGTGGACTAAACGCCTCCCTTTATCCCTCTTAAAGGTCCGGGCCTTACCAACAAACACCCTTAAACATCAGTCCGTTTGAGGCCATGAATGAGGCCCATAATACCTTTGCGTCCCCCCCCCTCCCATGACAGTCCCAAACTGCCGTCCCGCCTCCTTTTCCTTTACTTGCCCAGATACGAGATGCCCTTTGGCAACATATAGATAACTTACTCCCTCGACCACGCCCCAATCTCCCATCCCTTCAAACAGGAGACAAGGTCTCTATGACAGTTCAGTCCCACTCAGATCTAACCCCAAAATGGCAAAGACCCTACACGGTAATTCTGCTGACCCCTACCACTGCCAAATTAAAAGAAATGACCCCTTGGGTACACACCACCCGGTTAAAAAAGGTTATACAGCCCAATGATGAAAATGCTTGCCAGCCTAATACTTATTAAGTTTCTCACACAGGCCCTACAAATCTAAAGTTCTCATGGTTTCCACTGGCCCCAACTGGCGATGGATGAGCCCGTCGGTTTCATGGCTACAATTATTCCTGGAACAATTTCTGGCAGATATCTGGGTCTCCAGTCCTCAAGGATCCATGCTCAAACACACTGAAGATTACATCTCCACCCTGTGGCTACAGGGAACCTTTTATAACTTTACCCCTTCTCAGACCATTCATGTTTATGATCTTCCGACTCACTTTTGGGCCTTGTTTGTTTAATATTTTCCAGAGATACCTCCGAGATCAAACCCGAGCCATTTCCCGAGACCAAGTCAAGACTGTTTTGCTTGAGACCCTGATGGCTAGAATAGAAAATCAACACTACAGGCCTCGGACTTCCTTCCTCCCAGACCACAAAGCACTGACTCCCATTTATCAGCACGAAGAAGCCCTGAACATTAATGGCGCCCACCTCTCTCTCACTTTTTATATATATTTCTTAGGGTCTGGAATGAAGGACAGTTACATGGCTCCAAATAGCCTGGAGTTAAAATTCCCCTCCAGGTCCTCCCCACCATTCTATGCAAAACAAAGAACTCTCTCACCCAAAGAGAAAAATGGACATTAAGGCTAATTAAGCCCGGCTTTCAGCCCGTCCAGCCTCTGGCCGATCTCCAAAATTCCTTGCGTCAGCCTTTTAAGAGATAACTACTCCGAACAACCTTGGAGAAGACTAGGCCCCCTGAAGACAGTAGCTTTCCACATAGATGCCTATATATACTTGCTCTCTTCTTGGGTGAGTGCAGCAGCTCACTAATCTGTCTCATTAAAGGTGACCTGTTCCTGTAAAGTGCTGGTCTCGTTCTTTTTCTGAACCTCGCTTTCTCTAACTCCCTTACCCTACACCCACAAGCGCTGGACGGCTCTGTGCTAAAAGAGCTTTGCAGTCACCCTGTCTCCATGTTCCCTCGCGGTTCTGCTTCCCAATTTCAGCCTTCTGCTTTGCACTCAATTCAGCTTCCTAAGACATGGGCCTCAGCATAGCATTTTTGCAGGGGTTCTGATATGACTGGGATGGGGGGCCTGAAGGATCAAGGGGAGGAAACAATAACCCTCAAGCCCTTATCGTTTTGTCATGGCACTGTGCAAAGTACAGTACAACCCAGAAACACAACTTTTGTTCAAGCTTAGCTTCTCCCCATTCCTAGATCGGGCATGAAGACGTGCTGCCCCCTTGTGGACATTTCTGGGAACAACAACTTTCAAACCTGATGCTTAAGGCTATAGATATTCACAAGGCCTGCGTGGGCCCTAAATGATACCAGCCCTGGAGAAACATCCTGTGGTTGGTAATACTGCTGCTGCTGCTAAGTCGCTTCAGTCGTGTCCGACTCTGTGCGATGCCACAGACGGCAGCCCACCAGGCTCCCCTGTCCCTGAGATTCTCGGCAGCCCACCAGGCTCCCCTGTCCCTGAGATTCTCCAGGCAAGAACACTGGAGTGGGCTGCCATTTCCCTCTCCAATGCATGAAAGTGAAAAGTGAAAGTGAAGTCGCTCAGTCATGTCCGACTCTTTGTGACCCCATGGACTGCAGCCTACCAGGCTCCTCCATCCATGGGATTTTCCAGGCAAGAGTACTGGAGCGGGGTGCCATTGCCTTCTCCAAAATACTGCTGCTGCTAAGTCGCTTCAGTCGTGTCCGACTCTGTGTGACCCCATAGATGGCAGCCCACCAGGCTCCCCCGTCCCTGGGATTGTCCAGGCAAGAATACTGGAGTGGGTTGCCATTTCCTTCTACAATGCATGAAAGTGAAAAGTGAAAGGGAAGTCACTCAGTCGTGTCCGACTGTTAGCGACCCCATGGACTGCAGCCCACCAGGCTCCTCCGTCCATGGGATTTGCCAAGCAATCAGAGCCGATTTCAAGGCAAAAATTCTCCTCACTATTACAACATGTCAATGAGCCAGGAGAGTTCTTCAGCCTCTCAACCATGAAGACAACCGCCATGCAAAAGGGCAGCCGAGGTGGCATCTGGCGCTGTCCTCTGCTAACTCTACAAACAACAAATGTTTGAGGCCACGTGCGGAAAACAGAACCCCCCCACGTTGCTGCACAGGATGGAGACTGTTAACAGGCTCTCTACAGACACAGCCTACAGGTTCGTTCAGAGGCAAAAAATACACCTACCAGGAGATCCCTAAATCACACTCCCTGGCGGCTATTGAGAGAAAACCATCCTCCATCACACCTGAACCCCAATGTCTCTCGCAGCGCTCCACAGAAAAGCCAAGCATTGGAAAACACCAAAGTGTCATTCACAGACGAGTGGATACGGAAGACGGCCTACATACATGCAGTGGATGATGACTCAGCCAGAAACACCAAGAAAATCATGCCAGTTCTTGCGCATTGACAGTCCCTCAGATGATCACACTGACTCCAGGAAATCAGATAGAGAAAGATGAATAGTATACATGCCACAGCGTTCAGGTGGACTCCAAAAGCATCACAAATGAACTAGTTTCCCCAATAGAAACAGATTCCCAGCCGGAGACATCAAACTGAGACGTGGCAAAGGGACGCTTGGATGAGGGGAGAGGTAATTGAAGCGGTTTGATTAAAACATACCAAATTTGAGTGACATAGGGAGGTGGATATACACGCTGAGAAAAATGGAGCTGGAGATGTAGAAAGATAAGACTTGCAGATCGACAGGTACAGCTGTAAATATGGGGACAGGAAATTGTTTACATAGATACACTGGGAGATATGAATTGTAATCTCTATCAATAGACAGCTACACAGACATTCAGAGATAAAATCCAAGATAAGGTGATCTAGAAATAGCTGGATATAGAAAGATTGGACCCATATATATATATGCATGGACCATATATATGATCATATATGTAAGTAAACAAAGCTAGTCAAGGTGATGGAATTCCAGTTGAGCTATTTTAAATCTTAAAAGATGATGTAAAAGTGCCACATTGAATATGCCAGAAAATTTGGAAAACTCGGCAGTGGCCACACAACTAGAAAATTCATGTTTCATTCCAGTCCCAAGAAGGGCAATGCTAAAGAACGTTCAAACTACTGAAAGGTTGTTGTTGAATCACGACGCTGGGATTCTTGGCCCCCCGCAGGAGAAGAATTCAAGCCGGGGCCAAAGACAAGGCTTGATCGCTCAGAGCTTTTGTGTAATAGTTTTATTAAAGCATAAAGGAGATAGAGAAAGCTTCTGACATAGGCATCGGAAGGGGGCAGAAAGAGCACCCCCCTGCTAGTCCTCAGCTGGATGTTATATAGTCACAAGCAGCCTGTTAATGAAAGAGAGGAATGTCTCAAAACTCAGAATGGCACCAGGCCCCTCACCCGTAAGATGTATTTTGGGATAATCTTGGCACTAAATGGTTTATCTTGGGTCATAAAATGATTAACTTGAATCTTGAAGAAGGGCAGATCACCATACAAATAGTTTCATTTACACAGATTAGAGGAACAATATCGGAGTATAACATACTGGTTTATCAAGTAGGTTCTGAGCCCAAAAGGCGGAACCGACTTGAAGACAGTTTGGGGTAAATGCACAGTACATTAGCATAGCTTAAGATAAACACTTCCATAAGAAAAAGGCATTGGTTAACTTCAGGTGAAACCAGGTGTCACTATGGCAACACAGAATTTTAAGAGAAACGTTCTTTTAAATTTGTATAGAGAAGGAAAAAATATCGCTAGTCTGTTTCCTCCGGCCGCTTAAGAGAGATAAAAATGTCTGACACTTGCAGGCTATTTCCTCCATTTGGAGACCCCTGGCCATCCTGCCTGTTACCCTCTCACTACCTCACAATGTCAGGCAGGCTGGACGGCTCAGTGAGGTGCATAGCACCAGGGACCTGAGTCATGTTTCCTGTTAGCTGGGAAAAAACAGCATTCCTTGACCAAATTAGGAAGACTTCCCGTACACACCAACCAGAAAGAGACAGGATATGCGCTCATCCTGCCTGGCCAATCATGTAACGCCAGCTACTCCTGTAACTGAGACAAAGAACTGCCTGTATATAAGCAGCCATACTCCTTTGTTCGGGGCTCTCGACTGATTCCGCTGCGTTGGATGAGGCTTGAGCCCTAGCGCGCTAGAAATAAAATTCCCTTCTTGCCTTTGCATTACTGTGGTGGACTTGTTCGCTCTCTCGGTCGGTTCGGAGGTACGGGCTCAGTGCATAACAACAACTGCACTCATTTCACATGCTAGCAAAGTAATGCTCAAAACTTTCCAACCTAGTCTTCAACAGTATGTGAACCAAGAACTTCCAGATGTTCTAGCTGGATTTTAAAAAGGCTGACGAATTAGAGATCAAATTGCCAACATCGCTGGATCACAGAAAAAAAAAGCAAAAGAATTCCAGAATAACATCTACTTTTGCTTCATTGACTACAATAAAGCCTTTGTGTGGATCACAATAAACTGGAAAATTCTTAATGAGATGGGAATACTAGACCACCTGACCTGCCTCCTGAGAAATCTATATGCAGGTCAAGAAGCAACAGTTAGAACCAGACATGCAACAACGGACTGGTTACGAATACGAATCGGGAAAGCAGTATGTCAAGGCTGCATATTGTCACCCTGCTTATTTAACTTATACGCTGAGTACATCATGTGAAATGCTTGGCTAGATAAAGCATAGATGGAATCAAGATTGCAGGGAGAAATATCAATAACCTCAGATATGCAGATGACACCACCCTTAGGGTTGAAAGCGAAGAGGAACTAAAGAACCTCTGGATGAAAGTGAAAGAGGAGTGTGAAAAAGTTGGCTTAAAGCTTACCATTCAGAAAACGAAGATCATGGCATCCGGTCCCATCACTTCATGGGAAATAGATGCGGAAACAGTGGAAACAGTGTCAGACTTTATCTTCTTGGGCTCCAAAATCACTGCAGATGGTGACTGCAGCCATGAAATAAAAAGACACTTACTCCTTGAAAGAAAAGCTATGACAAACCTACACAGTGTATTAAAAAGCAGAGACATTACTTTGCCGACAAAGGTCCATCTAGTCGAAGCTATGGTTTTTCCAGTAGTCATGTATGCATGTGGGAGTTGGGCCATAAAGAAGGCTGAGCACCAAAAAATTGATGCTTTTGAATTGTGGTGTTGGAGAAGACTCTTGAGAGTCCCTTGGACTGCAAGGAGATCAAACCAGTCAATCCGAAAGGAACTCAACCTTGAATATTCATTGGAGGGACTGATGCTGAAGTTCCAATACGTTGGCCACCTGATGTGAAGAGCTGACTTATTAGAAAAAACCCTGATTCTGGGAAAGACTAAAGGCAGGAGAAGAAGGGGACGACAGAGGACAAGATAGTTGGATGGCATCACCGACTTGATGGACATGAGTTTGAGCAGGCTTTGGGAGTTGGTGATGGACAGGGAGGCCTGGCGTGCTGCAGTCCATGGGGTCGCAAAGAGTTGGACACGACTGAGCGACTGAACTGAACTGACTGTGTATAAGACACTGTTCAGGCCCTCATGGAGTTTCCAGGCTAGTGGGAGATTCAATTCACATTCCGTTAAATGACCATTTAAATGCCCATGAAAGGAAACAATGGCCTGCTACGGCTCCGCCCCCATTCCTTGGTCACCCTTCTCAGAGCAGCTCAGAGACCAGAGCTCTGATAAAGTTCTGGAAACTTTGTCACCTTTGTGACTGGATCTGGCGTTTATAATTTTTGATGCTCAGACTCAGATTAAAGAGAGGAAAAGTGAAAGTTGCTCAGTCGTGTCCAACTCTTTGCGACCCCATGGCCTATAAATCCATGGAATTCTCCAGGCCAGAATACTGGAGTGGGTAGCCTTTCCCTTCTCCAGGGGATCTTCCCAATCCAGGGATCGAATCCAGGTCTCCCACATTGCAGGCGGATTCTTTACCAGCTGAGCCACAAGAGAAGCCCAAGGGAAGGAGAGGAAAGGACTTGAAATTTGGTGGGTAGATTTTCTCTTTATTATCCATGATAATGAAAGAGAAGAAATAAAGATAATCTCTATTTCCATGAAGGCAAATCCTCCTGGGAAAGCTGAACACAGAATACCCAGTCCCCAACACTGAATACGTAGTCCCCAGCAGATTACCACAATCAGCTCTCATAATATGTGGATCTTAGCAGTGTCTTAAACACATACCTGTGAGCATGCAGTAGATCCTCATGAAACATTCTTTTCGAGAATGAATACTTGTTGTCCCCCACAACAGTCTTGCTCAGACTCCACTGCTTTCTCCAGGTCCTGCTCAACTGACAGGTGGTGAGCAGAGAATGTCATCTTTTCAGAAGGTGGTGGTGGTCTTCACTGGGAACAGCAGTATTTGTGTTCAGATAGGGTGGTTGTGTGTAAGGCACTCAGGCGCTGTTCTTGATTTCTCTAGATTAATCCTGCCGGAAATGAGGTCTGGGGTAAGTAACTTCAGTGGTCATTCAAATTTCAAATTAATGTCCTTCATCCCAGATTTGGAGAGTCATAACCCCTGAGTGTGGGGCCTTAGTATCTGTTTTTTAATGAGATCCATAAGCGATTGCTATAGATGGGAAATTCTGATAAGCAATGTTCAAAGTCATTTTCATCTTTGATTGCCCACTGGGATCATTTGTGTATTTTTTAGAACTACCCCCAGAGATTCTGTCAGTTCGTCTTTGGCAGAACCCAGGATCAATGATATCTCAACAAAGTGGCCCAGGTTATTCTATCATAAGGCTGGGTAAACACTGGGAGGCTCCAGGTTCATTTCTGAGACCTAGTACAGGGTCTGAGCCCTGGGGAGGCCTGCTCCGCACAGACGTGAATGGGGGGCAGTCAGTCTATCTCACGTTCCCAGTGTCAGCGGACGTGCAGGTGTCTCTAGGAGACAAGGGAGGAGAAACCCACACAAACTCCATAAAGGAACTCTGTAAACGCACAGATTTTCTCAGCCCCCCCTAAGCAATGGAAGAAGAGTTGGAACATCCCTTGTGGGCATGGAGAAGCCTCTGGTTCTCACTCCGACTGCCATGGAAGATCACCTGAGCAAAAGGAAACCCTTAGAGGATTTAGGACATGGTGAGCGGAGCGGGAGAGGGACCTCTGTGACGGCAGGACACAGAGGCCTGGACTTCTCGAGGGAATCCCCAGTGAGCAGAGCCGCCCCAGCCACAGTTTAGGGCCTCGGCTCCTCCTTTACCTTCGGACATCAGCCCTGCTCAATCTGCCTTATTCATCCCCACCTACCTGGGTGTGTGACTGTTGTCTCCTTTTCTTCACATCCCAGGACTCCTTTCTTTGTTCAAAAAAAGGCGACCAGGTTCAGCTTAGAGACAGCAAAACCTGTTTATTAAAAAAAGGAACATGACTCATCCCTGAGATTCTACAATTTCCGATTTAGTACACTGTTCAGTGGAGAAGACAGGCCACTCGAAGTTATAGAAAATTATTTCATCAAATAGTATTTCCTGACAGCCCCTTTAAAACACTTAGGAAACATTTCTGATTTGCAGTCCCTTAACTCTACTTCCAAGTACTATTCAATCAAAACTAAGGAATATACACGTATACATGTATATACGTGTCTGAGTCCCTTTGCTGTTCATCTGAAACCATCACAGCATTGTTTTTTGTTTTTTTTTTAATATTTGTTTATTTATTTTTGGCTGTGCTGGGTCTTTGTTGCTGTAGGCAGGCTTTCGCTAGTTGCGGTGCATGGCCTTCTTGTGACGGCTCCTCTGCTTGTGGAACAGTTTCTAGGCGCACAGGCTCAGTAGTTGTGGCTCTCAGGCTTAGTTGCTCTGAGGCATGTGGGATCTTCCTGGACCAGGGATCGAACCCATTTCCCCGGCAGGCAGATTCTTAACCACTGGACCACCAGGGAAGCCCCCCATCACAGCATTGTTGATTAGCTATACCCCAATACAAAATAAAAAAGTTTTTTTTTAAAAAGGAATAGATATCTGATTTTAAGACGTGGGCAACACCTCATTTCATTTTAAATATCTAGAATGATCACTGATCAAGAGTGAAAAAGCCAGATCAACTCAAGACATGAGGACAAGATGAAACATCCTGAAGACTCTTTTTTGCATCAACAAACCCCTATTCCTTAAAACAATTTTACTTCTCACCTGTGCTGATTGTAGCATTTTAAGATACCTGAATATATACTATAGGACTCTTGTTTTCTTTTCCTGGAGATTCTAACTGTAATAAAATGAATTCCTATACATGACTGTGGAATAAAACTGCAATTTACAGAACATTTACTTACAAAAGCCTGAACAAAGGTGAGAGCCTCCACTTTCAAAAGCCATCTACAAGTAAAGGAAAATGAAGCAGTCAGGGGGAGTATTCACATGAAATGTGGTGGGTTTTAACATCCATCACTCAGTAAGTCCCTCCAAGACCCTATTAATGATGACAGGAAAATTCGCTTTTCAGTCAAGGAACCTGGGCAGACAGCTCCTGAATCAAATGAATAAAATTAACATTAGCTGTAATGGGACAAACCGGTATCCGCTGACCAATGCACACATCATTACTGCTGGGATAGTTTTGACGAAAAATAAAGACGATGGCAAACAAAAAAACATTAATCTAGGATGTCCCCAGAGGTCCAGTGGTTAATCCTCTGACTTCCAATGCAGCGGATGTGGGTTCAATCCCTAGTTGGGGAATTAAGATCCCACATGCTATACAGTTTGGCAAAAAAATTAATACAATTAATCACGAGAGCAGGTTAAACACATTTAAAACCATATATAACTGTCATGTCCCGTACTTGGGTGTATTTTAAATAGGAAGTCTTTCCTTGAGGCAACTGAGAGCTCTCTTAGAACTTTGAGTTATTCTAAGCCATATAGCAAGAGCTTTACTGCTGCACTTTCATGATCCTTGTCTATACAGACTGATGCTACCTCCAGGCAGGACCCAGACATTGCATATTCTCCTTCTTCACTGATATGCCAGGACCCACCCTCACAACCAGTGGGAATCTTGTATCAACACATCCCCAAGTTGACTTGAAAAAAAGGGGACATTTTCAACATTTGCACATTGGTAATTCATGGCAGGAATTCCTCATCCTCTGAAGAGACCTTGGATGGAGAAAATGGAGAGAAGGCGATGGGATATGAGAGGAATATCCTAAAGAGTGAACATGGGGTATTACTAGGAAAAAAAAACAAAAAACAAATGTATTAAAAACTAAAATTTTCAGCACCACCCAGGGGTCAGAAGTAAATGTTCACAATTTCTAAGTACATGGGATTTCAGTAAGAAAGGGGGACCCAGCCTCTGATGTGGATCACAGACTTTACCTGAAAACCTGCCCCTTCCGCCTCCGCCTCCATTTCTAGGTCTCTTTCTCGGGCCATATTATGCAGAGAAGTCACACCTGTGCATCTTTGAAGGCATCAGCTCTGCACTTTCACCTGTTCCCATGCTCTGAGGCAGGTGGCCCTTGAAATGCAGAAAGGCCACAGCGCCCCATCCTTTGTCATGCGACAGATTCAGAAGAAAACGAGCTCCTTCATCTCCTTCCCCGGTTTCCTAAGCTTCAGTCTCAGAGTCAGCCACTAAAGCTGTGACAGCAATGGGGAATGTGGGCGGCACCCACACAGCCTCTTACCTTTCCTCAAACCAAAGGCTGGACTCAACTTTCAGTGCCTCTAACTCAACACAGTACATATTTCAGAACCAATGACAAGCAAAGCAAAATTGAAAAGAAATGGATGGAGAAGGAAATGGCAACCCACTCCAGTATTCTTGCCTGGGAAGTCCCATGGACAGGGGAGCCTGGTGGGCAGCAGTCCATAGGGTTACAAAAGAGTTGGACACAATTTGGCAACTAAACAACAACAGCATTTCGATGCATAATAAAAACAAAACGTCTGCTCAAAAAAAAAGAAATGGCATTTCTACATTAACTGAAATGGTTTATGCACACCCCTCACAAAGTTTTTCTAAGACCCTTTTAAAGATAAAAATGGAAAAAACACTAACTTCTCAAGTGCTGGAATCTCAAAGAAAGCACCTGAACCAGTAAAGATCAGAAGTCAGGATAAATGGATAGCAGACGACTAAAGCACAAGGAAGGACACAGTATCACTGCCTGGGAGTTTTTGGCAAAAATAAAAAAATCTTAACCTGAAACAATCATGAAAGTGTCACTTTCTTGCAAATTTCAGTCCATACAAACTTCCCATATTCTGTGTTCCTAACAGTCTATTTAAATAGCAAGACTTTCCTAACTATAGAAAATAGACTTTTTTAGAACATTATGAGGGATTCAAGATTACTATGGAGAAGGCAATGGCACCCCACTCCAGTACTCTTGCCTGGAAAATCCCATGGACAGAGGAGCCTGGTGGGCTGCAATCTATGGGGTTGCGAAGAGTCAGACACGACTGAGCGACTTCACTTTCACTTTTCACTTTCATGCATTGGAGAAGGAAATGGCAACCCACTCCAGTGTTCTTGCCTGGAGAATCCCAGGGACGGAGGAGCCTGGTGGGCTGCCGTCTATGGGGTCGCACAGAGTCGGACACGACTGAAGCGACTTAGCAGCAGCAAGATTACGAAGGTCATCCTGTTTATATGTGCATTTTCTTAAGCTTTTCATTTTATCTTGGAGATATATAATTGATTAACGATGCTGCATTATTTTCATGTGTACAGTAAGTCAGTTATATGTGCATTTTCTCAATCCTATTCCAAATGAAAAATGTATCCAGATATAATCACTACATTTTCTCCCACTTACCTAAAATCCAAACACCTAAACCCAACTCAACAGGAATCTTGGATACCAGTACATTCCCTTGTTGATGTCTCACTAAGGGAATGTTTCTAATACTTGAAAGTTATAAACTCATGGTGGTAATTCTTCACCCTCTATAAGTAGGCTGGATTCAAACAAAGGAGAAAAGGTTCTGGGACAAAAGAGTATTTTAAAGAGCTGGCCATGACGATCTCAATAATCAAAGGGAAAAAAATCAGGTTGAAAACAACCTCACTAGGCAAGACATCAGGAGAGAATTAATGATTTGGACATTCTCAATCCATGGCATTTCAGGAGGAAAAGGGGACACAGCCTCTAAAGCAGGACAGGGTATTCAGCTGCAGACGATGGTTTAGTCACTGTGTCCGACTCTTGCTACCCCACTGACTGTAGCCCACCAGGCTCCTCTGTCCATGGGATATCCCAGGCAAGAATCCTGGAGTGGGTTGCCATTTCCTTCTCCAGGGCATCTTCCTGACCCAGGGATCGAACCCAGGTCTCCTGCATATTTACCTGAGATGCTGCCATTTCCTCTTCTTCTTCCTCCTGCTCCGAGTTCTTTTCTCATCAATATTGTGTTGAGGGGGGCTTCCCTGACGGTCCAGTGGTTAAGATTCCATGCTTCCAATGCAGGGGGTGTGGGTTCTGGTTGGGGAACTGGGATCCGGCATGCCGTGGGGTTTGGCCAGAAAGTTAAAAAAAAAATATGTTGAGGAATGACATCAGCATCTTGAGATTATGGCTTGAATGGCGTCAGCACAGCACCTTCCCCGCTTTCCACCACACCCACAAGCCAAACTTTCAAAGCCCAACTTGAAAAGGCGATAAGGCCAGTCTCTCCACTTCTTTGTCTCAGGAGAGATTCAGGAAAAAACAGGTCTGACATGGAGACCAAGGTGTGAGTTCGTCTACACGTGTTCTCTCTTCATAAATGTCCCGAAACGCTGCAGGCAGGGTATATGGGCTGCACTGGCGTTCCCCTCCAAGCCTGCGTAGAGCAGACCATTGCCTCTTTCTGAAGTCGGCCTCAGCTCTCGCAGATGTACTCAGAAGGCCAAGTGCTTAACCCTGGCCTCGAGTCAGAATCACCTGGAGCACCTACTTAAAGCAACACTGACTCCCCCACAGGGCCAATAGACAGGCTCTGGGAAGCACACAGCTGATGCTCCGTCTTAATACTGGTCATGAGATCCTAACAGGCACTCAGTTATACACTGAATACGGACATATGTAATCCCTACATATTTTGAATGGCCATCTCACATGCTGTTTCATTTTCTGCAGTTTTTCCCACAGCTTCCAGGCTGAGTCTATTTCTAGGAAAATGCATTATTTCAGATACATAATTGCACACTTGGGGCTCTCTTTCCTCCTTGAATTATTTAACAGGCTTCTCCTTAATACTGCCCGCTCCACTACATGAGTAAGATTATATTTATGCATATATGATAAGCACACAAACATGCATTTACTTGATCTACTGCTCCTTCTGGCCCATAAAACTGTATCATATGCCATTCTCTTATAAATGACTGTTTAATAATTATACTCAGGAATTACAGAGCAAAGAGTAAACTAAAAACTGACCAATGTGCAAATACAATTTATATACATATATCTCAGAAGATTAGGAAATCCTCTAATAATTATCAAAGAAAAACAACAGGGGGATTTCCCTGGCAGTCCAATGGCTAAGACTTCACCTTCAAAGTAAGGGGTGCAGGTTCGATCCTTGGTCAGGGAGCTAAGATCATACTTGCCTCAGGGCCAAAAATCCAAAACATAAAAACAACAGAAGTAACATTGTAACAAATTCAAGAGGCTTAAAAAAAATGGCCCATGTTAAAAAAATCTTTAAAAATAGAAATAAATAAAGGGAGTTCCCTGGTGATCTAGTGGTTAGGATCCAGCATTTTCACTGCCATGGCCTGGGTTCAGTCCCTGGTCAGGGAACTGAGATCATGAAAGCTACGTAGTGTAGCCACCCCCAAAAAACCCTGGGGACATCCCTGGTGGTCCAGTGGTTGAAGCTCGGAGAGTCCACTGCAGGGGACTCAGGTTTCATCCCTGGTGGGGGAACCAGTATCCCTCCTGCCACTCGACCAAACAAACAAATTTCAGCAGTTCCTTGCTACAAACTGAATAAAGTTCAAATTAAAAAACAAACAAACAAAAACCTGAATACTCTGCAGTTATGAAACAAGAGAATGAAGGGGATTAGAATTAAGAATCAGTAATCAAAGAGACTGGCCTTTTATTTTAACATAAAAGTTATGCAAATATGGAATATCTCATGTATAAAATCTTGTGCATTTTATTAAATTGCAATTGGACATTTTAATTGATATTTTTTAAAAAGAGTGAATATCACAAGACACATTGGAGCCTGACTTCTGTTCTCTGAAATTCATTTATATCTCCTTAAGAATTGATTCCTTTTCTTCAAGAGGGAAGGCCATCTCATCAAAATGACAGTAGGAAAAAATTTACTGTCTCCATTAAGCACTTCATACATCTTGAATTAGAGAACACAGTTCTATTCCAGCAACAGCCAAGCAAATGGATACACCATTTCTGCCCAAGACATAATGATCTCTGCACATTCACCTTACTCCTTTTATTATAAATGTCTGGTGTTACAGGCACATACCTGCATAATCCTGAAAATTTAGTGTTTGATTCTAGTCTTTAATACGAATGACAAATTGGTTCCAGTCCTTAAGAGTATATTAAAAGTCAGGCTGAAGTATTACTTGGACTCAACACCAAGACATCAAGGTCAATGTGAATTACAGATAGAGATTATAATCCCAATCTCTTTTTGCTAGTTCAGCTCAAGCTTCAGAATAATTTCATCTTCCTGTATGGCTGTGACACTAAACCAGAATCAAACCCTGAAGAAGCACTTTCTCTGACGTGAACATGTACCTAAATTCCTGACACCCTTTCTTCCATTGAGAAAGGAGACTTATGGAGAGTACCCTTTCAGATTGAAAGAAAAAAATTATCACCTGACTCCTTTCTATGCCAGGATGGGTTCAGTGTGATGGTCAAAAGACAGCCAGCACTTACGCTGGAGGGAGGTAGTCATAAACCTAGGTATGGGTTTGTGGAACTTCCCTGGTGGACCAGTGGTTAGGACACCGCCCTTTCACTGCTGTGGGCATTGGTTCACTCCCCGATTGTGGAACTAAAATCATGCATGCTACATGTGGTGCAGCCAAATAAATAGACAGGAAAAAAAAAATCTAGGTATGGGTTTGTTATTGTGAGACTTCATCTTTCCTCAAAGAACAAATATCTTTTCAATGTACTAAGAGACCAGTTTTGGAAAATGGAAGATATTTGTGAAAAACTTCATCCCAGTCATTAATTACTAAAAAACAACTACAATCTACTAGTTATTTCCAAAGACATTATTGAAGAGTTGTGAGAGACTTTTGCTTTTTTTACTTTATCCCAAAGTAAAAGTCAGAAAGAGTCTCAAGTGAAAGAAGCAGGAAATACTGAGTTGACCATGGAAACTGGAAATAAAGGAGACGGAAAGATCTTATAGAGACAGTAAATAATCAAAAGTCTGGCGGCCCATCAGGGGGAAGGAGAGCCAACCTGAAAAAGGTCCCAATGGCCAAAGGGAGATCGCCTTGAACAACAAAATAAAGAGCACAGCAGTGAATGATAATATAATATACTCAATAAACACATAGGGCTCCGAATCAATCTTAGAAAAATAACTACAGGAATAAACGAAGAAATATATTCCTTATACAGAAATGATGAATAAAATAGGGAGTTGTTCCTCTTTCATAATGGAGAAGCTTCTTCCAGTCTCCCTGCCCCAGCCTCTCCTTGAGTATGAGATGCACTAAGTGATTTTTGGTGAAGAGGAGAGCATGGAAAAGGAAACCAGGCCTGTCATGGCATTCTGGAAAAACCTATTTCAGGCCACATTATAATGAGGATCTTCCATTTGAAATATCGCTTTCCTTTAAATTGATGTTTTTTATGTGTGCAGAGAGCGTGTCCTAGGGTCATTAACTTACTGAGCTCACCAGGCAGGATGTGGGCCTCAGGCCACCATTGTTTTTTCCTTTGGGGGCAGGCCCTGTTGCGTGGTTCTGTTGCTGATCAAGCCTGAATAAGTAAACCCGCTTTCTTGAGTCATCATTAACCTACAGGGGTCTCCCGTATGTTTTTTCCTATAATCCCCTAGTGGGGTTAACAATGTAATCACCTACTTTGTCCCATTAGTCTGCGCTATCTCAAGTATGACTAAATCAAGAATAAGGACTGGATATTTAAGATGTGGGCAATGATATTTTATGTCATTTTATATTTTTTAGTATTTATTTATTTGGCTGTTGTGGCAAGCAGAATTCTTGATCTTCATGGCGGCATGTGGGATCTTTAGCTGTGGTATGCTGGGGAATTTTTCTTTTGTGGTGATAAGAAGGTCTGGAATTAGACAGTGGTGATGGCTGATAAGCATGTAAATATAATAACAAACTACTGAATTATACACATTCAGTGATAAATAAATAAAATTCTAAAACCAGAAAAGAAAAGTAATACTGATCTATCAGGCCATGGGCTGTTGAAACTGGGCATCTAATTGTCAGTTCCAGGGCAAGGTTCTATTGATCATCCAGGGTGCACAGCAGAAAGACAAATACAGATAAACAGTTCATCCTCTTATCAAGATAACATTCTGAAATGAGGAGACCCAGTGAACAGTTCCCCGTCTTCTTAGATGGAGACATGTATCTCTCTGCGCTTTGAAAAATGACTAATCTTCATCTTAGAGAAACATCTCATTTTATCCTATGGTCTTCTACAGGCACACCTGTTAAATTGAGAGTGAGAGGGTCTGGGTCAGCACCAACCATCCTTAGGTATCCAGCAGGTGTCTGGATAGGAGGTAGGGTCTCCTCAGGACAACACTCTGAGATCGACTTTTTGCCCTTTCCACGAACTGCTCAGGGAGGCCAACTCTCAGCACTCTTCACGTCTGGCCTTGGTTGGGTGCCTGACCCACACGTGTGACCACACACTGCAGGGCTTTGCATGGCCGTCATCTTCTTCATTGGTATAATAATCGGGTCAGGTTAGATCAGGGAGATCTGAAGATTGTTCCTGGGAGCATCAGGGACCATCAAAGGGGTAGGAGGTGACTGGTGAAAGAAGAGTTCTGAGATCTGAAGAATGCTGGTAGAAAATGTAAAACAGGCTCCTCTTCCACAGGACCTCTCCAGGGCTTTAATGTGCTGATGAGGGAAGCAGGATAGTCATAGCGATTCAGAGCACCAAACCTTGGAGCCACACAGTCTTGGTCTGACCTAGTGATTTGGGCATTCATTATCTGTGTGACGTTGGGCAAATCACTCAACCCCTCTGAGACTGAGTTTCCTCACCCCTAAAATGAGCATGTCCTTTTCATTATAGGGGACTGGAATGCAAAAGTAGGAAGTCAAGAAACACCTGGAGTAACAGGCAAATTTGGCCTTGGAGTACAGAATGAAGCAGGGCAAAGGCTAACAGAGTTTTGCCAAGAGAACACGTTAGTCATAGCAAACACTCTCTTCCAACAACACAAGAGAAGACTCTACACATGGACATCATCAGATCGTCAGTATCAAAATCAGACTGATTATATTTTTGCAGCCAAAGATGGAGAAGCTCTATACAATCAGCAAAAACAAGACCAGGAGCTGACTGTGGCTCAGATCATGAACTCCTTATTGCCAAATTCAGACTTAAAGAAAGTAGGGAAAACCACTAGACCATTCAGGTATGACCTAAATCAAATCCCTTATAATTATACAGTGGAAGTGACAAATAGATTCATGGGATTAGATCTGATAGACAGAGTGCCTGATGAACTATGGACAGAGGTTCGTGACATTGTACAGGAGGCAGGGATCAAGACCATCCCCAAGAAACAGAAATGCAAAAAGGGAAAATGGTTGCCTGAGGAGGCCTTACAAATAGCTGTGAAAAGAAGAGAAGTGAAACACAAAGGAGAAAAGGAATAATATACCCATTTGAATGCAGAGTTCCAAAGAATAGCAAGGAGCGATAAGAAAGCCTTCCTCAGTGATCAGTGCAAAGAAATAGAGGAAAACAATAGAATGGGAAAGATTAGAGATCTCTTCAAGAAAATTAGAGATACCAAGGGAACATTTCATGCAAAGATGGGCTCAATAAAGGACAGAAATGGCATGGGCCTAACAGAAGCAAAAGATATTAAGAAGAGGTGTAAAGAATACACGGAAGAACTATACAAAAAACATCTTCATGATCAAGATAATCATGATGGTGTGATCACTCACTTAGAGCCAGACATCCTAGAATTCGAAGTCAAGTGGGCCTTAGGAAGCATCACTACGAACAAAGCTAGTGGAGGTGATGGAATTCCAGTTGAGCTATTTCAGATCCTAAAAGATGATTCTGTGAAAGTGCTGCACTCAATATACCAGCTGCTGCTGCTGCTAAGTCACTTCAGTCGTGTCCGACTCTGTGTGATCCCATAGATGGCAGCTTACCAGGCTCCGCCATCGCTGGGATTCTCCAGGCAAGAACACTGGAGTGGGTTGCCATTTTGGAAGACTCAGCAGTGGCCACAGGACTGGAAAAGGTCAGTCTTCATTCCAATCCCAAAGAAAGGCAATGTCAAAGAATGCTCAAACTACTGCACAATTGCACTCATCTCACACGCTAGTAAAGTAATGCTCAAAATTCTCCAAGCCAGGCTTCAGCAGTACTTGAACCGTGAACTTCCAGATGTTCAAGCTGGATTTAGAAAAGGCAGAGGAACCAGAGATCAAATTGCCAACATCCGCTGGATCATCAAAAAAGCAAGAGTTCCAGAAAAACATCTACTTCTGCTTTATTGACTATGCCAAAGCCTTTGACTATGTGAATTACAACAAACTGTGGAAAATTCTTAAAGTGATGGGAATAACAGACCACCTGACCTGCCTCCTGAGAAATCTGTATGCAGGTCAAGAAGCAACAGTTAGAACTGGGCATGGAACAACAGACTGGTTCCAAATCGGGAAAGAAATATGTCAAGGCTGTATATTGTCACCCTGCTTATTTAACTTATATGCAGAGTACATCATGAGAAACCCTGGACTGGAAGAAACACAAGCTGGAATCAAGATTGCCGGGAGAAATAACAATAACCTCAGATATGCAGATGACACCACCATTACGGCAGAAAGTGAAGAGGAACTAAAAAGCCTCTTGATGAACATGAAAGAGGAGAGTGAAAAAGTTGGCTTAAAGCTCAACATTCAGAAAACGAAGATCATGGCATCCGGTCCCATCACTTCATGGGAAATAGATGGGGAAACAGTGGAAACAGTGTCAGACTTTACTCTGGGGGCTCCAAAATCACTGCAGTTGGTGATTGCAGCCATGAAATTAAAAGACACTTACTCCTTGGAAGAAAAGTTAAGACCAACCTAGACAGCATATTCAAAAGCAGAGACATTACTTTGCCAACAAAGGTCCGTCTAGTGAAGGCTTTGGTTTTTCCAGTGGTCATGTATGGATGTCAGAGCTGGACTATAAAGAAAGCTGAGAGCCGAAGAATTGATGCTTTGAACTCTGGTGTTGGAGAAGACTCTTGAGAGTCCCTTGGACTGCATGGAGATCCAACCTGGAGGATTCAATGTGTCAAAGTGGGGCTTATCAAGTCTGTATATCACAGCTTGGCCTTGGTCCCTGTGGGAGCTCAGAAGGAGCAGCACATAGTTCCCTGGGGGTTTGGAAGGATGATCAGGAGGTTTCCAGGGAGAGGGGAAGGGGAAGGGAATCCAAGGCAAAAGAAAAAGCACAAAAGCATGGAGGCGGGATGACAGGAGTGGACATGACAACTGCTGAGATGCAGACGTGGGGGTAATGCAAGCATGGTGAGCAGGAGTGTGAGGGAGGCAGCAAGGGAGAAGCTGGAGAGGTGGGTTGGACCAGAGCCCAGTCACTAGGAGCCACAAAAGCACCCTAGAAAGCTCCTCTGTCAACTACAGCAAGTGGTGGAGGAGAGCAATCGCGTGCCACATGCATGGGGAGGAGGGGCCCGCCTGGGGACGACCCTTCTCAAGCCCAGCCTGATGGCTAAGATGGTCCTCTTTCTTGCAGGGATCACGGAAGGAGACCCGAGTCCAGCTGTCAGGCTCAGGAGAGCTGAGAGGGCTCTCAGACATGGAAGCCCCGAGGGATTGGAGTTCGGTGAGCATCACACTTGAAGCTACTCACGGAATGAAGGTGCAGGCAACGAACAGACGATTTTGACTGACATTCACATGATATAAGATACAAAGCACTCAACATCACAGTAATCTAAGTCTATGCCCCAACCACTAACACCGAAGAAGCTGAAGTCGAATGATACTATGAAGACCTAGAAGTCCTTCTAGAACTAACACCAAAAAATAAAAAGATGTCCTTTTCATTACAGGGGACTGGAATGCAACAGTAGGAAGTCAAGAGATACCTGGAGTAACAGGCCAGTTTGTCCTTGGAGTACAAAATGAAGCAGGGCAAGGCTAACAGAGTTTTGCCAAGAGAACACATTGGGTCATAACAAACACTCTCTTCCAACAACACAAGAGATGAGTCTACACATGGACATCACTAGATGGTCAACACCGAAATCAGATCGATTATACTGCAGCAAAAACAAGACCTGGACCTTACTGTGGCTCAGATCATGGACTCCTTATTGCCAAATTCAGACTTAAATTGAAGAAAGTAGGGGAAACCACTAGACTATAAAGGTATGACCCAAATCAAATCCCTTATGATTATACAGTGGAGGTGATAAATAGTCACGGGATTAGATCTGATAGGGTGTCTGAAGAACTAAGGATGGAGGTCCAGAACACTGTACAGGAGGCAGTGACCAAAATCATCCCAAGGAAAAAGAAACGCAAGAAGGCAAAGTGGCTATCTGAGGAGGCTTTACAAATAGCTGAGGCAGGAAGAGAAGTTAGAGACAAAGGAGAAAGGGGAACATAGACCTACCTGAAAGCAGAGTTCCAGAGAATAGCAAGAAGAGACAAGAAAGCCTTCCTAAGTGAACAATGCAAAGAAATAGAGGAAACCTATAGAATGGGAAAGACTAGAGGTCTCTTCAAGAAAATTAGAGCTACCAAGGGAACATTTCATGCAAGGATGAACACAGTAAAGGACAGACCTAGGTAAGGACCTAACAAAAGCAGAAGATATTAAGAAGAGGTGGCAAGAATACACAGAAGAACTATACAAAAAAGGTCTTAATAACCCAGATAACCATGATGGTGCGGTCACTAACCTAGTCAGACATCCTGGACAGTGAAGTCAAGTGGGCCTTAGGAAGCATTACTATGAACAAAGTTAGGGGAGGAATTTCAGCTGAGCTACTTAAAATCCTTAAAATGATGCTGTTAAAGTGCTGCACGCAGAAAGTCAGTAAATTTGGAAAGCTCAGCAGTGGCCACAGGACTGGGAAAGGTCAGTTTTCATTGCAATCCCAAAGAAGGAAAATGCCAAAGAATGTTCAAACTACTATACAATTGTGTTCATTTTATATGCAAGTAAGGTTATACTCAAAATCTTTCAAGCTAGGCTTTGGCAGTACATGAACTAAGAACTTCCGATGAACAAATTGCCAACACTGGTTGTATCATAAAGAAAGGAAAGGAATTCAAGGAAAACCTCTACTTCTACCTCACCGACCACACTAAAGCCTTTACATGGTTCACAACAAATTGTGGAAAATTCTTAAAGAGATGGGAAGACCAGACCACCTTACCTGTCCTGAGAAACCTGTATGTGGGTCAAGAAGCAACAAAACTGGACATGGAACAAGGACTGGTTCAAAATTGGGAAAGGAGCATAACAGGCTATATTGTGTCACCCTGCTTATGTGCCAGCGGCAGCCTGTTCATTCAAAGGCCTATGAAGGCCTGGTGCCCAAATGAGAAGACAAGAACAGCTCACGGCTCATCACGATCACTCACTCACTCCAAGGATTCCACCCAAGATACTAACTTCAAGCAAGATACTAACCTCAACAGGATACTAACCTCAACCTCAAGCAGCTCCCGCTGGATTAGTCCAAAGTAAGCTTTAAATCTCAAGAATCAGACTGCCTACTGTCCAGGTCACAGCCTAACCCCTGGTACGCAGATACAATGAAACAAGGAGAAGCTGGCCTATGACTCGAGATGCGAGAGGCAAAAAAAATCACACCTCTGCAGAAGTGGGGAGCCAGTTTCAGAATTCTCAGCTTCGGAGGAATGCCCAAAACGTTTCGTTCAGTCTTCCCTTCTACTCAAGATATCCCAAGTTCCCAAGGTTTTTTTTTTTTTTTTTTTTTCCTTTTAGTTGCTGCAACTAATCCCCGTGCCGCAACTAACACCTGGCGCAAAGACAAAGATTTTTACCAGCGAGAGATGGGCAACAGGCTTCTCACATTGAGTCACGTGGAAAGTAGTGTTCAGGCAAAAGGGCTTAAAATGAGAGAGTGCAGGTAGGTGTGCGTCTTCCTCAAAAGAAGACTATCCCAATTGGAGAGAAGATTTTACGTTCCAGCTAAAAGAACAAGCCTCAGTCCCCGAAATCTCTTCCCACCTACAATGGATGAAGATTTGGCGACTTCGAGTCGACATATACTCTCCTGCTCCCGCTTTCTGCAGCTCCAGGCAGCGGACGAGGCGATTCTCGGCGTCCCCAGCCCCACTTCAGCCCCGCCCCCCGCCCCCGCAGCTAATCCCAAGCGGCCTTCGGCCTTCCTGCCACGTGTGCGACAGACACCAGGCTGGATCGAGAGCTCAGCGATTGGACGGCAGCCCCACGTGGCGGGACGCTCGCGTTTGTTCGGTGGCCAATAGAGGCTCAGCGAGGGCCTCGAGGGGCGGTCGCCGGCAGAGACGCCGGGAGCCTTGCCCCCGGGTATGCTGCTTTCCGCGTTAGGTTTAACTGCGCAGAACACTCCTGGCCAGATGTATGAGGTCGACTGTGGCACTGTGCTTGCTGTTGTGGAATAACTCTTCGTGGCCTAGCAGTTTGAATCCTTGTCGTTCGGTGTCAATACGGGCTTTCCTCCCAGGTGTCGCCCCACATCTGTTCAATCAGACTGAAGACTCCATGCGCCTTAGATATGCTTGGGCACAGAGTGCCAGAGACCTGCAGACTCAGCAAGAAAGCGGACTTGGGTTAAGGCTTCTGACAATTCAAAAGGCCCAGATGTCCCCGTGCCCAATATTGTGAGCAGCTCATTACCGATGCTACAAATGTTTTGAGTGATAAGATAAAATTAAGAAACTTACTAATATCATGATGTTAACTAGAGCACCCTGAACTGGGACTGTGGAGGGCAAGGAATACCTTATCCCACATTTATTTAAAAAGCAATGAAAACAAACCTCAGAGATGGCTTATAGACAAAAGATGACCCATTGAGTTCTGGGAGACCCACTCGAACTCTCCCTCAACTTCAGGGGTCAAAGTCACAAATTTAAGAGGCTGCAGGGGCCAGGGAGAGGATATGAGTGTGCAAAATTCCCCAAACCGGTTACAGTGAGTCAGGAAGGATGGGTGTGGCCTGTGATGACCTAGGGAGTGAATGTCTTGTGTCTTATGCTTTCTGTCCAACCTTCCCTCAGTCTCGTCTTCTCTTCACTCTGTCCATTTCTCAAACAAATGAGCTAATAATAATATATACTCTGGGCCAGGCCTGTTCCAGGCAGCAGAGTTGCCAGGATGACTTAAGGGCCTGGCATTCCTCCAGTTTTGGCTTTTTGCAAAACTCAGCTCTAACTCCGTCCTGAGCTGGCCTAAGGCTTTATCTCCTTTTCCTTGATCTGATTGACTTTATGTATTGAATTGTGGCCCCTAAAAAGACGTTTTGAAGTCTTCATCCCCAGTACTTGTGAATGTGACCTTATTTGGAAACGGAGTTTTCTCATCCTGCAGCGGCTTGAAGCAGGATTTCCGTTGCCAGCCAGAGTGCCATAGTTCCAGGCTGTAGCAGTAACCTTCATGGTAGTTGGAATCACTTTTATGGGGCATTTTTTCTGGCTTTTATGTGGCCAATCATCTTGCTTTGCCTGAAATGAGTATATACCAGGCAGAGCAAGGTATATACCTGGTGTATCTCAGGGGCCTTTCATGTGTGAGCACATGTCTCTTAGCCAAGATGGGTTCTAGGGAAGAGGCCTATGGGTAGGTTGATATCACTTAGATGAGGTGATGCCCCCTCCCTTTTGACCTCCGAGGTATGTATTCTCACTGACCTTGAGAATGAGAAATTCGAGGTCTCTTATCCGGGCAGGGCTCAACTCTTCTCTAAATCCTGCTACTTTGGAGTATCTGTCCACGGGGAACAATTCCAGCTGCTGAGCCTGGGGCCCATCTATCTCTTGCCTCAGAGTCATTGCAAATGTAGGCAAATTAAAGTCATTAGAGTGAGTCCTACTCTGACTAGTATTCTTAGAAGGACATATGTACACCTATGGCTGATTCATGTTGTTTGACAGAAAACAAAATTCTATAAAGCAATTACCCTCCATTACAAAATAAAAAGGAGACAGAGGTGGGAGAAAGCCACGTGGCCACAGAAGCAGAGACTGGAACCATACATCAAAGAACCAAGGGACCTTCTCCTGCCATTTGCCACCGAGGGCTGAGGCCTGCGGCCGCCGGCGGACAACATTTTCGAGATGGAAAACAGATTAGAGGCTGCCGGGATTAGGGAATATTTAAAGGATACTTCAAAGAAGATGAAAAGTGGGCTTATATTTGTAAAACTGGCTAACCCATTTTCAGGGGAAGGAGCCATTTACTTGTTCAATATGTGTCTACTGCAGCTTTTGAAATAAAAGTTTTCAAGGAAAAAAAAAACATTCTTGGTTTATAAATGAATCAGTTCCATCAGGAGGTGGTCTTCACTTTGCCACACCTATGGACCCACTGTTTCTGCTTCTCTACTATCTTATAAAGGCTGATAAAGAGGGGAAGTTTCAGCCCCTGGATCAAGTTGTGATGGATGACATGTTCCCAGATTGCATCTTGTTGCTGAAACTTCCTCAACTTGAGAAGTTACTTCGACACGTGACAGAAGAAAAAGTAATAGATATGAAGAAATACTACAAGTACAGCAAAGAGAAGACCTTAAAATGGCTAGAAAAAAAGGCTAATCAGACTATGGCAGCATTAAAAACCAAAAAGGTAAATGTCAGTGCCGGGGTACAGTCTACTGCATTCTTTTCTGGTGGCCAGGTTTCCAGGGACAAGGACGAGGATTATGTTAGTTATGCCCATGGTCTGTTATCTGATTATATCCCTAAACAATTAAGTGATGACATCTAAATATTTAAAGCTTCCAGAACCTCCAGCTTCAGTGCCGAACCCTCCATCAAAGAAAGCAAAGTTATCAGATTACACTAAGTTTAACTCCAAAGATTTCAAGACTGTAAAGGAAAACAGCAAAAGGACCGCAGCTCAGAAGGCTCTGGCTAAAGTTGACAAGAGTGGAATGAAAAGTATTGATTCCTTTTTTGGTGAAAAACATGTTAAAAAAAACTTAAGATTTGAACCTTTGAAAGTGAAATTGAGCAAAAATACCTGCCTTCTTCATGTCCCACCTTCATCCTTCCTCCTTGCTACTGTACTTCTGAAAACTTAATTACCACCTTTTGAAAAAAGATAGGATGAGGGCAATTTTCAGATTCACTCAAACATTTCTTCGAATTTTGTGTTTCCTGAATATGGGAAAAGTAATTGTGAAACATCATGGCTTATAGCCTTTGGAATTTATTTGACATCATGAAAAGTAATCAAGTGAGTAGGATTAACCTTTAGCATCACAAATTCCTCAATAAACTGACATGTGACAATGGAAAAAAAAACAACAAAAAACCAAGGGATGCCAAGGGTTGTTAGCAACACCACAAGAGAGGAATGAAACAGATTCTCCTCTGGAGCCCTCAGTCTTGACAACACCCTGACTTTGAACCTCCAGTCTCCAGAACTGTGCAAGAATAAATTTGTTGTTTTAAGCCATCCAGTCGTTGCAATAGCCCTGGGGAACAAATACAGATTGTTGATGAATAAATCAATCTAGAAAAGAAATGGAAAATTTTGGTAGAGCCATAATTGAGGATTTATAATGTGGTTAAAACATCTCAGAAAGCTGAGAACTGTTCTACCTGTTAAAAGTCAAGGCACAGTTATATGATTTTGAAGAGGGCTGTACATCAAACAATATATTATTGACAGTTTAGATAACTGAGAACTAAACACCATGTGATCCCTTATGAAATCAAAATGGAATATTATTTCAAGGAGTTGTCTTCCTGATGATAGAATATTGCTTTTTATGGTTGAGCAGCCATTTATGTCAATGGGGAAGGTTTGGCTGCCACACAATGCAGAATCAGGGCAAAAGATGTCAAAGAACAAAGATTTATTATATTTTTCTTGTCTTGCTATAAAATGTGACTTTTATTTCAGGAGGTGATAAGATTCACGTTTCTTTATTGCCAGCCTCACTGCACTACGTTCTCCCACCTCTAGTGCAGTCAGTGTCTGTATGTGACCTTACACTGAATTTTTGTTTGTTTTTCATTTCTGTCTCTTGGGGATTTACTAGTATTATCTGTTGAGAATTCAACCATGCATCAGTTTCTATTTTTTTATTTATTATTTTTGCTGCATCAGGATGTAGTTGCAGCACATAAGATCTTCCTGTGACATACAGGATCTTTCATTTTGGTGCAGGGACTCCAGAGCTCATGGGTTCACTAGTTGTGGCGCACAGGCTTAGCTGCCCCACAGCATGTGGGATCTTAGTTCTCTGACCCTGGTTTGAGCTAACGTCCCCAACATTGGAAGGTGGATTTTTAACCACTGGACCACTAGAGAAGTCCCTGCATTAATTTTCTAATTTTTTTTTTCTGCAGCATGACTGAGGTATAATTTACAAACTATAAAATTAACCTATAGTGCAGGTAGTTTCATTTTTAGCAATTTTATGGAGTTGTACAATCAGCTCCAAAAACCAGATTTACAACGTTTCCATAATATCCCAAAGTTTCCTTTTGCCCATACAGAAATTCCCACTCCCACCTCCATGCAACCAATTATTTGCTTTCTGTCACTTTTATGGACACTCACATAAATAGAATCATATGTGTTCTTTTGGGTCCCTCTTCTTTCACTTATTATTTTTTTCCCCCAAGGTTCATGCATATTGTAGTATATGGTTTTTTTTTTACATTTTACTGTTTATCATGTGTAGACACTGTTCAATATCATTAGTCTTTAGGAAAATATAAGTGATACACTACTTCACACCTGAGAAGATGACTACAGTAAAAACCTGACAATAACAAGTGTGGGTAAAGATGTGGAGAAACTGGAACACCCTACTGGTGGAAACATAAAAAAGCACAGTCGAACGGTACATTTAGAAAACAGGCAGTATCTTTGAAAGTTAAACACACACTCACCAGATGACTCAGCGATTTCACCTCTAGGTATCTCAAGAGATGTGAAACGTATTTTCACACCAAGACTTACATGGAAGTATTTATAGCAGCATTATTCTTAGTAGCTTCCAACTGCCAACAGTTCAACTTATAACTGAGCAGGACTCTAAAGGGCCTTCCGAGGATAGACCCTTCCTCTGCTTTAGCTCCTCCCTAAGTACCTAGATAATAGGATCTGATGGCATATTTCCTGAGGTGCTTTATAGATGCCAAACCCCCTGCTAAATGGAAGGAATTAATGACCATGAGTGCATAGCCCCCGACCTTCTGGCATCTAAGGATTGATAATGTGATGTGATAGGACCCTGTTACCTCACTATCAGTCAATCAGGGTTCCATTCAGTCAGTCGCTCAGTTGAGTCTGACTCTTTGCGACCCCATGAACCGCAGCACGCCAGGCCTCCCTGTCCATCACCAACTCCTGGAGTTTACCCAAACTCATGTCCATTGAGTCGGTGATGCCATCCACCCATCTCATCCTCTGTCATCCCCTTCTCCTCCTGCCCTCAATCCTTCCCAGCATCAGGGTCTTTTCAAATGAGTCAGCTCTTCACATGAGGTGGCCAAAGTACTGGAGTTTCAGCTTTAGCATCTTTCCTTCCAATGATCACCCAGCACTGATCTCCATTAGGATGGACTGGTTAGATCACCTTGCAGTCCAAGGGACTCTCAAGAGTCTTCTCCAACACCACAGTTCAAAAGCATCAATTCTTCGGTGCTCAGCTTTTTTTATAGTCCAACTCTCACATCCATACATGACTACTGGAAAAACCATAGCCTTGACTAGATGGACCTTTGTTGGTAAAGTCATGTCTCTGGGTTTTTAATATGCTGTCTAGGTTGGTCATAACTTTCCTTCCAAGTGTTATGCCTGAGGTCCGATTTACCAAAACTGAGGGACTAAGACATCCACAGCAATGCAAACGTACAAAGGGGTTTATTGCTAGCTCGAGCTAGGGCTCAAGTCTCATCCAGCGCAGCGGAGTCTTGACGAGAGCCCCAAGCTCTGAATCACATCTACTTTTATACAGATGGTTCTTTGTTCCTGTAACAGCATAGCTGATTGGCTAAACCATACGTGCCCGCCGGACTTTTAAACCTGGCATCCCCATCTGGACTGGTGCGGGCGGGGTTTTCCTGATTGGCTCAGGCTGGGGCTATGGGGATTTCTTCTGATTGGTCGAGCTACACTGCCTGCGGGAGTTCCCAGTGCCTCAGCTTTCCTAGAGACTAAAACTCAGACCTTAGCCTGCCCCTTAGAGCCTATCTTGGCTCCAGTTTGGTCCTAACATTCCCCCCTGTCTTTTGATCATAGAGAGGAATCTTCCTCTTTATTTTGGGACAAGGCCTGATATTGTTGCCTGAGTATGAATAGCTGGACGGTATTGATACACTGTTTTATAAAGGTTACAAGCTTATTTAGGATACATGGGCCAAAGGTGAGTATTAATAATAGCACTATGAGAGGGCCCACCAGGGTGGAAATCAGCGTTGTCAACCACGGAGACTGTTGGAACCAGGATTCAAACCATCCCTGCTGGGCCTCTCGCTCTCTTTTTCGTTGGGCTAGCCCCTCCCTCACTCTGGCCATAGATTCTCTTACTACCCCAGTGTGTTCTGAGTAAAAACAACATTCTTCTCCCAGAGCCGCGCAGATTCCCCCTTGTTGTAGGAAAACCAGATCTAACCCCCTTCGATTTTGTAGGATAACCTCGGACAGGGAAGTTAGTGATTTTTCTAGGTGACTAATTGATTCTTCTATCTGTGTAATGTCTTCATCTACAGCTGCCTGCAAGGAAGTGAACCCTTGACCTTGGAGAGACAGGGCAGCTATCCCAGTTCCTGCTCTGGCAATCCCAAGACTGAACATGGTTGCTAATGTGATGGCCGTGATGGGCTCTCTCTTAACTCTGTTCCCTCCCAACTGATTTGTTGTCTCCCTAGCCCAATAGTTGTACATAACTTCTTCAGGGTGATATAAGATTTTGGGCATTACAGCCACCAATACACAAAACTCTTTACTCTGATTAAAAACTGATGCATGTAAACACGGAGTCAGCGTGGGTATGTGAACAGACCCACCATCCACCTGCCTCAGGCACAATCCAGTTTGTTTTATCTAATCTTGTGAGATTGGCCGTTTGGGCGCACAAGGGAGTTTTTTTAGGTGGAACTTTACCTAAGCAAAGTCCCCTTCCCAAAACGTCTCTCATAGTGAGACCGACCCTACGTTCTCCCCAGTGACATTGAGGTGGATCTGTGCTGTTGGACAGGTTTTAAGAAACATTTAAGCCTATTGCTTCATAAAAGGGAGGGTAGAGAGTATAACAGAGCCAACAGGAGTTAGCTGCATTTGGGTTAGACTGATTTAAGGTTGTAAAGGCTGCCTTAACTAGAGTCCATAATGGGTCTGACGTTTTTGAGTCAGGGATGGGGGTCGAGGAGCCAGGGGCCTCTGTCTCATTGTTCTGGTTCCCCGGTCGGGAGACAAAGGGCGTAGGGCTCAGTGTTGTAGCCCTCTGAGTCGGGTATGCCTTAGTTACTTTCTGTGGTCCTGGATTCTCGACCTGATTAGGGCCTACACTTTGGATCTGGATGGGTTCCACTGTCTGGCTAATAACTAAAATCCCTCCAGGGTATGGGCCGGGCCACCTGACGTTGAGCTGGAAACCCCAAGATAGCCCGGAAACCCAAGACCTCTCCTGCTTAGCCAACTCCTGATCGAATATTATTTTCACCTGATCAATCTTGTGCCAGGGTGTGTTCTGGGCTCTGCCTTCGATTATGTCTAGGGGATCGGGCAGGGGATAGACAAACAAAAAGTTGACCAAGTCCCGGTTCCCTACCTCCCATTTCGCTGCCCCGTCAGTGGAGGTCACACAGCTCCAAGACTTAGAGAAGTAATGTTGTAGGCCCCCGCAAGTCCCCCAATTGTTTTTCATGTGTCCAGGGCATGCCCAGAATCCGTAGTCCCTCAGCCATGTTCCCTCCCAACCACTGTCGATCAGTTTCCCCAGGCTAAAGTACAGATCCGGCCACCAAGTGTTGGGGGGTGAATTCCGGTGGTCGAATTGAGTACCTCCCGAGTCAGTCCGTTCTGAGGTGTCCAGGTGATTTTGGCAGGCTGGTGCGGGTTGTGGCTGGCTGTCCCAGGAACGTAGAAGTAGGCCACTATCAGGAGGATCAAAGCGATACATCCGGGACCTGCTGCCGGATGAGCTTCAATTTTAGAGGATTTAAGAGATGTGGTGTCACCTTCCACTCTTCTCGGGCTGCCTCTTGTTCGTCTGGAGTGGCACGGCGTACGTGGTTACAGTGCACCAAGGGCCCAATGCCGTCGACCTTCAAGGCAGTGGGGGTAGTAAGAAGAACAACATAAGGCCCCTTCCACCTGGGTTCTAATGTTTTGGACTGATGTCGTTTGACCCAAACCCAGTCCCCCAGACCAATGTTGTGTGAAGGGATTGTCCCCTTCTCTTGGCCTTCATGGATTTCTTTGACCGAAGTCCAGATGTGCACATGCACCTTGCTTAAAGCCAGTATAGCTTCTTGGAACCGCTGCAACAAAGGGGGCGGCTTGATTTTTCCCTCAAAGGTAGGGCATATGGGATGGGGACCCCGATAAACAATTTCAAAGGGGGTCAGGTTCAACTTGTAGGGTGTATTACGCGCTCGGAAGAGAGCAAAGGGAAGGAGAGTCACCCAGTCCCCGCCAGTCTCTATTGCCAGTTTTGCCAAAGTTTCTTTTAGAGTCCAATTCATTCTTTCTACCTGCCCTGAACTTTGGGGATTGTATTTGCAATGCAGTTTCCACTTGGTCCCCAGGGCTGAGGCCAGTCCCTGAACAATTTGACTCACAAAAGCAGGTCCGTTATCAGAGCCAATAGTTACCGGCAGCCCAAACCCAGGCACTATCTCCTCTAGGAGCTTTTTAGCCACCATTACTACTGTTTCCCTCTTAGTGGGGTATGCCTCCACCCACCCAGAGAAAGTATCAACCAGAACAGGTAACGGTACCCATACTTGCCTGGCCTTACCTCCGTAAAATCTATCTCCCACTGTTGTCCTGGCCTCTCTCCCCGGTACCTTATACTCGTATGCTGTCCTTTTCCTGGTCTCATCATCTGGCACGCCTTGCAGGCACGGACTATGTCTTGTGTTGGGGAAACCGCAGACGCGCTGTCTGTAGAAGTGCTAGAGTCTTTTTCTCCCCTAGATGGGTGGTCTGATATAGGTGCGTGCAAAGGTGTCGACCCAAGTCAGCCGGAAGCAACAGGTTGTCATTTTGGTCCGATATCATCCATCTCCGCTCACAGGACGTTTGGTATTTTCTTGAATCCAATTCAGATCAGAGGAGGAATACTCGGGGGTCGGGGGCAGGGTTCCCATTCCTGGGGGTGGCAATCCCACAGTCAGTATGTTGGCTTTGCAGTCTCCGACAGCTGCCTCGCAAGCTGCCACATCGGCGGCACGGTTGCCTCGAGCCTTGATATCCTCTCCCTTTTGGTGCCCCGGGACATGTACTATGGACACTGCTCGAGGCCAGTGGACTGCTGCTAGGAGTCTGAAGATCTCAGGTAAGTTCTTAACTTCCTTTCCCTCTGCTGTCAAAACCCCCCGCTCTTTATATATTGGGCCCTGAATATGCACTGTGCCAAATGCATACCGGCTGTCGGTATAAATGGTGACCTTTTTTCCTTCCGCCCTTTCCAGTGCCTGTATCAAGGCTATTACTTCTGCTTTTTGAGCAGATGTTCCAGGGGGCAGAGCTTCAGCCCAGATAGCCCTTCCTGAGTCATCAACAATTGCTGCCCCTGCCCTTCTCTGTCCGTCTCTCACAAAACTCCTTCCATCTGTAAACCACACTAGTTCACTGTCTTTTAAGGGCACGTCTTTTAGGTCTTTAAGTATGGCTGCCACATCTGCCAATATCTCACCACAATTGTGGAGGGGGCCGTCTTGCTCCGGGGCGGGCAGGAGAGTGGCCGGGTTCAGGAAGCAGGGCGTCTGAAAGTGTATCTGGGGGGTATCCAGCAGCAAGGCCTGGTAATGGGTCAAGCGGGCATTGGAGATCCACTTACCCGGTGGCTGCTTGAGAATCCCTTCAATGGCATGGGGAGTGTAGACCAGGAGCCGCTGTCCATAGGTTAACTTGTTGGCATCATGGACCAGGAGAGCAGTGGCTGCAGTGATTCGGAGGCAGGGTGGCTGCCCAGCGGCCACCGGGTCCAGTCTTTTTGAGAGGTAGGTTACGGGTCGCCTCCAAGGCCCCCATTGTTGTGTCAGGACTCCCTTTCCTACTCCCTGTTTTTCATCCACAAACAGTTGAAAAGGCTTAGATGGGTTAGGGAGAGCAAGGGCCAGGGCTTCTAGCAGAGCCTGCCGGAGTTCTTGAATTGCCTGTCTCATTGGCTCTGTCCAAGTCCAGTTTTTACTCTCCCTACTTCCTTCATATAGTGGCCGGGCCTTTTCAGCGAACCCCAGGATCCACAGCCTGCAGTACCCAACAGTCCCAAGAAACTCTCTCACCAAGCGGGGAATTGCTGGCTCGGGGATCTGCAAAATAGTCTCCTTCATGGCCTGTGTTAGCCATCTCCGCCCCTGCTTTATCTTATACCCTAAGTAAGGTACCTCCTGTCTAGCTATTTGGGCTTTTTTCGCACTAGCCCTGTATCCTAATGTCCCCAGTCTGGAGGAGGTCACCTGTTGCCTCTAGGCATGCCCCCTGGGTAGCAGCAGCCAACATAAGGTCATCCACATACTGCAACAGCACATCGGGGTGATCAGCCTGGTACTCACGGAGGTCTTCACCCAAGGCCTCGTTGAACAACGTTGGTGAATTTTTGAATCCCTGTGGGAGGCGAGTCCAGGTTAGCTGTCCTGTGGTTTGGCAGTCCTCGTCGGCCCATTCGAAAGCGAAGATCTCTTGGCTTTTAGGGGCCAGAGGCAAACTGAGAAAAGCATCTTTCAGATCCAGAACTGTGTACCAGACACAGTCCGGCAGCAGGCCACTCAAAAGAGTGTACGGATTGGGGACCATGGGATGAATGTCACTCACCCGCTTGTTGACCTCACGAACATCCTGGACTGGCCTAAAATCCATTCCCCTAGGCTTTCTCACCAGTAGTAGGGGGGTATTCCATGGGGATCAACACCTGAGAATTCCTGCCTTCAGGAGCCGTTGTATGTGTGGCGCGACTCCTCGTCGGGCCTCCTGACTCATGGGGTGTTGCTTCACCCGTATAGGGGTGGCATCCGCTTTCAGTTCAACAATAATGGGCGGGGGGGTCTCTGTTTCGCTAGTCCTACCCCTGCCGTTTCTGCACAGGCCAAAGGATATTTTTGAATCCAAGGTTGCATGGTAGGGTCCACAGCCGGGGGAGGCAGGGGGGTCCCGGCTGGTACAGTTGGTATTCATTTTCCAGTGCGAGGGACAGGATGTGAACTGGATGTCCGGTCCCATCCGTAACCGATATCCTCCCGTGGGTGAAGTGGATCTGCGCATTGACCTTGGATAACAGATCCTTTCCTAGCAAGGGTACTGGGCACTCCGGTATCACTAGAAAGGAGACACTTGCTGGGTCCCTAAGTCCACCTGAATAAGTTTAGTAGTCCAGCAATATCGTTTTGTCCCAGTGGCTCCTTGTACCCAGCTAGTCTTTTTGGACATTGGTCCCTCTTTGCGACTGAGGACCAAGTACTGGGCTCCTGTATCTACCATGAAGCCGACCAGTTTCCCCTCCACATAAATAGTTACCCAGGACTCGGGGAGGGGTGCCGAGTCTTGACTCCCCTAATCACTATTTTCTCCTGCATATAAAACGTGGGCTCCCGGGGAGGGTGCCTCTCTCCTGGGCGGTCCCCCCACTCCGTTTCTTTTAGGACACTCATTCTTCCAATGTCCCTGCTCTCTGCAATATGCACATTGGTCCTTTTTCAGCGCCTGCCTGGCTGGTCTCCCTTTATCGTTTAACCTGGTGTCCTTAGTTCCCTGGGGATCGGGCCCGTCTGGTCCCCGCCAAGAGAATCTGAGCCAGTTCTCTCTGATTCTTCCAGTTCTCTTCGGCCCTATATTCCCTTTCTCCCCGTCTGATCCGTTCTTCCCTCTCCTCGGGAATCTCCCTATTATTAAAAACGCTTTCTGCCGCCCTCACTAGGTCTTGTATTGATTGCTCCCCTAGCCTGTCTATTTTCTGCAACTATCTCCTGATGTCCGGGGCTACCTGATTCACAAATGCTAGTACAACGGCCGCGCGTGATTCATCGGCCTGTGGGTCCATGGGGGTGTATTGTCTGAAAGTTTCCATTAACCTCTCTAGGAAGGCTGCCGGGCTCTCGGTTCCTGTCTAACCAAATTTACCTTGACCAAATTCATTGGTTTCCTGGCGGCTGCTCGGAGGCCAACCATAAGAGTCTGGCGGTACACTCGGAGACACTCCCTACCTTCAGCACACTCGAAATCCCAGTGGGGTCGCATCAGTGGAAATCCCTCATCAATCAAATTAGGCTGCATGGTGGGTCTTCCATCTACCCCTGGAACGTTTTTCTATGCTTCCAACAGAATCTGTTCGCGTTGTTCTGTGGCGAAGAGCACCTGTAAAAGCTGCTGACAATCATCCCAAGTGGGGCTATGAGTGAATAGGATAGATTCTAGAAAGTCAATGAGGCCCGGGGGTTTTTCTGAGGATGAAGGGGTCTGAGTTTTCCAATTATACAGATCCCTAGTGGAAAAGGGCCAGTATTGGTATGTTCGTTCTCCATCCGGGCGGGCCGGCCCCGCCCGAACGGGGAACACCTGGACTGTTGAGGTGGGGGCCTCTGGGTCACCATTGTCTGCCAAGCCAAGGACCCCCCTGGTCCTTCCTCGAATCCCTTGAGCAGGGCCCCCTTCCTTGTTTGGGGCCAAAGGTTCAGTGTCTCTTTGTGTTCCTCTAGAAGATATCTGCAGTACCTGAGCGAGTAAAGGCGGGTGTACATAGGGGGGTGGGGAGAGATCGGTTTCCTGGTCAATTAGGTTAGGATATAGTGAGGATTCCTGGAATACTGGCTTCGCCCGGCCATCGCGATCTTTATGCTCTTCCCCTTTAGATGCCTCCACGACAAATACCTGTGGAATTGATGAAGTGGGGGGAGGGGGAATGAAGGGTTTCAGCCAGGCTGGTGGATTTTCCACCAGATCCTGCCAGACTAAGATGTAGGGTGTCTAGTCTGGATGTCCAGAAGGGCTGGGAGCGAGCACCTTTTCCTTAATGGCCTGGATGGTAGGCAGGCTAAAAGTCCCCTCTGGCGGCCATCTGACATTAAGAGAGGGCCATTTAGAAGAGCAAAAAGTTATCAACCTGCTCTTTTTCACCAATAATGATAAGTTTTGTGCCCTAGATTTGAAATCAGAAAAGTGGTTAGTCATGATGGATAACAGAGTAGAAGCTCCCTGACCCATAATCACAGGGTCAATTACAGGAAACAAAAGGAACACACCGAGAGCAGAGACAATGCCGGCACACACAAAGACGCGACAACCGGAGGACAAACAGACGTCGACCGAGAACACAACACTAGGTTTCCTTTGGGCCCCCTGAGTTTTCTTGCCTCCTAAAGTTACCTTACTGAAGGGCGTCCACTGCCCACCAGATTCGGGATCGAGGGAGCAGCACTCTCCCTCTCCCCTGCAAAGCCAGCTGCCTTCCAGTGCGTCTGCTGGGCCTCGGCCTTACGCTAGCTAGGGCGACTAACCCGCCCCTGACCAGACCTGACACCGGCGTTCGGATACCTTTCCTCTAAGTGAGGATACCCCTTCTGCCAGGAGGGAGTTATTCTTCCCAGTTAAAAGGATCCCGGACGAGCCCCCAAATGTTATGCCCAAAGTCCGATTTCCCAAAACTGAGAGAATAAGACATCCACAGCAATGCAAACGCACAAAGGCATTTATTGCTAGCTCGAGCTAGGGCTCAGGTCTCATTCAGTGCAGTGGAGTCTTGACGAGAGCCCTGAGCTCTGAATCATATTTACTTTTATACAGATGGTTCTTTGTTCCTGTAACAGCATAGCTGATTGGCTAAACCGTAGGCACCCATGGGACTTTTAAACCTGGCATCCCCATCTGGACTGGCACGGGCGCGGTATTCCTGATTGGCTCAGGCTGGGGCTACGGGGATTTCTTCTGATTGGTCGAGCTACACTGCCTGCGGGAGTTCCCAGTGCCTCAGCTTTCCTAGAGACTAAAACTCAGACCTTAGCCTGCCCCTTAGAGCCTATCTTGGCTCCAGTTTGGTCCTAACACAAGGAGTAAGCGTCTTTTAATTTCATGGCTGCAGTCACCATCTGCAGTGATTTTGGAGCCCCCCAAAATAAAGTCAGCCACTGTTTCCACTGTTTCCCCATTGATTTGCCATGAAGTGATGGGACCAGATGCCATGATCTTCGTTTTCTGAATCAACTTGAGCTTTAAGCCAACTTTTTCACTCTCCTCTTTCACTTTCATCAAGAGGCTCCTTAGTCCTTCTTCACTTTCTGCCATAAGGTTGGTGTCATCTGCATATCTGAGGTTATTGATATTTCTCCTGGCAATCTTGATTCCAGCTTGTGCTTCCTCCAGCCCAGCATTTCTCATGATGTACTCTGCATAGAAGTTAAATAAGCAGGGTGACAATATACAGCCTTGACGTACTCCTTTTCCTATTTGGAACCAGTCTGTTGTTCCATGTCCAGTTCTAACTGTTGCTTCCTGAGCTGCATACAGGTTTCTCAAGAGGCAGGTCAGGAGGTCTGGTATTCCCATCTCTTTCAGAATGTTCCAGTTTATTGTGATCCAAACAAAGCCTTTGGCATAAGTCAATAAAGCAGAAATAGATTGTTTTTCTGGAACTCTCTTGCTTTTTTGATGATCGGGTGGATGTTGGCAATTTGATCTCTGGTTCCTCTGCCTTTTCTAAAGCCAATCAGAAAATGGGGCACAAACTGACCACAAACCCTGGGACCCCTCTCCCTCACCTTACCTTTAAAAATGCTTTGCTGAAATCTGTAGGGGAGTTGGTGCCCTGCAATGAACGCTACACCTTTCTTCACCACAACCTGGTGTCAGTGGATTGGCTTTACTGCGTACGGAGATGTGGGTGAGCTAACCTAAGTTTGGTCTGGTAACAAAATGTCTGCTGAGAGGGAAGTAAATAAAATGTGGCTTGTCTACAAAACGGAACATTCAGTTCAGTTCAGTCCAGTCCCTCAGTCATGTCTGACTCTTTGCGACCCCATGAATCACAGCATGCCAGGCCTCCCTGTCCATCACCAACTCCCGGAGTTTACTCAAACTCATGTCCATCGAGTCGGTTACTCCCAATAAATAAAAAGTGCTGATACACAGAAGTTCTTTAAGGGTGTTACAGAGTCCAAGCTTGTTCTGCTCGCTGCATGACAGACTAAGTAACCAAGGGATGATGTGTTGAGGCAAGGAATATGATTATTTGGAAAGCCAGCAGATTGAGATGATGGAAGACTAATGTCTCAAAGCAACCATCTTATCAGGGTCTGGATGCCAGGTTTTTTTTTATAGAACAGAGTGGGGGAGGTGAAGAAGTAAAGTTAAAAGGCCATTATTCTGGCAAATATCTCTTGGAATGGCCAGCCCTGGATGTGTTAATTCCTTCCTTTCTGTAGTCATCCACAGGTAGACAAGATCCTGAACAAAGGCATTTTGGTTTAACATTCAGGCCAGAGGGACAGGGTTCTCTGAGGCAGGCTATTATGTATGGACAATATCCTTTCAGTGAACAAAACTAACGGGAAGCAAAGGTTAAAGTGAAAGAAACAGATCCAATATGGAGTCAATTCTTTCCTGTAATAAGGGCAGGGTTTCTGTTGGCTTTGATCACTGATGACCAGTGCCTGGCATATAGTAGCTGCTCAGTAAGTATATATACTCAATAAGTATATGATGAATGAACACTATAAATTACATTATTAAAATGTATATTTTAAAAGTATTTTATTATATTTTTAAAAAAGCCATATTTACAGTAACAAAAAAGGCTCCTGAGAACACTTCAAGGAATATAAAAATAATCTATATTAACAAGTTTGCTATCCATACACACTGCGAGTCACTAACTTCACTGGAAGTTTTGAAACCCCTGTATATTGTTGGAGTTTCTGATGCAAGATTCAAAGGAGATTATGGCAGTATAGAAGGCAAAAATTAATCTGGCCAACATCCCTGTTTCCCTGTAAAGCCTCAGTTACAGGCTTTTATTTTAAAAAGGAAAAGGTTTTCCAATATTTGCAGGTGACTTAAAAGGTTTGAAATGGCAGCCTCTAACTGCAGACTGCCAGTTGCCACAGGTATTTACAAATGCAGTGTTCAGAAACTTGAGGGTCAGCCACCCCTCCCCCCCGCCACCCCCACGTACACCATTAATAGGCATGGCTCTTAATTCAGTTCTACTAAGTAGGCATGGGTAGCTCTTACTTTTATAAAAGGGGAAAAAAAAGTCTCCCAACAAGGAAGGCAGTTGATCTGGATCTTTATGGCTCATTCTTTTTCCTTTCTTTTAAAAATAAATTTTCAGCACGCAACTTTTCTGACTCCTGGTAATTTTTAAGGAAAAGAAAAGAAAAAAAATTTAGGCTCTAATTCTTATAGTAAGAAGTATTCTCAGCATTCATTAAGTTTAAATTTCCACTGATAAACTACTTAACAGTAAACAAGAATCTCATGGGTATGATAACCAAATTACGCTTGGACTAGCAAAGGCCAATTTTTTTCTAAGCAGTTAAGTGTTTCAATAATTAAACTTTAATTAAATAATCATTTTAAAATCAGAATGAGCTTATTTAGAACAATCAGGTGTTTACCTCAGTAAGCCTGACATTTTCCTTCTTCAACCGCACTACGTACTGGATCTTCTGATGGAGATTTTGGTGACCCACCAACTTTCCATTCTCCTCGGCCAGACACTCCACCTGTTTCCTTAACATTTCCATCTCCTGTAGGGAAATCAATCCGGGGAAGGTAAAAATGACCTGCTTTGAATTTTTCATTTAAAATAACAGTACTAAAAAAAATATATAAAATAACATAACATAACATAACATAACATTACTGCATGCCTTCCAGGAGAAGAGGGAGGGAGAGACAGAGCCCAGGCTCCCAGCTTTCGTGACCACACATCTCTACATGCTCTGAGCAACTCTCAACTACAGGGTGCCCAATCGCAGCCAGCATCCTTATGCTGATCGGCTCTGTTCATAAAAACCAACACAGAAATGCACCTGGCATGTTCTCTCTTTTTCTTCATACAGCTCTTCCAACTTTGATCTCAGTTGTTGCTTTTCTTGGAATGCTTTAGACTCCAACATTCTGACTCGTTCGACTTCCTCAGTCATCGTCACGTATTCAGTCTCTTTGTTCTGAAGGGTGCTCTGGAGCTGCTCCAGGCTGTAATGGGAACTATCGAGTTATAATATTCCGAAGGGACACAAGTGTAAGACAGTACTCAAATCAGACATTTGTCACCCAAGCCCAGGAGTTTGATTTGAAAGTATCACTAATATTCAGTCTTCCCCTTCTGATAGAACAGGAAGATAGCAATATAAGCTTTTTTTTTTTAATGCTTGCTTACTCCAAACTTACATTTTGCAAAGTTCCATAATCCATTTTTTTATACAATAAAAAGTTAGAATGCAGATTTTTAGATGTAGCCCTTGGAGGAAACTGTTATTTAAGTATTATTAGAGTCTGCAAGATTTATTCAGTGCCCCTTAGAGTAATCATTTCTGATTTCAAAAAGTGGTTCTCAGACGATGGGAGAGTAGTCATTTCTTAAAGGATATGCACTTTATGCAACTATCACTTGCAAATAAACATTAAAAAGAAGGGTTACCCATGGACAGACCTAGAAATTGTCATACTGAGTGAAATAAGCCCGACAGAGAAAGATCAGTAACCTATGATATTGCTTATATGTGGAATCTAAAAAATAAAAATAAAAATTTATACAAATGAACTTACTTATAAAACAGAAACAGACTGATAGACTTGAAGAATGAACTTATGGTTACCAGGGGGAAAGGGTGGCAAGAGAGAAATAGACAGGGAGTGTGGGATGGACATGTATACACCACTGTATTTAAAATAGGTAACCAAGAAGGGCCTACAGTATAGCATAGGAACTCTGCTCAATGTTGTGTAATAATCTAAATGGGAAAAGAATTGGAAAAAGAACAGAAACATGTATAACTGAATCACTTTACTGTACACTTGAAACTAACATAACATTGTTAATCAACTATACTCCAATATAAAGAAAAAAGTTGAAGAAAAAGTGTTCAAAACAACTAAGTGTTCAAAAGGGAAAGAAAAAAGGATTACCAAAAAATTATACAGAATTTCACAAAACTAACTTAATCCTATAACCTTCCCAAAGAAACAAATACTTTTTATTTGTTTTACAATGCATATGGAATACAACACTGATAATTTAAATGACGTAATACACAGAATATATCATTTAAAGCCAACAATTCCTAGGGCAGTGGTTTCAGACTACATTCCGTGGAAACTCAGGAGGACAGTGTGGGGCTGGCACTGATGCTTTCCTAATTCACCTGGAGCTGTTCTGCATTTGCCTTATGAATTTTGCTTTTGTTTGATGAAAAGGCTTTGTGGCATGACAGACACTACAGTTTCCTACCCATTTAATTTTTATAAAAACTCAGTTTGGGAGAAGAAAGGCAGAGGACAAGCACACCCAGTTCCCGAAAACTAGTAAATAATAACCGGTCTGAGCTGAGTGTGGTTATCTCTACGCCACTGCCAGATACTGGTTTTCTCAATTTGCCCTGCAGGCATACTAATTTTGGCTAAGGAGACAAAATCTTGAGCTCTCCTGTGAGTATTTTTCCCCTGGTAAAGTCCTTTTGAACCCACCACACTGTAAACTGTGATCCTCCTGTGTATGTTGTTTGGAGCTGCAGCAGCCATCTTGCAGCCAAGAGGTCACAAGCAAGGGTACCAAACACAGAAGAACGGAAAGAATCAACGATGGCATTACTGAGCCAGTGCAACTCCAGAAACACTGCCTACACCACTGTTGGCTTGGTATTCAGTTCTTTGTTGCTTTTTAAAAACATCTCAACAAAAGAGACCATAGCAAAAATCAACAAAGCCAAAAGCTGGTTCTTTGAAAGGATAAATAAAATTGACAAACCATTAGCCAGACTCATCAAGAAGCAAAGAGAGAAAAATCAAATCAATAAAATTAGAAATGAAAATGGAGAGATCACAACAGACAACACAGAAATACAAAGGATCATAAGAGACTACTATCAGCAATTGTATGCCAATAAAATGGACAACGTGGAAGAAATGGACAAATTCTTAGAAAAGTACAATTTTCCAAAACTGAACCAGGAAGAAATAGAAAATCTTAACAGACCCATCACAAGCACGGAAATTGAAACTGTAATCAGAAATCTTCCAGCAAACAAAAGCCCAGGTCCAGACGGCTTCACAGCTGAATTCTACCAAAAATTTCGAGAAGAGCTAACACCTATCCTCCTCAAACTCTTCCAGAAAATTGCAGAGGAAGGTAAACTTCCAAACTCATTCTATGAGGCCACCATCACCCTAATACCAAAACCTGACAAAGATGTCACAAAAAAAGAAAACTACAGGCCAATATCACTGATGAACATAGATGCAAAAATCCTCAACAAAATTCTAGCAATCAGAATCCAACAACACATTAAAAAGATCATACACCATGACCAAGTGAGCTTTATCCCAGGGATGCAAGGATTCTTCAATATCCACAAATCAATCAATGTAATTCACCACATTAACAAACTGAAAAATAAAAACCATATGATTATCTCAATAGATGCAGAGAAGGCCTTTGACAAAATTCAACATCCATTTATGATAAAAACTCTCCAGAAAGCAGGAATAGAAGGAACATACCTCAACATAATAAAAACTATCTATGACAAACCCACAGCAAACATTATCCTCAATGGTGAAAAATTGAAAGCATTTCCGCTAAAGTCAGGAACAAGACAAGGGTGTCCACTTTCACCGCTACTATTCAACATAGTTCTGGAAGTTTTGGCCACAGCAATTAGAGCAGAAAAAGAAATAAAAGGAATCCAAATTGGAAAAGAAGAAGTAAAACTCTCACTGTTTGCAGATGACATGATCCTCTACGTGGAAAACCCTAAAGACTCCACCAGAAAATTACTAGAGCTAATCAATGAATATAGTAAAGTTGCAGGATATAAAATCAACACACAGAAATCCCTTGCATTCCTATACACGAATAATGAGAAAGTAGAAAAAGAAATTAAGGAAACAATTCCATTCACCATTGCAACGAAAAGAATAAAATACTTAGGAATATATCTACCTAAAGAAACTAAAGACCTATATATAGAAAACTATAAAACACTGATGAAAGAAATCAAAGAGGACACTAATAGATGGAGAAATATACCATGTTCATGGATCAGAAGAATCAATAGAGTGAAAATGAGTATACTACCCAAAGCAATTTACAAATTCAATGCAATCCCTATCAAGCTACCAGCAACATTTTTCACAGAACTAGAACAAATAATTTCAAGATTTGTATGGAAATACAAAAAACCTCGAATAGCCAAAGCAATCTTGAGAAAGAAGAATGGAACTGGAGGAATCAACTTGCCTGACTTCAGGCTCTACTACAAAGCCACAGTCATCAAAACAGTATGGTACTCGCACAAAGACAGAAATATAGATCAATGGAACAAAATAGAAAGCCCAGAGATAAATCCACACACATATGGACACCTTATCTTTGACAAAGGAGGCAAGAATATACAATGGAGTAAAGACAATCTCTTTAACAAGTGGTGCTGGGAAAACTGGTCAACCACTTGTAAAAGAATGAAACTAGATCACTTTCTAACACCACACACAAAAATAAACTCAAAATGGATTAAAGATCTAAATGTAAGACCAGAAACTATAAAACTCCTAGAGGAGAACATAGGCAAAACACTCTCAGACATAAATCACAGCAGGATCCTCTATGATCCACCTCCCAGAATTCTGGAAATGAAAGCAAAAATAAACAAATGGGATCTAATTAAAATTAAAAGCTTCTGCACAACAAAGGAAAATATAAGCAAGGTGAAAAGACAGCCTTCTGAATGGGAGAAAATAATAGCAAATGAAGCAACTGACAAACAACTAATCTCAAAAATATACAAGCAACTTATGCAGCTCAATTCCAGAAAAATAAACGACCCAATCAAAAAATGGGCCAAAGAACTAAATAGACATTTCTCCAAAGAAGACATACGGATGGCTAAGAAACACATGAAAAGATGCTCAACATCACTCATTATCAGAGAAATGCAAATCAAAACCACAATGAGGTACCACTTTACACCAGTCAGAATGGCTGCGATCCAAAAATCTGCAAGCAATAAATGCTGGAGAGGGTGTGGAGAAAAGGGAATCCTCCTACACTGTTGGTGGGAATGCAAACTAGTACAGCCACTATGGAGAACAGTGTGGAGATTCCTTAAAAAATTGCAAACAGAACTACCTTATGACCCAGCAATCCCACTGCTGGGCATACACACCGAGGAAACCAGAGTTGAAAGAGACACATGTACCCCAATGTTCATCGCAGCACTGTTTATAATAGCCAGGACATGGAAACAACCTAGATGTCCATCAGCAGATGAATGGATAGGAAAGCTGTGGTACATATACACAATGGAGTATTACTCAGCCGTTAAAAAGAATTCATTTGAATCAGTTCTGATGAGATGGATGAAACGAGCCCATTATACAGAGTGAAGTAAGCCAGAAAGAAAAACACCAATACAGTATACTAACACATATATATGGAATTTAGAAAGATGGCAATGACAACCCTGTATGCAAGACAGGAAAAAAGACACAGCTGTGTATAACGGACTTTTGGACTCAGAGGGAAAGGGAGAGGGTGGGATGATTTGGGAGAATGGCATTCTAACATGTATACTATCATGTAAGAATTGAATCTCCAGTCTATGTCTGACTCAGGATACAGCATGCTTGGGGCTGGTGCATGGGGATGACCCAGAGAGATGTTATGGGGAGGGAGGTGGGAGAAGGGTTCATGTTTGGGAACACATGTAAGAATTTAAGATTTTAAAATTAAAAAAAAAAAATAATAATAATAATAATAATGAAAAAATAAAAACATCTCAGTTGGGACTGATAAAACTGTGTGTGCCATTTTCTGAAGACTGAGTCCCTTGCCACAGTTTGGGCTCCTATAGTTCCAGGGACAGTGTATCACTCGAGATTCCTGGTTACTAGATCATGAAATAAATTACATATCAGCTTAGATGCTTTCATTCTTTTTAACTAGAAGGTCTCAATTGGGTATTATTTCTAAAATAGCTACACTTCTACAAACTATACAGCTGGATTATCATAGAGCCAGTAAGTGATCCAGAGTGCTGTCCTAGCCCTGCAACGGACTGGCTGGGAACCAGTTGCCAAACTGCTCATATGTAGATAAAAGAGTTGAACAAAGCTCCATTCCAAATCTATACTCTGTTAAGTATATGACTCTATGAAGCAAATGACTCAACAACTGAGTAACAAAACTTTAACAAGTTAAGTGGTCTTTGTCAGCTAATCATTAAAAAGAATTTTTGATGAGAAATCACTACGTAAGTTTTGGCGTATTAACTTGAACTAGCTTAAATAATTGAATAAAAATATTCTAACAAAACTTCTTCCATTGCCATTTAGTTACTATGTGAATAAGATTTCTCAACATTTATATAAATAGATAAAAAAAAGTAGGACTAGAACTGATAGTGAATACTGTCTGATTCCAAAATTAAGTGTAACAGAATGAGCTAAATAAAGAAAAAGCATTAAGATAAAATTCATTCAGTGATGAAGTTCCAAGAAAATTTTACCAGTATAATAATTACTTGTAAAAATTTACAATAAATTCAGGATACTTTAATAATTATAATGAATACCCAATCCATAAAAAATATAATACTCAGAACCATATGAATATGATCCACTTTTACAAATTACTTATAATTTCCATACATATTTTCATTGCTAAGTTATATGACTGGGCCATCAACTAAAAGTTTTCCAAACACTATATTAAATTAGCATATAATTCTGCATGGGAACAGAATGGAAATAATTTCAAAGGAAAAAGGAACAATGTAAAATTACAGATTCAGGAATTTCTTCATGTATTTTTTAAATGGAGAGAAAGTATCAAATAATTTGGATAACTTTAAAAAGAAATCAGCAAGAGCTTTATTTCTAAATATCATTATTTTCTGTGCTCAAACTTCTATCCTTTGCAATAATTTAAACTTACAATGAAAAATTTTAAAGTCAACTCCAAAACTGTGCAAGACGGTACATGGTATTTCAAATGTTGGAGAACCTCTGTTCCTGATGAGATTTATTCTATTCAGAGCACACAGTAGCTTTCTAATGTTTCATCACTTTGTTAGTACCAACTGGTTTATTTATTTTGAACTTGATTAAAAAAATACCCTTTATTATGTTTAGCAAAGAATGAGGCAGTCTATTGACTATGCCAAAGCCTTTGATTGTGTGGATCACAATAAACTGTGGAAAATTCTGAAAGAGATGGGAATACCAGACCTCCTGACCTGTCTCCTGAGAAACCTATATGCAGGTCAGGAAGCAACAGTTAGAACTGGACATGGAACAACAGACTGGTTCCAAATAGGAAAAGGAGTACATATCAAGACTGTATATTGTCACCCTGCTTATTTAACTTATATGTAGAGTACATCATGAGAAACGCCAGGCTGGAAGAAGCACAAGCTGGAATTAAGATTGCCAGGAGAAATATAAATAACCTCAGATATGCAGATGACACCACCCTTATGGCAGAAAAAGAGGAACTAAAAAGCCTCTTGATGAAAGTGAAAGTGGAGAGTGAAAAAGTTGGCTTAAAGCTCAACATTCAGAAAACGAAGATCATGGCATCTGGTCCCATCACTTCATGGGTAATAGATGGGGAAACAGCGGAAACAGTGCCAGACTATTTTGGGGGGCTCCAAAATCACTGCAGATGGTGATTGCAGCCATAAAATTAAAAGATGCTTACTCCTTGGAAGGAAAGTCATGACCAACCTAGATAGCATATTGAAAAGCAGAGACATTACTTTGCCAACAAAGGTCTGTCTAGTCAAGGCTATGGTTTCTCTGGTAGTCATGTATGGATGTGAGAGTTGGACTGTGAAGAAAGCTGAGCACCAAAGAATTGATGCTTTTGAACTGTGGTGTTGGAGAAGACTCTTGAGAGTCCCTTGGACTGCAAGGAGATCCAACCAGTCCATTCTGAAAGGAACACCCACGAGATCAGCCCTGGGTGTTCATTGGAAGGACTGATGCTAAAGCTGAAACTCCAATACTTTGGCCACCTCATGCGAAGAGTTGACTCATTGGAGAAGACCCTGATGCTGGGAGGGATTGGGGGCAAGAGAAGGGGACGACAGAGGATGAGATGGCTGGATGGCATCACCGACTCGATGGACATGAGTTTGAGTGAACTCCGGGAGTTGGTGATGGACGAGGAGGCCTAGCGTGCTGCAGTTCATGGGGTTGCAAAGAGTCGGACACGACTGAGCAACTGAACTGAACTGAGGCAGTTTATAAGATTACATAAGTTAAAAGATGAAACTGTATGAATAAAATAAAATTATGTCCATAGAGAACATATAAAGAGACCCAAAGTCAAGACCAGAAGAATTCAGAGTATCCATCTATGGGTCTGAGAGGGCCTCAGCGGTTTAAATGCAGTGAGAAAGAAATCTGGTCGGTTCTCATTGGTTACACTGTCCAAGAAGCGAAAACCCATCAACTGCCCCAGGGAAACTAAGTTTTCCTGGCACTTACTTCTTTAAGATGCATATATATTTTTAATGGCTTCACATGAGGGACCCCTTTAGCAAGAGGCATTTAAGGCAAGAATTTTGTAACCATCTACTGTGTTCACATACTATGTTCACTATTACAGAAAGGAAAGAATTTTCTTACCTTGTGGTTATAATAATTATTTCTTCCTTTAGAGGAATACTGCTTGGTATTAATAAAGAAAAGGTCAACAACTTGAATTACAAGAGTGTACTTACTCTCCTTTCATTTTCAGCATTTCTTCCACCAATTTATTCTATAAGAGGATTAAAGAAAGAAAAGGAGAAAATGGCTTAAGTTCTTAACATTGCTAAACAAAACACTGAAAGTAACCAGTTCACTCATGTTAATAAAACCATGATAATAACAAAATATTATAATAAAATACTGATAAATGATAAAATAATAATAAAAGCAACATCCTTTTTAATACAATCATACCTCAGTGTTCATAGAATCACTATTTACAATAACCAAGACCTGGAAGCAACCAAATGTCCATGAATAGAGGAATGGATAAAGAAGATATGGTACATAGACAATGGAATATTACTCAGTCATAAAAAAGAATGAAATACTGCCATTTGCAGCAACATGAATGGACCAAGAGATTATCATATTAAGTGAAGTAAGTCAAACAAAGACAAGTATTTTATGGTATCACTTATAGATAGAATCTTAAAAAAATGATACAAATGAGCTTATTTATGAAACAGAAATAGACTTATAGACATAGAAAACAAATCTATGGTTACCAAAAAGGAAAGGGGGAGAAGGATAAATTAGGAATTTGGGATTAGCAGATATAGACTACTATGTGTAAAGCAGATAAACAACAAAGTCCTACTGTATAGTATAGGAACTATATTCAGTATCTTATAATAAAACACAATGGAAAAGAATATGAAAAAGAATACACATATAGATATAACAATCACTTTGCTGTATACCAGCAACTAACACAATGCTGTAAATCAACTATACTTCAAATACAAAAAAAATGGGGGGAATATCCCTTTCCATAATCCCAAATACACACATGTACTGTGCCCTTTAATGCTTCAAATAGGATACTTGCTTCTAAATGGAGAACTCTATGTGAACAACAGGCTTACTATTTACGCATGAAGACTACTTCACTCTCAATTTTCAACTATAGCCAAATAATGATGGTAAATATCAAACTTAAGTGGGAATACAAAAAAGGCAAAATTTCAATAATAAAATGATTTCTAAAATATATAACCATGAACATTAACTATAAAAGCATGTCTCAGACAAGGAAAACAACTATTATGTAAAAAAAAAATCATACTTTAGCAAGTCTTTCTTTGATCACTTCTTCTTGTTCATTCTTCAGCTGTTGACTGTCTGAATGATTCTGTTTGCTGCATAGATTAGGAAGGGAGGATGGGAAACCACTGTCAAATTTATTCAAGTATCAATTTCACATCTACTACACATACAACAATGCCAAGGTGTGTGGTATTTGAATGCAGGAATCTGACTGCTCCAATAAAACATCAGTTATCAAACAGGCTAACCCCTGGGCTGTAACTTTTTTCTAATCTTTCATGAAGGAGGTTCTGTATGGCTCCTCATATAAGGAACACAAGGCTATGAAGTATTTTAAATTGTGGTTTTATAAATGATCTGAAAATGTTCTGTGTTTCATGCTTAAACTAACTCTTGATAAAAGACAGTATACGATGTACAATGCTTTTCTTTAATATGCCTGGACATGGGGGTGGAGCATATGGAAACTAGGTGAGCAGACTATGAGCCACCTACATCAGATTCAGTCAGAAGGGGAAGGTAAATCCCTAGAAGAGGACGCTTAACAAAATGACCAACTCCTTTGCTCACTAAAACTTAAAAGAAACATCTAGGAGGAACTCCCTGGTGGTCCAGTAGTTAGGACTGTGCTTTCAGTGCTAAAGACTCAGGTTTAGCCCAATATCACACGACTTTCAAGCAACAGAGAGGACATAGCCCGGTTGTGGCTGCCCCTGACAAGATGCTGGGCCATTAGCAGATACAACTAGAAAACTGCCTGAGTCAAAACCAACACACACACACACACACACACACACACACACACACACACACACACACACACCCCTACCCAGACCTAAGAGAACACCCCTCTATAAAGTTCTTCCCAGAAGCTTTCTCTCCACTGGAAGCCATCAAGCAAAACCAAGGAAATTCTTTTTCTGCAGGCAGAACCTTGATCCTTGTCTTGTTGATGTATATGCTCCCCGAGCTCCAACCCCTCTTTCAGATACAAGTAGACAGTTTGGTTCAACTATTTATTTCACACATTTGAAATTAATTTCAACAGCTCTACAGCAATAAAAAGGTCATCAGGGTCAGCAAGATCATGATGACCTTCTCCATCTCTGGAAAACCCCCTCATTAGACCTGATGGAGAAGCAACTGATGAAGCACCTCCTGGATCATCGAGAAACATCACACATGCTGTGAAACCTACTCCGACTTCATTCACTCAGCAGGGCCCAGGCAGGCCAAGATCCAGCCCACAGAGTTCCTGAGGCTCTTTCTTACCTGCTGTCCTTCTGCCTTTTGATATCGTCCAGTTGACCTTGCAGGAGCCAGTTTTTCTCTCTCAACTGCTCAGCCTCCAGGCGTAGGTTTTCCATTTCACACAACTGCTCCTAAAAACATCAGATCAGGTCTTTTCAGAAAACGCATGACAGCAGGCATGATTTTGCTCCCCAGGCCATATTAAGACATATTAAACATATTCTGTTTCAAGTTCCCTCCACGCATTGAACACTGTTCTGCATATCACTGGATTAAAAAGGAGACGATAAGAAGCTCTTGGGGGCTCGGAATGTGATTGATTTTCACACCCGTATTGTCTTAAACATAGTCCTTTATCAATATCACATAAATCAGACTTCCCTAGTGGGCCAGTGGTTAAGACTCTGTGCTTCCATTGCAGGGGGCATGGATTTGATCCCTGATCAAGGAATAAGGATCCCACATGCCATGGGGCAACTAAGCCTGTGAGCCACCACAACTAAACATAAGGACTCTGGAGCCTGCAAGACACAACAAAAGATTGCACATGCTGCAAGGAAGATCTTGTGTGTGGCACCAAAAAAAAAAAAAAAATCACATTAAAATTAAAATTCATCAAAATTCCTTTATGAAAAAAGAGGAACAAAACTTACCTACTTTGGTAAATATTCTATTTGATTCTATTTCATAGATTCTAATTTTTTAAAAAACTGATGTGCCACAGCCTCAAAATACTTCACTATATTCTAACTTGAAAATCGTGAGCACAACCACCCAGAAGAAATAAATACTTGTCTGTAAGGAGTGTTCTTTTTTATTTGTCTATTTTTGGCTGCCCTGGGTCTTCATTGCTAAGCAAGGGCTTTCTCTAGTTGTGGCAAACAGAAGCTAATCCCTAGTTGCAGTGCCTGGGCTTTTCATGGTGGAAGTTTCTCTTGTTGCAGAGCATGGGCTCGAGGTCGCATGGACTCAGCAGTTGCAGTGCGTGGGCTTAGCTGCTCCGCAGCATGTGGGATCTTCCCAGACCAGGGATCCCACTTGTGTGCCCTTCACTGGCAGGGGGATTCCTAACCACTGGACTACCAGGTTAAATCCTGGAGCAACCATTTCGATTTACTTCTGCTTATCTATTTTTTTATTTCTTTTAACCTGACCCAATTTCTTCTAAGTACCAAGATTGTATCAATCTGGGTAATAAAAACGATCCCCTCTATCCTATTTGTATAGTAAGGTAATTTTGTTCTAAAACAAATACTCACTGCAGAGCGATGAGCTCACAGACGATCTTCTATGGAGCATCACACCCTCCCTACCCGCCGCCCCCCACACCCACACTACACTTACCCAGGCACTCCTTCACATACCTTCCAGCCCTAACATCGTCCTAAACACACTCTCCCACAAACAAAAACCATACTCTCCACAAGCGAGGTGAAAAACCTTAGAAGGAAGTTTAAAGAAATGGCAAACAAGAGAAATGCACTTTTTCACTATCACAGACAAAAGCAAATCTCTCTAATATATAAAGAACGCCTGTAGCTCATTAAGAAAAAGTTCAACAACAGAGAAATGGGTGAAGGATATAGCTCATAGAAACAAAAAACCGAAAGATGCTCAGTCTGACTCCTAATAATAAAAGCACAAATTAAAAAATATGAGATAATGTGTTCCAGCTATTAACTGGCAAAGATCTGAAAGTTTCACAGCACTGTCATGAGAGTAGCTGGTGCAGCCTGTATGATATGACACCATCACAAGGCAAAAAAAAAAAAAAGGGACAGGGAGACTGTGTTTAAACACCTGGCTACAGATGCATTGAAAAGCTCTCAGAAACTGACTACACCCAGAGCCTTCAGGGACAGCAAACCAGGTAGCTTGGAGCTGGGCTGAGAGGAAAACTTTTCTGCATGTTACACTTCAGTTTTGTTTCTTTTGAATTGTGGATCCTCAGTCACCATGAAAGACACTGCTTATTTTGCAACATTAAATTCATTGAAAAAAATTTACCCAGTTACCTTTATCCTGAGAATCTCAGCATTTTTGACTTCTCTCTCTTCATTGAGTTTTGTTATAAGGTGTTGCAAAGAAATCTTAGAGGCTCTCCAATCTTCTATCTCTTGTTCTTGCGTTTCCAGGAGTTTTGCCAAATGTGTTTGAAAATGTGGTGGTGTTTTAGGGCTCTAAAATAAAATCAAATTTCACCCAAATACCCGATGAAGTAGTTACAAAGATTTCATTGGTAAATGAAAGATGGTAAATGTATATGCCACCCATGAAGAAAATACACAGGCCACACATAGTTTGTTATCCTAATTCTTGTCCAAGTAAAACAAATAAAACACTGGTACCTTTCCATCAAAAACAAAAAAAACAGAGAAGGTGTTTGTGACAATCTTTTTCTGTAAAGTTAGTCTTAGCAATTTTCAGCTTTCATCGTTCACAAAATCGCTTATTCCTCCTGAAATGCACTCTTGTTTATGACAAGTACCTGGGGATAATTGGCAGCAGAATCCATCACATGTTCTAGTTGCCTCATTTTGAAGTTATATTCATTCTTCTTCTGTTCTACTTCCTCTTTCTTTTGGTTTAGCTGGGGAAAATTGAACAGGAGGTTACAAATTGGACAATAACACGGGGACATGATCCAATTAGAATAGACAATCTTCCCTGGGCATGTGGAAATGGACTACTTAAGTTATTTTTTTCATGACCTGTTTGATAATTTGAAATTATTTCCACTTTAAAAGAAACTTTCTTTTTAAGCTTCACAAGTAATCACATGGTCATCTGAGGAAAATTACAAAATATAAAACCACAATAGCCAAAAATGAGGATGGAAGTCTGCCATAACCTTTTGCCACAGTAGTCAGAACTTGCTGGCATGTGTCAAGGGTCAAGGGTGGGTAGGAGGACAGCCATGCAAGTCTGAACACAAAGAAGCAACCTGTTAAGAGCCCACCTACACACCCTGCTAGCCTGCTTTTCTGAATGTGGAGAATTACCCAAGGTGGTGACCTCATGAGCTCAACCACCATGCAGCCCTGCTTCCCCCGCCGCCATGCCCATCCTGGGTAATGCTCCCCCTGCATCTCACCTCGTGCTGAAGTTCCTGGATGAGGCCATCCTTCCTGGTCAGCTCCTCCTGGGCCGACTGCAGAAGCCCTGAGTGCTTTTTCGAGGCCTCGGTGAGCATGTTCAGCTGCTCAGTGGCGTGAGCCAGATCCTCGCAGAGCATGTCCCTCTGTTAGGGGACAAGGCCCACGGAAGAAGACCCTCTTAATTGTGCCGCTCCAGTATCAATTTACAAATCATTACTATGCAGGATTTTTAAAGTGCTAGGAAAGTGAGAACTTTTTTTTTGGCTTGTATGCTAATCCATTATAAGACAAACCAAGCAGTTAATATTTAAGTCATCAGGTCTAGAGATCAATATTACAGTAAATTCATTTAAGTACCCAGATTGAAGTCTCACTGCTCTCTGCTCCTCTCTCCCCTCACCCCCAAGTAATCAAAGCTGATCTCTCTTGCCTTGGGAGGACTCCAGGCACTGGTCTCTAGTTTACCTGTTGTCTCTCCAATAGATTCTATACATGGGGAAATAAACAGTTATAAAGACAAGTACCCCTCAGCTAACTGTGTTAGAGCATCACAGGCCATCAAAGTTTCAGGGGAGCAGCTTGATAGAAAATGGCAGAGAGAATTAGAAGTCCCAGAGGTTGCATGCACAATTCCTATGTCCACAGTGTATGTAATCTCTACCAAATTAGAGCAGAATCTGTTCCACCTAACTTTCCAAATGTGCATGTATGAAAGTTAAAGTGGTACTTGCTCAGCTGTGTCCAACTCTTTGAGACCCCTGGACTGTAGTCTGCTAGACTCCTCTGTCCATGGGATTCTCCAGGCAAGACTACTGGAGTGGTTAACCATTCCCTTCTGCAGTGGATCTTCCCAACCCAGAGATCAAACCTGGGTCTCCCACATTGCAGGTGGATTCTTTACTGTCTGAGCCACCAGGGAAGCCCTGTGCATGTATATGTGTGTGTATAATAGTGTATATTACATACACATTAAACATACAATATTACATATACATCATAGTATGCACACATATACTTGATAGATCACAATATCTCCCCATATACTTATTTTTATGACAGTAAGTTCCCTACCTATGAACCTTCCAGTTGTGACCAGTCAAAGGTGCAGATGCATATTTGCACGTCCAATCATGGAAGTTAGTTCAGGCGTCGGGCATGCGTTGTCACGTGTGCATCCTCTGCAAGTGGTTGTGCTTTTGTGCACTTCACTGTAAACTACTGTATATAGTAGCAGTAGTACCGTATCGTTACTTCAAGCCCAGGATGTCCAGAAGCAAGTGTAAAGGCAGGAGTGATGCTCATGTGCAACAATTACTGAAGCCCAAACACCCTAGAGCTTGGGCTCTGCAACAGGAGAAGCCACTGCAATGAGAAGCCCAAGCATCGCAACTAGAGAGCAGCCACCATTTGCCGCAACTACAGAAAGCCACGTGCAGCAATAAAGACACAGCACAGCCAAAAAATCTTTGTTGGACTTAAAAATGCACTCTTGAAACGGAACTTGTTCATATGTAGGTGACTTACTGTATATTATTTTCATTGAGTGGGCTCTATTTCATCTTATGGCTGTATCTTTTAACCCTCCACTCAATATTTCAATTGATATGAATTTCTCACTACTATATGCATCTTATTCTCATATCTAGATTATTTTGTGCTGTGCTTAGTCACTCAGTGGTGTCCGACTCTTCGACCCCATGGACTGTACCCCGCCAGGCTCCTCTGCCCATGGTGATTCTCCAGGCAAGAATACTGGAATGGGGTGCCATGCCCCTCTCCAGATCTAGATTATTACTTTAGGCTAAATTTCTAACTGTGCAACTTTGAAGCATATGCAAAAAATTTAAGGCTACATGTTATTACCAGATCACCTCCCAAAAGGCTGAACTTAAACTTCACCAAAAGTTCAAGTAATCCTCTTTCTCTGCATATCTTCAAGTCTTAATATTCACCAGTTACAACATCAACAAATAATTCTTATTTCAATTTGCATTTTGCTGACTTCAGAGCGATTCCTGGGTCACTATAGTTCTCCTTCGGGAAACTACTCTGCCTAAGCTCTTGCATCTCTAGCCACTCACAACTAACTATTCCCCTTGATGGGGATCCTCCACAAACATTCATAACTGCCATGCTTCCCTCCCTAGCAAAGTCCTGTACAAATACTATCTCCTTCTGGAAGCTCTTAGGAATTCTCCAGGCATAACTGCTTCCTTCTCTGGGCTCCCAAGTCTTTTATTACCTCATAACACATCTACCTCTTAAGCTAGACTGTATGCTTCGTGGTAAATAACTGTTTCAATCATTCTTCTATTCCCAAATGCAAAACAAGTACAGGTTGTATGGCAGGAGGGTTCAATAAATACTCGTTGAATTTGTTTCAAGGGTAGCAAGAAAACTATTTGTAAAGCAAGCACAAAGCAGTATACATAGTAGGCTCCATCAAGGTATACAGGACTAGCCAAAAAATATTTCTGGAAGGATATGTGAGGATATTGTTTTATATATTTTGAAGTTTGAACCACACGACAGTACTCCTTAATTTTTAAAAAAATACATTTACATCAACAACAAAACAAAATCTGTTTTAGCTAAAACACAAGAAGCCACTCTGAGGTTAATCAGCCCTTCCTTTGCTCCCTGTTGCTGCCACTGCATCCAAGTAAGGGTAATTTCCATTCTGCTTCCTTTTCAGAAGAGGGTCAGTTACAAGAACTTAGCATGGTGTTAGCACAAATGAATGAAGATAAATCAACTGAACAAAATATAACAAGCTTAGTGTTATCTACCAATTGTGTGACTACCTTAGGGAAAATGGTCCTAATTATGACTTACTCCTTTTAAAAAGTCTTATATTTATTCATGAGTATACACATAAACATATTGACAACTAAAAAAAGCAGAAAGAGCCATGATGTGTTAACATTTACCTCTATGTCCTCAGAGAGTATTCTCAGTTTCAGGGCTTCTTTGAGATCCAGAATCTCCGCTTCCTGTCTGTTAATCAATGCTTTGCTCTCTTCTTTGTCAGCCAAAGCAGAGTTGTATTTGCCCTACAGAAAAGAAAATTATGATACAAGATCTGTCTGCCTTATTATCAGTTTATTTTTAGAGTAATAATACTCTAGTAACTGAAGAATGAGTCTGAGTTCTAAGATGTTGACCAGATTAACACAAATTAGTTTAATAACTACTTGTTGAATGAAGGAATAGAACAGTAAATGTATAAATTCCAAAAGTGGAAAAGTCCTGCAGGTATCAGTGAAAATACATCTGGTTTTGTCATCTTTATCAGAAATCAGTATGGAGCGCAACAAGCTCCCTTTGGAGCAGAGGAATGAGGAACATTAACAAAAAAACTTTACCTTGACCCAAGGCATGGAGGAAGCATCACCATTTATATGCAGAAAAATTAAGCATTTACTTTAGGAAATGATAAAGTCCAATAATAGAAAAACAAACTCATTTTTTAAATCACTGACATTTCTGAACATCACTAAAATATGCTATTTTTTTTTTTAAGCAATTAAGGAACACCACATACCCTTAACCATCAGAGACAACAGCCAATCTGTTTCTGATCTGGTTTGGATCAGCAATTCCCTACTGTGCAGAGAGTGCACTCTTCTCCAGGTCAGTGAGGTCTGAGAAACACTACAAGTGACTTTGCCTTCCTGAGAAGCACACAGCATGTTAGCATACTAAAGGCTCTGCAGGTTCTGCAGATACCCAAGCATGCTGAGCTTTCACCAGTACACAGAACCTTGCTTTTGTGTGAAGCTTTTGTGTCTTGTGCTCAATTTTAATATCTCCTTGGCAAAAGAACTTACATTGATGTCCTCCAGTTCTTGCCTCAGGGTGTCTATTGTTTCTGTTTTCTCAGAGACTGAGGTTCTTAGCTCCTGGATCTGGCCCATAAGGTCAGTTACAACTTCCTAACAAAGACAGAGAGGTATCTTCATACCAAGTGACAGCAAAGAGATCATTCTTTAATGATAAATAGTTTACCTTTCCAAAGAACAACAGAAGTCAATTTTATTTTAGCAGAATATTAGGTATCACATTGCATTATTAATACCATCACATTATATTATCAATTTATATTTTAATGATTTTCTAGTATTTTCATCATTTGCATTGGTTTTATGAATGAGTAAGAGCTGGACATAAAAGGAATGTATATCTAATTAAATGTTCAGGCATACATATTCTAGTTAAAGCCAACACCAGGGATTTGAGTATGAGAAAAGGTTGCATTAATGGCATCTTAGTAAAAGGGGATAGGGATGTGTTTTAGAAACACTGCAGTTGTGACATAACAGTTGGCACTTTAAGTTATGAGGAAAGTTAACTTAAAAGACCTCATTCTCCAGGAACTTTGGAAGATGAGCACAGCCTAAATGCATACAGAAATGCTGGCTACCCATCACCTTGGGAGCAGGAAACCAGAATGTGAAGGCAGCATTTATAAGGAATACACAGGGGGCTATAACCTCAACCTCTACCTACCTTGTCAGCATCTCTAGACTTCTCCAGAGAACTGATTACTTTTTCATTAGCACACAAAGTCTCCTTTAGTTTCTGTACTTTTGCCATCTATGGGGGGAAATTAATATTTTTAGAAAGAGCATTAAATCACAAAGTTAACCATGCACATATATCAAAAGAAAAAAAAGGAGTCGAAATCTGCTTTTTGTATTAAACAGTATACACTAAGGTGTAATATTTGAAAATAAAAAGTTGAGCCAAAAGATAATGATTTTGTGGTCTCCATCAGGAAGCCACCAACAAATTAATATTATAGCCATCTGGGGGTTAGAAAAAAAAGAAGAGCTGAAAAGAATACAACCAACTCCATCGTTGTATTACTAATATTCAATATCTGAAACATGGAACAATTTTTATAACAAAACTATTTAGATATCAGGAATAAAAGTTACAAACTTCAAATTTCATAGTTAAGAGTATAGGATATTTACCTGCTGCTCACACTTGGCCATCTCTTTCTGTTTCTCCTGACGTACAGCTTCAAGTACTTCTAAGATTTCTCTAGAAAACAAGAATTATCTTCTAGTCATGACTCATTCAATGGAAACGGGAACTGAGTCCATTCATGAAAAAGACATTCAATGCAACTGAACTTCCTACACAGTGTTAGGAATTGCATTCCACTTGGATCAGAAATTTGAACTAGTTTCTTCAGTAGTTATTTAACGAGAACCCAGTTTTGTGCCAGGACAGTTTATTTTTCTCCAGAGTACTTAGGACTCCCTAACATAACATCGAGCATATATTTATCACTTATCTCTCATTTAACCTCCTAAGGGTGGGGATATTTTGTTCATGTCTTACCTCTAAATGTCCTGGCATTTACTAGAATAGTGCCTGGCTTGCTGGCTATCACTTAGCATCTGAATGAATGACTAAATGCTAACTGTCTTTCCCAGATAGATAAGAGTCACTACTGCATACCAGGAACTAGAAAAGAATCTGTCTCATAGTCAGAACTCTACAAGTATCTGCTGAATAAACTAACACAAATTCTTCTTACTAGAGTAATTATCCTACTGTTGGCTGAAACGAAGAGACTGAGAGATCACCAAGGAGAAGGACTCTGAGAGAGGGAAGAAAGACAATAGCATTCATCCTAAGGACCAGAAGAATAAAGGAACAGAGAAAGAACAGTAGAAAAGAATAGAAATAACTTCTACTGGTTTATAGTAGCAATAAACCAGTTCCCATCTTCCAATAATAAATACCATGATTTATTTATAGAAGGTCCCAAGTTCTGATCACCACCAATTGCTATTCATTTAAAAAATACTGTAGATAGTTATTAAATGTTTTGAAAAAATTAAGTTTCTCTACATAGCTATTTATACAAAAGAATCTGATATTCATTTTGAAAAAAAAAAAAAAAAACCTAACAGGCTATAGCAATTTAAAAAAAGGCCCCACAAGATAAAGAATGTAGTAGTAAATGATATTCTAGTCAACCATGGGAAAGATAAATAGCACTCACTCACTTAGAACTGTTTTCTTTATCTTCTTCAAATTGTAATAATAATTTGTTATTGCGTTCTTTTTCTGCCTCAAAAAGCTCCATCAAATTCTAAAAGACAATGTTATATTAGATTTTAACGTGTAGTCAACAAACACACGGAATACCTTCCACGTGGTAGCCACAATGGGCCATTACACAAGTCAGGAATAGGTCAAATAGTCATACATCCAGGACAAATTCATCAATAACCAGTACCTTTCTTAACTTACATTCAGATCAGATTTCAGAGTTTCATTTTCTTTTTTGCAGTTTTGGAGGCTTTTTGAAAGTTGGTCAATTTCAAACTTCATTACTTCTTGTAAGTTGTCATAGGAATCCTGTAGGCAGGTTTTGCTCTCAAGCAGCTTTTCATTTTCTAATCTTTATCAGGAAAACATTTTTACAAATGTAAATAGAGATGTTAAATGTAGTTCTGCTTGCCAGACTTATCTGCAGTTCACTGATCCCATTTACAGACCATTCCCAACTTACGGAAGCCTGACTGATGTAAAGCTTCTCACAGACTTGTGTGAAATGGTCATGGTGCACACACACCAGTGTGAGGGGGATGGAGAAGACAGGGTGAATGTGTCAGCCTGCAGCCACCTATTTCCTTATTCTTTCTCCCATGGAGTCAACCAGACATGCTTAATTGATTGGTAATTTCGGGTGATGAGACTCATTTAGGGAGGTCCAGACCTAACCCCTTTGTAAGCTAAAGACTGGCCACTGACTTAATTTTGTTGCTAGCTCAACTCTATTCACTCAGCACATATTCTCCAAATCCAGGAAGACTTTTCAAGATGGCAAATGTGGCTTCAACCTGAACAAGAGAATAAATTCCTTCAGGATAGAACTATCTTTTTAAGTCATATGATTATTATTTACTGCTTTTTAGGTTTTCACCCTCTTATTCTGCTTCGCAACATACTGTGACACACTCAAACATTAAGAGTTCATCCAAGAACTAGTAAACAATGAACTGATCTCTGGACCACTCAAAACAGATGTCCCAGCTTGTATACAGAAGGCTAACAGATCTGGAACTATCTGGTTCCACAAACTCCAAGCAGAGCAGAAGCAGCAAATTATAAATTGCTAAAGACCATACATACAGGGAAGGGGAACATATGTGTTTATGATACAAATTGTATATATAAAACAGATCAAGTAATTCAAGAGTGCAAAAAGATCATACAAAATTCATTGATGACAAAGCCAAGATAAGATTTCGTGATTTAGATGTTCAAAACAATGCCAGGTCTAAGAAAAAGGAACACTGATCACCAGCCTTGGTGCTCGCAGATGGTGCAGGGGAGTGGAGGCTGCACAAGCTCAGCACAGGGTCCCCCCTCCACTAAAGGATGGCTGCCAGGCAAGAATGTGGGCCCAGCGTCACCCACTCGTTGGATTTTTAAGAGGATGCTGAAA